>NC_059117.1:58308292-58937294 GCF_020740685.1 Jaculus jaculus
TTGTGCATCTGGCTTTATATTGGTACTAGGGAGTTGAACCCATGCAGTCAGGCTTTGCAAGCAAGTGTCATTAACTACTGAGCCATCTCTCCAGTCCCCGTGCCTGTTGTTAAAATAAAGTTTTTATTTAAAATCCTTTCCTTCCCAGTCCTACCAATTCTCTTTAACTCACCCTTCAAATGGCAGGGCCTCCCTTTGGCTATGGAGTCTTGACTCTGGCCAGCCATTGGAAGGACAGCTGTGATATTCTGAGATGAGGGTCTGGATGCTCACCTGCCGTGGCTGTGGCTTCTGTATTGGAGAGCAAGTACAGAAACAGAGCTAGGAGCACTTCTCTTTCTTCTTCCAACCTCTGCTAAGATGGTTTTCTTATGTGTTTTAATAAGTTGCAGCCACAAGGGCTCTTGAATAGATTGGATGGCCTTAGAAAGCAGTTTCTAGTGATTTTACTGTAAACATTTCAGGCACTTCACACCGGTCAATAAGTCAGAATGTTTCAGTGGCACCTTTTACCAGGAGTTTAGAATGTTCTTACCAACAAAATGTGGCTGTCATTCTAGACAGTAACTTACTTTTACTTTCTCTCTCTCTCTCTTTTGTTTTTTGAGGTAGGGTTTTGCTCTACCCCAGGCTGACCTGGAATTCACTATGTAGTTTCAGGGTGGTCTTGAACTCACAGCAATCCTCCTACCTCTGCCTCCTGAATGCTGCAATTAAAAGTGTGCACCACCAAGTCTGTCTCCTCTTTTTTTTTTTTCTTTTCTTTTTTGAATGAGAGAGAGAGCATGCGCAAGAGAATTGGTGTGCCAGGGCCTCCAGCCACTGCAACTGAATTCCAGGCGCATGTGCCACCTGTGCGTCTTGGCTTATGTGGGACCTGGAGAGTCAAACATGGGTCCTTAGGCTTTGCAGGCAAGCACCTTAAACGTTAAGCCATCTCTCCAGCCCTAGACATTAATTCTGTAGGCCTGCAAGTGTTAGTTACATTGTGTTGTCCTTTAAACCTATTCTTAAAAAAAAAAAATTAGGGCTGGAGAAATAGCTTAGTGGTTAAGTGCTTGCCTGCAAAGCCAAAGGATCCTAGTTCGATTCCCCAGTACCCACGTAAGCCAGATGCACAAGGTGGCTCATGTATCTGGAGTTCATCTCTCTCTCTCTCTCTCTCTCTCTCTCTCTCTCTCTTTCTCTCTGCCTCTTTCTTTCTCTGTATGTCTGTCATTCTCAAATAAATAAATATAAACAAAAAATAATTTAAAAAAATATAAGCAGAGAGATGTAGAGAAAAGACAGAGGGAATGGGTACACCAGGGCCTCTAGGAGCTGCAAATGAACTCCAAATGCCTGTGCCACTTTCAGCATCTAGCTTTACACAGTATTGGGGAATCAAACCTGGATTGTTAGCCTTTGCAGGCAAGTATCTTAACTGCTAAGCTATTCTTGTTTTAGTTTATTTTGCCCTAAAAGGAAACTTCAAGACTCTCAATGGGAAGATATCCAAGCACAAGGCATTTAAAATTTTATTATTATTATTATTGCAAGAGAGAGAAGTGAGGGCTGGAGAGATGGCTTAGTGGTTAGGGGGCTTGTCTGCAAAGCCAAAGGACCTTCGTTCGATTCCCCAGGACCCACGTAAGCCAGATGCACAAGGTGGTGCATACATCTGGAGTTTGTTTGCAGTGGCTGGGAGCCCTGGAGCCCCCATCCTCTCCCCTTTTCTTTCTCAAATAAATAAAAATAAAGCATTTAATAAAAAAGAGGAGTGAGTGTGGGTCATACCAGGGCCTCCTGCCACTACAAACTCCAGATGCATCTGCCTTCATGTGAGTACTGGGAATTGAACCCCATCAGGAGACTTTGTGAGTAAGCCTCTTCAATCACAGAGCCATCTATCTAGCCCCATAAGGCAGTTTTTCTAAAGCTCCCCATATATATATGCTGGAAGGTAGGCTTGGTTGTACATACCTGTAATTCCATCACTTGAAGGCTGAGGTAGAAACTTTTCTGTGAGCTCCAGGCCAGCATAGTAGCTACAAGACTCTCTCTCAAAAATAAATAAATAAATAAATAAATAAATAAAATTAAAAAGGTGGGGAGGGGGCTGGGTTGGAGAGATGGCTTAGTGGTGAAGGCTCTTGCCTGCAAAGCCTACGGACTCATATTTGAATGTCTAGGTCCCACGTAGGCAGATGTACAGTTATGCAAGTGCACAAGGTTGTAGATGTTCACAAGGGGCACATGCATCTGGAGTTCAGTTGCAGTGGCTGCAGGCCCTGGTGCACCAATTCTGTCTCTCTCTCCTTTTCACTAAAAAAAAAAAAAAAAAAAAAAGTGCTGGTCATGGTAGTATACACCTGTAATCCTAGTGCTGGGGCCAGGGAGGCTGAGGTGGGAGGATCACCATGAGTTTGAGGATCAACTGATCTCTTTCCCTCTCTCTCTGGTTTTTAGAGGTAAGGTCTCTCTCTAGCCCAGGCTGACCTGGAATTCACTATGAAGTCTCCGGCTAGCCCCAAACTAATTGTGATCCTCCTGTCTCTGCCTCCCAAGTCCTGGGATTAAAGGTGTGCGCCACCATGCAGGTTCTGCATTCCATTTGTTGTAGAGCTGCAGGTTGGGAAAGCTGCAGGTTGGAAAGCTCCATGGGACATTCATGAGGTGAATGAGGAACATTTCCACTTGCAGAGTCCCTCCATCTCAGGGATCCCCCCCCCCCCGCCCCAAATGGTTTCTGCTGATTATACTTTGAGAACCTCCAGGTGTGCGCCGCACTGAGAGACGTCGAGGTGCGCTTCTGTCCAAGGTGAGACTGCTGCTTTGTGTGTGCTCGGGCCCGAGATCAGGTCACTGGCTCTAGCAGTCTTATCAGGAGGCTGGGGCCCTGGCTCCTGCCGCTGTCATTTCCAGGCTCAGCTCATGCCTGGGAGTTGTCTGTCCTCAAAGTGAAGCTGTGTATTTATAAATGACATTACCAAGGAGCCTTTGAAGTGCTCGTCATCTTTACTATGTAGGGCAGTTATTTTTAAAAAGCCAGCATCCTGTCGTCTTTCCCTCACTTGGTTCTGGGGACGCCTCAGTGGCAGGGAAAGGCCAGCCGTCATTCTCAGCTTGCAGGGAAGGTGGCTGAGGCTTGGGCAAGCCAATTGGCCGGGAAACAGGGGCTTGTCCCCCGTGGTGCTGAGTGACCTGGCACCGTGTTCCCAGGGCACTCTGGCTTAGCTGGCGTCTTTGCTGCCGCAGAGCTGTGTTTTTGACACACTGACACATTCAGATGGGGGGACTGTGCTGTTGTCAGCAGTTCTCTGCTTGAAGCCATCACCCTTCATCTGAGTCTCCCGAAGAAGACACGGAGGCCGCACCCACACCCAGGAAACCGGTTTAGAACTCAGGGGTGTGGTGGCCACTCCGGTAACACCAGCATTCAGCGGTGCAGGCAGGGTGATCATGAGGTCCAGGCCAGCCTGGCTAGTTAGATTATGACTTAGGATGATAACCGGTTGTTTGCTCTGATGTGTCAGGCATTCCTCCCCGGTCATGTCCTGCTGGGAAAACAGCTCTCTCTGCACTCAGTTCTGGAAGCCCCGCTCATCTTGCAAGACACATTTGACTGTAATTGTAGGAGACAAAGAACCCTAATCAGGCCTTTTTTTTGAACTGGAGAATGGGAGTTAAAAGCACAAGTCGAATTGTGGCAAATGGGCTGTAAGATGTGGCAAGCAGTTGTGAAATGGATTTAAAGAGATCTTTGCAGTTTGGTTAAGTGAAATCTCACGAAGTCTGCTCTGGATTGAGGGGGCAGATCCCCTCCCAGAACCAGCGGTCAGCTGGTTCCAGTGCCTGCCTGGGATGGGGCAGGCGTAGACTGGCTTTCCTCTTCCTGTCCAAATTAATACAGTGCAACAAAGGTGTGTGTTTCAACCTCATGTTTATTTTATTTTATTTGCAAGCAGAAATGGGGAGAAAGAGAATAGGGATGGGCACATGAGGGCCTCTAGCTCCTGCAAACCAACTCTAAATGCATGTGCCACTTTGTGCATTGAACTTTGTGTGGGCACTAGAGAATTGAACCCCGGTCGTTAGGCCTTCTAGGCAAGTGCCTTAACTGCTGAGCCATCTCTCCAGTCCCAATCTCATATTATTTTTTTTTTTTTGTTGTTGTTGTTTTGCTTTTTCAAAGTAGGGTCTTGCTCTAGCCCAGGCTGACCTGGAATTCACTATGTAGTATCAGAGTGGCCTTGAACTCATGGTGATCCTACCTCTGCCTCCCAAGTGCTGGGATCAAAGGCATGAGCCACCACACCTGGCCCAATCTCATGTTTCTTTTTTAAATATATTTTATTTATTTATTTGAGAGAGTGAAAGAGGGAGAGAGAGAGAGGGAAAAAAAGGGTGTGCTAGGGCCTCCAGCCACTGCAAACAAACTCCAGATGCATGTGTCCCCTTGTGCATCTGGCTTATGTGGGTCCTGGGGAATCATACCAGTCCTTTGGCTTTTTGCAGGCAAATGCCTTAACCACTGAACAGTCTTCTCCAGCCCAACCAATCTTATGTTTTTATTTATTTATTTATTTATTTATTTATTTATTTATTTATTTATTTATTGAGGTAGGGTCTCTCACAAGCTCAGGCTGACCTGGAATTCACTATGTAGTGTCAGGGTGGCCTCGAACTCATGGTGATCCTACCTCTGCCTCCCAAGTGCTGGGATTAAAGATGTGTACCACCATGCCCGGCCTCCATCTTGTGTTTTTAAAAAGCATACATCAGGTCTGGAGAGATGGCTTAGTGGTTAAGGTACTTGCCTGTGAAGCCTAAGGACCCATGTTTGACTCAGATCCCATGTAAGCCAAGTGTGCAAGGTGGCACATGCACAACGTGGCACACACTTCTGGAGTTTGATTGCAGTGGCTAAAAGCCCTGCCATGCCAATTCTCTGTCCCCCCTCTTTCTCATAAAAGTTCAAAAAAGCCTAAATCATGGCAGGAGAGGTGGCTCAGTGATTGGAGGTACTTGCTTGTAAAGCCTGCTGGCCTGGGTTCAATTCCCCAGGACCCATGTAAAGCCAGGCTCACCCATTCATTCTCATTCTCTCTCTTATCTCATATATATATATATATGTGTGTATACACATACATACATGCATGCATACATACATACATACATATTTTGGTTGTTCAAGGTAGGGTCTCACTCTAGCTCAGGCTGACCTGGAATTCACTCTGTAGTCTCAGGGTGGCCTCAAACTCATGGCAATCCTCCTACCTCTCCCTTTCCAGTGCTGGGATTAAAGGTATGCACCACCGTGCCTGGCTTCTTCTAGAATATTTTATGAAAATCCTACTTCAATTATAAACTACAAGTCCAATGCCAGCCAGCTTAAACAAAGCAAAAACCACAGGAGAAGATGGCAGAGGACCTGTCTTAACTCAGGGGCAGCAGTGTCATCAGGACTTGGTTCTCCCTCCTTCTCTCTTCTCTTCCATGCTTTTCTCCCATCTCTTCAGCCACCTCAGTGGGAAAGCTCCTTTTCCTAAGTTTCAGAAAATCTTCAGAATAACATCTGTTTGGTTCTAATGTATTATGTCTTCCCCCCACTCCGCCTCCCCCCGCAAAAAAACCCAGTTATTAAAAAAAAATCCCGTCATATGGCTAGGAGTATGGTTTGATGATTGGCCAAGCTAGGTCATATGACCACTAATGGGGCCAGAATTGCTGTACCAGGATTGAGAGTGGGGTGGCTAGGTTGGGCAGGTTGGAAGGATTTTGGTTTGCGGGCTCTCACACATCAGTGCTTTGTAGGAACTGTCACTCAAGTAGCTGTGATCCTCTGCAAAGAGAATTCGGTTCCTTTGGCTGTGTGTTAGCTGTGACTGCGTCTTGAATGAATGGGAATGTGGATGGTTGTACTGAGTTGGTCACATATCGTGCTTGGCACACAGCCTCGTTGACAGGAAAGCATGGTTATCAAACCCATCCCTTGGGCTTCATGCCTTTTTGTTTTGTTTTGTATTTTCAAAGTAGGATTTCACTCTAGCCCAGGCAGACCTGGAATTCACTATGTAGTCTCAGGGTGGCCTCAAACTCATGGCAATCCTCCCAAGTGCTGGGATTAAAGGCCCGCACTTCATGCCTTTTTAGAAAAAATCTTTTCTTTCTTTTAAAGTTTAGAGAGAGGGCTGGAGAAATGGCTTAGTGGTTAAGTGCTTGCCTGTGAAGCCTAAGGACCCCAGTTTGAGGCTTGACTCCCCAGGACCCACGTTAGCCAGATGCACAAAGGGGCGCACGCGTCTGGAGTTCATTTGTAGTGGCTGGAGGCCCTGGCATGTGCCCATTCTCTCTCTGCCTCTTTCTCTCTGTCTGTCACTGTCAAATAAATAAATATAAATAAATAAATAAAATAAAATTTCAGAGAGAGACAGAATGAGTGCACCAGGGCTTCCAGCCACTGCAAATGAACTCCAGACACGTGCCACCTTTTGCATCTATCTTATGTGGGTCCTGGGGAACTGAACCTGGGTCCTATATGGCTTTTCAGGCCGCTAAAAGCCATCTCTCCAACCTGGCTTCATGCCTTTTGATAGTCACCTTTTTTTTTTTTTTTTTTTTTTTTTTTGAGGTAGGTTCTCACTGTAGCCCAGGCTGACCTGGGATTCACTATGTAGTCTCCAACTGGCCTCAAACTCACAGTGATCTTACTACCTGTGCCTCCTGAGTGCTGAGATTAAAGGCATGCACCACCATGCCCAGCAGAGAGAGAGAAGGAAGGAAGGAAGGAAGGAAGAAGAGATTGGTTACGCTAGTGCCTGCAGCCCTTGCAAACGAACTCCAAACACATGTGCCACCTTGTGCACTTGGGTCTACATGGGTACTTGGGAATCAAACTCTGGTCCTTAGGCTTTGTACGTAAGTACCTTAACCATTGAGCAATCTCTCCAGCCAGTGGTCACATTCTTAATGCAGACAGCTTCAGAAAGGTGTCTAACACACTGGTGGACACTGCAGGACACACAGGAAAGAAAAAGGTCAGCATGGCAGCACATGCCTGTCATCCCAGAACTTGGAATGTCAAGACAGGAGAATCTGGACTACATAGCAAAACCCTGCATGAAAAAGGTGTAGGGCAGGCTGGAGGGATGGCTCAGCAGTTACGATGTTTGCCTGCAAACCCAAAGGATCCTGGTTCGATTTCCTAGAACCCACGTTAGCCAGATGCACAAGGGAGTACATGCGTTTGGAGTTGTTTGCAGTGGCTAGAGGCCCTGGTGTGCCCATTCTTTCTCTCTCTCTCCCTCTGCCTCTTTCTCTGTCAAATAAATAAGTAAAAATAAATATTTTTTTAAAAAAAGGTGAAGGGGGCGTGGGCATGATGGTGCATGTGTTTAAATCCCAGCACTCCAGAGGCAGAGGTAGGAGGATTGTCATGTAAGGCCACCCTGAGACTACATAGTGGACTCCAGGTCAGCCTGGGCTAGAGTGAAACCCTACTTAAACAAACAAACAAACAAAAAACTGTTGAAGGTGAGGGGCAACCTCTAGCAGGATATGCCATCACTTTGCCCCTGCTCTCTCTCCTAGTGTGGCTTGCGCCATCCACCTTATATATCTTAGCTGATTCCTGACGGTTGCCTTCTGTGAGTGCCAAGTCTATGTGTGGTGTGACTCCTTGGCTTTCACTTTGAGCTGTCATCTGCTCAAGTCCTGCTGTGGAAGATGAGATTGTTGCCTCTCCTCCTCTCTATCCCCACCACATCTCCACTCCATCACTGTCCACCCTGCAGTTCAGTTGGGGACCATGTCTATATCACAGTGCAGCTGTGTAAGTGCTGTTCTGTTGGCTGGGTAAGTAAGCTCAGGTTACGTTTCTGCGTTGTGCTAAACCGAAGTGTGCATTCTTCAATCACTTCTGACACAGGGTTCGTGGGATGTAATGTGAGACAGATGTCTGGGAAAAACTCAATTATGTAAATCGACGCTAAGGTTTTGGTTATAAGATGAGATGACTTAAGGTCAAAAGAAGATCAGAAGCAAACAGAGTAGTAAAGGAAGGGAGACAGACTCTCAGGGAAGAACCAGAAGCAAAGAAAACATGTAAATAGCCAGGTGTGGTGGGTACAAGTCTAATCCCAGCACTTGGGAGGTGGAGGGAGGAGGATCAGAGGTCTAAAGTCATCTGCTGGGCTGGCTCAGCAGTTAAAGGCTTGCAAAGCCTGCCTGGCAGGATTTGTTCATTCCCCAGTACCCATGTAAAATCAGATGCATCTGGGCTTCATTTGCAGTGACAAGAGGCCCTGTTGCACCCATATATTCTCTCATTCTCTCTCCTTACATATAAATAAGTAAAAATATTTCAGGGCTGGAGAGATGGCTTAGCGGTTAAGCGCTTGCCTGTGAAGCCTAAGGACCCCGGTTCGAGGCTCGGTTCCCCAGGTCCCATGTTAGCCAGATGCACAAGGGGGTGCACGCGTCTGGAGTTCGTTTGCAGAGGCTGGAAGCCCTGGCGCACCCATTCTCTCTCTCTCTCCCTCTATCTGTCTTTCTCTCTGTGTCTGTCACTCTCAAATAAATAAATAAATAAAATTAAAAAATATATATATTTCAGAGTCATCCTCTGATACATAATAAGTTGGAGGCAACCTGAGCTTCATGAGTTTGTCTCACACACACACACACAAAAGTTCCAAAACAAAACTCAAAGGAGGAATATAAACAGAAATAATAAGTTCCTACTGTGCATGGTGGTGCACGCCTTTAATCCCAGCATTCAGGAAGCAGAGGTAGGAGGATTGCTGTGAGTTCAAGACCAGCCTGAGAGTACATAGTGAATTCCAGGCCAGCCTTCCAAGTGCTGGGATTAAAGGCATGCGCCACCATGCCCTGCATTTTTTTTTTTTTTTTTTTGAGACAAGTTCTCATGTGTTTCTGAGCCTGGCCTGGAATACCTGTATAGCTCAGGATGGCTTCAAACTCCCTGTGGTTCTCCTGTCTTGGCCTCCCCAGAACCCCAATATCCCCAGGAATGTCAGCATGTCTGACTCGGCCATAGGTTTTCCCCCCATATGAGATGGAAAACAGGGGCTGGAGAGATGGCTTAGCAGTTAAGCACTTGCCTGTGAAGCCTAAGGACCCTGGTTCAAGGCTAGATTCCTCAGAACCCATGTAAGCCAGATGCACGGGGGGGGGGCGCACACCTGGAGTTCATTTGCAGTAGCTAGAGGCCCTAGCGTGCCCATTCTCTCTCTCTCTCTTTCTCTGTCTGTCGCTCTCAAAAAAAAAAAAAAAAAAAGAAAAGAAAAGAAAAGGAAAACAGCAGTTAGACAGGAAGAGCAGTGGTTTCTGATCCCCCATAGAAAGATTTTTGCCACTGTGGAGTCCGTGTTTCTTACTCAAATACTGGGCTTTGACAGCAAGCTGCCTCTGGCCTCCTAGAAGCTCTGGGAGACGGTATTTCCTGGGACGCCCCAAGGCCTCTGTGGCTATGGCCCTGGAGAGCAGGTCTCATTTTGTTCTCAGTGTTCACAAGCTGTGACAGGTGATTCCTGACTTGGCCTGATAGAGGGAGAGGAGAAAACCAGATGATGTTGATGTCGCAGGGCTGGGGACAAAGCCTGTGTCCCAGGTGAGATTTGGACTCAGGAGTCAAGGAACTCCTGTTTCAGACAGAGGCCATAACATATTCTGGAAGGACAGCGGTACTTCCCAAGCCCATCTACCAGGTCACAGCCTGAGATGAACAGAAGGGTGGACTAGAAGAATCAGTCAGAGCCTCTGCAGCGCCACCTGTAGAAGTTCAGACTCTGAGGAATGGTGAGTGTGAGGAAGGCCCCTCCAGCCATGGGACAAGTGTTCACCTGCCAGGGGGGCCGGTTAGTCTCAGGGGTCCCCTTGGCTCACGGCCAGGCATGGTCCTTCCCCTTCCTCAAGTTCACGTGTGTGAGTACCTGCATGAAGGCACCACCCCCGCAACACGTATTCCCGCTGCAGCTCAGTCAAGACAAGAGGTGTGGTTGCGTCTCAGAAGTACCAAGCCAAGTCCCCCAACATGGACTCCTAGACCTGGCACAGAATTTCTTTTGCACATTTTTTTTTAGTTCCTTGAACCTCACAGATAGAGCGTAACTCAGCCAGGCACTATTCACTTTTCCTTCCAAACTCCTGGGAGCAGCTCAGCTTGCTAGCTGCTATTACCAGGGCGCTCAGCCACCCTCAGTCCTGCCATTCCTTGCAGCCCAGAGCTCGGGCTCCCTTAGTCTCTGACAGTCATGGCCGTTCCCTCCTACCTCTGAGCTGAGCAAGGCTTGGGGATCCCTCCCCCTCCCTGCCCGTCTCCTCTGTGTAGATCTTTCTTCTTGGAGGGTTTCCAGGAGTCTCCTCCCAGTAGCTGGTCTGGTGAGGTTCTGTTGCCATCTTAGCACATCTGTTCTAGAATGGGTTGTAACTCCTGCCTCTCCCATGGGACTGGAAGTGCCCTGAGGGCAAGGCCATTCCTGAGGTCCAGCATGTAGTAAATAACTTGCACTCAGTAGTCAACACTGACAAATCACATGGTTGAGGGCATTGTGTGAGTGTGGGAAGTGACGCTGTCATTTAGACTGAAACTATGAGAGGTGACTGGCTGCTCTTGAGGATCTGAACATAATTTTATAGTCTCCACAGTGCTATTATAGTAGTCACTGGGCACGTTAAATTTTTTTTGTTTTTTCTGGGTTTTTTTTTCGGGGCAGGGGTTTCGAGGTAGGGTCTCACTCTAGCCCAGGCTGACCTGGAATTCACTATGGAGTCTCAGGGTGGCCTCGAACTCACAGTGATCCTCCTACCTCGTGCCTCCCAAGTGCTGGGATTAAAGGTGTGCGCCACCACACCTGGCCACATTAAATTTTTTAAATGCAGAACTGGGGAGATGGCTTAGTGGTTAAAGGCTCTTGCTTGCAAAAGCTAACAGCCTGGGTTCAATTCCTCTGTACCCACATAAAGCCAGATGCACAAAGTGTGCATGCATTTGGAGTTCCTTTCGCAGTGGCAAGAGGCCCTGCCATGCTTACTCTTTCTCCTTGCAAATAAATAAATAAAATATTTTTTAATTAAATGTAAATTACAGAGTTTAGTGGCACAATGCCTATAATCCCAACACTTGAGAGGCTGAGGCAGGAGGATTGAGAGTTCAAGGTCAGTTTGAGCTACATAGCAAGATCATGTCTGTGAATGAATTTAAAAATTTAGGGCTAGCCGGGCGTGGTGGCGCACGCCTTTAATCCCAGCACTCGGGAGGCAGAGGTAGGAGGATTGCCATGAGTTCAAGGTCACCCTGAGATGACAGAGTTAATTCCAGGTCAGCCTGGACCAGAGTGAGACCCTACCTCGAAAAACCAAAAAAAAAAAAAAAAAAAATTTAGGGCCAGGTGTGGTGGCACACACCTTTAATCCCAGCACTTGGGAGGCACAGGTAGGAGGAACTTTGAGTTTGAGGTCACTCTGAGACTACAGAGTGAATTCCAGGTCAGCCTGAGCTAGAGTGAGACCCTACCTCAAAAAAGCAATAAATAAATAAAAATTAAAAATAAAATGTAAATGTAACTAAATTCCACATGCATTTCTTCAGTCATGCCAGCCAGATTCAAGTAGTCCTGTGTGGCTGGTGGCAGCCATTGGGCAGTTTAACATGGCAAGACAGTTTTTGTGTGTTTTTCTGAAGCAGGGTCTCGCTCTACAAAACAATAACATTATTTTTGTAAGTATAAATATATAAATAACATAAACATTATTTTATATAAATAATATAAATATTTCATTTATATTTAAGAATATAAGGCTGGGCGTGTTGGCACATGTCTCAAATCCTAGCACTTGGGAGGCAGAGGTAGGAGGATTTCTATGAGTTCAAGGCCACCCTGAGACTACATAGTGAATTCCAGGTCAGCCTGGGCTAGAGCAAGACCATACTTTAGAAAACAAAAACAAAAAGTAAATAAAAATATATTTATTTGCAAGCAGAGAGAGAGAGAGAGAAAACGAGAATGGGCGGGCCATGGCCTTCTTCCATTGCAAATGGACTCCAGATACATGTGCCACTTTGTGCATCTGGCTTTGTATGGGTACTGGAGAATCAAATCCAGGCCATCAGGTTTTGTAAGCAAATGCCTCTAAACACTCTCCAGCCCCTAGACAGTCTGTAGATGGCTCTGAGTGACACTATTCTGTAAAGGTATTGATTGAGGGTCTGTATGCTGGGTGAGGCCCTTCCAGGTGTTTCTGGTTTGGTAAAGCAGGTGTTCACAACTTCCTTCCTGAGCTTGACGGTGCTTCCTCTGTTTCCCCGGCTGCAGGATGCACGGCAGAAGTTCCGCTCTGTTCTGGTCGAGGCCACGGTAAAGCTGGACGAACTGGTAAAGAAAATTGGCAAAGCCGTGGAGGACTCGAAGCCCTACTGGGAGGCTCGCAGGGTGGCCAGGCAGGTAAGACCAGCTTGCAGCTGTCACCCTGGCCATTACTCACTCACCCCCCTCTGTAATTTGGTTTAATATCTCTGGTTGTAGGTTAAAGGCACTTATGTACCATGAAAGGGCCTGACTTTACATATGCCCTCATTTTAAAAAAAAATTAAATATTTTATTTATTTGCAAGCAGAGAGAGAGAGAATGTGTATGGGCGTGCCAGGCCCTCTAGCCATTTCAAATGAACACATGTGCTACTGTGCATCCGGCTTTACATGGGTACTGGGGAATCAAACCAGGGACCTCAGGCTTTGCAGGCAAGCACCTTAACTGCTGAACCATCTCTAGCCCTGTGTTCTCATTTGAATTCAGCCTCCCCTGCCCTCCCCATCTGCTTCATTCCCACTCATGATACTATTAATTGGGTATGGGTACTAACATTTGGGTGCCCCTGCATGTGGGTGCCACCTTGCCACCTGAGTTGGAGAGCTGGGCTCACAGGGATTGTGAATATTCCAGAGCCTGAGATGTGTTTCATCCTCCTCTCCTAGTAACTGTGTGAGGGGCCTGGAGGGGTACACCCTGAAATAAAGGGTCCAAATAAGGAGTGGGGAATGGATTCTAGGAAAAAAATCCTAGTGGGAGAAATAAATCTAAAGTCCTAAATACTTCTAGTATCAACCATTTCCAATATAAGACAGTCAACCTTTGTTTAAAAATAGCCATGTTAAAGCCAGGTGTGGTGGTACATGCCTTTAATCCTAGAACTTGGGAGGCAGAGGTAGGAGGATCGCTGTGAGTTCAAGGCCACCCTGAGACTCCATAGTGAATTCCAGGTCAGCCTGGGCTAGAATGAAATCCTACCTTAGAAAACAAAAACAAAACAAAATGAAACGAAACAAAACAAAACAGCCATGTTAGCTGGGTATGGTGGGGGCACACCTGTAATCTCAGCACTTGGGAGGAAAAGGTAGGAGGATCACTGTAAATTCAAGGCCACCCTGAGACTACATAGTGAATTCCAGGTCTCCCTGGGCTAGAGCAAGACTCAAAAAGCCAAAAAAAAAAAAAAGGCCATGTGTGGTCCTGGAGGAAGGTCACAGAAAGGTCTATGAGAACACCCTGTGGGGTTGTGGAAGTAGATTTCCTGCCTGGTCCCCTAAGCTCAAATTTAGTGCAGGTGGCTGCTCAGGGGCCTTTGTGTTCAGGGCCTCTGCAGCTGGCTCCTTCATTCAGATCACTGGCCCCACCTGAGGGATGGTGTCCCACTTTGGCTGGGCAGACATCAAGCCTGCTGCTACCTCAGGGCCTTTGAACTTGCTGGTTCCTGTGTTTGGTGGTGTCCCAATCCGGGTGTTTTAATGGCCCACTTCCCTGTCTCCTTCAGGCTTCTGCTCAAATACCTTATTTTAAAATGTTTATTTATTTGCAAGCAGAGAGATAGAGAATGGGCCTCTCACCACTGCAAACAACCTCCAGATACATGTACAACTCTGTGCATTTGGCTTTATGTGGGTACCAGGGAATCGAACTCAGGTCGTTAGGTTTTATAGGCAAATAAATGCCTTAACCACTGGGCCATCTCTCTAACCCCCTCTAATGCCATTTTATCTGCTTTCTTAGGGTAATATATTTAAGATGGAAACTGCCAGCTCACCCACTGTGCGTCCTTGTCCCCTGATTGGCATTTCTTCCACAATAGCACTTCTTGCCCCAAGTTTAAGTGATTGCAGTCAGCCAAGCGCCGTGGGACAGGGAGGTGTATCTGGGCCATTGCTGTGTCAGCTGTGCAGGCATACAAATATTGAGTAAATGGATAAATGGACAGACAAGTGGATGACAGGCGTGGGGAGCCATCAGCAGATCCAACCTCCTCCCCTTCAGGCCCCGTCATCTGGAGCAGGTCTTCCCCCTCCCGCCCCCTTCTCCTCATTCAATTTTTCCATCTTCTTTTGTGCTCGTAGCTGCGTGGGCAGGATGGTCAGGGTCGTCTTCATCTACATCGTAGTTGGTGGGCTGGGCCCCTGCTGTGTGCAATACATCCTGGAGTAGACTTTATGCCCCTCTTTTTCTGTACCCTCAATTCTCCTTTGGGAAAGGGGGTGTGGAGGAAGCTGGATTGGGAGGATTGCATTGTCTTGTCTGTATTATTGCGGGAAGCTGAGACTGTGGCACTTTTCCTTCCTGTCATTTTGTCACTTGGTCAGCAAAGATAGCAATCAAGGGGCTGGAAAGATGGCTTAGTGGTTAAGGCACGTGCCTGAGAAGCCTAAGGACCCAGGGTTGATTTTTCAGTTCCCATGTAGGCCAGATGCTCACAGTGGCGCATGCATCTGGAGTTTGTTTGCAGTGGCTGGAGGCCCTGGCGCCCCTATTCTCACTCTCTCTCTCTGATTATAATAAATAAATAAATCTTTTAAAAAGACATTAAAAAAAGAAAGGATAGCAATCAATACCATCACTTCTGGCAACCACTCAGTCATCAGATGTAATCAGAAATTCCAGTCTTGGGGGCTGGAGAGATAGCTTAGCAGTTAAGGTGCTTGCCTGTGAAGCCTAAGGAGCCAGGTTCAATTCCCTGGAGCCCACATAGGCCAGATGCACAAGGTGGCACATGTTTCTGGAGTTTGTTTGCAATGGCTAGAGGCCCTGATGAGCCCATTCTCATTCTCTCTCTCTCATAAATAAATAAATAAATGAAATGAAATGTCAGTCTGACTTTGATGCAGGGAGCAGAGCCCAGGATGAGTGTTGAGGAAATCATGGCCACCTCTGTGTCTCAGAAGCAACTCTGTGACCTCTTTTCTGCTTGCCAGTGGGAAAGGAGGGAGGAAGGACCTTCCCTAGCTGGGAAACGGGGAGGATGCTCAAAGGTTGAGGCAGGCAGGATGTTACATTTCATTTTGTGGATGGCAGGTCCTGTGGGTTTGGGCTAGATGTGAATGTCCCTCTGACCTTCCTGAGGGCGCGAGGGGCAGTGTCCACCTCAGGCGCTGCCAAGCGGGGCTTCCTGTTTTCTTCCTCTGCCTGGTCTCCACCCCCTTCCGTTTGATATTTACAAACCTCTCTGACCTGTGCCCAGCAAGGATGGTGTTCAGAGTCCTGCAGAGCATTTCTATCCAGTGTGCCTCCTGAGTCTCACCATCCTCATCCTTGAACATTGATGGTCCAGGGACCAACAGTGTAAGAAGCCTTACACGGGATAATGTGTCTGACACTGGAATCTTCGTATGAGCTTGGGTTTCAACTTCATTAAAAGAAAATAGGCTGGGCATAGTGGTGCATGCCATTAATCCCAGTACTCAGGAGACAGAAGTAGGAGGGTCACTGTGAATTTGAAGCCAGCCTAGGATTACAGAATGAGTTCCAGGTCAGCCTGAGATAGAGTGAGATCCTACCTCAAAATGCCTCCTCCCCTAAAAAAAAAAAAGGTGGGGGAGGCTGGAGAAATGGCTCAGAGGTTAAAGCCAGTTGTTTGTAAAGCCTGACAGTCTAGGTTCAATTCCGTAGACCCATGTAAAACTAGACACACAAAGTGGCCCATGTGTCTGGAGTTTGTTTGCAGTAGCTTTAGGCACTGGCATACCCATTTTTTCTCTCTGATTAAAAATAAATAAGCCAGGCGTGGTGGCACACACCTTTAATCCCAGCACTCGGGAGGCAGAGGTTGGAGGATTACAGTTACTTCTAGGCCACCCTGAGACTTTATAGTGAATTTCAGGTCAGCCTGGGCTAGAGTGAGACTCCATCTCGAAAAACTTCTCCCCAAAAACCAAACAAACCTGGAATTCATTATGTAGTCTTAGGCTAGCCTCAAACTTATGGATCCTCCTACCTGTGCCCCCCTGAGTGCTAGGATTAAAGTCATGTGCCACCACACCCCACTAAATATAAATCTCTCTCTCTCTCCATATATATATGTGTGTGTGTATGTATGTATGTATGTATGTTTGTTTGTTTTGGTTTTGGTTTTGGTTTTTTTGAGGTAGGGTTTCACTCTACTCTGGCCCAGGCTGACTGGTAATTCACTATGTAGTCTCAGAGTGGCCTTGAACTCACTGTGATCCTCCTACCTCTGCCTCCTGAGTGCTGGGATTAAAGGCATGTGCCACCATGCCTGGCCTATAAATATTTTTTTAAAAAATGATTGGACTGGGGCTATAGCTCAGTTGGTAAAACACCTGCTGTGTAAGTGTGAGGGCCTGAATTTGGATCCCCAGAACTCATGTAAATGTCAGGTGTGGTGACGTGCTCATATAATCTCAGTGCTGGGGTAGCAGAGACGAAGATCCCCAGAGCAGGCTGACTGCTAGCCCAGCTAATCAGTGAGCTCTAGCTCTCTCAGTGAGGGACGCTGTCTCAATAAATAAAGTGTAGAGTGATTAAGGAAGGCACCAATGCTGACCACTCCAGCCACCACACATACATGTCATCTGAACACACACTGAGCATGTCTGCACGCACATGTGTGTGCACACACACACACAGGATTGATTCACTGTGGAAAACTTAGAAAATAGACAAAATGAAGAAAATCTCTCGTATGCATGTATGCGCGCACACACCCACCATCAGAAGTATTTTTTGTTTTCTTCTTTTCCCAAGATAGGGTCTCAGCCTAGCCAGGCTGACCTGGAATTCACTATGTCCTCCCAGGCTGGCCTCAAACTCAAGGCAATCCTTCTACCTCTACCTTCCGAGTGCTGGGATTAAAGGCGTGTGTCACCACGCTCCACTCAGAGGTGATTTTACACATCTGGAACGCCCATGTCTGTATATCCAGCACTTCCACTAGGTCCTCGCAAAGACAAAAAACCTTTTCTACAACTTGCCTTTCTGTGAAAAGCCTGTAAAGATGAGCAGTTGTTGGACAGTAGACGTTGTATCTGTCAATCAAAACTTTGCTTTCCCTTTGTTCCCTGTGTCACGTCAGTTTCCAACAATGAGTCACATCCCATTCTGTGATCCTGAACTGTATCCAAGTTCTGCCTGTCATCGGGGTTGTGCTGGGTTGGGGGGGGGGGGACTGGGGGAGCAGGGAACGAACTGGCTTTGATTTCTTTGAGCCAGAGTGAGCTTGTTTTTAAGGCTGTGCTGTGGAATGTGCAGCCCATCTGGCTGGCAGTGTGGGGGCGAGGGCAGTCTGATAAGAGGGTGCCGTGTGACTCAGGGATACTGAATGGTAACAGAGTCTCTGCTTTCTTTGTTTTCTGGGGTCTTAACTATTTATTCTAACACTGACGATAGATAGATGGATTTTTTTTTTTTTTGCTGTTTTTGCTTTTAATTTTTGGTGTAGGATCCTGCTGTAGCCCTGGCTGACCTGGAATTCACTACATAGTCTTAAGCTGGCCTCAAACTCACGGTGCTCCTCCTACCTCATCCTCCCAAGGGCTGGGTTAATGCACTTGTTGTTGTTGTTGTTTTTGAGGTAGGGTCTCATTCTAGCTTAGGCTGACCTGGAATTCGCCACTTCCTCTATGAAAAATCATATACACTGGGTATGGTGGCACATACCTTTAATCCCAGCCCTTGGGAGGTAGGAGTATCACCATGAGTTTGAGGCCACCCTGAGACTATATAGTGAATTCCAGGTTAGCCTGGGCTAGAGTGAGACCCTACCTTCAAAAACCAAAAAGAAAAAAGAAAAAAATATATATGCCCATGGCAAATCTACTGCATTAAAAAAAATACTAGGGTTATAAACAGAAAAAAAAAAAATACTAGAATTGAGCTGGGCATGGTGGTGCATGCCTTTAATCCCAGCACTTGGGAGGCAGAGGTAGGAGGATCACCATGAGTTTGAGTCCACCCTGAGACTACCTAGTGAATTCCACATCAGCCTGAGCTAGAGCAAAACCCTACCTCAAAAAACAAAACAAGGGGGCTGGAGAGATGGCTTAGTGGTTAAGGTGTTTGCCTGCAAAGCCAAAGGACCCTGGTTCTATTCTCCAGGACCCACATTAGCCAGATGCACAAGGTGGTGCATGCATCTGGAGTTCGTTTACAGTGGCTAGAGGTCCTGGTGTGCCCATTTCTCTCTCTTTCTCTCTCTCCCTCTTTCTCTGTCAAATAAAAAAATAAATAACTAAACAAAAAACAAAACAAGGGCTGGAGAGATGGCTTAGAGGTTAAGGCATTTGCCTGCAAAGCCAAAGGATCCAGGTTTGATTCTCTAGGACTCACATCAGCCAGATGCACAAGGAGGCACATGCATCTGGAGTTCATTTACAGTGGCTGAAGGCCCTGGGGTGCCCATTCTCTCTCTCTCTCTGCCTCTTTCTCTGTATCAAATAAATAAATGAAATATTAAAAACAAAACAAAATATATATATACATACATATACACACTAGGGTTGGAGAGACGGCTCAATGGTTAAAGTAGTGCTTGCTTGCAAAGCCTGATGGTGCAGGTTCAATTCCTAGTACCCACATAAAGACAGATGCACAGAGTGGCACATGGCATCTGGAGTTGGTTTGCAGGGGCAGAAGGCCCTGGAATACCCATACTCAACTCCCTGTCTGCCTGCCTGTCTGTGTCTCTCTCAAATAAATAACAACATTTTCAAAAACTATTACAGCAAGGACTTGGGTGGTGTTCACTGCACAAGCAGGAGAACGTGTGTTTGGCTCCCCAGTAGCCATGTAAACACTGGGTATGGTGAGGTGCGTCTGTAATCCTAGGGCAGGGAAGGTGGGGACAGGGAATCCCTTTGGACTCACTGGCTAACTAGTCTAGCCAAATTGCGCTGGAAACTGCCCAAGTATTTTTTTAAAATATTTTGTGCATTTTTATTTATTTATTTGAGAGTGACAGAGAGAGAGAGAGGCAGTTAGAGAGTGAGAGAGAATGGCATGCCAGGGTCTCCAACCACTGCAAACGAACTCCAGACGCGTGCGCCCCCTTGTGTACCTGGCTAACGTGGGTCCTGGGGAACTGAGCCTGGAACCGGGGTCCTTAGGCTTCACAGGCAAGCGCTTAACCACTAAGCCATCTCTCCAGCCCCTGCCCAAGTATTGATTTGGGAGTTGGGTGTAGTGAGTAGGCACATTTGCAATTACGGCATCAGTAAATGATAAGGACCAACTTGTGTTTTGCCAAGTAAAGGGCAAGTTTGCAGGGGCTTGGCTGGTAGTGTCCCGTGGGGAATGATGTTTGGGGACCAGGACACTGCCCACTGGGAAAGCCTGGGAGAACAGCATTTGCGAGTTCTGCAGGCCAAGAGGGAGGCTGTGGAAAGGGCAGGAGAGCAGAGTCTGAGGGAGAAGGTGAGACGGATGTGAACCCGGGTAAGAGTCTTTGCCCAAGGGCCCGGGGCAAGAGGCTCAGGGACGCTGAGGCACCAGGCAGAGCTGGCACAGTGTGGGCAGATGCATGGGAGAGCATCGCACAGCAGCAGCCCAGCATTCAGACTTGCTTGACAAGCTGCAGGTGGGCTGGGGAAGGGGCTTCCATTAAGGAGCCTGTGTTGCCTTGGAGAGGTTGATCAGGAGTTGATAGTGAATGTGGCGTTCCTACATGAATGTCAGCACCATTTTGCTTTTGTTGTTGTTTTTAGGGCTGGAGACATGGCTTAGTGGCTAAGGCACTTGTCTGCGAGGCCTAAGGACCTAGGTTCAATTCCCCAGTACCCATGTAAGCCAGCTGCACAAGGTGAAGCTTGCATCTGGAGTTTGTGTGCAGTGGCTGGAGGTTCTGGCTGCCCATTCTCTACCTGCCTCTCTTTCTCTCGCTCTCTGTCAAGGAAATAAGTGTTTTCAGCAGGTTGGTTGCATTTTGAGCATATGCACCCTACATTACCCTCCCTTAGCCCCCTCACCGTACTCTTCATCACTGAATAGAGAATGACTTTCCCTCCCCACAGTCGCTGACGGCCACGAGCTGATGGGGAGGGGTGTGGTCTCTGAAGCCGCTCCCCTATCCACAGTAGAATGTTGACCCCATCATGTGTGGGTTGTGTGTAGATAACCACAGCTTCTGTGAGTTCATGAGTGCAACGTCGCGTACATATGACTGGGTCTCACTATGTAGCAGACACCATTCTGCTTGGTATCATTTTTTTTAATAATTTTTATTTTATTTTATTTATTTATTTGAGAGCGACAGACACAGAGAGAAAGGCAGATAGAGGGAGAGAGAGATAATGGGCGCGCCAGGGCTTCCAGCCTCTGCAAACGAACTCCAGATACATGCGCCCCCTTGTGCATCTGGCTAACGTGGGACCTGGGGAACCGAGCCTTGAACCGGGGTCCTTAGGCTTCACAGGCAAGCGCTTAACTGCTAAGCCATGTCTCCAGCCCCTGCTTGGTATCATTTATCATCCCTTTTTAAAAACATTTTTTTAAATTTTTATTAGCATTTTCCATGATCATAAAAAATATCCCATGGTAATTCCCTCCCTCCCCCCCACAAAATTTTTTTAATTTTTATTTATTTATTTGAGATTGACAGATAGAGAAAGAGGCAGATATATAGAGAGAATGGGTACACCAGGGCTTCCAGCCACTACAAAGAAACTCCAGACGCATGTGCCCCCTTGTGCATCTGGCTAATGTGGGTCCTGGGGAATTGAGCTTTGAACCGGGGTCCTTAGGCTTCACAGGCAAGCGCTTAACTGTTGAGCCATCTCTCCAGCACTATCATCCCTTTTCTTTTTAATTTATTTATTTGCAAGTACAGAGGGAGAGAGGGAGAATGGGCATACAGGGCTTCCTGCCACTGCAAACAAACTCCAGACATATGCACTACTTTTGTGCTTCTGCCTTTTTTGTTTTTGTTTTTTTTCTCCGAGGTAGGGTCTCACTGTAGCTCTCAGGCTGACCTGGAAGTCACTATGTAATCCCAGGGTGCCCTCGAACTCACGGCGATCCTCCTACCTCTGCCTCCCGAGTGCTGGGATTAAAGGCGAGCGCCACCACTCCCAGCTTCTGCCTTTATGTGGTGTGGTGGTTTGAGTCAGGTGTCCTCCATAAACTTAGGTGTTGTGAATGCCAGGTTCCCACTGATGGAGATTTGGGAATTGACGCCTCCTGGCGGCAGTGTATTGTTGGGGGCGGGCTTATGGGCGTTATAGCCAGTGTCCCCTTGCCAGCACATTCTCCTGTTCCTATTGTCCACCTTATGTGGGCCAGGGGGTGATATTCACCCTCTGCTCATGCCATCGTTTTCTTCTGCCATCATGGAGCTTCCCCTTGAGCCTGGAAGCCAAAACAAACCTCTTTTCCCCCACAAGCTGCTCTTGGTTGGGTGATTTCTACCAGCAGTGTGAACCAGACTGCAACATGTGGGTACTGGGGAATCGAACCCAGGCTGTCAGGCTTTGCAAACAAGTATCTCTAACTTCTGAGCGATCTCTCCAACACCTCACTTTTTTTGTCCCCATTTTTCAAACAAGGAAACTAGTCTTAAAGTCCAAAGACTGTTTCTTAGGCTTTTACCTAAACCTTTCTGGCATATGGTTTACAGAGTTGTTCCTGGTTAAGACTGTCATGGTCTGACTGGCCAATAAGAAAGTTCCAGAGAGTGTGTCTGACTTCTGGAAAAGTTGCAGGAGTATACTCTTGAGAAAGTTCAGGTGAAGGTGGCTAGATGTCTCAGTGGGGGTGGGGAGGGGGCAATCTTGAGAGGCAGGAAATTGGAAGGCTATCCTGGAGGTGACAGGACACTGAGGAATGTGTGTGGAGAGCCAAGATGAAGGACAGGTGGCAGGAAACACTGTCACCGGGTTCTCTTAAACCGTTTATACGCTTGATGGAACTTGCTTCCTCCCCCCCCACCAAACCCTGCCTTTCAGAAAAAGAAACAGGTTTGGGAAGGTTGAGTCTCTCTCTCCACAGGCATCACAGCCACGAATGACTCAGAAGGTATTGTGCAGCTGGCCTGTAGTATTATAGCAATTTGTGTGTCTGTGTGTGTTTTTGTTTTGTTTTGTTTGAAGTAGGATCTCCGTCTAGCCCAAGCTGACCTGGAATTCACTATGTAGTCTCAGGCTAGCCTTGAACTCACAGCGTTCCTCCTACCTCTGCCTCCAGAGTGCTGAGATTAAAGACGTGCGCCACCACGCCTGGCTAGTTGCAGCCTTTATATCAAGGCAGTGAGGTGGAATATTAGCTGCTTCTTGCTGAGAAGGATAATAGTTGAGGCTGAGGAGTTACAATATGGTGTCCAGACTTCAACAAAGATTGAACCCAGGCCTGTCTGGTTCTGGCAGTGGGCACTTCGGGACTTGAACAAGCCTTGCTAACACACGGGCACACTGAAGAGTATAAATCTAGGCAATGAGTGACTTGCAGGGCTTAGAAGACACTGTGAGCTCTCTGCAGTTTCTTCACTCTGTGCCTCCTGCCTTTTCTCACGGAGGTGATTGACTTGTTTTGTTTTTGTCATTTGAGGCAGGATCTTGCTGTAGCTCAGGCTGACCTGGAATTCACTGTGTAATCTCAGGGTGGCCTTGAACTCACAGCAGTCCTTTCACCAGCTGCTGCCTCTGGAGTGCTGGGATTACAGGCGTGCGCCACCATGCCCGGCCAGCACTGCTGGGGTAACTGAGAGGTTCCAGTTCTGCGTGGTTTGGGGCCCTTGGAAATGTCACCCCAGACTGTCCTTTTCTCCTGGGACTCCAGAATATCTTTGTCATTGCTACCCGTCTTCCCACATTAATTTCTACTCAGCCAGTTCTCACCGTGGGACTTGGATGAGGTCTGGCTTGATGACGTCGGTCTCTGTGGCTCTGGTCACATTCTTCTGGGTGGCCACAGGCCAGTTCCTGGGAGCTACGTCACCCTTTCTGCCCGAGGTAAGGGCACCGTGGAGTGAGGGGCCTCTTCTCCCAAAGCAGAGTGATTTACAGTGAGCAGGAGAGCCAGGGTTAACTCTCCCTTGCCCAGAGAACACACCCTGCCTCACAGTCTTGGTTGGAGATACTGAAGGGGAAAAAGCAGCTACATTTCGGAAGTCTAGACATTTTTTGTTTTGATTTTGTGTGTGTGTGTGTTTTTATTTTTTTATTTTTCTCTAGGCAGAGTTTCGCTCTAGTTCTGGTTGACCTGGAACTCACTCTATAGTTCCAGGCTGGCCTCGAATTCATGCCAGTTCTCCTACCTTTGCCTCCCAAGTGCTGGATTTAAAGGCGAGTGCCACCATACCTGGCTTGCTTGTTTGTCTTTTGAGGCAGGGTCTCACTGTAGCCCAGGCTAACCTGGAACTCACTCTGCAATTGCAGGCTGGCCTCAAATTCACAGTGATCCTCCTACCTCTGCCTCCCAAATGCTGGGATTAAAGGCATGTGCCATCACACTGGCTTTAATGTTTATTTATTTTTAAACTTTATTTGTTTACAAGTAGAGAAAGATAGACGAGACAGAGAATGGGCATGTCAGGGCCTCCAGCCACTACAAACAAACTCCAGAGGCATGAGCCACTTTGTGCATCTGGCTTTACATGAGTACTGGGGAATTGAACTCAGGTCATTAGGCTCAGCAGGCAAGTGACCCTAACAGCTGAACCATCTCTCCAGCCTGTTTTTTTTTTTCCCCCCCCTTTGTATGTATGTAATGTGTGTGGTGGTCTATGTGCCCTTGTGCTTCCCCATATGCTCACCTGCTGTGGTAGATGTTTGTCTGAAGCAAAAGACAGTCGCCTGTGGTGACCAGAGCAGAATGGCAGGTATCCTGCTCCGTTTCTGCCCCCCCCCCGCCCCCCCATTCTTTAAAAATGTTTTATTTGGGCTGGAGAGATGGCGTAGCGGTTAAGCGCTTGCCTGTGAAGCCTAAGGACCCCGGTTCGAGGCTCGGTTCCCCAGGTCCCACGTTAGCCAGATGCACAAGGGGGCGCACGCGTCTGGAGTTCGTTTGCAGAGGCTGGAAGCCCTGGCGCGCCCATTCTCTCTCTCTTCCTCTATCTTTCTCTCTGTGTCTGTCGCTCTCAAATAAATAAATAAAAAAAAAATTAAAAAAAATAGTTTAAAAAAAAATAAGTAAATAAAACATTTTTTTTAAATATTTTTTGTTCATTTTTTTAAAAATATTTTTTGTTTATTTTTTATTTATTTATCTGAGAGCGACAGACACAGAGAGAAAGACAGATAGAGGAAGAGAGAGAGAATGGGCGCGCCAGGGCTTCCAGCCTCTGCAAACGAACTCCAGACGCGTGCGCCCCCTTGTGCATCTGGCTAACGTGGGACCTGGGGAACCGAGCCTCGAACCGGGGTCCTTAGGCTTCACAGGCAAGCGCTTAACCGCTACGCCATCTCTCCAGCCCTTATTTACTTATTTGAGAGAGAGAGGCAGAGAGGGGAGAATGGGTACACCAGGGCCTCTGGGCACTGCAAACAAACATCAGATGCATGTGTCACCTTGTGCATCTGGCTTTACAATGGGTACTGGGGAATTGAACCTGGGTCCTTTGGCTTTGCTGGCAAGTGCCTTAATTGTTGAGCCATCTCTTCAGCCCATTCCACCTGTTCTTCTTTGGCTGGTTGGTTTGAGAGAGAGAAGGGGTGGGGAGAGAATGGGTGTGCAAGGGCCTCCAGTCACTGCAAATAAACTTCAGATGCACGTGCCACCTTGAGCATCTATCTTATGTGGCTCTGAGGTCTTTTGGCTTTGCAGGGAAGTGCCTTAACTGATGAGTCATCTCTCCAGCCTTTTTTTTTTTGGAGATAGGGTCTCACTCTAGCCCAGGCTGACCTAGAATTCTCAATGGAGTCTCAGGGTGGCCTCAAACTCACGGCAATCCTCCTACCTCTGCCTCCCAAGTGCTGGGATTCAAGTTGTGCGCCACCATGCCCAGCTAGCCTTTTTATTAGCATTTTCCATGATCATAAAAAATATCCCATGGTAATTCCCTCCCTCCCCCCCACAAATTTTTTTTAATTTTTATTTATTTATTTGAGATCGACAGATAGAGAAAGAGGCAGATATATAGAGGGAATGGGTACACCAGGGCTTCCAGCCACTACAAAGAAACTCCAGACGCATGTGCCCCCTTGTGCATCTGGCTAATGTGGGTCCTGGGGAATTGAGCTTTGAACCGGATATTTTATTTATTTGTTTGCAAACAGGCAGGGGCTGGAGGCAGAGATTGGGCATGCCAGGGCCTCCAACTGCTGCAAACAAACTCCAGATGCATGTGCCAACTTTATACATCTAGTTTTATGTGAGTACTGAGGACTAGAACCTGAATCGTTATGCTTTGCAGGCAAACACTTTAACCCCTGAGCCATCTCTCTAGCCCAACAGCTGTTTCTTCTTGAGGTGATAGAGTGGGTCCCCCCTTCCCTCCAGTTATTCTCATCTAGTGACATCATTCTGTTTTTTATTATTTTTGTTTAATTTTATTTATTCATTTGAGAGCGACAGAGAGAGAAAGAGGCAGATATAGAGAGAGAATGGGCACACCAGGGCCTCCAGCCACTGCAAATGAACTCCAGATGCGTGTGCCCCCTTGTGCATCTGGTTAACGTGGGTCCTGGAGAATCGAGCCTTGAACCAGGGTCCTTAGGCTTCATAGGCAAGCGCTTAACCGCTAAGCCATCTCTCCAGCCCATTCTTTTGTTTTTTTGAGGTAGGGTCTCACTCTAGCTAGGGTGACCTGGAATTCACTATGTAGTCTCAGGGTAGCCTTGAATCATAGTGATCCACCTACCTTTGCCTTCCACGTGCTGGAATTAAAGGCATGCACCACCATGCCTGGCTAGTGACATCATTTTGAGTTTAAAGAAAGAACTAGGGCTAGAGAGATGGCTTAATGGCTAAGGCACTTGCCTGCAAAGCCTAAGAACCCAGGTTTGATTCCCCAGTGCCCATATAAAGCCAGATGCACTAAGTGGTACATGTGTCTGGAGTTCATTTGTAGTGGCTACAGGCCCTGGTGCACCGATTCTTCCCCTTCCCCCGCCCTCTGCTCTGTCTCATAAATAAACAAATAAATGTAAAATATTGAAAAGAAAGAACTAGTCTGGTGTGGTGGCACATGCCTTTAATCCCTGTACTCAGATGGCAGAGGTAGAAGGATCACCATGAGTTCGAGGCCAGCCTGGGACTACAGAGTAAAAGCCTGGGCTAGAATGAAATCCTACCTCCCCCCTCCCCCCTCAAAAAAAAAAATTGTGTGGTAGACAAGTAGCAAAGGGATAGCTGATGATATCATCCTAGCAGTCAGAAAGCTGAAACTGGAAGATACCCTGTCTCAGCAATAACAAAAGCACACGTTCATGAACTTTATGGAGAAGTCAAAGACGCACAATAGGGAAGTTAGCCAAAGAGGAGTGGCTCACTTGTTCCCTGCTGACGACCACCGTGTTTCTGAATGCTTTCTTTCTTTCTTTCTTCCTTTTTTTTTTTTTTTTTTGAGGTAGGATCTCTCTCCAGTCCAGGCTGACCTGGAACTCCCTCAGTAGTTGCAGGCTGGCCTCGAACTGGGATTAAAGGTGTGCGCCACCCCACCTGGCCCAGATGCCTCCTTGAGGCCTTGCAGTGACAGTGTTTTGTTACTGTAACTGAGGCCTTGGCATTCCACCCCGAGATGTTTAGCAGCTTGGTCAAGGTTGCAGAGCCAAGACAGTAGTCATTATTGGTGCCAGGAATGTACCCTGCTCCTCCCAGATCTCTGCTTGCTGCCTCATAGTGGCTCTATTGTCCTGGCCTGTCAATGCCACTTCTGTGCAAAGCATTGGATGGAATGTGTCTGTCGTTGGCATTCTGGTATGGATGAGAGCTGAGGTCTCTGGGGATCAGAGAGCCACAGGGTCTTGTCTGCCCACATCAGGGCTGGTGGGCAGTAGAAAGTACCACTCACCACCCCCAGGTCAAGAGGAGCAGGTCTGCAGGGGCAGAAGCAGAGAGGTGGGGAAAGAGAGAAGGGGTGCCAGGATCAGCACTTCGCCGAGGGTGTCTGAGGCCTCCAGGTCCTCCACTCTAGGCTGAGACCAGGGCCAGTGAGACAGTTTCCGGTTTCAGCTTTTAAGTTTTTTCAATTTAAATTTTTCATTTATTTGCAAGGAGGGAGGAGGAGGGTGGGTGTGTAGAGGAGAGAGAGAGAGAATGGGCACACCATGGCCTCTTGCCACTGCAAGTGGAACTCCAGACACACCTCTTTGGGCATCTGGCTTTACATGGTTACTGGGGAATCGAATCCAGTTTGTTAGGCTTTGCAGGCAATCGCCTAAACTGCTGAGCCGCAGCCAACCTTTGTTTTTTTTCTCTCTTTTCCTCCCATTCTGGGGATGATACCCAAGAGTCTCATGCTTGCCAGACAAGCACTGCACCCCTGAGCTATACCCCCAGCCCAAGCTCATTCCTCGTCCGCCCACCCCTGCACCTGTGCTCCGTCCTCTGTGGAGACAAGCACCTGCGGGAGTCATGACAGAGCTCGCAGATCCTCCTGTGCAGCAGGTCCGCAGCTGCTGCCTCGGACCAAAGCAGCCTTCCCCACTAGAGGCAGGGCAGGTGGCACATGCATTGAGAGACACGAGAAGAGCCTAAGAATGGTGAGGCTGGGGATGTGCATGTGTGGCTTGTGGGACATTAGAGAGGGTGACCTGGGCTGGGGTTGGTGGAATACCCAGTCTCGTCCCTCTGGAAGGACCATTTCACTAGGGAGACATGAATTTTATTTAATTTATTTATTTTCATACACACACACACACACACACACACATATATATATATTTTCGAGGTAGGGTCTCAATCTAGCCCAGGCTGACCTAGAATTCACTATGTAGTCTCAGGGTCGCCTTGAACTCCCAGTGATCCTCCTACCTCTGCCTCCCAAGTGCTGGGATTAAAGGCGTGCGCCACCACAGCCTGCGAATTTTAGTCTGTAAGATTCAGTGGTTAGGTTGCACTGCTTGTACCTCCTCGGGCCTGGCTATTTGTTTTTGTGGGTCGGTGGGTGAGGTCTGGTTTGCAGGGGTTCCCTGGCATGCTATTGAGCGGGCTTGCTGCCTGCCTGTGCCTGGCCCAGGCTCCTGCTCATGCTGGTCCTGAGTCCTGCCGCTGGTGTAGTTCTGTAGCAGGCGGGACATCGCTGTAGCTCAGCAGGAGCCCTAGGAGGACTGTGGGTGGTGAATGAGAGTGGGCAGGGACAGGCTGGCATCTGTTGTGTTCCTGCAGCCACAGGCAGGATGTGATCTGGGATGCATGATTCCCACAGGCCCCACTGAATGTGCATAGCAGTGAGGTCAGCCACCAGTCACTGCAAAGGAGATACAAGTGTGCAAAAGAACCAGAAATCAGCTGGCTGCTTGTTCAGACTGAGTGGCAGCCTGTGTCCTGGGGAACAAGCCGAGGAGTCACTTCTCCCAGCATCTTCTAGATGAGCTGAGGAGTCTCTAGGGGCCACGTGGGGCTAAGGTGAGGCAGTGTTGGTGGATGCGTACTCCGTGTGGTGTCCCAAGGTGAGTTGCGGGTTCCTGTCTAGCACCAAAGATAAACCCACAAAGTGACACATGCGTCTGGAGTTTGCGGTGGCTAGAGGCCCTGGCATGCCCATTTCTACCCCTTCCCCTCTGCCTCTTTCTGTCTCTCTCTCAAAAAAAAGAAAAAAAGTTGTTCCCTATCTTGGACAGGTTTTTAGGTCTGTAAAACTGATATAAGGCATCGAGGATGGTGATTAAGTGATTGGTGGAGTTCTTATCCAACATATTCAGGGTCCTGACACCAGAAAACAAATTAACAAGCCCAATCCAGGAAAACAGAATTTGATGGAAATAGTGAAAACCAACATGACACAAGTTAGTTAAGTTGATGTGGATGAAAGTGACAAGTAAATCAGTTCTGTCATTTAAAGAACGGCCTGGTCCTAAGAAAAATAAATTAGATCAAATAAAAATGATAAAAGGCTCATACAAAGCCAGATTCACAAAGTGGTGTGTGCATCTGCAGTTTGTTTGCAGTGGCAAGAAGCCAGGTTGTGCCCATTCTCACTCTCCCCTGCCCTCTGTGAGGTGTGGGGGTGCACACTGCCTTTAATCCCAGCACTTGAGCACTCAGAAGGCAGAGGTAGGAGGATTGTCATGAGTCCAAGTCCACCATGAGACTGCATAGAGAATTCCAGGTCAGCCTGGGCTACAGCAAGGCTCTACCTAAAAAAACTAAAAACCAAAAATAAAAATAAATAAATAATAAAAGGGATATAATAGGGCTCCTCTGTAGTTGAAGGCTTTGAATGCTCATTGTCCTAACTATATTTTGTCTTTCTAACCTGTTCTCTCTTTTTAAAAAAGCATTTAAGGGGCTGGATAGATGGCTCTATGGTTTAGGTGCTTACTTGAAAAGCCTGATGGTCTGAGTTCGATTCCCTAGTTCCTATGTAAATCCAAATGCACAGAGCAGCTTGGTTGCATGCGCTGTCTCTCTCTTCTAGTTTTATTTAGGGCTGGTGAGATGGCTCAGCAGTTCAGGTGCTTGCCTATAAAGCCTAACAACCCAGGTTGGATTTCCTAGTATTCATGTAAAGCCAGATGCACACTGGCACATGAATCTGGAGTTCATTTGCAGTGGTTGGAGGCCCTGGCACACCTATTCTCTCTCTCTGTCTCTTGTCTCTCTGCTTACTAATAAATAAAGTATTTTAAAAAATATTTTAACATATTTTACTCATTTGAGAGAGAGAAAGAATGGGCTTGCCACTGCAAACGAACTCCAGATGCACGTGCCCCCCTATGCTCTGGCTTATGTGGTTCTGGAGAATCAAACCGGGAACCTTTGGCAAACGCCTTAAACGCTAAGCCATCTCTCCAGACACTAAAAGTGTTTTATTTAGAGCCAGGTGTGGTGGTGCACACCTTTAATCCCAGCACTCGGGAAATTAAAGAAAAAGTATTTATATTTACTTACTTGAGAGAGAGACATATGGAACACTTTGGGTTTCAGCCGCAGAGGGCAGTGGGGGGCGGGGGAAGGCAGTCAGGCCAGTGTCTGGGATGACTGTGAGGTCTTTACAGTACTGAGCACTGAACCTAGGGCTTCAAGCATGCTAGGCTAATGTTGCACCAGAGATAGATTATCCACAGCATTTTTTGTTGTTGTTGTTGTTGTTTTTTTGAGATAGGGTCTTACTCTAGCTCACACTGATCTGGAACTCACTATATGTAGGTCTCAGGGTGGCCTCAAACTCATGGCAGTCCTCCTACCTCTGCCTCCCGAGTGCTGGGATTAAAAAGTAAAATAACTTGGCATGGTGGTGTATGCCTTTAATCCCAGCACTCGGGAGGCAGAGGTAGGAGGACTGCCATGAGTTTGAGGCCACCCTGAGACCTACATATAGTGAGTTCCAGGTTACATGAGCTGTAGTGAGACCCTACCTTACTTATTAGAGAGTAAGAGAAAGAGGCAGATAAGAGAGAATGGGCACACCAGGGCCTCTAGCCACAGCAAATAAACTCCAGACACATATGCCACCTTGTGCATCTGGCTTTATGTGGGTACTGGGGAACCAAGTGCAGGCCGTCAGGCTTTGCAAGCAAGCACCTTTACATGCTGAGTCACCTCCCCAGTCTCTCTCTTTCCCCGCCCCCCCCCCCCCGAGGTAGGGTTTCACGTTAGCTCAGGCTCTCCTGGAAGTTCACTCTGTAGTCTCAGGGTAGCTTCGAACTCACAGTGATCCTCCTACCTTTGCCTCCCAAGTGCTGGGATTAAGTGCTGGCTCAGTCTCTTTTTAAACATTTGTTTCCAGGCTTTGTCAGATCTACAGAACCTGCTTTATGATGTGACTTCAGTCTCAAATGTTTTCCCCTGTCCCCCCGTTGGTCCTAAATTGGAGGTCACCCCTATCCTTCAGTCCTCACTTCAGGATCACACTTTTTTTTTCAAGGCAGGGTCTCTCTCTAGCCTGGCTGACCTGTAGGGAATTCACTATGTAGTCCCAACGTGGCCTTGAACTCACAGCGATCCTCCTCCCTCTGCCTCCCGAGTGCTGGGATTAAAGGCGTGCGCCACCACGGCCGGCTAGGATTACACTTATTTAAGACGCCTTCTTTGCCCTCTTCTGTGGGAAGTACATCTGCTTCAAGTTCCCTCTCCGCGTTTCCTGTCCTTGTGCACAGCCCATGCAGCACACGCTTTTGCACTTCCACCCCACGTAGGCTTCTGCCCCTTGGGCACTCCACAGTGGCACAGAGGCTGAAACTGGCGGTTTTGGCTCACTGGATGACTGGCAGTTACCTTGGGGTGCACCTAGTCTCTCAGTTTCTTTTCCTCTTAATTTTCTTCACAAGGTGTCCTCAGCCTGTGGTTTCTGAAAACTTCCTGTAAGTCATCTGAGACTCTTCTCTGGGGAAGTGTGGAGCCCCTGATGTTCCCTTCTTCAGCCCCAGGGCCTGTCTCGTCAGGGCTTCTGTAACTGGGCTAGGGACTTTGTTAATCAAAGATGTCCAGGGAAGTCCTATGTTAGTGGCCGTCCCAAGTTCAGGTGGGAAGAGAAGGTGAGCCCTACAGAGAGTGTATTGGTGCGGACCCTCTAATGGGGTCACAAAAATTGCCTCACTTGGCCTACTCTTTTATTTCTTTAGGTTTTTTTTTTTTTTTTTGGTTGTTTTGTTTTTTTGCGGTAGGCTCTCGCTGTAGCCCAGGCTGACCTGGAATTCACTATGGAGTCTCAGGGTGGCCTTGAACTCACGGTGATCTCAAACTCATGGTGATCCTCCCACCTCTGCTTCAGGAGTGCTGGGATTAAAGGAGTGCACCACCACGCCCGTCTTAATCTTTTATTTTAAAATGTATTTTATTTATTTATTTGCAAGCAGATAGAGGAGAGAGAGAGAATGGATTTGCCAGGGCTTCTAGCCACTTCAGCCGAACTTCAGGTGCATGTACCACTTTGTGCATCTTACTTTATGTGGTGTTGCAGTCAGGTTCACATTGCTGGCAGAAATCACCTAACCAAGAGCACCCTGTGGGGGAAAAGGTTTATTTTGGCTTACAGACTCGAGGAAAGCTCCATGATGGCAGGGGAAAGCGATGGCATGAGCAGAGGGTAGACATCACCCCCTGTCCAACATAATGTAGACAGTAGCACCAGGACAGTGCCAAACACTGGCAAGGGGAAACTGGCTATAGCATCCATAAACCCACCCCCCATAATACACTACCTCCAGGTGGCATTAATTCTCAAACCTCCATCAGCTGGGAACCTAGCGTTCAGAACAACTAAGTTTATGAGGGACACATGAATCAAACCACCACACGTGGGTACTGGGGAATTGAACTCATCTCATTAGACTTTGTGGACAAGTTCCTTAACCACTAAACCGTCTCTCCCTCACATGACCTACTCTTGATGAAGGGACATTTACCATCCAAAGGAAATCGAAGATGAGTCACCAGTGCCAGTGTATTTTTATATTTCCTGGTAATCACAATAAAAAGGAGGGCTGGAGAGATGGCTTAGCGGTTAAGGCATTTGCCTGCAAAGCCAAAGGACCTCAGTTCGATTCCCCAAGACCCACAAAGCCAAATGCACAAGGTGGCACATGCATTTGGAATTCATTTGCAGTGGCTGGAAGCCCTGCATGCCCATTTGCTCTCATTCTCTCTCTAATAAATAAATAAAAATTTTTTAATATACATATATGTGTGTGTGTGTGTGTGTGTGTGTGTGTGTGTGTGTGTGTGTATATATATATATATATATATATATATAAATAAAAGTAAGCCAGGTGTGGTGGCACATGCCTTTAATTCCAACACTCAGGAGATCACTGTGAGTTCAAGGCCATCCTGAGACTACATAGTGAATTCCAGGTCAGCCTGGGCCAGAGTGAGACCCTACCTCAAAAACAAAAAACAAAAAGCAAGCAAACAAAAAATATATATATATAAGTAAAGGACGGGGCTGGAGAGATGGCTTAGCGGTTAAGCTCTTGCCTGTGAAGCCTAAGGACCCCGGTTTGAGGCTCGGTTCCCCAGGTCCCACGTTAGCCAGATGCACAAGGGGGCGCACGCATTTGGAGTTCGTTTGCAGTGGCTGGAAGCCCTAGCGCGCCCATTCTCTCTCTCTCTATCTGTCTTTCTCCCTATGTCTGTCGCTCTCAAATAAATAAATAAAAAATGAACAAAAAAAATATTAAAAAAAAAAAGTAAAGGAGGGCTGGAGAGATGGCTTAGTGGTTAAGCGCTTGCCTATGAAGCCTAAGGACCCTGGTTCGAGGCTCGGTTCCCCAGGTCCCACGTTAGCCAGATGCACAAGGGGGCGCACGCGTCTGGAGTTCATTTGCAGAGGCTGGAAGCCCTGGTGTGCCCATTCTCTCTCTCTCCCTCTGTCTTTCTCTCTGTGTCTGTTGCTCTCAAATAAATAAATAAATAAATAAAAATAAATAAATAAAAGTAAAGGAAACTGGTAATATTAACCTTGATATATATCATATATATGATATGTATATAAGCCTAGTATATCCCAAATATCATATAGTTAACATAAAAATAACTGATGGAGGGCTGGGGCAACAACTTAGCGGTTAAAGTGCTCGCTTACAAAGTTTGGCAACCTGGGTTCATTTTCCCAGTGCTCACATAAAGCCAGATGCACAAAGTGATGCAGTGTGCCCTTTCTGTCTCAAATAAATAAAAATACTTTTTAAACGAATGATAGGGCCAGGCATGGTGGCACATGCCTTTTAATCCCAGCACTCAGGAGGCAGAGGTAGGAGGATTGCCATGAGTTCAAGGCCACCCTGAGAATACTGAGTGTATTCCAGGTCAGCCTGAGCTAGAGTGAGACCCTACCTCAACCCCCCTACTAAAAAGAAAATAATAAAATGAATGATAGGGCTCGACAGATGGCTTAGCAGTTAAGGTACTTGCTTCCAAAGCCAAAGGACCCAGGTTCAATTCCCCAGAACCCACATAAGCCAGATGCACAAAATGGTGCATGCATCTGGAATTTGCAGCGGCTGGAAGCCCTGCTGTACCCATTATTTGTCTTTATTTTTTAATCTCCCTCTGCTTGCAAATAAAATCCTAAAAAATGACTGATGAAGGGTTGGGGAGATGGCTCAGAGGATAAAGTGCTTGCTATACAAGTATGAGGACCAGAGTTCAGGTCCCCAGAGCCCATGTAAATCTGAACATGGTAGCACCTATCTATAAACCCAGTGCTTCTGCAAGACAGGAGAATCCCCAGAAGCCTTCAGACCAGCTGGCCTGAAGTACAAGTGAACAAGTGACCCTTCCTCAAACCACATGGGAGGTGAGGGTCAACACCCAAGGCTGTCCCTGACCTTCATGCACTGCAACACATGCACAACCATACTTACATGCATGTACACACACAAAAATATCACACACACACACACATACACTGACTAAAGGAATAGTTAGCTGTTTTGATTCCCCCCCCCCCAAGGTAGGGTCTCACTCAAGCCCAGGCTAACTTGGAATTCATTATGTAGTCTCAAGGTGGCCTTGAACTTGCAGCAATCCTTCTATCTCTGCCTCCTGGGTGCTGGGATTAAAGGAGTGTGCCACCACACCCAGCTTTAGCTAACATTTAAATTTTTTAAATTATTATTATTTGAGATTGAATGGGCATGCCCAAGGCCTCTAGCCACTGCAAATTAACTCCAGGCGAATGTGCCACCTTGTGCATCTGGCTTACATGGGTTCTGGGGAATTGAACCTGGGTCCTTAAGCTTTGCAGACAAGCACCTTAACTGCTAAGCCATTTTTCTAGCCCTAGTTAGCTTTTTTTTTTTTCATGCCGAGTCTTTAAAGTTAGAGGTGTGGTGCTGAAGAGATGACTCAGCAATTATAAAAGTGCTTGCTTGGGAAGCCTGAAGGCTCAGGTTCAGTACCTTAGTAGCCACATATAGCCAGATGCACAAAGTGGCCCATGCATCTGGAGGTAGTCTGCAGTGGTAAGAGGCCCTGGCATGCCAATACCCTCTCATAAATAAATGAAATCTTAAAGTTAGAGGTGTGGACTGGGGAAATGGCTTAGCAGTTAAGGCATTTGCCTGCAAAGCCTAAGGACCCCGGTTTGATTCCCCATGACCCACATAAGCCAGATGCACAAGGGGGTGCATGCATTGGAGTCTGTTTGCAGTGGCTAGAGGCCCTAGAATACCCATTTTCTGTCTGTCTCTTTCTGTCGCTCTCAAATAAATTTAAAAAGTAAACAAAAAATCATAATAGTAATAATGACGATGATGATCAGGGGTTGTTGTTACGGTCAGGTCCCTCCCTGGGCCTGGCTGCTGCCGCACTTGTTCCGTCACTGATGACGGTGACTGAGGATTGAGTGGGTGCTCACTGCAGGGAGTCTGCTCACAGCTTGGCTTTTAACCAGCTCTGAGATCTTGGGCAAGGCTGTGCTCTCAGCTGCCACTCCCCATCTGTAGAATACAGTAGCTCTTGGAATGTGGTCCCCTTGGTCTTTTGTGTTCTGAGGTGTCATGAACTGAACTTTCTGTCTGGGTAGAGGAGGTGCCAGGGACCACTGGGCTCGCCTGGGGACTCAGGGCTTCAGAGAATGGACACTGGCTGGCTGTAGCTACTGCCATCACAGCTTCTGACCAGGAGCCAATACTGACTACTCTGCTGGGTCCTAAACTGTAGAGACCATTCACTCACCAAGCTGGTGCTCACTCGCCCATCAAGCTCCTGTTATCCCACCCCAACCAGGATCTGCAGGTGCAGCCTAGCATGAGTGGAGAGATGGCTTAGTGGCTAAGGTGCTTGCCTACAAAGCCAAAGGACCCAGGTTCTCTTCCCCCCAGTACCCATGTAAGCCAGATGCACAAGGTGGCACATGCCTGGAGTTCATTTGCACTGGCTGAAGGCCCTGGTGTACCCATTCTCTATCTCATATAATAAACGTAGGGCTGGAATCATGGAAGTTGTTAATTATAAATAAATAAATACACAATCTTTAAAAAGATTTAAAAAAAAAAAAAGGGCTGGAGCCAGGCATGGTGACTCATGCCTTTAATCCTAGCACTCAGGAGGCAGAGGTAGGAGGATCACTGTGAGTTCAAGGCCACCCTGAGACTACAGAGTGAATTCCAGATCAGCCTGAGCTAGAGTGAGACCCTACCTCAGGGGGAAAAAAATTTTAAAAAGGTAGGGCTGGAGGGATGGCTTAGCAGTTAAGGCACTAGCCTGCAAAACCAGAGAACCCAGGTTTGATTCCCTAGGAATCATGTAAGCCACATGCACAGGTGGCACATGCTTCTAGAGTTTGTTTGCAGTGGCTGAAGGCCCTGTCATGCCCATTCTCTCTCTGTGTCTACCTCTCTCTAATAAATAAAATAAATAAACAAAAAATTTCTTGCCAGGTGCAGTGACACACACCTTTAATCCTGGCACTCAGCAGGCAGAAGTAGGATCACCGTGAGTTCAAGGCCACCCTGAGACTACATAGTGAACTGCAGGTCAATCTAGGTTAGAATGAGCCCCTACCTCGAAAAACAAAACAAAAAACAAAACAAAACAAAACCGCACCCCCCCCCCAGCACACACAATTTTCCGAAGTAGGGTCTCACTCTATCTAGCCCAGGCTGACCTGGAATTCAGTCTGTAGCGTCAGGCTGGCCTTGAATTCATGGGGATCTTCCTACCTCTGCCTCCAAGTATTGGGATTAAAGGCGTGCACCACCAGTCCTGGCTCTAATTAAAAAATAATTTTTAAGGGGCTGGAGAGATGGCTTAGTGGTTAAGTGCTTGCCTGTGAAGCCTAAGGACCCCAGTTTGAGGCTCAATTCCCCAGGTCCCACGTTAGCCAGATGCACAAGGGGCACAGGCATCTGGAGTTCGTGTGCAGTGGCTAGAGGCCCTGGCGCCCATTTTCCCTTCCTCTCTCCCTCTGCCTCTGTTCCTTTCAAATAAGTAAATAAAAATTTTTAAAAAATTTAAAAAGTAATAATTTTTAAAAAGAGTGTAGGGGCAGAGATGTGCAGGGAAAGCCTTGGGCCACTCATCTTTGTCGGGAGCCCTGTCCCTCTGCCCAAAGCCTCACGGGGTTCTCTCTCACCAGGCTCAGCTGGAAGCTCAGAAGGCCACGCAGGACTTCCAGAGGGCCACCGAGGTACTCCGTGCCGCCAAAGAAACCATCTCCCTGGCTGAGCAGCGGCTGCTGGAGGATGACAAGCGGCAGTTCGACTCTGCCTGGCAGGAGATGCTGAATCATGCCACTCAGAGGGTAGGCGTGGGGGCATGTGCACTGTTTCATGGGGGTGGGTTATGCGTCTGTGTGCTGTGTGTGCAGTGGCTTCCTCTACTCGTGACAGACTACCAAGTGGCCCAGAAACACTGTTGAAGGGTCGCAAGTTCTACATTCCATGTAGTCTTTTTTTTTTTTAATTTTATTTTTTAAAATATTTTTATTTTTATATATTTATTTGAGAGCGACAGACAGTGAGTGAGAGAGAGAGAGAATGGGCGTGCCAGGGCCTCCAGCCACTGCAAATGAACTCCAGATGCGCACGCCCCCTTGTGCATCTGGCTAACGTGGGTCCTGGGGAATTGAGCCTCGAACCAGGGTCCTCAGGCTAGTGCTTAACCGCTAAGCCATCTCTCCAGCCCCTCCATGTAATCTTTTTTTAAAAATATTTTTGTGTGTGTGGTTTTTTGAGATAGGGGCTTGCTGTATCCCAGGCTGGCCTCAAACTCTCTGCAATCCTAAAACTGCCTCCCGGGTGCTGGGGTTAAAGGCGTGTGCCACCAATGGTTTTTAGAGAGACAGACAGAGAGAAAATGGGTGTGCCAGGGCCTCCAGCCCCACAGGGGGGGGAAAAAAAAACTCGAGACACATGTGCCACCTTGTGCATCTGGCTTTATGTGGGTACTGGGGAGTCAAACCTGGGTCCTTAGGCTTCACAGGTAAGTGCCTTAACTGCTCTCTCTCCAGCCTCCATGCAGTCTCTTAACTGACCTGGCTCTAAGCCATACTGAAGGATGATAATCTCCCAGTGATGGCGGGGTTCATGGGGTTCCTGAAGGTCCTGGCAGTGGACTTGGACTTGCAAGAGGGACCAGGGTGTTGTCCTGGGTCTGTTTCCATTAATGCCAGGAGGACTGTGCAGGTTTGGGGTCCCAGGTGGAAGCCTTTACTTGTCCCAATCTGTGCTGGGTGTGCTGCACGCAGGGCGTGTGTGCTGGCGGGGAAGGTGGAATCTCAATGATGCAAGCAGAATCAAGTAAGCCCTTGTTAGAACCCACCCTCCAGGCGAGCCTCTGGTCATCTTGCTCACAAGCACAAGTGGTACTTGTTGGTCCAGTTAGGATGTGACACAATGCTATAAACTGACTGGCTGTTAAACAGACTTGTATTCCTCACAGTTTGGAGGCTGGGAGGGTCAAGATCAGGGCTCTGGCATATGTGAAGTCTGGTGAGGACCTGTTTCCTGGCTCACAGAGTGCATGTCTACTCTAGAAGGGACAGACCAGCTCTCCCAGGCCTTTTTTTTTTTTTCTTGTTTTGGTTTTTCAAGGTAGGGTTTCACTCCAGTCTAGGCCGACCTGGAATTCACTCTGTATTCTCAGGGTGGCTTCGAACTCATGGCAATCCTCCTACCTCTGCCTCCTTAGTGCTGGGATTAAAGGCATACGCCACCACGCCCGGCTCAGGGCTCTTTTTATAGAGGGCATCCATCCCACCCTTATGACCTCATTACTCCTCAAAGGCTTAACTTCTAATACTACCAAACTGGGGATGGTGTTTCTATTCATTTTTTTTTTGGTATGTGTGTGTGTAGTATTTATGATGTATGTATATGTATAGTATATGTTCACAGGTGTGCACGTGTGGGTGTACAGATGTGTGGGCATATGTGTAGAGGCTTGAAGTGCAAGGCAACCCTGCAGCTAATTTCTTCTCCTTTGAAAAAACCACCACCTTGGGCAGGAGAGATGGCTTAGCGGTTAAGGCATTTGCCTGCAAAGCCAAAGGATCCCGGTTCAGTTTTCCAGGACCCACATAAGCCAGATGCACAAGGGGACACATGTTTCTGAAGTCGTTTGCAGTGGCTGGAAGCCCCGGTGTGTCCATTTTCTCTCCCTCTCTCTCTCTCTCTCTCTCTCTCTCTCTCTCTCTCTCTCTCTCTCTCTCTCTAATAAATAAGTAAAATATAAAAGAAAAACCCCACCTTAAATAAATAAAGTTGGTCTTGAGCGTCCTTAAATAGAAAGCCAGACACTCAACTTGACTTCAGGAGTCAGGAATGACTTTCAGCCAACTCTAAGGACTGGAGACACTGACTTGGTTTGGTTTAGTGCAGCCTTGAGCCTCCTGCCCCCTAATGGTCATGATGTAGAACAAGCACAAGCATGTTGCTGGGTTAGCTCAAAGGGGAGGTTGGGAAAGTTTGTGACTTTACAAACCAAATCTTGACAGATTTTTGTTGTAATTTAAAAGATATTATTTATTTATTTATTGAGGGAGGGAGAGAGAGAATGGGCACATCAGAGCCGCCAGCCACTGCAAATGAAACTCCAGATGCATGCTTGTGCATCTGGCTTACATGGGTCCTGGGGAATTGAACCTGGGTCCTTAGGCTTTGCAGGCAAGTGCCTTAGCCATTAAGCCATCTCTCCAGGCCTGTTTTTATTTTTTGTTTGTTTTGAGGTAGGGTCTCACTGTAGCCAAGGCTGACCTGGAATGCCCTATGTAGTCCCAAGCTGGATTTAACAATCCTCCTACCTCTGCCTTCCAAGGGCTGGGATCAAAAGGTGTGCACCACCATGATGGCACTTGTTGTTTTAAAATATTTATTTACAAGAGACAGAGAAATCTGGCTTTGTAGGCAAGTGTCTTAACTTTTTTTTGTTTTTTTTTTTGTTTTGTTTTTCAAGGTAGGTTCTCACTCTGGTCCAGGCTGACCTGGAATTAACTATGTAGACTCAGGGTGGCCTCGAACTCATGGCAATCCTACCTCTGCCTCCCGAGTGCTGGGATTAAAGGCATGTGCCACCACGTCTGGCTCTATTTTTTTAAGTAGTTTTAATTATCTATTGCAAGCACTGAGAGAGACAGATACAAAGAGGAGAGAGAATGAGTGTGTGAGGGCCTCCAACTGCTGCAAACAAACACCAGATGCATGCACCATTTTGTAGCCAGCTTTATATAGGTATTGGGGAATCAAACCAGGGTTATTAGGCTTTGTAGGCAAACACCTTGGATCTGTTTGTGTGTGTGTATGTGTGTGGGAGTTTTTTGTTTGTTTGTTTTCGAGGTAGGGTCTCTCTCTGGTCTAGGCTGACCTGGAATTAACTATGTAGTCTCAGGGTGGCCTCAAATGATTAAAGGTATACGCCACCACTCCCAGCTTGGGTCTTTACTAGCCACTGCAAACAAACTCCAGACACATGTGCCACCTTGTGCACCTGGTGTAGGTGGTTACTGGGGAATCCAACCTGGGTCCTTAGGCTTTGCAGGCAAGTGCCTTAACCACTGAATGATCTCTCCAGCCCTTGGTTTTTATTTTTTTCATTTTATTTCCCAGTCATTGCAACAGCCACTGTGGCTACTGAATTTTGCCTGACAAGGCTTTTCCAAAACAGATCAGCTTTAAAGAGAATCCTCTGTACTGTAAAGCTAGGTTTCTTGTTTTATGTTTTTTCCCTAGGTATGTTCTCACTGTAGTCCAGGCTGACCTGAAATTCACTATGTAGCCTCAGGGTGGCCTTGAACTCATGGCAATCCTACCTCTGCCTCTAGTGCTAGGATCAAAAGGCATGTGCCACGACACCCAGCTGTAAAGTTAGTTTAATCCTAGTCTACCTCATTTTACTCAGAGACCATTTCTTTTAGACTTAAGAGAATCCCCTAGCCAAGGAGTTGGCTGCTGGCTTGACCAAGCTGACCTCTGCTGTTGTTGGACAGGTCATGGAGGCCGAGCAGACAAAGACAAGGAGCGAGCTGGTGCATAAGGAGACCGCAGCCAGGTACAATGCTGCCATGGGCCGCATGCGGCAACTGGAGAAAAAACTCAAACGAGCCATCAACAAGTCCAAGTAAGGATTCTAGTGGGAGCTGTACTGTTCACATCTGCTCTGCCTTTTAGGATCCCCCCACCCCCAGGCTCTGGCCTGAAAGCATGCAACATCAATTCTGGAACTTCACTGGAGGCTCCAGGTCCCTCTTGACCCTCTGATGGGGATGCTAGGGGCGGGGCTGCTCCAGCTGTGACCCTTGCAGGAGAGAAAAATCAGTTTCTTGGGCTTCAGAGGTGGCTCTGTGGTTAGAGAAAGGCAGATGGGGGGCGGAGATTGGGCATGTTAGGGCCTCCAGCCACATGTTGCCACCTTGTGCACCTGCTTATGTGGGTCCTAGAGAATAGTCTCCTGCTGCTTTTGCCAACTACTGGGCCCCCAAGGGACAAGATGATCAGACTTGGAGTGGAATGTGTGTACTAGGCTAGTACATGGGCTATCCGGGGAGAGGAAAGGAGATGTCCCCCCCCCCCAAGGATGCCTGGTGAAGTGAGGACGAGGTTGAGCCTCTGCTCTGAACTACCTTCCCTTGGGTTTGTTATTTCTACCCGCATGTTTAGAACATGCACGCTACTGCTGTACTGTACATATGTGTACATGAACTTTGGTGGGGTAGAAGAGAGAGCTGCCCAAACCCCTAAGACACTAACGCTCCTAAGAGCCTGGCTTTTTTTTTTGGAGAGAGAGGAAAAGGGCACACACCTGGGCCACTAGCCACTAAAAGTGAACTCTGAATACATGTGCCTCCTTGTGCATGTGGCTTTACGTGGGTACTGGGGGTTCAAACCTAGGTCCTTTGGCTTTGCCAGCAAGCACCTTAACCGCCATCTCTTCAGCCTCTTAAGGGCCAGGTTCTTCTGGGTGACAGAATCCAGGGGACTAATTCTATCCATTGCTCACGATGGTTGCTGTGCCAGTGGTCTTAACACTTCAGCCCTGACCAGTCAGGAAGGACCAACCTGTGGTCTGTGCCTAGCTGAAGGCGGGGGGTGGCGGCCCTACTCCTTCACAATTATCCTCAGCAAGAGGTGGTTTTAAGCATCTCCTTCCCAACCTTAGACACTAGACCCAGACTAAGTTCATCGCTTGCTAGCCGAAGTGAACCCGGAAGCAGGGTCCTCAGTGAGATGGCCAGTCAGCCTATGGCTGATGCAGTGCTGGGGCCCATGATGTGGGGTGATCTGACATCTTTTGTCTTCCACAGGCCTTATTTTGAACTCAAGGCAAAGTACTACATCCAGCTTGAGGTATGTGGGGCCTTGGATTTGTCTTGGATGGTCTTTTCCTGCTCTTAAAGCTCCACTTACGTGTGTTGGCAGATCTTCAAATGACCCAGTGCTGCTAAGAAAGTATAAAGACAGTTCCTTAAAGGCCTCAAAAAAAATGGTCTTCAGTGTGTACCAGAGGTTGATTTTGGATGTTTTCCTCAATCCCTCTCCACCTTTTTAATTTTTTTTTTTTTTTTTTTTGAGAGCAACAGACACAGAGAGAAAGACTGATAGAGGGAGAGAGAGAGAATGGGCGCGCCAGGGCTTCCAGCCTCTGCAAATGAACTCCAGACGCGTGCGCCCCCTTGTGCATCTGGCTAACGTGGGACCTGGGGAACCGAGCCTCGAACCGGGGTCCTTAGGCTTCACAGGCAAGCGCTTAACCGCTAAGCCATCTCTCCAGCCCCCTCTCCACCTTTTTAAAGAAACACTTTTATTTGCAAGTGGGTTGGGGATATGAACAAATATGGGCACACCAGAGTCTTTAGCCACTGCAAATGAACTCCAGATACATACACCACCTTGTGTCTTTACCTGGGTACTGGGGAATTGAACCCAGGTCACTAAGCTTTGCAAGTAAGAGCCTTAAATGCTGAGCCATCTTGCCAGCCCCCCCCTTTTTTTATTTTATTTGAGAGAGAGAATGAATATATAGGGCCTCTAGTCACTGCACATGGACTCAAGGCACATACACCACCTTGTGCATCTGGCTTACGTGGGTACTAGGAAATCAAACCTGAATCCTTAGGCTTTGCTGTAACCTGCTAAAGCATTTCTCCAACCCTTTATATTTATTTATTTGAGAGAGAGCTAGACAAACAGAGGCAGATAAAGAGGTATGTCAGGGCCTCCAGCCACTGCAAATGAACTCCAGATGTATGAGCCACCTTGTGCATCTAGCTTATGTGGGTTCTGGGGATCCTCTTGTTATATTCCCCAGCACTTAAGTTATGGTGTTTCCACCCACCTTTTTTTGTGGGTGCTGGGAATCTGAACTGAGGACATCTCCCCAGGCCCTCCACATGGTCTTGATTAGGTGTTGCTGATGTCTCAAGTTGTTTGCTGCTCCTCCAGAGTTGTCCTCAGTAATACAGTGGGCCTTACAGTGAGCCAGCACCTGGAACCTTACTGCAAATGTAGCCCCCAACCCAGTCACTGCTTGTGGGGGTGAGGGGCAGGGCTTGTTTTAATACTTGTCTGGGGACCAGATGGCAAGGCTGTGGGACTTGTGTCTGTCCGCTACCTTTCTTGAAGGCTGCACCCCACAGTGAGCATCTACCTACTCTCAGCAGGAGTAGGTGAGTCATGGGTAGGGAGTCATGTTCTGTCTGGTCACTGGGCAGGTGTGATAATCAATCTTTAGTTGCATCTTGGAAATGTTTTGTGCTGATTCTTGGGGCAGGAGCCACATTTACTTAACAGGACCCCTTATCCCCACCCAGCAACTGAAGAAGACGGTTGATGACCTGCAGGCCAAGCTGGCCCTGGCCAAAGGCGAGTATAAGGCAGCCCTGAAGAGCTTGGAGAGGATCTCAGATGAGATCCATGAGCGGCGGCGTTCCAGTGCCATGGGCCCTCGAGGCTGTGGCGTGGGGGCCGAGGGCAGTGGTGTGTCTGTGGAGGACCTGCCAGGAGTCAAACCTGAACCTGACACTGTATCTGGTGAGTCGGGCAAATGGGGAATCACATAGCTTGTGTAGAAGGGCCATCTTTCCTCACCCAACCACTAAGGATTCCATTAGGCAGCCCTGCAGGGTGCTTCCTGTGTCTAAGACACCATGTTCATCAAAATGCTGCTGGATGTTAGAATTCTGTGGTCAATTACTATTTGGAAATATTACACCTTCACCCTTCTCGAACAGTCAAGGCCAAAAAGTCCTTTAGGAAAGCTTTGCTAGTAGAGACATTGGACGCTGGCTGGTCTTTCTAGTTCAGCTGCTTTGCCTGTGGGGCTGGGAAGAGGATGGCACCCACTCTGCCAAGTACAAGGCGGAATTCCCTGGGGGCTGACTACTGAGGCTTCTCTTCTTTCTAGGGCTACTATTAAATCAGTCAAGAAAATCTCCCTCCACAGTCACTGAACGCATCACTGCTTCTCCTTGCTCCCAGGTTCCTTCCTCAGTGGTTTTTTTCTTTTTCTTTTGAGAGAGGAAAGAACGAGCACGCCAGCCACTGCAAATAAACCCTAGACATGTGCACCAGGCTTTTGTGGGCACTGGGGAATCAAAGCCTGGTCCTATGGGGTTGTAGACAAGTGCCTTAACCGCTAAGCCATCTCTCCAGCCTGATTCTTTAAGGCCATCAGTAAGTGTTGAAGTACCTGGTCCTAGGGAGAGGAAGCTAATTTAAGCACTGTGTTATGTTAACACATACACTTCCATAAATGTGTGCAGAGGATCAGGAAGCTCCGAGGGCAACTAACTTGACAAAGCCACAAAGTAAACAGTGGCATTAGGATCTGAATTGAGGTCTGAGCCCATTTTCTGTCCCAAACATTCTCATACTTATTTATAACCATTCTTTCTGGAAAGCTACAAGGCCACTTTTAAAAAGTGCAGGAGGTTCTGTGTAAAGAGAACCAGGCAAGATCTAAGAAATGAGACTGTACAGGAAGAAAATGGCAATAGGATGCTTTGGGCCACCAAGTTAGGCACAGCACTGTAAAGAAGTCCCCACACCCTGCTTCTTGTCACCATGGTGACACTGGCTGTGTGGCAGGGACACATTACAAATGACCAGTGCCTGACAGTCCTCACCCCCTCCCTCCTTTCAGTGCTGGGGCACGGGCACACGTGCTCCTGCTGAGCTGCATTCCTAGCCATCTTCCGTATCTAGGCAGTGTCTAGGGGTGCTGGTTTCCCAGCTGGAGCTACTGTTAGGACAGACTCCCTGGGACCCAGCTGCTTCCTCTCAAGATGCCCATTACATGGGGTAGGCTAATGCTTGGTCAGATTCTGCAGGCTCCACTCTGCAACTGACTGCCAGCAGAGGGCATGTTTGTGGGTGTTCAAGGAATTGGGCTACTACTTGGGAGATACCTGGTGACTGGTGTTCTCTCACTCTAGTGGCCTCCGAGGCCTTTGAAGATGACACCTGCAGCAACTTTGTGTCTGAAGATGATTCAGAAACCCAGTCTGTGTCCAGCTTTAGTTCAGGACCAATGAGTCCATCGGAGATGCCTGACCAGTTCCCTGCAGTGGCAAGGCCTGGAAGCCTGGATCTACCCAGCCCCGTGTCCCTGTCGGAGTTTGGCATGATGTTCCCAGTGCTGGGCCCGCGGAGTGAGTGCAGCGGTGCTTCCTCCCCTGAATGTGAAATCGAGCGAGGTAAGCTGGCCAGCTGCAATCAACAAAGCTTGGATCTTGTGTGTCAGAATAGTCTCCTTGGCAAGCCACCTCCTAGGGAGAAAAGCTGCAAAGTGAGAACAGCAAATTTCACCTCCAATGAGGCCTTTATAAACACTGAGCAGTCAGTGCTGGGTGCGGTGGATGACACTAGGAACGCAAAGGGCTTGGCTGGTGTTTGTAAACTGTCCGTTCCCATTTGGTTTCCTCTGTATGTCCACAGGAGACAGGGCAGAGGGAGCGGAGAACAAAGCCAACAACAGCCGCAGTCGCAGCGGTGGCAGCGGTAAGAGCCAGAGCAGCACGTCCCCTGAGGGCCAGGCCTTGCAGACCCGCATGAAGCAGCTCTCCCTGCAGTGCCCCAAGGGAAGAGATGGGATTATTGCTGACATAAAAATGGTGAAGACTGGCTGATCTACCCAGGGCCCATGTGCAAGTGAATATTTATACATGAAACTCAACATTGTGCCAATCATCATTAACATGCCAAATCTTAAGCATTTACTCTAAACTGCACTAACCAAGTTTCAGTGACCTTGAGGGTGAAGACTTTCCCTCTGGTAAGAGTTCTCGGGCTGGTGTTTCTCAGAGCAGAACTACTGCAGGTAGGCAGCCTTGTGGGGCATTTCCTGTAGTGGAGGCTGGAAGCGGTAACTAGGTCCTGTGAAAGGACCCAAGCCAGGAGGAGGGCTGCACGCTTAGCCAAACAGGCCACAGCCTACATCTCGGTCCCTTGTCTCTGCTCAGTCTGGGGAAACGGAGATGTTCTTTCTGTCCCCTGAATCCCAGGGCATCTGTTTTAGTGACAGCTCAAATGCAAGAACATTCATGTCCATCACCAGGTGTGCAGAGGGCACTTTTGTAAAAGTATGTGTGCTGGAACACCCATTTCCTAGGGAAACTACCATAAGCTGCACTTTTGGGGGTGGGGATAGCAGGGACGTAGCATAGGGGGATTCATGGCTGTGGGAGGTTTTCTATAGCATAACCTTACCCTGCCAGCCAAAGGGGATTGACTGTAAGCCATGCATGCAAAAAAAAAAAAAAAAAAAAAAAAAAAAGAGGCTGCCATTGTTCTAGCTAGCCTGACAAGGGTTAGTGTCAGAGGGAGTAGGCATATGTTGGCAATGGAGTGTTATGCTATGTAATAGACTGCTTTTCCTTAGCATTTTTATGGTCATGCATACTTAGAGCGTTGCATTTTACTTGTCCTAGTTTGTTAATTTAGCATTTCTAAAAGAAAAGCAGACTTATTTTCAAGTTGTCAAATTCTGTCACAGCTTGTACATTTGAGCCATTTGTACATCTCTTCATACTGTAGTTTCTCCTTTTTTAAGAACTGGTATAGGTCCCTAATTAAAACTTATTTTGTACTTGTCTAATATCTTGAGTGCAATAAAAACTGCTTAAGAAATCCCAGCGTTGTCATCCTCATTTAAGACCAGATACCAAGGACTGAACAGGACAGGTGGTCTTGCAGAAGGGAGGTTCAGTCTCCCTCCTCTAGTGGAAACCTCTTAGCGCTGAACTTTTCCCATTTACAATGCGTATTCATTAAAGCATACTGTGGGTAAGTACCTGGGCAGCCAACAACGATGCTGATATGTTACCTGCTAGCCCTTTTCACTTTTATCAAGGCAATCCCCTGGCACCATGGGTTGTCCTAATTTCTCACTGCCACCAAATTCCAAGAACACAGCTTTTTTGATGGAATCAACTTGATTCTTGTAATAAATCAAGTTTTGAGTTAAATCATGCAATTTCCATAAGTATAAATATTTTATTTCAATTAATAGAAATCTTCATAGACACAATGAAAAATGAAAAATCCCACCTTGTTTTTCATAACTTTAAAATCTGATTTTTATGCAAACTGAATTCATACCACACTAATCCTTGGCAATTCACTTTTTATGAATAACTCAATCGCCATATACAGGGTTTTTCTTCAAAGAGCTGTTATCACAACAGCACTGAACTATATATGGAGAGCAATTTACTGTATTTTCATGAACCTATTAAAAACCTCCATAATAAACATACCTCCATTCTCTCCACAATGCAAAACAGGTACCTAACCTCGGCAGTCTTTTTAAGCCTAAGCATTTTAATGCCATATGCTTCTTAAAGCTTTATTCCTTCATAAAAATCATGAAGCAAAACTAATACTCATAGGGACATGACTCAGTAAGTTGCCTGAGAGGTACAGTAGGGTCAACACAAACAGGTGAAACGTACATGCTCTGTAAAAATGAGAGTGATGCAACCATTTCACGATATTAGAATAGCCTGCTCTTGCGCTCAGTGTGTTCTTGGCCCTTGTTCTCATCTGTGCTCGGTTCACTTGCTCTTTTAGCTAAAGGCATCTCACAGCGACAGCAGAGTCTGACCTTTAATCAGATGCACTTTTATACAAAAGTGGCTCCTAAATGCAAGCCAAGCCAATCCTACAGACACAAAACCATGTCACCAGCATGTCTAGGTAATTCTGACTATAGAACTCTTACCAAACACCATGACAAACACCCGATGCCACTCCTAACACAACTTTCCATTTAGTTCCTCCCTTTTCATCACCTTGACTGAAGAATCCATCGATGTTCAGTAACTGAATCCAATACTGGCTGGGATTCCCCATCACTGAAGTTGTGTTGTCTTGATGGGAATAGTACTATTAAAGTCCAAGAAAAAAGGTCCTTCTTGTTTAGGCAAAAAAGTACTGGGAATGATATTGAAGATCCCAGCAGGTATATTTTCTAATTCCAAGTAGCAAAATCCACATCTATATTCAGAGAACAGGAGAATAAGGTTTATACAACATGATGCCACAAGAAGTAAAAATACACTAGATAAAACAAAATGCCAACATTACCTATAGTCACCACTAGATTTCCTCTGAAAGCCATGAGGACCAGAATCTCCCATCATGGAAACTGTTACAACCTCAAAGCCAACACTGTATTGCCTAATGTGAAAAATGCAAAAACGTTAATTACAAAAACATGATTTAAACTAAGCATACCTAAAATTCAGGCATACATACTATCAGCTGGTATGTATGTTCCAGAAATTTTATTAGGAGAAAACAGTACTCTGAAATTCTAAGAATTACTTCTGTATTAGGCTTAGTTTAAGGTTTTTTTTTTTCCTTACAGGCTCTCCTAGGAATAATTTGAAAGTATTTTCGTTGTAACAGAAAAAAAACAAAACAAAGCTATGTAACAGGAAAGTAAACCATGGAATAAAATTAAAACATACAGAAGGGCTGGAGAGATGGCTTAGCGGTTAAGCGCTTGCCTGTGAAGCCTAAGGACCCCGGTTCGAGGCTCAATTCCCCAGGACCCACGTTTGCCAGATGTATAAGGGGGTACACGCATCTGGAATTCATCTGCAGTGGCTAGAAGCCCTGGAGCATCCATTCTCTCTCTCTCTCTCTGCCTCTTTGTCTGTCACTCTCAAATAAATAAATAAAAATAAACCAAAAAATTTAAAAAAAAAAAACAAAAAACATACAGAATACTTTAGCCTAGGTGTTGAGTTCTATTTCACACCTATTCACATTATCTTCTAGAAGTTATACTGGTTTGCCTCTGACATTTAAGTCTGTAACCTAGAGTTGATTTTTAGATCTGATGTGAGCTGGGTTTGATTATTACTTCCTGTATTTAAATACTCAATTATCACATGCCATTCCATTTACTAAGAACTAACCCTCCCTCTTTTTTTTTTTTTTTTTTTTGAGGTAGGGTCTCACTCAAGTCTAGTCTAACCTGGAATTCACTATGTAGTCTCAGTGTGTCCTCAAACTCATGGCACACCCCTGCCTCTGCCTCCCAAGTGCTTGGATTGAAGGTGTGTGAGCTACCACATCCAGCTAGGATTGCCCTTTTCTTATTCCTCTACAATGCCATCATTACCACAAGTCAAATGTCTGTGCTTGCATAGGTTTGTTTCTAAACTTTGATCTTCTAAGTTTGTCAATGTAAGGTCAATGATTCAGTGGTTAAGAACATTTTCTTAGCTTACATGAAACCCTGAGGTCAACCTGCAGTACACCCCGCCCCACCCCACCTCCTGCCATCAATAAAAGCTTCATTACAAACCTTGGTCCTCTTAGCTCAATAAGTAATGGTCCAGTTTTATCTATATGGAATTGGTAGATGGGGTTATTTTTGTGAGTCTCCTGAAAATTTCCACATCCTCCAGCACTCTGACCACTCCACTTTCCATTAATCTAATAAAACAACATGTTTGCATTAACAAAGATTCACATTCTCCAATTCTACTTTAAAGAAAAACTCATTTCCACTTTTTTTTTTTTGAGAGGAAGAGAAAATGGGCATACCATGGTCTATTGTCATGAAACCGAACTAGACTTATGTACCACTTTGTGCATATAACTATGTAGGTCTTGGGGAATCGAATCCAGCTGTTGGGCTTTGCGAGCAAGTGCCTCCAACCACTGAGCCATCTCTCTAGCCCTTACTTCCACCTTTGCAAAAAAGAGCTCCCCACTTTGTGGTCCCACCTCATTTCTTAGTCTTCATTTACTACTGATAGCACACTTTTCAGCACTTCAGCAGAGTCACTTCACTAAACTCAACTTCTTGGGCTATCATCAAATTTTTCTGTCTGCAAAACATTCTCCCCAGAATCTTCTACATACTTACCCTACACTGCAGGTTATTCTCAAATTCTGTGGTAAAGGTTCACCTATATGGACTGGTCTTCAAAACCAAGGCTTATATCCATCTTGTTTCTAGCAATGGTTTCCTTCCACAGATGTGTTGTTTAGTAAAGATCTTGCATTCCAACTTGCCCAGTAAGGCATTTAGTTTACTTAATAAAGGCAGAAAGGAGAGGGAATCCTAACTTTCTAAAAGATTGGCTGGATATCGCGAGAAAGCATTTTCTTACCCGTTTTGATAAGGTGTAAGGTGAAGGGATCTTGGAGAAAGTGAAGCTGCATGCTGAGTACACCTATAGATGGAAAAAAAAGATGTACCTACATGGAAAAAAGGCCTCCACAGAAAGAATGTAAGAGTCAAAGAAAGGGTTGGACTCCTTACTTACAACATGCTCCCTCCAGATATAAAATGGCCTGGATATCCATGATCTCATAGTGCCTGACACTACCTACCCAAGACCATCATAAGAGGAGGAAAAGATCATGACATCAAAATTAAGAGACTGATTGAGATGGGGAGGGGATATGATGGAGAATGGAATTTCAAAGGGGAAGGTGGGGGGAGAGTATTACCATGGGATATTTTTTATAATCATGGAAAATGTTAATAAAAATTGAGGAAAAAAAAGAAAAAAGGCCTCCATCCAAAGGTTATTCTAGAAACTTGACAGGAACACTAAAATGACAAAGGAATGTGTTGGATCTATTCCAGGGCTTCAGCATTAGCTGGTATACCAGTCATTACTGTGGCAGCCAAGGATTTGGTCTTGGCTTTCTGTACCACTGTGAATGAGGACTGTCTTCCCACCCCAGTGTCTGCATCTGAAGACTCAAGGACTGGCAGTGGCCTCTAGTGGCTTTTTATGGCTCAAAGTCCATTCGGATTGACCGAATTTTTTCATGTATGCATGACAAACAATTGACAACAAAGTTACAATCATTTTCCCACTATAGTATAAGTCACTAAAAACTTAAAAATTAGGCTCTGCCTTCCTGACTGAATGGTCCCTGGGTCCCCAACTTCTGGATCCCCTGCTCCATAGGGTGCACACAGTAGCAAGACCCAAGGAGATAAACAACCCCTTGCACTTCAGCCAAGCCACAGCTGAAACCACAGAAGAATTGGGGAGATAAGCAAGAATGCTGCTTCCATGCTGTTCCTGATAATCAGTGCCAGGAAGAAGGAGACAGACCCTGAGAATACTCAACACCTACCAAAACAGAGATCCAGAGGCTCCTAAGAGCTTACCACTGAAGTAGCCTTAAAACTCAACCACCACTGCTCAGGGAATTTTGCAGAAGAGGGGGCGGAAAGACTGTAAGAGCCCCAGGTTGATATGTCATGCCAAAAGGCATTCCCTCACCCCCAAAATAGCTGACTGCTGCTCCCACAATGCTTAGCCTACACCCCACTGACGAGGGTCCCAAGCAGAATGGGGGCAGTGATGAGGGAAAAGAGGGTACAATACATGATATATCTTACAAAATGTTAATAATAAATGGGTAAGTAAATAAAAAATGAGCTCTAGAGAGTAAGGGGGAAAAAAAAAAAGAGTTAAATGTTTTAATTTTTTTTTTATTTGAGAGAGAAAGGAAGGGCATACCAGGGCCTCCAGCCACTGCAAACAAACTCCAGATGCATGCACCCTTTGTGCATCTGGCTTATGCGAGTCCTGGAGAATTGAAGAGGGGCCTTTTGGCTTTGCAGCATACGCCTTAACCGCTAAGCCATCTCTCCAGCCCCTAAATATGTTTTATAATCACAAACTTAGGACTTCATTTTGCTTTGATTGAGACAGTCTCATATAGTCCAGGCTGGCCTTGCACTTCTTATATATAGAGCTGAGGATTACCTTGAATTTCTTTTAAATATTTTTACTATTATTATTTTTGGTTTTTAAGGTAGGGTCTCACTGTAGCTTAGGATGACCTGGAATTCACTATGTAGTCTCGGGGTGAGCCTCAAACTCATGGCGATCCTCCTACCTCTGCCTCCTGAGTGCTAGGACTAAAGGCATGCATACCACACCCGGCTTCAAAGGATAATTTTTATTTCTTTATTTATTTGACAGCAGGGTCTCACTCTAGCATAGGCTGACCTGGAATTCATTCTGTAGCTCTAGGCTGGCCTCTAATTCATGGTGATCCTCCTAAGTCTCTTGAGTGCTAGGATTAAAGGTGTGAGTCACCATGTCCATCTTAAGAAGCTATCTTTTTTGTTTGTTTTTTGTTTTTTTTTGTTTTTGAGGTAGAGTTTCACTCTACCCCAGGCTCCTGGAATTCATTATGTAGTCTCAGAGTGCTTGAATTTATGGCGATCCTCCTGCCTCTACCTCCTAAGTGCTGGGATTAAAGGTATGCACCACAATGTCCAGCTTAAAAGGCTGTGTTTTAAAGATACTAGGTTAAGGGCTAGAGAAATGGCTCTTGCCAACAAAGCCAAAGGACCCAGGTTTGATTCCCCAATACCCAAGTAAAGCCCAATGTATAAGGTGGCATGTCTGGAGTTCCGTTTGTAGTGACTAGAAACCCTGGTGTGCCCATTCTCTCTATCTGCCTTTATCTCTTTCTCTCAAATAAAAAATAAAAATAAGATACTAGGTTAAATGGGTAAACACCTTGCTTTAGAACTAAATTTATTCGTCTAGTATACTATCTAGGGACTGTTCCTGTGAAAATATTCATTCAACATGTCATTCAAAGTGACTCACATTTCAACAGGAAGCACGCTACCCAATTAGTACATATAAAAACAGAAAATGGAGACCAAGTGTGGTGGCTCACACCTTTAATCATCACTTGGGAGGCAGAGGTAGGAGGCCACCCTGAGACTGCATAGTGAATTCCAGGTCAACCTAGGCTAGAATGAAGACCCTACCTCAGAAGAACAACAACAACAACAAACGATAAATTTTCAGGATTAAAATTTTGGGCCAGTACTTGGAAGCTGAGGCGGAAGGACTTAAGTTTATGGCAGGCCTGGGTACCGGAGTAACTGAAGCCAGCCAAAAGATACATAAATATTTAAAGCATTTTTCTTCAGCTGGTTGGCCCACTGACACAGCAGAGTACATGACACTTCAAATGACTGCTCTGTCACTGTGTGCTGACTGTACTTACCCGGACAGTGTAGTGAATGGTGTTCTGTTTTTCATACTGAGAAACCACCAGGGTGAAGGTGTGGGTTCCTGGTGTGGTCAGCTTTATCTTAGTCAAGTAATGAGGGCTGTTAATACGAATCCCATCGATGTATGGAGGTGGGTCCGCTGTGCACAGACAAGCAGGTTTACAAAAAAACATTTTTCCATTAGTTTTTGAAGTTTTATGGTTTGTTGTAGAAAAAGTAAACGGATATACAGCCCCTTATTTGACTCAGTCTTTAAAAGATAATGGCATTAATGAGTTACAATTCCAACTCAAAAGTTTCTGACACATGGAAACCATCTTTTTACTTTTTGGTCTTTCTTAGGTAGGGTCTCACTGTAGACCCAGGCTGGCCTTGAACTCACAGTAATCCTTCTATCTCTAGTGGCAAAGTGCTGAGATTAAAGGCATGTGCTGCCGCACTCAGCTGGAAACCATGTTTAGAAAGCACTAAGGGAAAAGAGTTGTTGGGATGTGCTTTATCTTGTTTATATCACCTCTGCAATCTCTTCTGCTTCATTTTTCCCCAGAAGAGAATTGTAAAGTCAGGGTTAGCTGCATTAGAAGTGCTTCCCCCCCCACACACACCTTTTTTTTTGAGGTATTGTCTCATTCTGGCCCAGGCTGACCTGGAATTCACTATGTAGTCTCAGGGTGGCCCCAAACTCATGGCAATCCTCCTACCTCTGCCTCCCAAGTGCTGGGATTAAAGGTGTGCACCACCACCCTTGACAGAAGTGCGTTTTTCTTCTTTATTTTCTTCTTATTTTTTTAGAAGTGCATTTTTCAAAAAATTCATTTTTGAAAAGAAAAAAATTCATTTTTGAGGGCCGGGGGTGGGGGGAGAAAGAGACAGACAATGGACATGCCAGAGCCTCATGCCACAATATGAACTCCACATGTGAACTCCAGGTGCATTCACCACTTTGAGCATCTAGCTTTACATGGGTACTGGGAACTGAACCCCAGATAGCCGATTTTACAAGCAAGCACCTTAACTGCTGAGCCATCTCCCCAGACCAGAAATGAATCTTCAAAGACATCTAGATTTCCACCTGTAAACTCAGTTTTTTGGGGGGATCAGATTAGCTTCTTTAAAAAATAAACTCTGGCTGGAGAGATGGCTTAGCGGTTAAGCGCTTGCCTGTGAAGCCTAAGGACCCAGGTTCGAGGCTTGGTTCCCCAGGTCCCACATTAGCCAGATGCACAAGGGGGCGCACGTGTCTGGAGTTCATTTGCAGTGGCTGGAGGCCCTGGCGCGCCCATTCTCTCTCTCTCCCTCTATCTGTCTTTCTCCGTGTCTGTCACTTTCAAATAAATAAAAAAATGAACAAAAAATATTAAAAAAAAAATAAACTCTCTTGGAATGTCTAAAAATGAAATCCCTAGATTTAGAAAGACAAACAAGGTTAGAATACACTGATAAAATTTCATTTCAGCAAACTTACAACAGAATTTATTTTAGACTAATGCAATATATGGGTTTCATGTTCACTATAAAATAAAGTAAATGAAATGTATAGAAATGAAAATTAGCAAAACATTATTTGAGACTTTTCATATTTTGCTTCATTTCTTGAAATGTGTGCCATATGCAGTGAAATTTCTTGTTGCCAAGAACTGATAGAACTTCTTATCTCATCTCCATACTTTTTAAAAATCTGTGTTCATTCCTATAGCCTCAGATGGGTTTTATTTTGTTTGCTTGCAGATGACACTGCAGTTTCTTTCATGCAAAATGCTGTAAACTACTTGACTAAAATCATGACCCTGATGGGAACTCTCTAGTTTTTCCATAGACTTAATCTACTTGTGTATTGAAACATATTTTATTTTCTCTCTAATGGCTTAATGTGAGAAGCTCCTGTGGATAACTTGGACTGTCATTTGGTTAATCTTGTTTCAGTCAATTCATTAACTGTGTACTGAGACTGATGATGTTTTTTAAAAAATTGATTTTAAAGCCGGGCATGGTGGCGCACACCTTTAATCCCAGCATTTGGGAGGCAGAGGTAGGAGGATTGCCGTGAGTTTGAGGCCACTCTGAAACTCCATAGTGAATTCCAGGTCAGCATGGGCTAGAGTGAGACCCTAAAAAACCAAAATAAATAAAAAATAAAATAAAATTGATTTTACTCCAGGTGAATTTTTTTTTTACAATACTCATCTAAAATAAAAACTACATAATGAAAAATAAATAAACTCTCTCTCTTTAAACCATCACCCTTAATCCCTTCCACTGACAAGTGATTTGGTAGGAATCTTCTCAGATTTTAATACACACATTGTACCCTAAAAATGGGCTGTCACAAGAATGTGTTTATGTAAGTACAACTTGAGTATCTCTTTATTTTCTATTTATTTAAGAGGAGGCAACTAGAGAGAGGGGAGGGTGGGAGAGAGTGGTTGTGCCAGAGCCTCTAGCCACTACAAACAAATTCCAGACGCATTTGCTACCTTGTGCATCTGGCTTACGTGGGTCCTGGGGAATTGAACCTGGGTCCTTTGGTTTTTGCAGGCAAATGCTTTAACCACTGAGCAATCTCTCCAGCCCTTGAGTATCTCTTAATTCTCCAATCAGAGAGACTTCATAGCATGCTGGATTTTATTTTTTATCTTTTTGGTTTTCTTAGGTAGGGTCTCAGTCTAGCCCAGGCTGACCTGGAATTTACTATGTAGCCTCAGGGTAGCCTTGAACTCATAGCAATCCTCCTCCCTCTGCTTCCCAAATGCTGGGATTAAAAGCATGTGCCACCACACCTTGTTTGCATGTTGGATTTTAGATTATGAATGTCTAACCTTGGTAAAGCCTAATGAAATATCCAGTATCTAAAAGAAAAGTAAAATTCTGAAACAGGGCTGGAAAGATGGTTTAGTGGTTAAGGTGCCTTCCTGCAAAGCCTAACGACCCAGGTTTGATTCCCTAGCACCCATGTAAAGCCAGATACACAAGGTGGCACATGTCTCTGGAGTTTGTTTGCAAAGCCTTGGCATGACCATTCTCTTTCTCTCTTAAATAAATTAATAAAACAAACATGAAATACTGCTAACCCCAAGCATTTAAGATAAAGGATATTCAACCTATATATATTGAGAGGGGGTAGCATATATCTTGTGTTTTTTAAATTTTTATTTTTTGAATGAGAGAGACAGTGGCAGTGAGAGGGAGGGAGGGAGGGGACAGATGGCATGCCAGTGTCTCTAGCCAATGCAAACAAAATCCAGACTCACGTGCCTTCCTTGTACATCTGGATTCACATGGGTACTAGGGAACTGAACCTGGGTCCTCTGGCTTTGCAGGCAAGCACCTTAACCACTAAGTCATCTCTCCAGCCCAGGCTGAACTGTAATTCACTATGTAGTTTCAAACTCATGGTAATCCTCGTACCTCTGCCTCCTACGTGTTGGGATTAAAGGTGTGTACCAGCAACACACCCAGCCCTAATTTTTAAAATATTATTTAGTTGTTTACATGGGAGGAGAGACAGAGGGACATGTCAGGGCTTCTTGCTACTGCAAAAGAACTGCAGATGCATGTACCACTTAGTACATCTAGCTTTACTTGGGTACTGGAGAATTGAGCCTGGGTTGTCCAGCTTTGCATGCAAGTGCCTTTAACCCCTGAGCCATAGGTCTTGTCTTATATATTTTAAATATGAATTTCATTTTTCTCTCACAATATTTTTATGACCAATGCTCTGAACCATCTGTATACTATGAATGTGACGCATTTTATCTTGCCACTAGCTGATGACTCAGGACATCTAAAATATTATTTGAGAGAAAGAGGCAGATAGAAATAGAATGGGCACACCAGGGCCTCTAGCCACTGCAAAAAACTCCAGACGCAGGTGCCACCCTGTGCATATGGCTTTAAGTGGGTCCTGGAGAATCAAACCTGAGTCTTTTGGCTTTGCAGGTAAGCACCTTAACCACTGAGCCATTTCTAGCCTGACTCAGAACATCTAAATAAGGTTCTTTCTAGTATTTTGTTGTTATAAACAGATGGTAGTTTCATCCATAGTGCCCAATATAAAAACACTGTTTTAAGCTGGGTGTGGGGGTGCATGCCTTTAATTCTAGCACTTGATAGGCAGAGAAAGATTGCCATGAATTCAAGGCCAACCTTAGATTACATAATAGTAAATTCCAGGTCAGCCTGAGCTGCAGTGAAACCCTACCTCAAAAAAAAAAAAAAAAAATATATATATATATATATATTTATATATATGTAATTTTATTCATACAACATCAGTTTCAATGTGTTTCAGTTTACTCTTCTGTCTACGGGGAACAAAAAGGCCAGTCCTATTTACATTTGCTATGATCAAAATAAAATGAGGGCTGGAGAGATGGCTTAGTGGTTAAGCACTTGCCTGTGAAGCCTAAGGACCCCGGTTCGAGGCTCGGTTCCCCAGATCCCATGTTAGCCAGATGCACAAGGGGGCGCATGCGTCTGGAGTTCGTTTGCAGAGGCTGGAAGCCCTGGCACACCCATTCTCTCTCTCTCCCTCTATCTGTCTTTCTGTGTCTGTCGCTCTCAAATAAATAAATAAATAAATAAATAAATAAAATGACAAGCTCAAAAGTGCTCCAATAAAGCAAAACCACTGTTTATAAAAAAGGAAGCACACTTTAAAACAGTAAAACTAGGGCTGGAGAGATTGCTCAGTGGTTAAGGTGCTTGCATGCAAAGCTTAACGACCAGGGTTTGATTCCCTAGTACCACGTAAATCCAGATGCATAAAGTGGTCTGAATTCATTTGCAATGGCTAGAGGACCTGGCGTACCTATTCACTCTCTCTGTGTGTGTTTCTCTCTGCTTGCAAATAAATAAATTATTAAAGAATAGTAAAAACATAATCCAAAAGAAAAAAGGCTGGGCGTGGTGGCACAGGCCTTTAATCTCGGCACTTGGGGAGGCAGAGGTAGGAGGACTTCCATAAGGCCACATAAGACTACATACATAGTAAATTCCAGGTCAGCCTGAACTACAGCAAGACCCTACCCCGAACCTCCTCCCACCACACACACACAGAAAAGGAAAAACAAAACTCCTTTAAAAGTCAAATGAGGGCTGGAGAGATGGCTTAGTGGTTAAGTGCTTGCTTGTGAAATCTAAGGACCCCGGTTCAAGGCTCAATTCCCCAGGACCCACATAAGCCAGATGCACAAGGTGGTGCATGCATTTGGAGTTTGCTTGCAGTGGCTGGAGGCCCTGGTGCACCCATTCTCTCTATCTGTCTCTTTCTGTCTGTCACTCTCAAATAAATAAAAATTTTTAATAAAAAGCCAAATGAGAGCCAGGTGTGGTGGCACATGCCTTTAGTCCCAGCATTCAGGAGGATTGCTGTGAGTTCGAGGCCACCCTGAGACTATATAGAGAATTCCAGGTCAGCCTGGGTTGGAGTGAGTGTAACCCTACCTCAAAAAACAAACAAACAAAAAGTTAAATGAGGGCCAGGTTGGGTGGCTCACGCCTTTAATCCCAGCATTCGGGAGGCAGAGGTAGGAGGATCACCATAAATTCGAGGCCACCCTGAGATTACATAGTGAATTCTGGGTCAGTCTGAGCTACACTGAGACCCTACCTTGGAAAAAAAAAAAAAAAAAGTTAAATGAGAAACAAATATTTGCAATTTTAAAGCCACATAACATTTTCATGCTAAGATTATTTATGGTTAAGTCTTATAATAACCAACATGTAAAAATTAAATTAGATACTTTGATTATAATTTGTTAATTTGTATATATTCATTTAATTTGGTATTTACCACTGGACCTCCCTCAAAACTGTGCAGTGAGTTAGGATGCATGTTTCTCAGACTGGAGAGATGGCTCAGTAGTTAAGGTACTTGATGGCAAAGCCAAAGGACCCAGGTTTGATTCCCCTGTTCTCACATAAGGCCAGAAGCAAAAGTGGCACACACATGTTTGAGAATTTGTTTCCAATGGCTAGAGGTCCTGGTGTGACCATTCTCTTTGCCCCTCTCCCTCCATCCCTCCCTCCCCCCTCAAATAAATAAATAAATAAATAAATAAATAAATAAAACAAATGTATATTTCTCTGTGACTGAATAAGCATCAGGCACTTTTGACTCTGTCTCCCTGGTAATGGCTCATTTCTTGGCAGAGCTTCCTTCTATCAGTCTCTGCTGAAATCAACACCTGCCCATCCCCCTCCACCAAGCTGTCCTTCTCAAAGTCAGCTTTTCTCCACCCTCATCTTCTCTGAGCTGACAGCAGTAAACACTAATGTGCATCCATTTCCTCTTGGACTAGTGTTTTGCATGGGTTATACAGCGAACTTCACTATTTCATTAGGCACTCTCCATTTATCCCAACAGTGCCTGATCCTTGGCTCAGCCTCCAGGGTCAGGTCCTGGACATTCAACTGAATCCACAACTCTCTACCTAAAGGATGCACACAGTCCTTTATTCAAATACCATCTATCTATGTGCCTGAATCCTCACTCCACCTCAGACCTCTTAATACTTAAAAGACTCAGCTGGGGACTGAGGAGTTCAAGGCACTTGCTTGCAAAGATGGTCTGCCTATGTTTGATTCCCTAGTGCTCATGTAAAGCCAGATGCACAAACTGGCACTTGCATCTGGAGTTTGCAGTAGGAAGCCTTGGCACCATACTTATTCATTCTCTCCCACAGCTAATCACTTTGTATCTTTACCATTACACTCAAGCCAAAAGAACTGGAATCATCCTTGCCCCCACAATGACTCACAAGCCCTGAAAATCCCCCAACTAAGTGTGTCTACTTGTCTTTCTACTCCTACTACCCAACTTCAAACCACCATCATTTCTCACACAGAACTGCCTGATTTATCTACTTCCACTTTGGTTGCCTCTGATAAAAGCTTAAAAGAACAAGAATGGCTGGGCGTGGTTGCACATGCCTTTAATCCCAGTACTCGGGAGGCAGATAAATCTCATGAGTTTGAGGCCACCCTGAGACTACATAGCGAATTTCAGGTCAGCCTGAGCTAGAGAGAGACCCTACCTTGAAAAAACTAAACAACAACAACAAAAAGACACTGAAATAGCACGTGGAGTTCAGGAAGAACAAGAATGTTCTGATAACTCCAGACCATGTCATTTACCCTTTAATCCCTTTATTATAGTTTTAAGAACTTCCCAAGAACTGACCTTTGTTCATTTTAGGAATCAAATTCTGATAGCAATGAGTGAGAATACCAAATCCCAAAGCCCCTAAATTAAAGACAAATCAGAACACGCAGCAATGGGAAGACACCATCTGCTGGCACTGAATAGTCTGCCAGTGAGCATTACTAATTCCTTCAAGTCATTACAAAAAACTGTCATTTCAGCTGGGCATGGTGGTGCACTCCTTTAATCCCAGCACTTAGGAGGCAGAGGTAGATCACTGTGAGTTTGAGACTACCCTGAATGAGACACTATGTAACAAATTCCTGGTCAGTCTGGGCTAGACCGAGATCCTACCTCGAAAAAACAAGACAAAACAAAAAGCCTGTAATTTCATTCACTACTATAAATATTTATTTGTTCACTATTTGCTTACCTAGGGAATCTTACCTGGGTAGTAAACTTTTTTGCCATCAGTCTTGTATACAACCATTGTGATAAATTCTCGGTTATTTGCAAAATCATCCTAAAATTACAAAGAATCCAACATGGTTATGAAAATGGGCTACAAATGCTCTTAATGTTAAAGAAAAAAAAAATAATTTTCAATCAAGAGCATTCCTTTCAGCTAGCTAGTCACATAAAAGCAGTTTTTCTGAATAACTGTCACTTCAATAAATGACTACATGGATATGAAATAAAACTCTGAGGAAGTCAGCCTTTTACAACCAAGACCCCACGGGTCACTTTTTTCAAATCCCCTTTGTTAGTGAATTCTAGTGTCTGCATTCACAATATGTAAAGTGAGCCGGGCTTTGGAGGACTACTGCAAGTTAGAGGCCACAGAGTGCATTCCAGGTCAGCCTGGGCTACAGTGACCCACAAAACAAAGCAAGATTAATGTCATCTAAAAGTAAAGTTCATTTTAAAGGCCAGATCTCACAAAGTTGTATAAACTACACAAAAGGGACCAGAGGGAATAAATAATACAGTCTGGTGCTTTTAAAGAGCATTCTTATAAATCAGCCCTCAAATCCTTGCTGAAAAGCGAACTCCCTCACATCTTTCTTCAGAGCTGACTCAACCAGATTGTATGATCATAGAACAGATTTTCTTAGAGGAAATGTTCATCTGAGAAAACACTTTCAGGACACCTGTGTAAAGGAAACAAGCCTAGTGATCAAATTATGAAACTAAGAGTCTAATTATACTTGAAAGAATTTTCATATGGTGTGTCAGGAGAAGGGCATCAGTACCTTGTCTGTTATGTGTCTACTAAGCAAAACCCAAACTGCAGCGCCCCCTTGTGGACACTGCACCTCCAGTTTGTACTGGGGGTTGTTGGCCAGGCTATAGGCATCTTTCACAGGTCCTTGCTTAGCATCCCAAGTACTAAAAGATAAAGTCAACAAAGATGGTAGAGGTTACATTTCTCATAAAAGCTGAACTTTTTAACATTACTTTAAAAAGTGTTGTGTTTAAATACAATTAAGCTATCCAGACTTTGTTTTATTCTTTAACTTTTCTTTTTTTATATATAATGAATATAGAAAACTACTATTATCACTCACTACTATTGTCACCTGTGAGTATAACAAAAGAGGGAATGCTGGTCTTCCTAAATCGACTATTCTTACATTTTAAAGGTAGAGAATACTATAGAGCATACTCTGAAATGTTCAAAAAGTTACCTGTGAATACATGTTGATTCTTTAAAAAGAGCTGGATTCCAACTCAAATAAACCACATCATAATACTGGCAGAGATCATCCCAGGAAATCCAAAATATTCCTAAAAATTAATGTCTTTGTTAATCTAAAAAAAATTAATTATAAATAACTTAAATCAGTTAAATACATCTCACCTTGTTTAAAAAAATGCTATTAAAAATGGTATTAAAGGGGCTGAGAAGATGCCCAGCCTGTGAAGTGCTTGCAGCACAAGCATGAGAAACCTGAGCCTGTAAAAGCCAGGGATGCTAGTCACCTGTAATCCCAGCTCCAGGGAGGCATATAGGATAGGAGGATCCCTAGGGCTTATTGGCTACCTATTCTAGTTGAATCAGTTCAGTGAGACTCTGCCTCAAATACAAAACAAAACAAAAAACAGAACAACAACAACAAAAAATGGTGGCGAGCGACTGAGGAAGATGCCTGACTCTGGCCTCCACTCACATACAAACCCACACAAACATAAGCACACACACAGCATTAAAATTACAAAGAAATATTTACCATTATCTATTTTTTGAGCTGTTCGGGGATCAAAGTTTAAATACTTTTGCAGTTCTGGGGTCCAGTTTTTTATATCATTCTCACTGTACCGTCCTTTCCAACGTAAATGGCTCCAAGGGTTTTTCAACTGGATAAATCGTAGCCCCTACACAAAACAAAAATAATAGGAGATAACGTTAAATTGAGGTCTGGTGTGCCCAATCTCAATCTTTATTTTTTCTCTTCTTGCAGATATATTATATATAAAATACATAGTTTTAAAAAAAAGTACTAGGCATATATGGTGATGAACGCCTTTAAACCTAGCACTTGGGAAGCAGAGGTAGGCAGACTGCTGTGAGTGTTGAGGTAACCCTGGAACTACACAGTGAGCGCCAGTTCAGCCTGGGCTAGTGCAAGACCCGACCTCAAAACAAACAAAGAACCATAAAAACACCACTAAATGGTTATCTACTCCATACAGCTTTCACTAACTACACATGCAGTTATTCAAGTGTTCAATGGCCACAAGTAAAACTGTGAATGGGTCCAAGCACAGGTAGTGGTGCACACCTTTAATCTGAACACTTGGGAGGTGGAGGTAGGAGTTCAGAATCATACTAAGACTACATAGTGAATTCCAGGTTAGCCTAGGCTACAGTGAGACACTACCCTGAAAAATGTAAATGGTTATCTACTCCACAGAGCTACCACTGACCATACATTAACCATACGTGCAGTTATTCAAGTGTCCAACAGTAAAACTGTAAATGTTAATCTACTCCAAACAGCTATACTAACTATATGTATAGTTAGACAGGTGTCCATGTGTAGCTAATGCACTGGACATTACACAGAACATTTCCATTTCAATCGTCACAGAAGTTCCCATGGACAATGCTGCCTTAGCAACTCAAGTATTTCTTGCCTTTTAAAAACCATCTCAACTCTGGACCTTTATTTCAATATTCACAGTCCATGTTGGAGCAGTGAAAACCAAGAAAACACATTTATATTTACTTGGAAATCAGAATTCAAAAAAAGGACCAAAGTTACAACCTTTGGTGAGTCAGTTACAGTCTAAGCATGTTTACTTATGTGTAACAGGAGGATTAAAATTAAGTATCTCCCTTGACCTTTAGATTTTTTTTTTTTTTTTTTTTTTATACTTAAAATCCTTTTTTGAAGCCAGGCATGGTGGTGCACACCTCTAATCCCAGTACTCAGGAGGCAGAGGGAGACAGATTGCCATGAGCTTGAGGCCACCCTGAGAGTAATAGTTAATTCCAGGTCAGCTGGACCAGAGTGAGACCCTATCTCGAAAACAACAACAACAAAAAAAAACAAAAAGAAATCCTTTTTTTGCCCAAGGAAATTTTGCATGACCCTGGGTTTATGGAAATATAATACAAATATATAAATCAAACATTTACTAATCATAAAGAAACTTACTTTATGGCTGGAGAAATGGTTTAGCGGTTAGAGCATTTGCCTGTGTAGTCAAAGGACCCAGGTTCAATTCTCCAGGACCCATGCACAAGGGGCACATGCATCTGGAGTTCATTTGCAGTGGCTAGAGGCCCTAGCTTGCCCAATCTCTCTGTCTCTCTTCTACGCCCCTCTCTCTCTTTTTGTTTGCAAATAAATAACTTTTTAAATATACTTTTTAATTTTTATTTATTTGAGAGTGACAGACAAAGAAAGAGCAGATAGAGAGAATGGGCACACCAGGGCTTCCAGCCACTGCAAATGAACTCCAGATGTGTGCGCCCCCATGTGCATCTGGCTAATGGGAGTCCTGGATCCCTAGGCTTCACAGGCAAGCGCTTAACCGCTAAGCCATCTCTCCAGCCCCAATAAATAACTTTTTCTAAAAAAGAAATTTAGGGCTGGAGAGATGGCTTAGCAGTTAAGCGCTTGCCTGTGAAGCCTAAGGACTGCAGTTCAAGGCTCGATTCTCCAGGTCTCACGCTAGCCAGATGCACAAGGGGGTGCGTCTGGAGTTCGTTTGCAGTGGCTGGAGGCCCTGGCACACCCATTCTCTCTCTCTATCTGCCTCTTTCTCTCTCTGTCTGTTGCTCTCAAATAAATAAATAAATAAATAAACAATTAAAAAAAATTTATTTTAAAACAACTCTTTGGTGCATGTATAATTTTACCACTTATTAAAGACAAAAGCAACCTTGCACAGTGAGATAGCTGGATTTATTTATTTTTGAGGTAAGGTCTCGATATAGCTCAGGCTGACCTGGAATTCACTATGTATTCTCACACTGTCCTTGAACTCACTGCAATCTTCCTATCTCTGCCTCCTGAGTGCTGGGATTAAAGGTTTGCACCATTATGCTCAGCTTTTATTTACTTTTATATAAAGAGTAAAACCTGGGCTGGAGAGATGGCTTAGCAGTTAAGTGCTTGCCTGTGAAGCCTAAGGACCCTGGTTAGAGGTTTGATTTCCCAGGACACACGTAAGACAGACGCACAAGGGGCGCATGCATCTGGAATTCATTTGCGGTGGCTGGAGGCCCTGGTGTGCCCATTCTCTATCTGCCTCTTTCTCTCTCTCTGCCATTCTCAAATAAATAAATAAAAATAAACAAAAAAAAATTACAAAGAGTTAAATCTTGAATGAATATATATTGATATTGTAGGACACAGAGCATCTTTAAGCATTTTTTAGAACTAATCAACATTGTCATTTTATAACCATCAATGCTGAGAATGCCATTTTACATAAATGGCAGGAGTATGTTTTAGGGACATTTCAGAAATTGATGGAAATTCTATCCAAATTCCAAGCTTAGATTCATTTAACTTTTTTTTTAAAAAAAGATTTTATTTCCTATTTGTTGATTTGAAGGAGGGAGAAAGAGGCAAAGAGAGAGAGAGAGGGAGAGAGAGAGAGAATATGAATGGGTGTGCCAGGGCCTCCAGCCACTGCAAATGAATTCCAAACATATATGCCACCTTATGAATCTGGCTTACATGGGTCCTGGGAAATCGAACTTGGGTCCTTTGGCGTTGCAGCAAGTGCCTTAACTGCTAAGCCACCTACCCAGCCTTCATTTAACCTTTTTTAAATGACACTCAAGTCAGCAACCCAAATGGGGATTTTAAAAATCAAACTTTTGTTGTTGTTGAGTTTTGTTTTGTTTTTTTCAAGGTAGGGTCTCACTCTAGTTCAGGCTAACCTGGAATTCACTATGTAGTCTCAGGGTGACCTCAAACTCTCGGTGATCCTCCTACCTCTGCCTCCCAAGTGCTGGGATTAAAGGCGTGCACTACCACACAAAATCAAATCTTCTAACAGTGCAATCCAAGGAAATACTAATTTGATACTTAAATGCTGAGGCATGGTATGCAAGTCAGTCATTATGTCTCTATGAGAGCAGACGACTACTGCAGCAAAGACGCTGCATTTCCTAGCAGTCACCTTAATTCTGAGCTGAGGTGTTTCAGGCAGCAACTGCTGGAGCTCGGTGCAGTGCAAAGTGCTCAGGTTATGTTTTAAGAACAAGGCTACTGACTCTGTGTGCCACTTTAAAAACAAAACAAAACAAAAAACAAAAACAGGGGCTAGAGATGGTTCAGCAGTTAAAAGGCGCTTGCTTGCAAAGGCTGACTGCCCACATTCAATTCCCTAGTGCCTAGGTAAAGCCAGATGCACAATGTGACACATGCAATGGGCAGGAGGTCCTGGATCACTCCCGTGGTCACACCATCTTGCCCCAGTAAATTTTAAAAATAAGAGTATAAATAACACATAATAGGTGGTGTTTTTTGCCAACTGATCACAAATTCTTTCTATTCTATTAAGGAAGGGGCCTGAAAATCTTTGTATGCTCTAATATATAGAACTAATCGGGTTTTCATTAAAAAATAACAATAACCTGACAAGTGATGAAGTCATACATTCCAACACCTTAGCCAGGCACATAATAAGAAAGGATCTGTGAGGCCTGATAACATGCAAGGACTTCAAGGAAACAAAGACTTGCTCACACAAACCACTGGCATGTTCCAGTTGTCTTCCCACTGTGACGACACCAACAAGTAGTCTGGAACTTCTGAAGGTGTGGATTCACCTCAACTGTGGTAACTTTTATGAAGAAGAAAAAGATACGGTGCTGTCCCTGTCTTTTCATTTCCTACCTCTTCATCTCCCATCTCCAGTTATTTATACAGGTGGAATGGCCTAAGAACTCCACCTAAACCTTGATTTGTCAGACTGCATTAGTCCAGGTATAGTCTAGGATATGGTAACAGCTGATCAAATGAGAAAAATGGAAAAAAGGCAAGGCATCACCTTGAACTCTCTAATATCCAGAACAGCGTAAGCGTGTGTGGGCACCAGGCCCCACTTCTCCCCTTCAGCTTCTGTCATTGTCCCGGTGGAAGCAGTAATGAGGACGTCCCCTTTGTGAAACCTGGAATAACCCCACAAGACAAGAAATTGAAAGAAAATGCATTTGAAATCTCAGATAACACCATCTTTCCCTTTCTTCTAATGGCTTACATGAAAACTTCCACAAGTCAAAAATCTTTTCTGCTAGGTGTGGTGGCACACACTTTTAGTCCCAGCACTCAGCAGGCAGGAATAAGAGAATCACCCTGAGTTCAAGGCCATTCTGGGACTACAGAGTGAGTTCCAGGTCAGCCTGGGTTAGACCTACCTCAAAAAATAATAATAGGGCCCCCAGTCACACAGCATTCAGCACAACCAATCAAAACACCAGATTCATCCACCCAAGCAGCCTAACAGTCCACACTGCAACAAAGAGGGCTCCAGACAGGCGTGGTGGCGCAAGCCTTTAATCACAGCACTCGCGAGGCAGAGGTAGGAGGATCATTGTGAGTTTGAGGCCACCCTGAGCCTACACAGTAAATTCCAGGCCAGCCTGGACTAGAGTAAAACCCTACCTTTAAAAAAAAAAAAAAAAGAGGGATCGAGGTGGGCACTCACCATTGATGAGACTAGAAGCCACCTTAAAAGGTAACAGGGCCTACTTGCACAAAGCCAGATACATAGGCCTGCTCTGGAAGTGCTAATCTCACCTTCCATGTCAGGGCATGTTATGTGTTACATTTGATATATTCATGGACTGCTCTATCATTCTCAAATAAGCTGTATTTTGGTGTTGACTATTGTTGTCTTTGACGTTTCCTGACTAACAGGGCCTTTGTCTTTTTCTTCTGCCATTATTGGGAGCACGGTCTCACTTGGCCCCCGGGCTGACCTGGAACCCATTTCAGACTAGAAATCTCGACCTCCTAGTTAACAGGATTAAGGGTGTGGGGCAATACACAACCTTAGGGACTGTGGTTTTGTTAGAATATCTGTTTTTTTAAAAATGTATTTTATTTATTTATTTGAGAGAAAGAGAAAGACAGAGAGAGAGGATAGGTACGCCAGAGCCTCCAGCCACTGCAAACCAACTCCAGATGCATGCGCCCCCTTGTGCATCTGGCTTACGTGGGCCCTGGAGAAGACAACTGGATCCTTTGGCTTTGCAAGCAATTGCCTTAACCACTAAGCCATCTTTCCAGCCCCTATCTTATTTGCTTTAATGCCTACTCTTGCATAAATACTCTTGTGCTGATTTTGATTGAATGTGTATACTACTCTGTTGAATTTAAGAATTTGCCAGTAATTTGCTTTGCAGTCTACTAGAATACTTGAATAGCAGGCAAACAACACCTAGGGTCACTTTGCTGTATAAAAGCTACTCCTGGCACCTTAAATTACTACCTGGAGATATATAAAGCCAGATTTACATGGCTAAGAACACTGCCAATTATTAGAAAACTCAAGCATCAAATTAACTTAAGATGGAAAAATCTCTGTAATACAAGAAACACAAAAATATCAAGACAATTCAATTCTACCAAAAACTATAAATACATCAAAAATGACCTTCATATGTGGTGGTGCATGCCTTTAATCCCAGCACTCTGGAGGCAGAGGTAGGAGGTTCACTGTGAGTTTGAGGCCACACTGAGACGAGAGTTAATTCCAGATCAGCCTGGGCCACAGTGAGACCCTACCTCAGGAAACAACAACAAAAGGCCTTCATTGAAACCGTTTGATGAAAGAAGAAAACAAACTTATGAAGGAATCCCAAGAGAATACAGGAAGCCAACTAAATGAAATACAAGACATGAGTAAGGAAATAGAAATAATGAAAAAATACCAATAAGAAATATACTAGAAATGAAAAGTAGTAAGTCAAATAAAAAACTCTGTAGAAAGTCTCACCAGTAGAATGGATGAAAGAGAGGACAGAATATCTACAAGACCAGGTGGCAGATTTAATATAGTCCAACAAAGAGAAAGACAAACTAATAGGAAAGCATGAATGGGAATTTTAAGACATTTAGGACACTAAGAACAGATCAAACGTAAGAATTCAGGGCATAGTAGAAGGAGAAGAATGTCACTCTAAAGGTATAGCAGGTATTTTCAAAGAAATTATGGAAGAAAATTTCCCCCAAATAGGGCAAGTGATGCCAATGCACATACAGGAAGCCTTTAGAACGCCAGACAGACAAAAATCAGAAAAGAAACTTTCACCGTCATAAACTACAAAACACACAAATTAGGGGCTAGAGAAATGGTTTAGCGGATAAGGTGCTTGCCTGCAAAGCCAAAGGACCCAGATTCAATTCCCCAGGACCCACATAAGCCAGACGCAAAAGGTGGCACATTTATTTGGAGTTCATTTGCAGCAGTGGGAGGCTCTGGTGCACCCATATTCTTTCTCTGCTCCTTTCTACCAAATCAATCAATGAAACTAACAACACACACACAAAGGAGCCGGGCGTGGTGGGGCCCACCTTTAATTTCAGCACTCAGGAGGCATAGGTAGGAGGATTACTGTGAGTCTGAGGCCACCCTGAGAATACAGAGTGAATTCCAGGTCAGCCTGGGCCAGAGTAAGACCCTACCTCACACACACACACACACACACACACACACACACACACACACACAAAAAAAAAAAAAAAAAAAAAAAAAAAGCCCAAACCCAGTAAGGCTTAGAACGATGTATTCTGAAAGATAACAACTGCCAACCAAGATTACTTTATCCTGCAAAGCTATCCATCCAAATTGACAGAGAAAATAAGGACATGCCACAACAAAAACAGGGCTAAAGAATATATAACCACTAAAGCAGCTCTAAAGAAAATACTTGAGGGGATCCTTCATGCTCAAGAGAAAGAAGAGCACACACATAAGGAAATAGGAAAAAATAAACCACACTGAAATAATATTTAATACAAGAGAATAAATATGACCTTATGATTTTTATTCTGTTCTCTCCTTCATCCATTCTACTGGTGAGACTTTCCACAGAGTGTTTATTTATTTTTTGTTGTTGTTTTTGAGGTAGGGTCTCACTCTAGCCCAGGCTGACCTGGAATTCACTATGTAGTCTCAGGGTGGCCTCGAACTCACAATGATCCTCCTACCTCTGCCTCCAGAGTGCTGGGATTAAAGGCTTGTGCCACCATGCCCAGCTTCCACAGATTTTTTATTTGACTGACTGTGTTCTTCAGATCTAGAATTTCAGCCTGGTTTTTCTTCAGTACTTCTATTTCCGTACTCATGTCTTGTAATGACCTCCTTATTCTATTAAGCTGGTTTCCTTTGTTCTCTTTTAGGAGTTTGTTTTCTTCTTTGATTCCTTTGAGTATAGATAAAATCTTTTTTTTTTTTTTTTTTTTTTAATCTTCGTCAGGCATTTCATCTAAAACAGTCTCACTGATGATCATTTCTGCTGGATTTATAATTTTTGGTGGGACTGTACTGTCTTGATTCTTTGTGAGTGGGTAATACAGATGTGGTACATCCGTACACTGGAGTTCTATTCAGCAGTAAAGAAAAATGAAATTATGAAATTTGCAGGGCAATCTGGAAAGGATTATACTTAAGTGAGGTAACCCAGACCCAGAAAGCCAAACATCACATGTTCTCTCCCATATGTGGATCCTAGCTACAAATATATAGACTTGTGTGTGAGCTGGAACCAAAAATTGGTAGCAGAGGCCCATATGCTAGAAAAAGGCTATCAGGGAGGGAGGAGAGGGAAGGACTTAGGGGAAAGGCCTAAATGAGGCCAGGGGAAGAGACTGTGTAAAAGACGGGCAGGGGGAAGGGTCAATCAAAATTCAAGATATTCTGAGTAACATATATGAAAACCTACTTTTCTGAATAATAGAACATCCAGAAGATTGTTACTAGAAAATTTTCAGTGCCAGGGATGTGATACCTTCCAACAAGTTGTTGGCCCTATTGTCTCCAAAACATTATAGGCTATTGCCAAGGCCTTTGGTTTCCCTTGAGAAACAGATGCTAAGACCCAATTGCTGAAGATTTCATATGCCTGAATGGCAAGGTCACTGAGAAACCAAGCTGGTGCTGAGCAGAAAACCTCTGCAGACCAACCAACTGAATGGGAAAAGCTGCACTGCATGCAGCCCTCTGGGAGACAGAAGTCATCAGTGGTGAAACAGTGAACACTGGAAGGCTCAAGTTTGGCCAGATAGGCCAAATGACTGAACAAGTGCAATAGTGACATATCTGCTCTGGGGGAAACCAGCTGCTCTCTAATTGGACTGGAGCCCCACTTTATGGGAGGGAATACATGCTTGATACTGAAAACCTAATCAAAAGCCCATGGCAGGGCAAGTCATGAGCCTTAAGGGTATAAAGCTTGCTCTTGTCTGGCTAAATGTATGTATCATTCTCACCGAACTGCCACGAAAGCATTAAACTTAATTTTCATATATTGATGCTACTCTCACTTCTGGTTACAGAAACTTCTCTTTTCAGATGGTGATGACTACTGGGATGACCCAAAAGGCAACATGGTGCTGACAAGAAGGGATGGAGGAGTGCCCACCACTGAAACATCTCTATCACATCCTCCAAGGCTTGAGGTCCATTGTGTAAGAAGTGGAGGAAAGAATGTAAGCGCCAAAGGAAGGGTACCACTCCTTACATACAACTGTCCAGACAAATTTTAGCATTGATATCCATGACCTCACAGTGCCTAGCAATACAAGACCATTATAATAGGAGAAAAAGATGATGACATCAAAAATAAAAGAGAAACTAATGGAGGGAGGTAGGGGATATGACAGAGAGGGGAAAGTGGTTTATTGTCTGTAAGTATAGAAGTTGTCAATAAAATGTTAAGAAAAAATAAAGAACTACACAATAAGAATGGTAAGAATACATACAAACTTTTCAATAATAACTCTTAATATCAACGACCTCAATGCCCCAACCAAACAACACAGGTTTGCAGAGTGTGATAAAAAACAGGATCCTTCTATTTGCTGCCTCCAAGAAATTCACCTTTCCATACAAGATGGACACTAGGGTGAAAGGATGGAAAACGGTATTTCAAGCAATTGGGAATAGAAAACAAGCAGGTTGCACTATCTGGCAGGACAGATTTCAAACCAACTTTAGTTATGAAAGATGAAGAAGGTCACACATAGGCAGGCAGAAGCGGCTCCAGCAGCGGCGGAATCAGGTCAGTGTGGCCACAGCCCCAAGGCTCGGCCTGAGCTTCAGGAAAAACCAGGTGAGGAGATTCTCCACTCACACCAGAACTTTTCACAAACTCAAACATGAAGGGAGGACGGCAGGGACCAACAGCAGAGCTTGCTTGTGAGGTACAGGATCATGTGGATCAGCAGGAGAACTAGAGCCACCATCTATAACCTCCCCTTCCCCAGTACAAGCACCAGAGACCTGGGGAAAGGAGCTTACGTATACTGCACCTGGCGCAGGCAATCAGAGCAGTGAACCAGAAACCCAGCCAGCTTACCTGAGCCCACAGTACAGCAAAGAGGGACCCAAGAAGGAGCACATGATAACTGGGTCCAGAACAATCCCACCAAATAAAGCTGGTATATACGCTTGAATGGGAAGTGCTAATTGCACCTTCTATGTCAGGATAAGTTACATGCTAAAAAGGTGGAGGAGGGCTAATCAAAATTTAAGAGGATATAAATAAATCATATGGAATCCTCCATTTCTGGACAATGGAACACTCAGGAGCCGTAGATTGTTGCTAGAAAATTTTCAGTGCCAGGGATGGGATACCTTCCAGTGAGTTGTTGGCCAGGGAGGTCCCTGATGCCTCCAAAACATTATAGACCATTGCTGAGGCCCTTAGTGTCCCACCAAAAATAGATGGTAATATCCTATTGCCTAAGACTCCACATACTTGGACTGCAAGGCCACTGAGAAAACCTGCTGGAACTGAGCTGATAACCTCCTCAATGTAGACCAGCTAAGAGAAAGCTGGAAGAAGCCATTCTATATGCAGTTCAATGGGAGAAAGAGATATCACCAGTGAAGATACTCAACAGTGGACATTGCAAGCCTTATATTTGGCCAGCTAGACCAAATGAGCCAACAGGTGCAATACTGGCATGTCTATCATGATGGAAACCAACTGCCCTCTAATTGGGACTAGAGGCCCGCTCCATGGGAAGGAATACATCCCTGATACTGAAAACTTAAAAAACGGAGGTAGTCATAAGCCCTAGGGGTGTAACGTTTGCTGATGTCTGGATAAATGTATATACTATGCTTATCAAACTGCCCAGTAAGCACTTCTCTTAATATTCATACCCTTATATTAATGCTACTCTCACGTTTGGTAGAGAATCTTCTCTTTTCAGATGGCAGTGACCTTGGGACGACTCAGAAGGCATCATGGTGCTGGAAAGAAGTAACTGGAGTACTGAGTAATATCTTGATCACACCTTCCAAGGCTCAGGGTCTGATGCAGAAGTAGTGGCGGAAAGAATGTAAGAGAAAGGAAGGGTAGGACTCCTTACAACATGCTCCCTCCAGACATAAAATGGCCTGGATATCCATGACCTCACTGTGCCTGACACTACCTACACAAGACCATCACAGGAGGAGGAGAAGATCATAACATCAAAATAAGAGAGAGACTGATTGAGATGGGGAGAGGATATGATGGAGAATGGAATTTCAAAGGGGAAAGTGGAGGGGGGAGGGAGGGTATTACCATGAGATATTTTTTATCGTCATGGAAGATGTTAATAAAAATTGAGGAAAAAAAATACATGCTAAACCTGATGGATGGTCAGATCTGCCATTCTTTTTTTTTTCCCCGAAGTAGGGTCTCACTCTAGCTCAGGCTGAACTGTAATTCACTCAGGGTGTCCTTGAACTCATGGCAATCCTCCTACCTCTGCCTCCCAAGTGCTGGGACTAAAGGCATGCGCCACCACGCCCAGCAGATCTGCCATTCTTAAATAAATAAGCTATATTTGGGGCTTGTCATTTGTTGCTTCCTGACTGATAGTGCCTTTGTTTCCTCTTGTTCATTAGGAAAGGGTCTCACTTGGTCACAAGCTAACTTGGAACCCTCAACAGACCAGAAATCTGAACCTCCTAGTTGACAGGATCTAGGGTGTGTGGCAACACACATCCTAAGGGACTGTGACTTTGCTAAAGGATCTGGCTGTCATAATATCTACTCTTGCATAAATACTCAGTGCTGTTTTTCATTGAATGTGTACATTGACTAGTTAACTTTTAGAATCTGCCTATAGTTTGCCCCTCTCAGCCTACCTGAATATTGTCATAGCAGGCAAATCCAACATCTAGAGTCACTTTTATAGATACTCAGAGTCTTAAAAGCCACACCTAGCACCTTATGCTCCTCCCCTGAAGATATAGAGCCGGGCATGGTGGCGCACGCCTTTAATCCCAGCATTCGGGAGGCAGAGGTAGGAGGATTGCCGTGAGTTTGAAGCCACCCTGGGACTTTATAGAGAATTCCAGGTCAGCCTGGGCTAGAGTGAGACCCTACCTCAAAAAAACCAAAAAAAAAATTTTTTAAATATTTTAAAAAGATATATAACACCAGATTGATTGATACATCTAGTAATACTGCAGATAATTAGAAAATCCAAGCATTAAATTAATCTAAGATGCAAAAATATATGCACTATAACACAAGAAACCCCCAAAAAAATCAAGACTATAAATCCACCAAAAAGTATTAAAGTATCAGAAATGACCTACAGTGAAACTGATTTAGAGGAAATGCCTGAGAAAGATTTCACAAGAATGATGATAAATATGTCCAAAGAAATCAAAGAGGAAATCAAGGAGATGAAAGACACAGGAAACCAATTTAATGAAATAAGGAGGTCAATACAAGACATAAATAATGAAGAACAGAGTCAATGAAACAAAAAACTCTAGAAAATCTCACCAGTAGAATGGATGAAAGTGAGGACAGAATATTTAAACTAGAAGACCAGGTGGCAGATCTAATATAGTCCAACAAAGAGAAAGACAAACTAATAGGAAAATACAAATGGGAATTTCAAGATATTCGGGACACTATGAAAAGATCAAACATAACAATACAGGGTATAGTAGAAGGAGAAGAATTCCACTTCAAGGCATAGTAGGGGTCTTCAACAAAATCATAGAAGAAAACTTCCCCCAAATTGGCAAAGAGATGCCAATGCAGATACAGGAATCCTTTAGGACACCAAACAGACAAAACCTGAGAAAGAACCTCTCCTTGCCATATTGTTACCAAACATACAAACCAAAGAAAATATATTGAAAGCAGTTAGAGAAAAATCAAGTCACACACAAAGGCAAGTCCATTAAGGTCACAGCAGATTACTCCACACAAACCTTAAAAGCCAGAGGGAATGATGTATTCCAAGTTCTGAAGGACAAATGTCAACCAAGGTTATTTTATCCTGCAAAGCTATCCATTCAGATAGATGGAGAAATAAGCACATTCCACGACAAAAGCAGGCTAAAGGAATATTTGAAGACAAAACCAGTTCTACAGAAAATACTTGAAAGGATCCTCCACACTTTAGAGAAAGAAAAACACAAATATAAGGAACCTGAAAAAAACAAACCATACTTAAATACTAATTAATTACAAGAGAGCAAAGGTAAAATCAGAAGAACTAAAAAACAACAAAAAAAGCAAAAATAAATACACACCTTTCAATAATAACTCTTAATATCAACAGCCTCAATGCCCCAACCAAAAGACAGGTTTGCAGACTGCGTTAAAAAGCAGGATCCTTCAATTTGTTGCCTCCAAGAAACTCACCTTTCTACAAAGGGTGGACACTATCGTAGGGTGAAAGGTTGGAAAAAGGGGTTTCAAACAAATGGGCCTAGAAAACAAGCAGGGGTTGCTATCCTAATATCTGACAAGGTAGACTTCAGTCCAACAGTAGTTAGGAAAAATGAGGAAGGTCACTTTATATTGATTAAGGGCATATTCCAACATGAAGCTTTTCCACTAAAACCAGGAACAAGACAAGGGTGTCCACTGTCCCCACTTTTATTTAATATGGTACTGGAAATCTTAGCTATAGTAATAAGGCAAGAGATGCACATAAAAGGGATACAAATTGGAAAGGAAGAGATCAAGTTATCATTATTTGCAGACAACATGATTCCCTAAAGACTCTACCAGCAAACTGTTAGAGCTGATAAACCCTTATAGCCATGTAGCAGGATACAAAATAAACACACAGAAATCAGTAGCCTTCCTATATGCTAACAACAAACACACAGGATAAAATCAGAGAATCACTCCCATTCACAATTGCATCAAAAAAATTAAAGTACCTTGGAATAAGTGAAGGATCTCTATAATGCAAACTTTAAAACACTCAAGGAAGAAATTGTGGAAGACACTAGGAAATGGAAAGATATCCCTTGTTCTTGGATCAGAAGAATCAATATTGTGAGAATGGCAATCTTACCGAAAACAATCTACACATTTAATGCAATCCCCATCAAAATTCCAATGGCAATCTTCCTACCTGCCTCCTAAATGCTGGGATTAAAGTGTTTACCACCATGCCTGTCATAACAATGGAAGCCGAGACAGAAGAGTTTTCTAGAAACTCTCAGAACAAAGAATAGACCCTGCCTCAAACAAGGCAGAAGACAAGGGTCAACCTGCAAGCTGTCCTCTGATCTTTCCAGCACTCACATGCCAAAATAAATTAGGCATGAGTCTTGGTTACTACAAAAGCAGAGAAAGACATTAATTACCTCTGATAAAGCATCCTGAAGGAATTATCCTTACTGAAAGTCTGACTGTCTGAATGCATTGCGATCCTTTCTGGTATCCACCCAGTCAAGGCATGCAGATCAATATTCTGAAACATAAACACATTTCAGGCCTGTCAGTATCAAGCTTATAAATAACCCTCCAGAACAGCTGTATAATCTCACTCATTTGTTGTAATGATCTGGATAAACTAGAACATGAAGTTCTGTTCTACTTGAATACCAGATAGTTCTTACACTGGTTAACATGGTAAAACAATAGAGACGACTGCTTTGGAGATGCCAGTCACCATCTGTGAGTTCTTACAATAGGAGAATCAGCTCTAACATTTGACATACAATCCCATTCCTCGTGTAACTGCAGTGGATAAATTAAAAGACATTAAATATAGGGCTTGGCATGGTGGCACATGCCTTTAATCCCAGCACTCAGGAGGCAGAGACAGGAGGATTACCATGAGTTTGAGGCCACCCTGAGACGACCTAGTGAATTCCAGGTCAGCCTGGGCTAAAATGAGAATATACCTCAAAAAAACAAGGGCTGGAGGGATGGCTTAGTGGTTAAGACATTTGCCTGCGAAGCCAAAGGATGCCAGTTCAACTCTCCAGGACCCACATAAGCCAGATGCACAAGGAGTTCCTTTGCAGTGGCTAGAGGCCCTAGCATGCCCATTCTCTCTCTCTCTCAAACAAATAAGCAAAAACATATTAAAAAAAAAACAGGGCTGGAGAGATGGCTTAGCAATTAAGGCACTTGCCTGTGAAGCCTAAGAACCCATGTTCAATCTCTCTCCAGATCTTGATCTCCATGTAAGCCAGACGCACAAAGGTGACACAAGAACAAGGTCACACATGCACACTAGGCGGCACAAGCATCTAGAGTTTGATTGCAGTGGCTGAGGCCCTGGCACACCAATCCCCCCACCCTAAAATAAATAAAAATCTTAAAAAAAAAACACACCTCAGTGGACACTGCGAGTGTTATAATTGGGCAGCCAGGCCAAATGAGCCAACGGGTGCGATAGTGGCACGTCTGTCATGGTGGAAACCAACTGCCCTCCAATTGGACTGGAGACCCACTCCATGGGGGGGAATACATCCTGATACTGAAAACTTAAAACAGGGGTAGTCATGAGCCCTAGGGGTATAACATCTGCTGATGTCTGGAAAAATGTATATACTATATTTACCAAACTGCCCAGTAAGCACTTTTCTTAATATTTATACCCTTATAATAACGCTACTCTCACTTTGGGTAGAGAATCTTCTCTTTTCAGATGGCAGTGACCTTGGGATGACTCAGAAAGTATCGAAGTGACTGGAATACAGAGTAACATCTTGATCACACCTTCCAAGGCTCAGGGTCTAATGTGGAAGAGGTGGTGGAAAGAATGTAAGAGCCAAAGGAAGGGTAGGACTCCTTACAACATGCTCCTCCAGACATAAAATGGCCTGGATATCCATGACCTCATAGTACCTGACATTACCTACACAAGACCATCATAAAAGGAGGAAAAGATCATGATATCAAAATAAGAGAGAGAAGCCGGGCGTGGTGGCACACACCTTTAATCCCAGCACTCGGGAGGCAGAGGTAGGAGGATCGCCGTTGAGTTCAAGGCCACCCTGAGACTACAGAGTTAATTCCAGGTCAGCCTGGACCAGAGTGAGAACCTACCTCGAAAAAAAAAAAAAAATAGAGAGACTGATTGAAATGGGGAGGGGATATGATGGAGAATGAATTTCAAAGGGGAAAGTGGTGGGGGAAGGGAGGGCATTACCATAGGATATTTTTTATAATTATGGAAAATGTTAATAAAAATTGAGAAAAAAATTTAAAAAAGGACAGGCACAAAAAAAAAAAAAAAAAAAAAAACACCACCAAAAAGGCAATAGATTGCAATACTTAACTATAAGTATATGAGGCTGGGCGTGGTAGCACTTGCCTTTAACCCCAGCACTCAGGAGGCAGAGGTAGGAGGATTACCATGAGTTCATGGCCACCCTAAGACTACCTAGTGAATTCCAGGTCAGCCTGGGCTAGAATGTGAATATACCTCAGAAAACCAAAAATGGGCTGGGGAGATGGCTTAGCGATTTAGGCGTTTGCCTGCAAAGCCAAAGGATGCAGGTTCAACTCTCCAAGACCCAAGTAAGCCAGATGCACAAGGGAGCACATGCGTCTAGAGTTCGTTTGCAATGGCTGGATGCCTTTGCGTGCCCATTCTCTCTTTCTCTCTCTCAAATAAATAAATAAAATATATTTTTAAAAACCATTATAGAGATTTATTATGACAGTGAGTTCCAGGTCAGCCTGAGCTATAGTGAGACCCTACCTCAAAAAACAAAAACAAATAAAAAGAGTTCTATTACATTCAGCTTTTCATTGACCTTTATTTTGATTGCCGAGCATAAGATTCTGAAATGGGGAGACTTGATTATCAGGCAAGGAAACTAATCAGGTATAAATAATGAGTATTTGCAAATGTGTCACTTCATTTAATTACCACCAACTCCCAGCAATAGAACTTTTTACCTAACTCAGGCTGCTGCTGAAGTCACTATGCAGCCCAGTCTGGTCTCACACTTACAAGTGATCCTCCTGCCTCAGCCCCACAAGTGCTATGCCACTCCTACCCCATCCCTAGCTCATATAATCTTTACAAACCCCCAAACCCTAAGAGGTGGCTAGCATCCTTAAACTACAGATACACAAAGAGGCTAAGACAGGTAAGTATCATTTCTGAGGGCATAGGCTGGTTGGTATCAAAATTGAAAGCCAAGGAAGAGATATGGCTAAGCCAATTAAGGCACCTTCTTGCAAAACCAAAGGACCCAGGTTCGACTTCTCAGGACCCATGTAAGTGAGATACATGCCTTTGGAATTTGTTTGCAGTGGAAGGAGGGCCTGGTGCACCTATTCTATCACTGCATCCCCATAAATAAATAAATAATAAATATTTTAAAAATTTAGAGCCATGTCAATTTGATTTTTGGCTTAATTTAAGTCTCCTAATTTACCTCATAAAACTGAAAGATACCGCTAAATTTTACAGCTTATATTAAGGTTGGAAAAAATAATTCGTTGTCCTTGAACTTTATTTAAGATACATATAAGGACATCAGTGATCCTCATCCCCTCTGATCTGGAAAGATCCACTGCAATGAGTTGGTCTATAGATCTCAGCACAACTAACCAGACATACGTTTTTGGCTCTGTCTTTTTTTTCCGAATGTAGGGTCTTGTTGCCCAGGCTGACCTACAATTCACTACATAGTTCCAGGGTGGCCTCAAGCTCAAGAGATTCTCCAATCTCTGTCTTCCATGTACTGGGATTAAAGGCATGCACCAACGCGCCCGGCTTCTTTTTTTTTTTTTAATTTTTATTTATTTATTTGAGAGAGAGAAAGGCAGATAGAGAAAGACAGAATGGGTGCACCAGGGTCTCCAGCCACTGCAAATGAACTCCAGACACATGTGCCATCTGTGCATCTGGCTTATGTGGGCACTGGGGAATTGAACCTGGGTCCTTAGGCTTCGAAGGCAAGCACCTCAGCCACTAAACCATCTCTCCAGTGCTGTTTTTGGCTTCTCTAGACAGAATTTACACACTGTTATCTTTACACAAGAAAATGCATTGCCCTCCAATAAAGGAATTGGTCATATTTCCTCAGGGGTTGCTAATCTGATTCCTTTTCCCATAAACAGTACCATAGTTCTTTAGGCTAAATATATTAAAAAGCACAAGCCAGGTCCTGGACCACATAACCCATCACTTACTGAGTTGGATCCTGGGAAGTCATATCCTCCCATCACTTTCATGTATGCTTTCTCTATGAGAGATACCCAAAGTTCACTTTTGTTGTTGGAATAAGAACAGAGCAATTCTCCTTTATGATCAACAGGTAGCTGGTCATCAATTATCACCTGCAGAAAGAAAACCTTAACTTCCTTAGGCCAAACACAGAATCTTAAAATCCTTTCAAGGAAAATAAAAAGCTCTCATACCAATGAAAGACACAATATACTTATTATCAATGACAGCTTATGTTTCTAAAATCTGATCAATTTTAACATAGTGACTTTTTTTTTGAGGCAGGGTCTCTCTCTCTCTCTCTCTCTCTCTCTAGCTCAGACTAGCCTGGAACTTACTATCCCAGGCTAGTTTTGAACTTACAGTGATCCTCCTAACTCAGCCTCCCAAGTGCTGTGATTAAAAGTGTATGCCACCATGCCCGGCTATAATGTTGTTATTTTATTTTTTTGGTTTTTTGAGAGTGTCTCACTATAGCAGAGACTTACCTGGAACTCACTATGTAGTTTCAGGGTGGCCTCAAACTCATGACAATCCTCCTACCTCTGCCTCCCAACTGCTGGGACTAAAGGTGTGCACCACCATGCCCGGCTTATACTGTTCATTCTTTTTTTTTTGAGGTAGGGTCTCACACTAGTCCAGGCTGACCTGGAATTCACTCTGTCGTCTCAGGATGGCCTTGAACTCACAGCGATCCTCTTACCTCTGCCTCCCGAGTGCTGGGATTAAAGGCGTGCACCACCACGCCTGGCATAATGTTCATTTTTATTCAGTCTTACAAGCTAATCTCACTAACAGGTTAAGTCACTAGTTACGTATCAGGTAACTACCATCAAAATTATTAGACAATCTAGAATGTGCATTGTATTTAAGATAATTACAAAAGAGCCTCGCTAGTAAAATTAATAATAATGCCTATTATTTTAATCTAAACCAATAAAAAGATTCATGTTCATAGTTATTATGGCTAAAACTATTTAAGTAACACAGCAAACAATTACCACAAAGATGCAATATTTAATTCATATTAAAAAATAATGTGGGCTACAGAAATGGCTTAATGGTTAAGGCAACACCAAAAGACCTAGGTTCAATTACCCAGGACCCACATAAACCAGACGCACAAGGTGGCACATCTGTCTGGGGTTTGTTTGCAGTGGCTGGAGGTCGTGGAGTGCCATTCTCTCTGTGCCTCTCTCAAATGAATACATAAATAAAAAATATATTTTTAATGATGTGGAAGCTGGACATGGTGGCACATGCCTTCAATCCCAGCACGCGGGAAGCAGAGGAGGATCACTGTGAGCTTGAGGCCACCTTGAGGCTGCATACTAAATTCTAGGTTAGCCTGGGCCTTGAGAGGAAAATAAAAAATGATCCAAGTGCCAGGTGTGGTGTCGTATGCCTTTAAGTCCAGGGCAAATTCACAAAATTTTTAATCCCAGCACAAAATTCACTAAAAAGTGAAAAACCAAAAACAAACAAACAACAAAAAAAAACCTATAGAACTATCAGGCTAAAATATTTAGAATCCCACATTACACTTACCAGAACTTTGCACAGTATCTAAAAACCACTTTTTTTTTTGGTTTTGTTTTTCAAGGTAGGGTCTCACTCTAGCCCAGGCTGACCTGGAATTCACTATGTAGGCTCAGGGTGGCCTCAAACTCACAGCAGTCCTCCTACCCCTGCTTCCTGAGTGCTGGGATTAAAGGTGTACACCACCACACCCAGCTATAAAAACTTTTTTTTTTTTTTTTTTTTTTTTTTTAGGTAGGGTCTCACTGTAAGTTCAGGCTGACCTAGAAACTCACTATGGAGTCTCAGGGTGACCTAGACCTCATGGCAATCCTACTACCTCTGTCTCCCAAGTGCTGGGATTAAAGGCGTGCGCCTCCATGACCGGCATGAAACCATTTTTAAAAAGATCTTGCTGAAAGGACTGGAGAGATGGCTTAGTGCTTAAGGTGCTTGCCTGCAAAGTCAAAGGATTCGATTTCCCAGCACTCATGTAAAGCCAGATGCATAAGGAGGTACATGCATCTGGAGTTTGTCTGCAGTGGCTGGAGGCCCTGGCATGCCCCATTCTCATTCTCTCTCTCTCTCTCTCAATTAATAAATAAAATATTAGAAGGCACTTGCTTTCAAAGCCTAATGGCCCAGGTTCAATTCCCCAGTGCTCATGTAAAGTCAGATGTACCAAGTAGTGCATGTGCAGGAAGCCCTGTGCACCCATACTCACTCACTCACACACTCTCTCTCTCAAATAAATACATAAATAAATCGCTCTTAAAGCTAGACACAGTGACACATACTCCTTTAGTCCCAGCTACTTATAAGGATCATGTGAGCCCAGGAGTTTGCAACCAGCTTGGGCAACATGGTAAAACCTATCTCCAAAACAAACGAAAAAGACTTTGTACTTACAATGAGTTTTATTTTTATTAACAGATAAAAAACCAACATGTGCTGGAGAGGTGGCTTAGTGGTTAAGATTCTTGCCTATAAAGCCTAAGGACCCAGGTTTAATTCCATAGTAGTACCCATATAAGCCATATGCACAAAGTGGCACGTGTGTCTGCAGTCTGCAGTGGCTAGAGGCCCTAATGCACCCAGTTTCTCTATCTGCCTCTTCCTCTCTCTCAAATAAATAATACTTTAAAAAAATCAACAAAACTGTCTTTTAAAATGTTTATACAAGTAACATTCCTTAACTGCTTTCATTTAAGACTCAAAGGTTAAAAAGAAAAGAAAGAAGGGGTGGGTAGGGAGATAAGGGAGAGACATTATTCACCTTTCTTGGGACACCATTGAGGTGAAGTTTTACCATATACTTTCCACAGGGATTGTACTCTGGTTCACCGTCCTTATTCTGAGGGTAAATTATGCTTTTGGAAAGGAAAACATATTAAAATATAAATATTAATATTCAATTTAACAATATACAGAATTTCATATGATATTTAAATACGATATTCTTTCAGATATATATCTATATTATATTATTGTCTTCAATTTTATAAAAACAACAAGCATAGGACCTGGATGTGGTGGCACATGATGCCTTTAATCCCAGCACACGGGAGGCTGAGGTAGGAAGGTTGCTGTTGAGTTTGAGGCCAACCTGAGACTACAAAGTGAATTCCAGGTCAGCCTAGGCTAGAGTGAGATCTCAGGTCAAAAAAATACAAAAATTGGGCTGGAGAGATGGCTTAGTGGTTACATGCTTGCCTGTGAAGCCTAAGGACCTCAGTTCAAGGCTCGATTCCCCAGGACCCACGTAAGCCAGATACATGAGGTAGCACATGCATCTGGAGTTCGTTAGCAGTGGCTGGAGGCCTGGCGCACCCATTCTCTATCTATCTGCCTCTTTCTCTCTGTCTGCCACTCTCAAATAAATAAATAAAAATGAACAAACAATTTTTTAAAAATTAAAAAAAAATAGCTGGGCATGGTGGCACATGCATTTAATTCCAGCAATTGGGAGGCATAGGTAGAAGGATTGCCATTGGGTTTTAGGCCAACCTGAGACTACATACTCAATTCCAGGTCAGCCTGGCTAGACTAAGAGTGAGACCCTACCTCAACCCTCCCCCACAAATTACTCAATGGTTAAAGGCATTGCTTAAAAGCCTGCTGGCCAGAGTTCAATTCCCCACGTAACACCAGATACATAAAGTGGGACATGCATCTGGAGATTGTCTGCAGTGGCTAGAGGCCATGGTGTGCCCATTCTCTCTCTCCTTGAAAATAAATAAAAATTACTGTAAAAGTGAATACAAAGTATTTTCCTCTAAAAGGCCTAGAAAAAGAATTTTAGGGCTGGAGAGATAGCTTAGCAGTTAAGGTGCTCGCCTCTGAAGCCTAAAGACCCATGTTCAACCTCTCTCCAGATCCCACGTAAGCCAGATACACAAAAGGTGAGGCAAGTGCAAGGTCACACATGACCACTAGATGGTGGAAGCATCTGGAATTTGATTGCAGTAGCTAAGGTCCTGGCATGCCAATTCATTATCTTTCTCTCTTAAAAATGAAAAAAAAAAAAAAAGAATTTTACTCTAACTAAAGGACTCATTTACTATGTGTAAATTAATTTCTTGTTTGCCTTTTGTCTTTTCTTTGAAATAAGGATTCACAATCCTCCTGCCTTGGCCTCTCAAATGTTGAGATTACAGGTATGCACCACCCTGCCCAGACTATCAGAGTATTTTATGAGGTTGTAAGCCAGGGCATAAACTCTACAATATTCTGAAAAGTGCTCAACTTTTAACTATACACACTATAAAAAAGCATGTGCTAAATAGATATATTTGAATCACTTAAAATTATCTTGTATCATTGACTATATTTCAATAAGCCACAAAATTAGATAAGGACAACTTTGATAAAGCTACAAAAAGCTGCATAATATGATACTTATAAGAACTTTCAGTTTCAGCTTTTTTTTTTTTTAAGTTTTTATCAGCATTTTCCATGATTATTAAAAAAATCCCATGGTAATTCCCTCCCTCCCCACCCCAGTTTCAGCTTTTTAAAAAAAATTATTTGGACCACATCAAGCATATTTTGAATTATATAATTATATACTTATATGGCAAATAGTGTTGCATGCATTTGGAGTTCATTTGCAGCGGCTGAAGGCTCTGCCATGCCCATTCTTTCTCTTTCTCTCTCTTCTATCACTCTCTTTTGCAAACAAACAAATATTTTAAAAAGCTATGATCAGGGCTGGAGAGATGGCTTAGCGGTTAAGCGCTTGCCTGTGAAGCCTAAGGACCCCGGTTCGAGGCTCGGTTCCCCAGGTCCCATGTTAGCCAGATGCACAAGGGGGCGCACGCGTCTGGAGTTCGTTTGCAGAGGCTGGAAGCCCTGGCGTGCCCATTCTCTCTCTCTCCCTCTATCTGTCTTTCTCTCTGTATCTGTCGCTGTCAAATAAATAAATAAATAAATAATGGATTAAAAAAAATTAAAAAATAAAAATTAAAATTAAAAAAAAGCTATGATCAGTGACTTTTACACTGAATAATTTTAAGCTAATATAATCTCAAAAACTGAAAATATTGAGAAACATTTCAAAACATTTTAAAGCAGGTAAGCAACAGAAATATGTGCTGGCTTTTTTTCCATTTTTAGATTTTTAATTTTTATTTATTAGAGTTAAAGAGAGGAGAAAGAGAAAGAGAGAGGGAGAATGGGCATGCCTGAGCCTCTAGCCACTGCAAACAAACTCCAGATGCATGTACCACCATGTGCATCTCGCTTACATAGGATCTGGAGAATTGAAACTGGGTTCTTAGGCTTCGTAGGCATGCACCTTAACCACTAAGCCATCTCTCCAGCCCTGTGCTGGCTTTTATATTTTCCAATAACTAGATTAAAAATTAAAGAAAAAGATAAAACTACTTGTTTTAATTCAGTATGATTTCATCTTGTAATCAATAAAATATTTTGAGCTATTTTCCACTTCTATACTTTTTAATGTTTTGCATGTGTATGTGCACATTTTGTGTGTGGTGTGCATAAATGTGTATGTGTGTGCACATAACATATGAAGGTGCTCATGAACATGTGTATGGGTATGTGTTGAGGTCAGAGCTCAACAATGGGTGTCATCTTCAAATACTCTCCACCATGTTTCTAAGACAGGGTCTCTCACTGAACCTGGAATTCACTGATTCACCTAGATTAGTGTCAGTGAGTCCCAGGGATCCCAACACTGGGGAGGTGTTGTGTCACCACACCTAGCTTTTATGTGGGTGCTAGGGATCCAAACTCAGGACCTCATACTTGTGTGGCAAGCACTAACCAATTAAGCCATCTCCCAAGCACCAAAATTAAAATTTTTACATTGAGTTTTCCTAATTTTAGGTGTACCTTATACTTGCATCTTAAATAATAATAATGTCATAGGTGGCCAGTACCACCTTACTATAACAGCAAAGTTGTTAAGTACTAAGTGATGGGATTTTTACTGATATCCTAATATTTATTGCAAATACGTATGAGCTACATATGTATATGCTTTTAGTGCTTTAGAATGCCTTCCCACACTCATGATCAACATCTATACATAAGGCCCATAGGAGTCTAGTTTGATGCTTCTCTCTCCACCCGATGTGGTTAAGGCCTGGGTTTTTAATTTCCAGTTAAGCAATAAGCATGTGAAGAACAAACACAGCATTTTACCTGGTAATCAGCTTCTTATTGAATCGTCTCTCATAAGCCGCACTGATTGCTAGTGATGCCACAAAAGAACAATCCGATACTATTGTCTGGTGATGAGAATAAGGAAAGAAAATACTCCTTCAATCACACAATTTCAACATTAGCATTATATTTATGCATTGAATCTACCAGTGAGTTTTGATATTAAATATTCTGACTGTTCAAGCAGGAAAATAGTAGAAATGTCATGCTGCTGACTTGCATATTCTACTCCAATAAGTCCTACAAAATATTTTTGTAAAGTTAATCCGAATAATTAAGTATCTTTAATACTTAGTCTCTTGTCAAAGATGAAAGGCAATTCTCAAGTTTCTCAACTGCAAACACACAAAAAAAAACTTTATTGTTTATAACAGTTTTTCATATTATGTAATTTTTTCAATGGTTATGCCAAACTGTGTACAGTGAGCTGGCCATGGTAGCAGATGCCTGTACTGGAAGGCTAATGCAGGAGGATCTTGACTTTGAGGTTAGCTTGGTCAACACAGCAAGAAGCCATCTCAGAAATGACTATTTTTTTTTTGAGCTACAATCTTACTACATATGTAGCCCAGGCTGGCTCTGAACTTTCAGTCATCTTCCTAATGCTGAAATTACAGACATGCACCTTCATACCCAGCTGAAAAGATTTTGTTTGTTTGTTTGTTTGTTTTTTGGTTTTTCGAGGTAGGGTCTCACTCTGGCTCAGGCTGACATGGAATTCACTATGTAGTCTCAGGGTGGCCTTGAACTCATGGCGATCCTCCTACCTCTGCCTCCCGAGTGCTGGGATTGAAGGCATGCACCACCACGCCCGGCTGAAAAGATTTTTAACAGGCAGAATGAGAATACAATTATAGTCATCTGAATATATAAAATTTAAAAAAAAAAATCAAATCCTTATTCAAGTTTCATTAAAATGTCAACATTCATGTAAAATTAGGTAAATTTGCTAGGCACGGTGGTGCACATCTTTAATCTCAGTACTCAGGAGGCAAGAAGAGAGAGAATCACCATGAATTCAAGGCCACCCTGAGACTACATAGTGAATTCCAGGTCAGCCTGGGCTACAATGAAATCTTACCTCAAAAACCAAACAAACAAAAAAAGTCTTTACCTGCTTTATGCTAAAACTGGATACAGTATATATCATTGTGGGATTGCTGGTCAGGTCCTCGGGTCGTACCCATTTGGAAAATGTAGTTTTTTGTTTAGGTGATAATGGTAGCTTGCCCAATCTGTCACTGAAATAATAATAAAAATTAAAATATTAAGATTAATCTTCACGGATCTCGAGAGATAGCTCAGAGGTTAAGGCACTTGCCTGCAAAGTTTAAGGACCCAGGTTCGATTCCCCAGTACCTACATAAAGCCAGATGCACAAAGCAGCACATGCACCTGCAGTTCATTTGCTGTGGCTGGTGGCACTGGCACACTCATTCTCTCCTTCACTTTGCCTCTCTTTTCTCTCTACGTGCAAATAAAAATATTTGGCCAGGTGTCATAGCAGTGCACACCTTTAATCCCAGTTATTAGGAGAGGCAGGAGGTCCACTGTGAGTTCCAGACCACCCTGAGATTACATAGTGAATTCCAGGTCACCCTAGGCTAGAACAAGATCCTACCTCAAAAAAACCCAAAAAAGCCGGACGTGATGGCGCATGCCTTTAATCGCAGCACTTGGGAGGCAGATGTAGGAGGATTGCCGTTGAGTTTGAGGCCAGCCTGAGACTATAGTTACTTTCAGGTCAGCCTGGGCTAAGTGAGACCTTACCTTGAAAAACCAAAAAAAAAAAAAAAAAAAAAAAGACCCAAAAGACTAATCTTCAACCCAGGTTTGGAGGCATATGCTTTAGTCTTCATTATCTCTCTCACAGGACCTCTAGTGTTTCATTCAGGCTAACATTCTGATCCTGTGTAATGTCAGGAGCTGATCATAAACATAGTTACTGAATTCAAAGGATATAAAAATTTGTTACCAGATTGAGTAAAAAAAAAGGTACGGGAAGGGCTAGTCAATATCTAAGAGGATATATATAAGTCATATGGAAAACTACTTTTTTGGACAATGGAACACTCAGGAGCCATAGATTGTTGCTAGAAAATTTTCAGTACCAGGGATGGGATACCTTCCAGTGAATTGTTGGCTAAGGAGGTTACTGATGTCCCCAAAACATTACAGGCCATTGCTGAGGCCCTTGGTTTTGCACCAGGAATAGATGGTTAAGACCCTATTGCTGGATTTCACATACTTGAGCTGCAAGTTCACTGAGAAATCCTCCTGGAGCTAAACTGAAAACATCTTCCATGTAGACCAGCCAACAGAAAGCTGGAAAAAGCCACACTGCATGCAGTTCAATGAAAGAGACAGAAATCACCAGTGAAGCTATTCAACAGTAGACACTGCAAGCCATATACTTGGCCAGCCAGGCCAAATGAGCCAATGGGTGCAATAGTGGTACGTCTGTCGTGGTGGAAACCAACTGCCCTCTAATTGGACTGGAGACCCGCTCCATGGGAGGGAATACATTCCTGATACTGAAAACCTACAACAAGGGTAATCATGAGATGAGCACTAGGGTATAATGTTTGCTGGTGTCTGGCTAAACGTATATACTATGCTTATCAAACTGCCCAGTAAGCACTTTTCAATGTTCATACCCTTTTATTAATGCTACTCTCACTTTAGAAACTTCTCTTTTCAGATGGCAGTGACCTTGGAATGACTCAGAAGGCCATGGTGCTGAGAAGAAGTGACAAAGGAGTGTTCAGCACTGAAATATCTCTATCACACCTTCCAGGGCTCAGGGTCCATTGTGGAAGAGGTGACAGAAAGAATATAAGAGCCAAAGGAATGGTAGGACTCCTTACAACGTGCTCCTCCAGACACAAAATGGCCTGGATATCCATGATCTCACAGTGCCTGACACTACCTATACAAGACCATCATAATAGGGGGAAAAGATGATGACATCAAAATAAAAAAGAGACTGATTGAAAGCAGAAGGGGATATGATGGAGAGTGGAGTTTCAGAGGGGAAAGTGGAGGGAGGGAGGGAATTACCATGGGATATTTTTTTACAACTATGGATATTGTCAAAAAATAAAAAAGACTAGTAGCTGGGCATGGTGGCACATGCCTTTAATCCCAGCACTTGGGAGGCAGAGGTAGGAGGATGGCTGTGAGTTTGAGGCCACCCTGAGACTTCAAAGTGAATTCCAGGTCAACCTGAGCTAGGGTGAGACCCTACTTTGAAAAATACAACAAAAAAAAAAACAAACAATAATAACGACTGGTTACCAGGCAGGTCCTTTGATGGCTGCTCTTACTACTTACAGTTGAATATTAGTTTCCTTAGGATGACTAGAAACTGAGTCCTAAGACATGTAATACTTTCTACTTATTTATTTATTCAAGAGAGAAAGGTGGGGGGGGGGGGGAGAACGGGTACACCAGGGCCTCTAGTCACTGCAAACTTCATATACATGTGCCATCTTAAAATCCTGGCTTTACATGGGTACTAAGGAACTGAATTCAAGTAATTTTTTTAAGGCTCTTGACATAAATTGACAATGTCCTGGAAGTTTGTGCTAATGATACTTTTTCTATAAAACAAAACTTTTTCTTTTTTCTGCTTGGTTTTTTGAAGTAGGGTCTCACTCTAGCCCAGGCTGACCTAAAATTTACTATGGAGTCTCAGGGTAGCCTCAAACTCATGGCAATCCTCTACCTCTGCCTCCCGAGTGCTGGGATTAAAGGTGTGTGCCACCACACCTGGCTTCTTTTTTCTTTTTTTTTTTTATTTGAGAAACAGAAAGAATGGGCATGCCAGGGCCTCTAGCCACTGCAAGTGAACTCCAGACACATGTGTCAACTTGTACATCTGGCTTACGTGGGGCCTGGAGAATCAAATCTGGGTCCTTAGGCTTCGCAAGCAAGCGCCTTAACCACTAAGCCATCTCTCCAGCCCATAAACAACTTTCTTGAACTGGATCTGCTTAGGAAAGAATGTAATGACATTGTACCCCATTTCTCCATTCAATGACTCTACTGTCTTGGTTTCTAAGATGAGCCAATTATCAAGTGGATAAATGTTTGCTCAGCATTTACTTTGCGCCAAGTATTATACTAGGTACTATGAAAAACACATCAGGTGAAAGGAATCCACCTGAGCCTATAGCCAGCCACTGAAAACGGAAGTGTTCTAGCTATGCTATGCCACCTCTTTCCACACTTCTAGGCAGGGTCTCGCTTTAGCCCAGGCTGGCCTGGAATTCACTCTGTCACCTCAGACTTGCCTGGAACTCAGTGGTCCTCCCTCAACTGCCTTGGTATTCACTATGTAGTCTCAGGATTGCCTTGAAATCAAAGCAATCTTCCTACCTCTGCCTCCCAAGTACTGGGATTAAAGCCAGGCCCAATTTCTTAAATGTTAACATGTGTGCATGTGTATGCAGATGGGTGTATGTGTGCCATTTATGTACCACAATGCACCCAGCTTTACATGGTGGCTGAGGAATTGAACATGGGCTTACAGGCTTTGCAAGCAAGTACCTTTAAGCACTGAGCATCTCCCCAGTTCCTTTTAATTTTTATATAGATATTAATTTCAAAGTTATGAATTTAACTGACCTTTCAGAGTATTGAAAAAGTAGCAATTTTTAAAACAATGAACTAAGGGCTAGAGAGATTGTTTAGTGGTTAAGGCCTTCGCCTATAAAGCCAACAGACCTCAGTTCAACTCCCCAGGACCCACTTAAGGCAGATGCACAAGGTGGCACGTACATCTAGAGTTCATTTGCAGTGGCTGAAGGCCCTGGTGCAACCATTCTCTGACTCTGTTTCTCTCTCTATGCCTCTTTCCCTCTCTTGCTCTTTCAAATAAATATATAAATGAATGAATGAATGAATTAAAAATTACAGTGCTTACTTACCAAAAAGGCATTGGATAAGCAAAGCGTTCCCTCAGATCAACACTCATGAAAGGAACATATTCTATACCATTTATTTTTGATGTAGTCCTATAAAGAATAAAAAAGAAAAAACTAAGATGAATTTTCAAGTCAACCTTAATCATTCTTTTTGTTTGTTTGTTTTGAGGTAGGGTCTCGCTCTAGCCCAGGCTGAGCTGGAATTCACTGTGTAGTCTCAGGGTGGCCTTGAACTCATGGTGATCCTCCTACCTCTGCCTCCCAAGTGCTGGTATCAAAGGCGTGTGCCACCATGCCCCACTGTAGTCATGCTTAAACTCTAAAACAGAGCTGGAGGGATGACTTAGCAGTTAAGGCGCTTACCTGCAAAGCCAAAGGACCCAAGTTCAATTCCCTAGGACTCACATAAACCAGATGCACTAGGTGGCACATGTGTCTGGAGCTCATTTCAGTGGTTAGAAGTTCTGACATGCTGATTCTATCTGCCTCTTTCTCTAAGATAAATATAATAAACTCTGCAACGTGAACAGCCTTTTGATTACAATCAAATGTAATTTTTTTTTTTTTTATGAGGTAGGGTCTTGCCCTAGCCCAGGCTGATCTGAAATTTACTATGTAGTCTCAGGGTGGCTTCGAATTCATGGCGATCTTTCTATTGCATTAGAATGAGGCTGCCAACCTCATATTAACATCTTTATTTGGACAAAATTTTATGAAATAAAGATCAGAAAATAAACGATTTCAGTAAGACTATTCCTTTTTTTTTTTTTCCTCTGAGGTAGGGTCTCACAATGACCTAGGAAAACCTGGATAACTCACTCTGTAGTCCCAGGCTAGCCTCAAACTCAGTGATCCTCCTACCTCTGCCTCATAAGTGCTTAGATTAAAGGTGTGAACCAGATTGGAGAAATGGCTTAGCAGTTAAGGTGCTTGCCTGCAAACCTTAAGGACCCAGGTTTGATTCCCCAGAACCCACGTAAGCCAGATGCACATGGTGGCACATGCACCTGGAGTTCATTTGCAGTGGCTACAGGTGCTGGGACACCCATTCTCTCTCTCTCTCTCTCTCCCCCTCCCTCCTTCTCTCTCTCTCTCTCTAATAAATAAAAATAAAAACAAATAAAGGTGTGTACCACCACACCTGGTAGGAGACTATTCTTTTTTTTTTTTTTTTGAGACTATTCTTTTTAAAAGGTAATTTATTTATTTGCAAGGAGAGAGGAAATGGATGGAGAGAATGGGTATACTAGGCCTCTTGCTACTACAAATGAACTCTAGACACAGGCACCACTTTGTGTGTCTGGCTCTACATGGGTACTGGGGACTCGAACCCAGGCTGTCAGACTTTGCAGGCAAATGCCTTAACTGCTGAGCCATCTCTCCAACCCAAACTATTCTTTAAAACTAACATCCTGAATATGTGATATAGCTTGTGGTGTAGCCCTTGCCTAGCATGTGTGAGTCATGAACTGCTAGTTCCAAACATGAACCAACCAAACAGCAGTAGCAACAAGAACAAAAACACCCACCTAACACCCTTCAGAGAAGAACTCCAGTCTAAGATCCACCACTGTGTCCCACAAGAGAAAACAAAGCCAACTCTGTCCTAGTTATTTGGGGATTGAAAAGCTGACATTAGCAATTCTACAAAATGTGTGTGTCCTTCATGTTTTCTGGTTATGGGAAAGTGGAATGAGTAGTGGGGGAAGGAATGGATGTCATGTACAGTCTGCCAACAAGTGTAAAAAGTGAGATTTACAGTGGCTCTGCATATTTTCTCCTTTACTTTTTTTTTTTTTTTTTTTAGTGAAACAAGGTGTCTTTATGTAGCCCAGGTAGCCAGGCTGTTCTTGAATGCTCCATCTGTTATCTCAGCTTCTTCAATGCAGGGATTACAAGTGTACACTATCATGCTTAGTGACTACTACTTTTTGTTTCTTTTTTTGAGGCAGGGTCTCACTCTAGCCCAGATTGATCTAGAACTCACTCTGTAGGCTAGGGTGTCTTTGAACTGACTGTGATCATCCTATCTCTGCCTCCTAAGTGCTGGGATTAAAGTCATGTACCACCAGGCCAGCTACTACTTATTATGTATCTGCTTATTTTATTTAAAGTAGTTTCAGGGTAACACCAAAATTTAAACTTTGGGTAACCTTCAGTTGATTTGAATATTGAGTCAGCAACTCATAACAGTAACTTACTGGGATGCATGTATCTTTTTAGAGAGAAGATGAGAATTTCTCACTTGTATGAAGAAGAGCTACATTTTCGGGTGGAAATTGAGATGTTTTGTTGTGGCATGACATGTTACATGTGTGCACACATACAAGAGCAAGCAGATGTTAAGTAGCTGGAACGACGGACTTCTTTTAGTATACTTTCTGCTCCAAAAAGCTCATTTTTGGGCTGGAGAAACGGCTTAGTGGTTAAGCGCTTGCCTGTGAAGCCTGAGGACCCCAGTACAAGGCTCAATTCCCCAGGACCCACGTTAGCCAGATGCACAAGGGGGCGCATGCATCTGGAGTTCGTTTACAGTGCTGGAGGCCCTGATATGCCCATTCTCTCTATCTGCCTCTTTCTCTGTCACTCTCAAATAAATAAATAAAAACACAAATAAAAAGCTTGTTTTCTTGCCCTGCATTGTTTGTTCACATGCATTTTCCCCAGGCACAGGGAGCCAGGCTAGTGACAGAGGAACCAGGATCTTCAGGAGGAAGAAAAGAAGTTCTCGGACTAGTATAGGAATCAGGATCATCAGCTGAAAGGAAAGATGCTCTCAGATGGCTGCAAACTAGAAAGGAGCCCTATCAGGAAAATTCAAAACAAATACCTACATGACTTGCATAATTCTACACATGTCCAAACAACCCAACTCCACAACCACCACAGATTTTATACATATGTATGTATGTATGTACACACACACACACACACACACACACACACACATTTTTAAATTGTTTTTGTTGTTTATTTTTATTTATTTGAGAGTGACAGAGAGAGAATCAGGCAGAGAGAGAGAGAGAGAGAGAGAGAGAGAGAGAGAGAGGGAGGGAGGGAGGGAGGGAGGGAGAGAGGGAGAGAGGGAGAGAGGGAGAGAGGGAGAGAATGGGTGCGCCAGGGCCTCCAGCCACTGCAAACGAACTCCAGACACATGTGCCTCATGTGCATCTGGCTAACGTGGGTCCTGAGGAATTGAGCCTCGAACTGGGGTCCTCAGGCTTCACAGGCAAGCGCTTAGCCACTAAGCCATCTCTCTAGCCCCCCCCCCCCCCCACATTTTTAAATTTAAAAAACCCTTTAACTATTCACAGTTCCATACTTGTTTGGTGGCTATTTCAAAGTAACAAGCTCTGCCTCCCTCCCTCACCACATACATAAAGCCAAATGGACAAAATGGCTCATGCATCTAGAGTTCCTTTGCAGAGGCTAGAGGCTCTTATGTGCTCATATTCTCCCTCTCTCCTTGCTAAGAAGTACATAAAAATATTTTTAAAAAATAATAGTAAAAGGGGCTGGAAAGATGCCTCAACATTTAAGGCGGTTACCTGCAAAGCCTAAACAACTGGGATTTGATTCCCCAGTACCCACATAAGACCAGATGCAAGAAGTGTCGCATGCACCTGGAGTACATTTGCAGTGGCTACAGGCCATAGTGCACCTGTTCATATTCATTCTCTCTCTCTGCTTACTAAATAAATAAAATATTTAAAAAAGAAATAATAGAGTTAAGCCTAACAAAGATCTGAATACAATTCAGAAGGACATGTCTGCATGATCATGTTACAAACTTCATTACAAGCATCCCGAGCAGGCTTACCTGAGCACTTCTATCTCTTCGGCTGTATACCTCGGTCCATGTGCATCACACGACTGGGGACTTATAAATGGCTGAGGTTTTTCAAGGAAGGGATTAGAACTGAGAGGAAAATGTGTTCTCACTGGAGGAGTCTTTGCTTTAATATTTGTTGATTTGACTTTGCAAACTGGCTTTGTCAAAGGCTCACTCAATGCTTCTGCCCTAAAACAGAAGCACAGAAAAACTATTCTAGTTTATAGTCAAATTTTCTATACTTGCTGGGTATGGTAGTGCATGCCTTTAATCCAAGCACTAGGGAGACAGAGGTATGAGGACTGCCATGAGTTAGAGGCTAGCCTGAGATTACACAGTGAATTCCAGGCCAGCGTGGGACAGAACAAGACCCTACCTCTAAAAACAAAACAAAAAGAATGGCTATAACTCCTGTGAAAATGCAACTAAGAGGCAACATGAGATGAGAGGAAGGCAGGAATTGGATCATAGAAGGTCTCACATGATATGCAAGGGAATTCTGACTGGTCTGTCAAAGAACTAACAAGCTAAAAAAATTCCGACCTTGGGCTGGAGAGATGGCTTAGCAGTTAAGCACTTGCTGTGAAGCCTAAGAAGCCTGGTTCGAGGCTCGATTCCCCAGGACCCACGTTAGCCAGATGCACAAGGGGGCGCACGCGTCTGGAGTTCGTGCATAGTGGCTGGAGGCCCTGGTGCGCCCATATTCTCTCTCTCTGCAGCTCTCAAATCAAAAAAAAAAACAAAACTCCAACCTGAGATCCACATATGAGCCTCAGAAGTCTTGTGAACACTCTGAAATTATCTACAAAAACCAATTTACGTCCATTTTCCTAGAGGGAGGATTCCTGTAACTCTCAAGTTTCTCAGGAGCCATGACTAACACACCATCCCACCTACTTTTGCTAAGGGTATACTCAGGAACATCGAGTGGGTTATCTACACCGGTAATATGTCAGCTGTGAATCTAGTAGAAGTCAGAATGGGGAAGACAGCTGTGTGCCAGGTGCTACTATGCTTATGAATTTCAGGAAGTGAACTACAGGTCAACAGATGATGCTGATGCCAAAGAGGGAGATGTTACCTCAATCTAAAAAGAACTGGGAGAGGGTAATTTTAAAACTACGTAATCTCCATCCTTTTTCCTGGCTTTGCAACACTCATTTCAAGAGGCCTAATTCTCTTGTGCAAATCCATTCATTCATTCTTTCAACAAATATCTACTGAACATGTTTAATAAATACTCTGTTAGGTGCTACATTAAGCACTGAACAAAAAGGTAAACTTCTGTCTCTATAGACCTTCCATTTAAGGGATAGAAGCTGGAAGTGACACAGACAACACAAAATACAATAAACTGTCATTTTACTTCCCCATGCCTTAGAAAGGGGCAGTAAGAAAACACGTCAGATGGAGCAACCAGGATGAAAATGTGGTAGAGATGCTCAGGAAGGGTGTCTGGAGAAAGCTGATTTCTAACTGACTGTTTGGGGGTAGGGTTCTCACTCTAGCTCAGGCTGACCTGGAACTCACTCTGTATCCCCAGGCTGACCTAGAACCCACAGTGATCCTACTACCTCAACCTCCTGAATGCTGGGAGGAAGCTTGATACACATGCAGAATCAAGGAGCTTCACACAGTATGATTTATGGAATGTGTGTGGTTAGAAGCGGGATCATTCTCAATCTCTATATTCTGTAATAATGCTGGAAGGCTTTCTGAAAGTTTTCTTTGGAAATCTAATATTACACAACACAAAGGAAGTTTTCCATTTCAAATATCACATTCAGTTTTGTTTCATATATACCAAAACCTAAAAATATTTCTCAAATGATGGATGGGTTATTCTGCCGGTTTAATGCAAGGACAGTGGGGGAAGGGGGCTTCTTAAAGAAGAGGAGCACCTCTACCACACAATATAACAACTAGCATTGCAGTGGCAAAACTCACCTATCTAGTGCTTGTCGCGCCAACTGTTTCAATTTGTTTTGCAGAGTTTTATCACCAGTTTCAGAAGACTTAAGAGAAAGAAAGAGATGTTCATTCTAAAGCATATCTTTAATTTTTCTTTTCAAATTTTTATCCATATTTCTATACAAAAATTATAATTTGCATTATATTTTTGAAATTATGAGAGAATAAACAAAGAAAATACTTTTTGTCCTTAAAGGTAATCATTTAGAACTGTGCTGAATGTTTCTAGACTTAAAAACCACATATATGCCAGGCGTGGTGGCGCACTCTTTTAATCCCAGCACTTGGGAGGCAGAGGTAGGAGGATCACTGTGAGTTCGAGGCTACCCTGACACTGCATAGTGAATTTCAGGTCAGCCTGAGCTAGAGTGAAACTTTACCTCAAAAAAATAAATAAATAAATAACAAAAACAAACAAACAAAAAACACACCTACAGGGCTAGAAAGATGGTTGAGCGGATAAAATGCATGCCTGTGAAGCCTAAGGACCCAGGTACAATTCTCCAGGGCCCATGTAAGCCAGATGCACATGATGGTGCATGCGTCTGGAGTTCGACTGCAATGGCTAGAGACACTGGCATGCCCATTCTCACTCACTCATTCTCTTTCTCTGTCTGTCTGTAAAAATAAATAAAAGATGTGCATTACCAAACCTGGCTTCCACATTAAAAACAAAACAAAACTTAGAGGGCTGAAGACATGGCTTCACAGTTAAGGCACTTGCCTGCAAAGCCTAAGTACTCCTGATCAACTCCCTAGATCTCACCAAAACAAAAACAACAACAACAAAAAAAACTACTTATGGCTGAAGAGACAGCTTAGTGGTTTAGATACTTGCCTGAAAAGCCTAAGGAACAGAGCTCGATTCTCCAGTACCCATATAAAGCTATATGCACTAAGTGGCATATGCATCTGGAGTTCATTTGCAGTGCCAGGAAGCCCTGGCGAACCCATACTCACTCTTTGTATCTGCCTTTCTCTTTCTTTCTCTCTAATAAGTAAATTAAAAAAAAAGCCAGGCGTGGTGGCACATACCTTTAATCCCAGCACTTGGGAGGCAGAGGTAGGTGGATCACCGTGAGTTCGAGGCCACCCTGAGACTATATAATTCCAGGTCAGCCTGGACTAGAGTGAAGACCTACCTTGAAAAACAAAAACAAAACAAAAAACAGGCAAGGTGGTGCACTCCATTAATCTAGCTTTCAGGAGGCAGAGGAAGGTGGACTGCCATGCATTCAAGGCCACCCTGAGACTACACAGTGAATTCTAGGTCAGCCTGGGCCAAAGTGAGACCCTACCTCAAGGAAAAAAAAAAAATCCACAATGCTAACTACCCTACAAATGTTTGACTATGGTGCTGTGGCACACTAAGCAGTAGGACCTGAGGAAACCAATGCTTGTCTCTGGTCCAAGAGACACAAAATTCAGGGTAGATGGTCTTTCTGACAGTAAGACCCTAATGAGGAAGGAAGACACTGGGGCCATCAGCTAGCCCCCCACACCTGGTTTATCTTCCTTCAAACATTCTGCCTTCCTAAGTACTAGATGCTCCTGGAGCCTGAGTCTCAATGAGGGAGAACAAGAAAAGCCACTCAGCATAGAGATTTCACACTACAAGTTCACTACCTTAGCAATTTTTTACTTAGCAAATGCAAAATAGCATTTATTATAAATTCATAGATTTGTGATGGAAAATTCTACCTGTACTAGTGGTAGTTACTATGTTATAAACAAGTTAAAAATATTAGCTGTAATAATTTTTTTTATAAAAAGCAACTACTTAGTGACTAATGTAATAAAAATTAATAAAGTATAAATATGTACTATTAATATTTTTCCTTTTCTTTTTTGGGGGTTTGAACTTGTTATACATTGAATTTCTGATCCTACTGCCTCCCCCTCAACTTCCCAGTGCTGGGATTACAGGCATGTGCCAGTTTATGAGATGCTGGAGATCAAATCCATGTCTTTATTCATGCTAGGCCAGGCAAGCCCTCTACCAACTGAACTACATCCCCAGTCCCTCTTCAACTTGTAATGAGGATTAACTTAGTTACATTTATAAGGAGGATAATTTCTTCTTCAAGTAAAATTCACTAGTAGGGGAAAGAATTTCTTAACGTAATTTCACAGAGTTTAACATGGAGCTATACATACGGTTTTCAGACAGAGATCCACAGCTTCTGTATACAGTTCTATAGCATCTTCAACATTCCCTTTTCCATCCTCATCAAAAGCCTGTGTAACAAGGAAATGGGCACGCTCTAGGTCCAACTGATGTTTTGATTTCAAAGGACCAGCACTCTTTGACTGAACTAGGATAAGGTAAAAAGCATATGACAGAATGAATATAAATGTAGCCAGGGAACACCACCATTTTTTAATTATTTTTATTTGTTTGTTTTTTTATTTATTTGAGAGCAACAGACAGAGAAAGAGGCAGATAGATAGACAGAGAATGGGCACGCCAGGGCCTCCAGCCACTGCAAAGGAACTGCAGATGCGTGCGCACCTTGTGCTTCTGGCTAACGTGGGTCCTGGGGAATCAAGCCTCAAACCGGGGTCCTTAGGCTTGACAGGCAAGCGCTTAACTGCTAAGCCATTTCTCCAGCCCAACACCACCATTTTAATACAATCCTTCCTTTAAAAAGCTCAGCAAGACACATAAAAGATCATTTAAAAAGTGAGTAATTTTTCCCATCTTTTTTAACACTAAGCTCCCTGCTGCTATAGACAACACAGAAAAGGAATATTAAAATCATTTTATTGAAAAACAAACTTTCCCTGCATCTTCATCTTCCTACTAGCACTCCTAAAGTCAAAAAATAAAGCACAAAACTCCTTACATTCCGCCCTCCCCCAAAAATCAAAGCAAAAAACTTGGAAAATGCTTAATATTAAGAAACACTTAGAGCATGGTGGCACAAATTCTAGCACTCGAAAGGCAGAGGTAGGAGGATAGCCGTGAGTTCGAGGCCACCCTGAGAATACAGAGTGAATTCCAGGTCAACCTGGGCTGAGTGAGACCCTACATAAAAAAAAAAAAAAAAAAAAACAAAAACAAAAAAAAAAACCCAAAAAACAACAACAACAAAAAAAAAAGCTTAAGACTTGGGGGAGTGGGAAGGGGGTGCAGCTCAAGGTAGAGTGAGCATCTTATAAGCATTAAGGCTCTAGGTTCCATCCCCAGTACTAGACAAAGAAAAATAGTTAACACCATCACATTTTAAGCTCTAAGGTAATTGCTTTCTTTCAGTACAGACAGTAACTATATAAGGTAGTCCCTGATGACGTTTCCACTCTTCCTCGTCACCTGAATCCATAAGCTATCGTATGTTTTTTCCCTCCCTCCCTCCCTCCCTCCCTCCCTCTCTTTCTTTCTTTCTTTCTTTTTGAGGTAGGGTTTCATTCTGGCCCAGGCTGACCTGGAATCCACTAAGTCGTCTCAGGGTGTCCTTGAACTCACAGCGATCCTCCTACCTCTGCCTCCTGAGTGCTGGGATTAAACCACGCCTGGCCTATTTCCATTTATTTTTAGTGTAAAGATGTATACTTAAAAGAATACTGTATTCAAAACATACATGGGTCTCTTACAACTCAACAATAAAGACCAGTCAGTTAACAAATAAGCAAAAAGGGACTGGAGATATGGCTCAGCAGTTAGGACACTTGCCTGTAAAACCTAACAACCTGGGTTCAATTCCCCAGTACCCACATAAAGCCAGATGCACAAAGTGGCACATGCATCGAGTTCACTTGTAGTGGCTAGAGGCCCTGCTATGGCCCATTCTCTCCGTCTGTCTCTCTTCTCTCTGCTTGCAAATAAGTATATATTTTTTAAGTAAGGAAAGAAGCTGGGTGTGGTGGCACACGCCTTTAATCCCAGCACTCGGGAGACAGAGGTAGGAGGATCATCGTGAGTTCAAGGCTGCCTTGAGACAACATAGTGAATTCCAGGTCAGCCTGAGCTAGAGCAAGACCCTACCTTGAAAAACCAAAAAAAAAGTAAGCAAAAGCTCTCAAGGGACAGTTTTTCAAAGGTGGTCAAGTGCTCAACTGGTCAACTAGCACATGAGAAGATGGTCCATATCAAGAGCAGTGCCAATCAACATCACCATAGGGTACCACCTACAGCCCTTAGAACAAGATAGGAAAATCAGTACCAAGTCAGCCACAGTGGCCCAGCCCAATAATCCCAACTCTGGAAAGGATTAGTGCTTGAAGTTAGCTTACACTACCCAGCAAGACCTGGTCTCAGAACCAAAAATGGCAGGAATATTGCTGGGCTCAGGATTTGGCTAGCATGTGTAAGGCCCTGGGTTCATACCCTTCTTCATAACAGCAAAGGTAGAGAAAACTCAAATACCTACCAGCTAAGGAATGGAGAAATAAAATGTGGACTATTACTCGGCTGTAAAAATGAATGAAACCCTGATATACCTTCCAACACGAAAACATGAATACTCTTATCAACAGCTCAGTGGAAGAAGCCAGACAACAAAAGGATGATTTCCTTTATATGTTTTCTAATCTTTTTAAAACTTATTTATGAGAGAGAGAGAGAACACGTGCCAGGGTCTTTGACTGCTGCAAATCAACTCCAGATGCATGTGCCACCTTATGCATCTGGCTTATGTGGGTTCTGGGGAATCAAACCTGGGTCCTTTGGCTTTGCAGGCAAGAGTCTTAACTGCAAAGCCATCTCTCCAGCCCTCCTCTAATCATTTTTAAATAAATTTTAAAGCACAAGCAGTCATTCAATAAGACAAATAAAAATAAAATAACAAAAAAATAACAGGGAAATCATGGAAATATGAATGTTTTACCTCCTAAATGTCAAAGACAACTAAAAATTCAGCAACACTGGGAAACAGGGCAGGTAAATTCAGAGCTTCATTTACTTGGCTGGGGAAAAGAAGTTTTTGGAATTACAAAGTTTGCTTTTTCTTTTGCTTTGTTTTTGGTGCTGTGAATGCAGGTCAAGGCCTTGAGCATTCTAAGTAAGAGCTCTACCACTGAACTACACTCCCAACTCCCACAAAATACTTTATTTTGATCATTATCCCCTTCCGTTACTTTCTTTCCCACACAATATTCTGATGACATCAATTAGTGAGCCTGGTCCATAAGCAATCCCTACCAGACATGCAATTTCTGGACACTGTATCAAAGTGACATACTTATTTTTTAAAGTATTTTACTTATTCACTTGCAGACAGAGAGAATGGGCGTGCCAGGTACTCTAGCTACTGCAAACAAACTCCAGGCACATGCAGCACTTTGTGCATCCAGTTTTATGTGGGCACTGGGGAAATCATCCCAGGTCATTAGGCTTTTGAGACAAGCTCCTTAAACACTATGCCATCTCTCCAGACCAACATACTTATTTCTAAGTAGACAGAACAGACATTCCCCTACCTATGTGCACAGCATGCCTGTCCTACTCACAGGAAGTGGGAGAAAGCAACATAAATCTGTCAGAGCACATCCCTCTGCTTGGGGATCACCCGGCAAAAAAGAATAGAAAAAAAAATTACCCCTAAATTTCTAAAACACAATGTAAGTAATCACTTTTTTTATTTCTTTAAAAAAAAAAGCTTATTTTTATTTGAGAGACAGGGGGGGGGGGAGGGAGGGAGGGAAAGAGGGAGGGAGAGAGGGGAAGAGAATGGGCACACCAGGGCCTTTAGCCTCTCTCCAGATGCATGTGCCACCTTGTTCTTCTGACTTATGTAGGTCCTGGGGAATAGAACCTGGGTTCTTTGGCTTTGCAGGCAAGCATCTAAACTGCTAAGCCATCTCTCCACCCCATCATTTTCTTTTCTATCCATGTGAACAAGTTTGGACACAAACTCACTTCCTGTAACAAAACTGATCACTAAGCTTATATTATGATACTTATCTGGTTGTTTACAAAAATAAATTCAAGGGGCTGGAGAGATGGTTTAGTGGTTAAGCATTTGCTTGTGAAGCCTAAGGACCTTGGTTCAAGGCTCAACTCCCCAGTACCCATGTAAGCCAGATACACAAGGTGGCTTATGCATCTGGAGTTCGTTTCCAGTGGCTGGAGGCCCTGGTGAGCTCATTCTGTCTGTCTCTCTGCTTCTTTCTCTGTCTGTCACTCTCAAATAAATAAAAATAAACAAGAAAAATTTAAAAAAAATAAATTCAAGCTGTCCCAGGTCTGCTTGCACATTTATTTTCCAATGAATGTTTTGTTAATATTTTTATTTTTATTTATTTATTTGAGAGAGAGAAATACAGAAATAGGTAGGGGGTGGGGTAGAGGGAGAGAGAATGGGCGCATCAGGGCCTCTAGCCACTGCCAACGATTCCAGATGCATGTGGCCCCTTGTGCATCTGGTTTACGTGGGTCCTGGGGAGTCAAACCTAGGTCCTTTGGCTTTGTAGGCAAGCACCTTAACAGCTAAGCCATTTATCCAGCCTATGTTTTATTTTATTTTTTTTAAAAAAGAGTTTAGCCAAGCATGCCTTTAATCCAAGTACTGTGAGTCTGAGGCCACCCTGGAGCTATAGAGTTCCAGGTTAGCCTGTTTTAGAGTAAGACCCATCTCCAAGCAAACAAAAAGAGTTGGGCAAAGATCTGGAGATAGAGAACATTGACAGAAAATAGACTGTGAACCTACTACAGAAGTCATTAAACACTAAGAAAGATTAGACATTTTATTTTAATATCAGAAAACGGTATGTTCCAACATTTAAAAAGTAGGCTCCAACAGGGTCCTCACCCAGATTGTGCCAACGATAAATTGTTTAAATACAGAAAATGAGACTGGAGAGATGGCTCAACGGTTAAGGTGCTTGCCTGCAATGCCTAAGAATCCGGGTTTGATTTCCCCAGTATCCACATATGCCAGATGCATAAAGTGGCGCAAATGGCTAGAGCTCATTTTCAGGGGCCAGAGGCCCTGGTGCATCACATTCACATTCTCTCTCTCTCTCTCTCTGGCTCTTTCTCTTTCAAATCAATAAAAAATTTAAATATGGATCAACTTTGTACCTACAGAACATCAGTGAATTGCTGGGCATGGTAGTATATAACATTAACCCCAGCACTCAGGAGGCAGAGGTAGGAGGATCCCTGTGCGTTCAAGGCCAGTCTGAGACTACATAATGAATTCCAGGTCAGCCAGGGCTAGAGCAAGACCCTACCTCAAAAAACAAAAAAAGAAAACCAGTGATTTGCATCTTTTCTATGTTTTTATCACTCTACAATTTATTTCCACTTTGTGATTTTTTTTTTAAGAGGAATGAGACAAAGAGGAAAAGAGAACACAAGGGGTAAAGTTGTGACAGTAGAGAAGAATACAAAAAACAGGCCAAGCTGGCAGTCTTACTAACCTGCAGAATGTAGAGCTTGAACTCTCTCTAGATACTCATTTATTTTTTCTTGGATATGTTCAAGGTTTGATCCTGCCATTTCAGCATAAATTAAGGCTTGTGCAGCTTCCTAAAAATAAAAAATTAAAAGAAATCCAAAAGATGTATTACAATTTTAATTTTCACTACTACTTTCTAATTCAGTATTGGCCTCATGAATGACAAACCAAGAACATCTTCAAGAATTTTTCTCACCAGGCGTGGTGGCACATGCCTTTAAATCTCAGCACTCAGGAGGCAGAGGTAGGAGGATCACCATGAGTTTGAAGCCACCTTGAGACTACACAGTGAATTTCAGGTCACACAAACACACACACACACATAGACACACACACACACACACACACACACATATATATACATATATGCATTTTCTTCATAAAGAAATGTTATGGGACTGGAGAGATGACTTAGTAGTTAAGGCACTTGCCTGCGAAGCCTCGGGACCCAGATTTGATTTCCCAGTACTCACGTAAGCCAGATGCACAAGGTGGCATATACGTCTGGAGTTCCTTTGCAGTGGCTAGAGGCTTTGTAGGCAAGCACCATTCTCTCTCTAGCTCTATCTGCCAATTTCTCTCAAATAAATAATAGAAAATATTTTGGAAAAAAAGAGAAAATTAAGTGATGTAAACCCTCTAAGGACCATTTGGTAAAGAACTTGCTTAGCATACACAGGGCCCTGGGCTCAATGGCACATGCCTGCATCCCGGCACTGAGAGGTGGGGATGGGAGGATGAAAAGTTAAAGGTCATCACTGGCTATACAGCAAGTTCTGAATCTGCCTCAAGAAACCAATAATAAAAAGTAAATAAATTAAATAAAGCAAAGCAGAACCCACTAGCACATTTTCTTTGGTTTTCAATATTCTCAAATTTATATTCTGTTGAAAATATACTGTCGGAAGAACCCAAGAGGGACTGATTATAACCTTTTCAGGATAGTCACAACATATGAGACAGGGCTGGAGAACGGCTCTGGCACAGAATACTTGCTTCTTGTACAAGGCCCAGTTAAATGTCCACTGTAATTCAAACCAAAAAAACAAAAGCCTACCAAAATACCATTAAATGCTAAGAAAAATAGCTAAATTATAAAGGTAAAATATCTCAAAATAGAATAAAAATATCAGGATAGAACATATTAAAGCTGATTTCAGGGCTGGAGAGATGGCTTAGCACTTAAGGCTCTTGCCTATAAAGCCAATAGACTCAGGTGCAATCTCTCAGAGCCCACATAAAGCCAGATGCACAAGGTGGTGCAAACACCTGGCGTTCATTTGCAGTGACTGGCACACCCAGGCGCGTGCGCACGCTCCCCCCTCCCTCTCCCTCCCTCTCTCTGCTCTTTCTTGCTCTCAAATAATATTTTTTTTAAAAGAAGGGTGATTTCAGTTGCATGAAATAATTAAGAAAACATTAGCTGGTGCCACACACTTTTAATCCCAGCACTCAGGAGGCAGAGGTAGGAGGATCACCATAAATGAGACTACACCCAGCTTTTTTATTTAACTTTAAGGATGAGGTATTAAGTAACAACATCTTCTAATGGAATAAATGGAGGCACCTTTTTTTTCCCCCTTAAATTAAGAGAACAGGCATGTCAGAGCCTCCAGCCACTGCAAATGAACTCCAGACACATGTACCACGTTGTGCATCTGGCATATATGGGTCCTGGGGAATGGAACCTGGGTCCTTTGGCTTTGCAGGCAAGTACCTGAACTGCTAAGGCATCTCTGCAGCCCTGTTTTGTTTTGTTTTTTATTTTTTGTTTATTTTTACTTATTTATTTGAGAGCTACAGAGAGAGAGAGAAAGAAGCACAGAGAAAGAGGAGGGGGAGAGAGAGGGGGAGGGAGGAAGGGGGAGAGGAGGAAAAGGGGGAGAGAATGGGCGCGCCAGGGTCTCCAGCCAGTTTTAGTAATAAGGACATGAACTGCAACACATGATGTTGAAACCCACAATGAAGACTAAATAATAGGTGGTAAATGAAAAAGCCAAATGTACAAGGCAGCACATGTGTCTGGAGTTAGTTTGCAGGTGCTGGAGGCTCTGGTACGCCCATTCTATCTGTCTCTTTCCTTGACGAATAAATAAATAAATAAAATGTTAAAAAATATTTCTTATACCAGAAAACAATGATTTGAGGAAAAGTTCAAATGGCTAGAAAAGGATTAAAGTAATATAAACGATATGATTCAAGTTTGGGGAGAACAAAAGCGCATACAGAGATATGCGTAGACCAAAATGGACATTCTATGCTAGGAGAGAGGGGTTTGATCTTTTTAAATTTACTTTTGTTTTTGCTTGTTTTCGACGTAGGGTCTCACTCTAGACCAGACTTACCTGGAATTTACTATGTAGTCTCAGGCTGGCCTCGAACTCACGGCGATCCTCCTACCTCTGCCTCCCGAGAGCTGAGATTAAAGGCGTGCGCCACCACGCCCGGCTAATTTACTTGATTTTAAGAATATGCTTTATGTATTTTTATCTATTTGCAAGCAGAAAGAGATAGAGGAGAGAAAGAGAACCCGGGCCTTCAGGCTTTGCAAGCAAGCCTCTTTAACCGGTGAGCCGTCTCTCCAGGCATTTTTCTTTTTTTTTTTTTTTGTTCATGGAGCATTCATTACCTGGCATATTATTACTAACCACTTCCGGCTTGCCACACAAATCAGAGTCAAGGGACTCGCTCCCCATCTTCACTACACCGTGGGCAAGCGAGTCAGCGGTCGGGGCAGGGGGTGGGTAGGAAGTGGGAGAAGCCTAGCCCCGCGGCAGGGGGATGGCCGGCCTACCTTGTAGTAAAACACAGCCTCGGAGTAGCGGCCTTCGTGGTCGCGCTGCACCGCCAGCCGCGCGAACTGCACCGCGTCCCGCTCCAGCGCCGAGGCGTCCATGGCAAGACGGAGCCCAGTCCTGACGCGAGGACGCGAGGCCGCACGCCCCGCGGAGCGGCCCGGCGGAGGGGGATGGAGGGCGACACCGAGCTCCGCGGGCTGAGCCCTACCCCGACTTCCCGCGGTAGAGGAAGGACTGCGGGGCTTCACCAGCGCCCCGCGAAGCCCACCCTAAGTCCCCAGCGGGGTCGCCCAGACAGCGTCCCACCTCGCCCCGCCCTCCCCCAACCCCCCGACACATCGCGCAGGCGCGGCCAGCCCTCGAGAGTTTCTTCCTCCTAGGGGGAGGAGCCAAAGAGGCTCGCGAGAGTACCCGGGTGGGGGCGTGGCCGAAAAAGCTCGTGGGAGCACAGTCCGGTGGGCGCGGCCTAAAGCGTTAGCGGAAGTGCCAGTGGTGATGGGCGGGGCCAGGCCCTTGCTGTGCACGTGACCACGCCATCTAACGGAATTAGGCGTGTGAAACAGGTGTCACGTCCAGCTTCAGAGGGCTTCACCTGCGGGTAAGGGGCCGGGATGATGAATGTGCAGGTGATGGATGTTTATCTAGGGCGGAGTCTGCTCGTGCTGGCTGGTTTGTTTCCTCCAGTCACTGTAGAACAGAGTAGGTGTAAAGGAGCAATGAACTGCACCTGCCACCGTCAGGATTTTGTTTTCTTTTTTTTTTTGGAATTTTGTTTTCTTTTTCAGCAATTTTAGCAGTATCCAAGTTGCAAAGCTTCTGTGTACTTTGAAATTTTTATCCTGAAGCATTAATGTTTTGATGCTCTTTTTAATGATATTGCTTTGCGAATTTTATTCTAATATATGAAAATACAGTTGTCGAGCCCGGCGTGGTGGCACACGCCTTTAATCCCAGCAGTCGGGAGATAGAGGTAGGAGGATCGCCATGAGTTTGAGGTCACCCTGAGATTACATAGTGATTTCCAGGTCAGCCCGAGCTAGAGTGAAACCCTACCTCGAAAAACCAAAAAAAAAAAAAAAAAAAAAAAAATGCAGTTGTCGGACTGCAGAGATGGCTTAGCAGTTAAGGTGCTTGCCTGCTAAGCCTAAGGACCCAGATTCAATTCCCCAGAACCCACGTAAGCCAGCTGTACAATGTGGTGCATGTGTCTGGAGTTTGTTTGCAGTGGCTAGAGGCCCTGCCATGCCCATTCTCTATATATTAACATCCACTATGGATCTTGCACTTGACAATCATGAAGCTGTGTCTGCAAATGTCTCTGCAAAGAAGTGGTGTCTCTGGTCATAGAATGTGTCCTGTCCGGGCTGGAGAGATGGTTTAGTGGTTAAGCGCTTGCCTGTGAAGCCTAAGGACCCCCAGGACCCACGCTAGCCAGATGCACAAGGGGGCGCACACGTCTGGAGTTCGTTTACAGTGGCTGGAGGCCCTGGCCCACCCATTCTCTCTCTCTCAAATTAATAAATAAAAATAAACAACAACAACAAAAAAGGAATGTGTCCTGTCCTAAAAAGCCAGGCATGGTGGCACATGCCTTTAATCCCAGCACTCGGAGGCAGAGGTAGGAAGATTGCCATTAGTTTGAGGCTGACCTGAGACTACATAGTGACTTCTAGATCAGCCTGGACCAGAGTGAGACCCTACCTCAAAAAAAAAAAAAAAAAAAAGAATGCCTCCAGTCCTGAACACTGGGTCCAAATGGCCTCACCTTGCAGCATGAGAACCCTTCAAACTGAGAGCTTAGGCAGGCTGAATAGAGTCAGAAAGCAGCCTGAAGAGATTCTGACTAGGGAACATTACCTTGGTCTCTGTGGGTGTTTTCGGGTTCTGGTCATCTCATTCAAAGAATTAGAAAAGACAGTGTGGTAGTTTAAATGAATAAATGTTTTTCAACAGATTGTTTCATTAAAACTTTTTAGAGGGGCTTCAGGGTCGGTTAGTCGTCGCCATCGGAGCTGTGCCCTGGATTTGCCCCAGCGTCGCTGCCGCCGGGTCCCTGGCATTCCCGGCCCCCCCCTCCAGCCACTCTCCCTGCCCTCTTCCCATTAACCACCCCCGCCCCCCGGTTTCTGCCATGGAGGCCCGGGGCTTGGGCAAATGATGCCGTCGGGGAGCAGAGCGGAGTGTCTGGCCCAGGCGGCCGCCCAGGTGGGGACGGGACGGCTGCGGGCTCGGCTGAAGCCCCGGCTGCTCCGACTGGCGGCGGCCCCGACCCGGAGCCCTCGTGGGCCTCGCTCGGACGTCACCAGAGCCGTCTGTCCTGGCCACAGGTGAAGCGGCTGGACGCGCTGCTCAGCGAGCCCATTCCCATTCACGGCCGCGGCAACTTTCCCACGCTGAGCGTGCAGCCCCGGGAGATCGTGCAGGTCATCCGCAACAGCCTGGGGGAACAGGGACTGCGTGTGTACAGTGTGCGACTGCATGGCTCAGCCGCCAGCCACGTGCTCCACCCAGAGAGTGGCTTGGGCTACAAGGACCTGGACCTGGTGTTCCCGATGGACCTGCCCAGTGAGGCATCCTTCCAACTGACCAAGGCAGTGGTGCTGGCCTGCCTGCTGGACTTCCTGCCAGCTGGAGTGAAACGGGCCAAGATCACACCAGTGACCCTCAAGGAGGCGTACGTGCAGAAGCTGGTGAAGGTGTGCACAGACACGGACTTCTGGAGCCTCATCTCGCTGTCCAACAAGAGAGGCAAGAACATGGAGCTCAAGTTTGTGGATTCCGTGAGACGCCAGTTCGAGCTCAGAGTGGACTCCTTCCAGATCATCCTGGACTCCCTGCTGCTTTTTGGCCAGTGCTCATCCCCACCTATGTCTGAGGCCTTCCACCCGACCGTGACAGGTGAGAGCCTATATGGGGACTTCTCTGAGGCCCTGGCGCATCTGCAGCACCGCATCATTGCCACGTGCAGCCCCTAGGAGATCCGTGGTGGTGGCCTCCTCAAGTACTGCCACCTCCTGGTGCAGGGCTTCCGGCCTTGGCCCAGCACTGACCTGCGTGCCCTGCAATGGTACATGTGCTCCGGATTCTTCAACAACTTTCCAGACCTGGCAGAGCAGCGCCGCACTCTGAAGCGCTACCTGGAGGCCTACTTTGGAGGGCCAGATGTGAGCCGCCGCTACGCCTGCCTTGTGACCCTGCACCAGGTGGTCAGTGAGAGCACCGTGTGCCTCATGAGCCACGAGCGACGCCAGACCCTGGACCTTATTGCCATGCTTGCCCTCCAGGCACTGGCTGAGCAAGGCCCTGCAGCCACTGCCGCCCAGGCATGGCACCCCCACAGACCCCGACGGGGTTGTAGCAGCCACTGGCAATTATTATGTGACCCCCATGCAGCCTCTGCTGGCTCAGGCCCACTCCTCTCCCACCTGGCTGCCTTGCAACTGACTCACATCCTGGCCAGAAGGGACTGGCTCTCAAGGGGTGGGACGGGGTCACCAGATGCGTGTGGAGGACATGACCAGAGACAGGCAGCCTGTGCCCGCTGGCCTGGCACTGCTGTAGGGTTGGGTCTTCTAACTAACAGACCAAACTTTCCCACATGAGGCCCTCTGTGTGGACTTAGAGCCAAGCCAGGGTTCTTGACAAGAGGATCTTTTGGTCATTTTACCACTTTTGGGACCAACATGGTTGTGGGGGACAGGGGCTACTTGTCAAGACAAAGCAAGCTTGGGTTGATTTCGGTGACCTAGAAAGAGTCAGTCCATGGGGAGCCTGCAGCCTTCACACTGGTGAAAACATAGTGTTATGTGGCAGGACTACTCACTTTGGGTTATGCTGAACCATTAACAGGGCCTGGTGGTCCAAACTTGCTAATCACCAGGAAGAAGGAAACTGAGGCATGAGGCAGCTACTTGAGTTGGGGTGGAGAGGATTAGCCTTAGCTCCTGAAATTTTGTTCCCTGTGCTGTGTGACCTTGGAGGAGCTGAGGTGTGCAGTGGACAGGCTCCAACCAGCCAGGGTAGGATGCAAACCCCGCCCCTCCCAGTGTCATAGCCTCTCCCTGCCTGAGCATTTGTGTCAGAGGGTCCTGGATCCAAAGTTCCAGTCAAATCCAGAACTCCCACCCTACATACTTGTTTCTAGGACTTTTTCACATGGGGGAGGGTAGCCATATGCCGCCACCTTGTCCATTCTTTACTAGATTCATTGCCATTTTGCACTCTAACCACCCACCAATAAAGATTGTTACACTGGGGAAAAAAAAAAAAAAAACTTCTTAGATTTCCAGCTACCTGGGTGGAGGAGGTATCACTGGAGGTCCAGCCCTAAGGTGTGGTGATGGATTTGCAATTTCAATGTAAATATATGCAAAGTGCTTAGGTCCACCTTGAGTTCCTGAAAGTGTGCTATGTGGTGTGGCTTTTGGCTGTGGTCTCTCTCTCTCTGCTTGGACCTGTAAAAGCAGGGCTAGCTTCTTCTGCCATTATGGAACTTCTCATGGATAAAAGCCTCAATAAATCCCTTCCTCCTTGCTGAGGTCAGTGGTTTAGGAATAGATGGTAAGACCCTATTACTGAAGACTCCACATACTGGGCTGCAAGACCACTGAGAACTCCTGCTGGAACTGAGCTCATAACCTCCTCCATGTAAACCAGCTAACAGAAAGCTGGAAGAAGCCATTCTGCATGCAGTTCAGTGGGAGAGAGAGAAATCATCAGTGAAGATACTCAACAGTGGACACTGCAAGCCTTATATTTTGCCAGCTTGGCCAAATGAACCAATGGGTGCAATAGTGGCACATCTGTCATGGTGGAAACCAACTGCCCTCTAATTGGACCGGAGGCCCATTCCATGGGACAGAATACATCCCTGATACTGAAAGCCTACAACGGGGTAGTCATGAGCCCTAGGGGTGTAACATCTGCTGCTGTTTGGCTAAATGCATACACTATGCTTATCAAACTGCCCAGTAAGCACTTCTCTTAATGTTTATACCTATATATTAATGGTACTCTCACTTTTGGTAGAGAACCTTCTATTTTCAGATGGCAGTAACCTTGGGATGACTCAGAAGGCATCACTGTGCTGGGAAGAAGTGACAGGAGTGCTCAGCACTGCAATATATCACACCTTTCAAGGCTCAGGGTCTATTGTGGAAGAGGTGGCAGAAAGAATGTAAGAACCAAAGGAAGGGTAGGATTCCTTACAATGTGCTCCTCCAGACACAAAATGGCCTGGATATCCATGACTTCACAGTACCTGACACTGCCTACACAAGACCATCATAATAGGAGGAAAAGATCATGACATAAAAATAAAAGAGAGAATGATTGAGAGGAGGAGGGTATATGATGGAGGATGGAGTTTCAAAGGGGAAAGTGGGGGGGGGGAGGGAGGGCATTACCATGGGATATTGTTTACAATCATGAAAGTTATTTAAAAAAAAAAATCTCTTCCTCCATAACTGTGCCTGGTCTGGAAGTTCATCTCAGCAAACCTGAAGCTGTCTACTACAGACACCAAATAAAAGCAGGGGGAAAAAAATCATTAGAGCAAAGCAAAGGTGCCAAAAAGAAAAAAAGAAAAAGAAAGAAAGGAAAAGGCAAGGGATGGAGAGATGGGTTAGTAGTTAAGGCACTTGTTGGCAAAGCCAAAGGACCCAGATTCAGTTCCCCAATTCTTCCTCTCTCATGAATAATAATTTTTTTTTTAAAGGTGAGCCGGGCGTGCTGGCGCACACCTTTAATACCAGCACTTGGGAGGCAGAGGTAGGGGTTTGAGGTCAGCCCGGGCTAAAGTGCAACTCTACCTCGGGGGTGGGGGAGAGCAGCTGCTGGGCGTGTTGGCACATGCTTTTAATCCCAGCACTTGAGGTAGGAAGAGGATCACTGTGAGTTCAGGCCAGCCTGAGACTACATTATGAATTCCAGATCAGCCTGTGCTTGAGAAAGACCCTACCTCAAAAACAAAAACAAACAAAAAAGGCAAGGGGTGGGCTAAGCTGCAAGAGAGCCCAACTTGAATTAGACTACCCAAGAACAACAGAGGGTACTGTTTGGGACTTCTTTTTATGGGGTCTAAAAAACAAACAAAAAAAAAAAAAGGAGCTGGTTACAAAGGCATTGTTCGAGTATTTTTCTATTTTGACTGACAGATGAGTTATATGAACTTTTCTCTATTGCACATTCTCTTCTCATCATGCATCTGATTTTTTTTTTTTTTTTTTGAGTGAAGGTCTCTTTCTAGCCCAGGCAAACCTGGAACTCACTCTGTAGACTGAGGATGGCCTTGAACTTAACAGCAGTTATTCTAACTCTGCCTGGGTACTGGGATTAAAGGCATATGATTTTAAAAAATATTTCTATCATTTGAAAGGGGGGGGGAGAGAGAGAATGGGCATGCCAGGGCCTTGTCAGTGTAAAAGATTTCCAGACACCACTTTGTGCATCTTGCTTTCCGTGGGTACTGGAGAATTGAACTCAGGTCATTGGACTTTTCAGGCTAGTGCCTTAACCACAAAGCCATCTCTCTAGGTCAATGTATCTGATTTTTTAAAAAAATTATCCATTTATTTGTGAAGGGTTAATAGCCTTCAAGGAAAACTACAAGGAACCAAAAAGTTAATAACAACCTTAAGATTAGAAGGCCATAAAGAAGGAAGACACCCAGTCCTCCCTAGATGACTCTGCTAAAAAGCCTGTTCTGAGCAAATAACTTTGAAGCCTTATCTACTTCCCTTAGACCTGCAACTAATACAGTCTGTTTGCCTTAGGATCCTCCTTCTAAGTTTGAACCCAAGCCTGACTCAGTGCTTCAGCCTTCATTCAAAGGGAAGGCCGCTAACCCTCACTGTAACTCTCAATAAAGAGTTTGTACAGAGATAAAGTCCAGCATTCCCTTTTGTTGTTTATTTTCCTTACAGTTTGCAAGGGGGGAGAGAATGAGTGAGTATGGGTGCACCATGGCCACTTGACACTGCAAATGTACTCCAGACACATGCACCATTTTGTGCATCTGGTTTTACTTGGTACTGGGAAATCAAACCTGGGTTTTCAAGCTTTGCACACAAGTGCTTTTAATTGCTATGTCATTATTCCAGCCCTGCTTTAAAAAAAATATTTTACTTGGGGCCAGGAATGGTGGCACACGCCTTTAATCCCAGCACTCAGGAGGCAGAGGTAGGAGGATCACTGTGAATTCAAGGCCACCCTGAGATTACATAGTGAATTCTGAGCTAGAGTCAGACCCTACCTCGAAAAACAAAACCAAAAAAATTTTTTTTTTTACTTGGCTGGAGAGATGGCTTGGTGGTTGAGATGCTTGCCTATAAAGCTGAAGGACCCAGGTTCAATTCCCCAGGACCCACATAAGCCAGATGTGGTGGCGCATGTGTCCAGAGTTCGTATGCAGCGGCAGGAGACCCTGGTGCGCCCATTCTCGTTATCTGTGTGTCTCTTTTTATATATCTCACATAAATAAATAAAAATAAAATATTAAAAAATGTATTTTATTCATTTGCAAGAGAGGAGAGGTTTTTTGTTTTGTTTTAAAGTAGGATCTCACTTTGGCACAGGCCAACCTGGAACTCAATCTAAAGCTCCAGGCTGGCCTCAAACTCACAGCCATCTTCCTCTGTCTTCTGAGTACTGAGATTAAAGGCATGAGCCATTATACCTGGCTTGCATCTGATTTTTTGAAATTATTTTGTTTATTTATTCAAGAGCGACAGACACAGAGAGAAAGGGGAGGGGGAGAGAGATAGAGAGAGAATGGGTGCGTCAGGGCCTCCAGCCACTGCAAACGAACTCCAGATGTGTGTGCCCCCTTGTGCATCTGACTAACGTGGATCCTAGGGAATCGAGCCTCAAACTGGGGTCCTTGGGCTTCACAGGCAAGTGCTTAACCGCTAAGCCGTCTCTCCAGCCCTTGCATCTTATTTTAATCATATGTAAACCCAGTTAATTATAGGCATAAAATGGTAAATAAGAGATTTTTCCCTAAAAGCTCACTTAAAGGACAGTTTGTTTTACTGCATATGAACCCCAAACCAGTCCAGTCCAGCTGGCCCTAGTTCCTCATTCCTGATATATCTAAAAAAAAATTTTTTTTCAATATAAACTGTCACAGGGGCTGGGGAAATGGCTCACTGGTTAAAGGCACATGTTTGCAAAGCCTGTTGGCCTGAGTTTCATACTCTTAACCTCCACATAAAGCCAGATGCAAAAAGTGGGGCATGCATCTGGTTTCTCTGCAGTGGTAAGACACCCTGGTGCGCCCATACACTCTGTCTCCCTTGGCCTCTGCTCACAAATAAAAAATAAATATTTAAAAAACATAAACTGCCCTCAAAAGGCTTGTTACTAAAGGTTTCTAGCAGCAGAAAAACTTATTTCATTGTTTGGAGCAGGGCATACGTGAGGCTCAATCAATGCAGGGGTGTGTGTGTGTGTGTGTGTGTGTGTGGCGGAGGGGGGTCAGGGTTCCCGGTTTGCCAACAATTTGTTAAGAGTACTCTTAGGGGCTGGAGAGATGGCGTAGCGGTTAAGCGCTTGCCTGTGAAGCCTAAGGACCCCGGTTCGAGGCTCGGTTCCCCAGGTCCCACGTTAGCCAGATGCACAAGGGGGCGCACGTGTCTGGAGTTCGTTTGCAGAGGCTGGAAGCCCTGGCGCGCCCATTCTCTCTCTCTCCCTCTATCTGTCTTCTCTCTGTGTCTGTCTCTCTCAAATAAATAAATGAAAAAAAAAAAAAAAAGAGTACTCTTAGGAAAAGGGTGTGTTTATTGCCCATGCTAAGCTGTGTCCCCCATTGCTATGTTATTACCTATACTCTTCTGACTCACTTCCCCTGAGACCTTTCTCTCTGACTCGGTAAAGAAGCCATAGGCAGGGCTGGAGAGATGGCTTGGCGGTTAAGCACTTGCCTGTGAAGCCTAAGGACCCCGGTTCGAGGCTCGGTTCCCCAGGTCCCACGTTAGCCAGATGCACAAGGGGGCGCATGCGTCTGGAATTCGTTTGCAGAGGCTGGAAGCCCTGGCGCGCCCATTCTCTCTCTCTCCCTCTATCTGTCTTTCTCTCTGTGTCTGTTGCTCTCAAATAAATAAGTAAATAATTAAAAAAAAAAAAAAAAGAAGCCATAGGCAGGTCGGTCTTCTCCAAACTACTCTATGTTCAATAGGATGGGATGGTGTCTCCTAATCTGCCCCTAAAGCTGTTTTATCTCCAAGTTCCCTCTGGAACACATCCACAAAATGGTCAGCCTGCGGGTCCAAATTTAAGCAGGCATCTCCTTTATGCCTATTTGGTGATCCTGGTGGTAGCTGTTTGTAGAGGACCACTTAAAGTGGATTTGTTGGGTTCTGGAAGACAGAAACTGTATGAGTTTACTGAGAAGAGGAAGGCTAAGGTAATCAAATGGGAGGGACACCAGCAAAAGTAGGATGTGAGAGGGGGGCAGCAAGTACCCCACACCTGGTCTCTCATTTCTGTGAGTGGAGAGTTGTACAGCTCATTAGCCTTGATGATAGCTTTGTCCTGGTGGTCATTAGTCCTCAAGTGGGTAAGCAGGAGGACAGAGCCTGGGGTGGGTTATTTTGGTAAGCCACGGAGTTGGTTGGTTCACACATTTTAAAAAAAAAATTATTTACAAGGAGAGAGAAAAAGGAGAGAATGGCACTCACCAGGGCCTTCTGCTACTGCAAATGAGCTCCAGACATATGCACCACTTTGTGCATCTGGCTTTATGTAGGTACTGGGAAATTGAACCCCAGCCAGCAGGCTTTGCAACCCTTTAACCACCAAGCCATCTCACCAACCCCTTGTTCATGTTTTTAAAGGATTTATCTAATGGTCACAAGAATGTTAGGTCACACCCAGAAGTGGGCAATAAGTGGCTATTTTGAGGGCCAAAGATAGCCCAAGATAAACTTGGACTTCCTACTTGTAACATTTGTCTCTCGCAACCCCAGGATTTCTAATCGTTAACCAGCCCTGTTGAATGCTTAGCATAGCTATGGCTTCTATGGGCACTTTAGTGTATCTTTCTACTTGTTGGCCAGTGATCACATTTTTGTGCATGTGGAGGTCAGATATTGTTGGTGGTTCTTTTTGTGTGTGCTTTTTGTTTTGTTTTCAAGGCAAGGTCTCATTCTAGGCCAGGCTGACCTGGAATTCACTATGTAGTCTCAGGCTGATCTCAAACTCACAGCAACCCTCCTACCTCTGCCTCCCAAGTGCTGGTCCTGCTGGTGCTTTTTAAATTATGAATTTTGAGGTTTATTGTAGGGGGGGAATTAAGATCAAGGGAGGAAGCTAGCTGAAAGACTCAAGCTTTGAATTCTCCTTGTCTAGCTGGAAAGGAAAAAGAGGAGACAGTGTACCACCACACCTTTATTCCCAGCACTTAGTAGGCAGGGGTAGTAGGATCACCATGAGTTCTAGGCCACCCTGAGAATACAGAGTGAATTCCAGGTCAGCCTGGGCTACAGTGAGACCCTATCTCAAAAAGAAAAAAAAAAGGGGGGGGGCAGACCTCCATCACAGAAATTTCCAGAGTTAAAAGGCCTCTGGAACATACACCCACACATGGAAAGCAAAGGCTAAGAACCAAAGATCCCCTAAGCCACATCTGCAGCCCACCACTTAATCTCTTCACTTTCTTCCATGTGGAGGTTTAGGGCAGATGTTTTTATGCTTTGCCTCCCACAAATGCAGGTTTCTTCTAAACTTTTGCCTTTTTTTTTCCAAGATAGGGTTTCACTCTAGCCCATTTACATTGGCCACCCACTGGAAGGCCAGCAGTGATATTGTGGAAGGTGGGCCTGGGTGTCCTCTTGCCTGTTTGTAAATATGCTGTACAGTCAAGTGAGAGTTCTGAACAAGAGCCCTTCTGTCTGCATGGACGGACTGGGTTCTACTGAGACCTAATAAGTTCTTTTATTTTTTTTAATTTTTTTTTGTTTATTTTTTATTTATTTATTTGAGAGCGACAGACACAGAGAGAAAGACAGATAGAGGGAGAGACAGAGAATGGGCACGCCAGGGCTTCCAGCCACTGCAAACGAACTCCAGACGCGTGTGCCCCCTTGTGCATCTGGCTAACGTGGGACCTGGGGAACCGAGCCTCGAACCGGGGTCCTTAGGCTTCACAGGCAAGCGCTTAACCGCTAAGCCATCTCTCCAGCCCCCTAATAAGTTCTTGAAGCCCCGCAGCAACCTTTGAATAGGGGAACCCATTCTGACCTCTGACTTCACTTGTTAGTTCAAATCCAGGGTGGGGAGTGCAAGGGTTAGAAAAAGGATTCGGCTTTGTTACCGAAGTTGTGGAGAAGCATGGAGCCTATCCAGGGTCTACAGCTGGGTAATGCCTATACTGGGGTTGGACACCCCCACACTTTGCCCCACAGTCCAAAGTTCTGAAAAGCCATAGAAACCAAGCGTGGTGATATACACCTTAAATCCTAGCACCCGGGATGCAGGGACAGGAGGACTGCTGTGAGTTCGAGGCCAGCCTGAGGCTACACAGTGAATTCCAGGCCAGCCTGGGCTAGAGTGAGACCCTATGTTGAAAAACAATACAAAACAAAAAGTCACAGAAGTCATTTGTGGGACCCAAGGAAGAGTTGCTGGGTGTTAGTGTACGAAGGCCACATGTGCCTGTTGTCCCTGTGGAAGTGGCCTCTGGTTGACAAACATGACCACCATGTGGAGACAGTTACTCTGATGCCACTCCTTTTCTGCTGCCCCCTGCTTTTATCTTCTCTTTTTTTTTTCTCAATTTTTATTAACATTTTCCATGATTATAAAACGTATCCCATGGTAATACCCTCTCTCCCCCCATTATCTTCTTTCTTCTCTTCCACTGTCTCCTTTTCCCTCTGCCCCTTGGCTTCCCATGTTGATTTTTGAGGGAGGAGCATTTGTCAGAACCAGGGAGCAGCAGAGAAGCAGCCGTAGCTTAGCTGAAAGACTCATCCCTGACGACTACCTGACATAGCTCTTCAAAGTGTTAGACAACCTGTTAGAGGAGAAACGTCATCAGCAGTCTAGTGGATCCTGCAAGCATCACAGCTGGCCAGTCAGGCAAAATGTGCCAACTGCTGAAATGGTAGCATCATCTCTGTTATGGGTAACCAGCTACTCAAAGATTGGATTTGAGGCCTGTTCCATGGGAGGGAATTCAAGCCAAATAGTCAAAGAACTATGGCTGGGAAGACCTTAGGCCAAGGAGGGATGCTACTACTGTTGTTTGGCTAAATGGGTGTATTATGATCACCAAACTTCCATCTAAATATTTATGCTTATGCCTACACATTAATGCGACTCTCACTTTGGGTTAGATGGTGGTTGACTACTAGGGGAGACTTAAAACTCACCTAAGTACTGAGAAGAAATGACAGTGGTGTGTTCAGCACTAAATGAGACATCTTGGTCTGGTGAAATGGCTTAGTGGTTAAGGCATTTGCCTGCAAAGCCTAAGGACCCTGGTTTGATTCCCCAGGACCCACATAAGCCAGATGCACAAGAGGGGCACATGCATCTGGAGTTTGTTTGCAGTGGCTAAAAGCCCTGGTGCACCCATTCGTTCTTTCACTCTTCTCTGCCTCTCTCTCTCAAATAAATTATTATTATTATTATTTTTGAGGTAGGGTCTCACTCTGGTCCAGGCTGACCTGGAATTAACTTTGTAGTCTCAGGGTGGCCTCGAACTCATGGTGATCCTCCTATCTCTGCCTCCCGAGTGCTGGGATTAAAGGCGCGTGCCACCACGCCCGGCCCAATAAATTATTTTTTAAGAAGTTCTAAGAAAAAAATGAGACATCTCTATCACACCCTCCAAAGTGCAGGGACCATTGTGGAAGATATGGTGGAAAGTATGTACAAGCCAGAGGAAGGGGAGGAGTGCTGTGGGGAATGCTGTCTTCAGGAAGCAAAGTGGCAGTTGCATTATGATCCCACAGTGGTTGTTGCTACCTGTACAAGACTTGCATGATGAGAGGGCAAAAATGATGATGACAGGGGCTGGAGAGATGGCTTAGTGGTTAAGGAATCTGCCTGCAAAGCCAAAGGACCTCGGTTCGACTCCCCAGGACCCATGTAAGCCAGATGCACAAGAAAGTGCATGCGTCTGGAGTTCATTTGCAGTGGCTGGAGGCCCTGGCACATCCATTCTCATTCTCTCTCTTTCTCTCTCTGTGCCTCTCTCTGTCTCTAGTAAATAAGTAAATAAAAAAAAATGATGATGACATCAAAACAGAAGAGTTGGAAAGTAGAAGGGGGTTCAGTGGCGGGAGATAGAGGAGGACAAAGGAAGGCAGTGGGATGGGAGTTTGCTCAGGGTACAATGTACATATGTATGGAGATTGTCAATAAAGTTTTTTTTTTCCTTGGAGGTAGGGTCTCATTCTAGCCCAGGCTGACCTGGAATTCACTATGTAGACTCAGGGTGACCTGGAAATCATGACAACCCTCCTACCTCTGCCTCCCAAGTGCTGGGACTAAAGGCGTGCACCACCACACCTAGCTAAATTTCATTTTCTTTCCACCACCATTCTATAACAAATATAAAAAGCAAGAATGGTCCCTGCACTTTGGAGGGTGTGATAGAGATGTCTCATTTTTTTTCTTAGAACTTCTTAAAAAATAATTTATTTGGCCGGGCGTGGTGGCACGCGCCTTTAATCCCAGCACTCAGGAGGCAGAGGTAGGAGGATCGCCATGAGTTTGAGGCCACCCTGAGACTACAAACTTAATTCCAGGTCAGCCTGGACCAGAGTGAGGCCCTACCTCAAAAAAAAAAAAAAAATTTATTTGAGAGAGAGAGGCAGAGAAGAGTGAAAGAACGAATGTGTGCACCAGGGCTTTTAGCCACTGCAAACAAACTCCAGATGCATGTGCCCCTCTTGTGCATCTGGCTTACGTGGGTCCTGGGGAATCAAACCAGGGTCCTTAGGCTTTGCAGGCAAATGCCTTAACCACTAAGCCATTTCACCAGACCAAGACATCTAAAGGGAGAAGAGGCATGAGCCACCAGTGTCAATAAGGTCTTTAAAATATGACTTTCTTGGTAGACAATTCTAAGACATGCCCCACATGCACATTTTAACATCTCAAAAACATGTATTAATCTTATTTTTACTTATTTATTTATTTGAAAGACAGAAAGAGGCAGACAGAAGAGCATGAGAATGGACACACAATCCTGCAATCCTCCTACCTCTGCCTCCCAAGTGCTGGGACTAAAGGCGTGCACCACCACACCTAGCTAAATTTCATTTTCTTTCCACCACCATTCTATAACAAATATAAAAAGCTGACAATTACAGTCACTATTAGTACCTTCCATAAATAGACTATGTATTTTATTTGCATGGGATTTGTGTGTGTGTACATGCACACCCACCAAATCCTCTTGCTGCTAGAAATCAATGTCTATCTAGCTTGATGTGGATGCTGGGGAATTGAGGCCTGGCACACATGCTTTGCAAGAAAGTACCTTTCACCACCTAGCCATCTCCCCACCCCTGGGGTCTTGTTTTTGTTTTTCCCCGTTTTTTCAAGGTAGAGTCTCACTGTAGTTCAGGCTGACCTCAAACTCACAACGATCCTCCCAAGTGCTGAGATTAAAGGCATGCATGCGCCACCACACCCAGCTTCTGGGTCTTTTTTTTTTTTTTTTTTTTTTTGTGTTAGGGTTTAACTCTGGTCCAGGCTGACCTGGAATTAACTCTGTACTGTAGTCTCAGGGTGGCTTGAACTCACCGCGATCCTCCTACCTCTGCCTCCCGAGTGCTGGGATTAAAGGCGTGCGCCACCACGCCCGGCTGGGTCTTGTTCTTTATTCGGTATTGTTTCAACTATTGGAGTTCATGCATATAAACCCAATTCATTAATTTTAGCTGTTATGTAGTATCCCAAAACATAGCCACACACCATTATTCATAGTCATTTTGCGGCTGTCAGTTTGCTATTGCACAGAATGTTTCTGTGGACAAGGATCCTTGTGCACACTTCCTGGAGCACCCTGTGTAACTAAAGAGGAACTGTGGGCCTAAGTATGATTACACGAGTCCAATATGACCAACATTGTTAATTCCCCTCCCAAAGAACCACAAGTTACAGTCACATCAGATCAAGGAATTCCTGTTTGTCTATACTTGAAGAACACTGTCAGACTTTTTTATTTTTGGATTTTCAAGACAGGGTCTTGCTCCAATTCAGGCTGACCTGGAATCCACTCTGTAGTCCCAGGCTGGTCTCAAACTCATGGCAATCCTCCTCCTACCTCTGCCTCCCAAGTGCTAGGATTAAAGGCATGCAGAACCACATCTGGCAAGACATTTTTCTTTTTCTTCTTCTATGTGAAGGCTATGAAATATTATTTTATTGATTGTTGTTTCCATTTCTCTTTCTATATTTCTGTATTTCTTGGCCAGTTGGATTTTCTATACCCCTGGGACTTGCTCTTTCAAATCCTTTCTATGGGGGAAAGTTGAAGAAAGATCAGGATCCATCTTTAAGTAAATGTCAAGGGGAATCTAGCAGTGATGCTTTCGGGTCCTGGGCTTTTATTGATGGAAGACTTTTCTTGACTCAGTGTCCTTCAGATTTTTTTTTTTAGGTAGGAGCTCACCTGGAATTCACTATGTAGTCTCAGGCTGACCTCCAGCTCAGCCCTGCCTCCTGAGTGCTGGGATTAAAGGCATGCACCACTGTCCCTGGCTAGATCTACTTTTTGTTTGTTTTGTTTTTCGAGGTAGGGTCTCACTCTGGTCCAGGATGATCTGGAATTCACTCTGTAGTCTCAGGGTGGCCTCAAACTCACAGCGATCCTCCTACCTCTGCCTCCCAAGTGCTGGGATTAAAGGCATGTGCCACAATGCCCGGCACCAGATCTACTTTTTAATAATTCAGTCTTTCAGGGTATATGCTCTAGGGGTTCATCCATCATGTGATGATATCTTTAGGCACGTGGTTTCATTTCTGTTGTTGTCTTAGTCCAGCTAATATATGTTCATTTTGTTAATCTTTGCAGAAACAGTTCCGTTTCACAGGCCATTTCTACTGGCTTTGTTTTCTACCTGCCTCAGTTGCTTCTGCTCAAATCTTTACTGTTCCCTTCCTTCTACTGTGATGCCTCAGACACACAAATGACTATGGGCAAGACCTCAGGTTCAGTCCTCAGTATCACAAAATAAGAATTGAAGGGGAGATGGAAGGAAGACAGTTTACAGTCAAGGCATGCAGGGTAGCATGGGTTAATATTCCTCTATCAGTTCTGCCTCTATTTTATGTACTTTTTTTGAGTTAGGGTCTCTAGCTCAGGCTGACTTGGAATTCACTCTGTAGTCTCAGGGTGGTCTTGAACTCATGGCAATCCTCCTACTCTCCCTCCAAAGTACTGAGATTAAAGGAATGCACTACCATGCCTGGCTTCAGCACAGGTTTTTAAGAAACAAGCTCCTTTTCCACAATTAAATGAACTTCCTGGTAACAGATGTTTTATTCCATTCCAATGGGCACACCTCCATACTATCTGCCAGTGGCTAGGACTTAGCATCTGAACAGCAGTGACTCAAGTCCACTTTCAGACTTAGATATGACTTCCTTTATCAACAAGTGCATACTGAACATCTAACATGGACATATGATAGAACGGTACAAAGTCTAACTACACCAGAGAGAGAAAATATCCTGTGTAGTCCTTTGAGAGCTTACAGCCATGTGGAAGGAGAGAAGAATCAGCACAGACAACTTAGGGGAAAACAGAGTGTCCCAATACCTCCGGCCACTGCAAATGAACTCCAGACATATGTGCCACCTCGTACATCTGGCTTACATGGGTACTGGGGGGTCAAACCTGGGTCTTTAGGCTTTGTAGGCAAGCAGCTTTCCACTAAGCACTCCCCCACCCCAGTGCTTTTTTTTTTTTTTTTTCGAGGTAGGGTCTCACTCTGGCCTAGGCTGACCTGCAATTAACTAGGTAGTCTCAGGGTGGCTTTGAACTCTTGGTGATCCTCCTACCTCTGCCTCCCAAGTGCTGGGATTAAAGGCATGCACCACCATACCCGGCTTTTTTTTTTATTTGTTTGCAAGTAGAGAGAGAGTGAGAGAAAAGACAGACAGACATAGAGAATGGGCATGCCAGGTCCTCCAGCCACTACAAATGAATGCCAGATGCTTGTGCCATTTTAAGCATGAATTTATGTTGGTATTGGTGACTTAAACCCAGGTTGTTAGGCTTTTTAAGAAGCACAGAGGTATCTTTCCAGTCCCCAGGGCTTTTTAACAGTTATCAGAGATAAAGGACATGGTTTTACACTTACTATACTCTGAAAACTCTCAATAATTTTTTTCTTTAAATTTCATTTTAGAAAGAGAGAAAACAAAATGAGAGAATGGGCACACCAGGGCCTCTAGCCATTGCAAATGAACTCCAGACACATGTACCACCTTGTACAATCTGGCTTTCTGTGGGTCCTGGGGAATCAAACATGGGTCCTTAGGCTTTGTAGGCAAGTGCACTAACTGATGAGCCATCTCTTTAGCCCTTGATTACAGTTTCTAACTTTAAATTGTACAGATGCCAGTTACCATGAAAGGTACAGTCTTGATACTTCATTATCCCAGGTAATCCATTTCCTAGGAGCTCTCTTGCTTTGGACTTCCTACAACTTCTTTACAATCAATGTGACTGATGACATGGAAAAAGGATGTAATTCTTACAGAAGCTTCTTTTGTCTTGTCTGGTTGGGGGCAGGCTCTTACTTTAGCCCAGGCTGGCCTTGACTCATAAAGACCCCCTCTCAGTGCTGAACTAAAGGCAGCACACCATGCCTACCTGTTCTCAGACTTCATAAAATGAAACCATTCTAGTTTTCTCCTGCTGTGTGTGCTGTACCCTGACACCCAGGATTCCCCCTCCTTGGGTTAATCCTTTTCCATGGTCTGCATGACAAATAGCACATGGCACAGGGATGATATGTTGCTCTGGAGCACAGTTTACAAAAGACCCAGAAGCTTCAACCCGTGTGTAGCTTTCTTTGCTTCTGCTTTTCTCTCTTGACTCTTGCTCCAGGGGAAGGAAGCCAGCTGCTACATCTGGATCCCTAAGGAGAAGACCATGGGGTGAGATACTGAACCCACCAGCTAACAGTCCTTTGGAAGAAGCTCAGAAAATTCTCCAGAGCCAATCATAGTGGTAAGTGGCTATAAATCTCAGACTTAGGAGGCAGATGCAGGAAGATCATTACACACAAGGCCATCCTGGTTCACATAGTGAATTCCAGGCCAGCCTGGTATACAGTGTGGGCATGTCTCAAATCCCCTGAAAAAGAAAATTCTCCATGCCCAGCCAATAGCTTGAGAGTAACCCCAGGAGGTACCTTGAGACAGAACTTCTTAGCCAAACTGCTTCTGGAGCCCTAATTCTCAATAAAAAATTATGAAACTGGGTGTGGTGATGCACACCTTCAATCCCAGCACTTGGGAGGCATAGGCAGGAGGATCACTGAGAGTTCGAGATTATATAATGAATTCCAGGTCAGCCTGGGCTAAGGGGCTTTCCTGCAAAGCCTAGTGACCTGAGCTAGATTCTCCAGTACCCACATAAAGCCAGATGTACAAGATAACACATGCGTGTGGAGTTCATTTGCAGTGGCTAGAGGCCATGGTGTGCCCATTTATTCTCTCCCTCCCCCTTTTCCTGCCTCTGGGCTCAAACTCCAGCACCGGAGGGGGGAGAAGAAAGAGGAAAGGGGGACGATAGAGGGTGAAGGGGAAGAGACAGGAGAAGAAATAAGTCCTTCACTAGTTACCTGTTACTTGCAGGGTATTGATGAAACCACTTAACACTGCAAAACTCCAGATGGTGCTTTTTCAAGGTTCATAATGTCACAATCACATCTGCTTCACATGGAAATTCTGAACAGATGAGTCCATCATTCATTTAAAATAGATGCACTGGTGCACCTACAAATTTAGCATTTGCAGTAATTTTTCATTATGATATCCTGACAAACATTTTTCTCATTTATAGATGGAAGTGGACACTCAGAGAGGTGATCTGCCCTAGGTTACAAAGCTGATAAAAGGCACAGCTAAAATGCCAGTATAAATTTGTTTAGCTGTAAGCACTGTGCCCTGCTGTTTTAGTCCAGGCTGGTGTTGAACTTATGATATATCCTGCATCTGCCTCCCAAATACTGGGATTATATGTGTGACCACCACGACCACTCACTTTGTATTTTCTAACCTTGCAACTCTGAATAATTCCTGAATGTATCTTTATGTGGTCATCCAATGCCTAACTACTAGTTAATGGAAGAAAACTGAACTGGAGACACTGCTTACAAACAGGCTCATTTGTATTTCTGAGAAAAACTGAAACTACAAAGTTTTATTTATTCAATTTGAATAAATATTGACACTAGACCTTACATTCAATGACATCAGACTGTCAAGTGAGTCACATTTGAACAGTAACCATATGAAAAAGAGAGAAGAGTTAGAGCAGAAAAGATAAATAAAAGGCTAATAAAACTTGGAAGAAATAGCTCTGTGTCTTCTTTTAAATGTCCACGAAAACATTAAGCATATGTTATGATTCATGATGACTCATCTCAAGCAGAGGCTCTTAAACAGAGACTGTGAACAACTGAAGAGTAGAGTCAGCACTAAGAATTTCAATGATATCCAATTCAAACATGCATAGGGCGAGTAAAGTTATTTTATTAAATCATGCACATCACGTGTGTTAGTGCAAATAGTTTAATCTGTACTCCAGAAATTCTATTGTACGTTATATCTTTACAAAATAGATTTCAAACAATTATTTACTTTAAAAAATGTAATTTTGAAGTTAAGCATATCAGAACAATATTTGCAATAACCTATATACAAGAGGTACTGGGTACCACTGGCATATTAGCATTCTGTGGTGGAGTGGCTTCCTGCAACAGAAAATGATGAAATGAACTATATGACAGTATCTTCTATAAGTAATTTGTGACTAATTCCTCCATAAATCTAGTGATCTCCCAACAGCAATCCAAAATATAACTTTTAAAGTATCAACAATGACTGCCAAACATCACAAGGCAAATTATATTCTAAACTCCTAATTGCAATCCCTGGCTAGACATATATCTTCTCGTAGAACATTCAAAACAACTCAATGACATTCCCTCTCAGTCTTAATGACTGAGAACATAACTGTGTGATACTTGAGGATATTCTATGAGCTAAACAAACTTTACTGATGTAACCATGGTGCTGCAGCACAAAACCATAGCTAAGCTTTCACTTCAGTGTTTTAAATCTGTAGCATCAAGCAGTGTTTGGGTGCTTTGTTGTGCAGGGAACACTTATCAATCTGGAATAGTGCTTCTGATTAGCAGAATGTCCCAATAAGCAACAATAAAGGGAAAATAACCATTTGCATACCCAATCAGAAAAATCTGTGGTAGGTAACAACAGCTCATCTTGAACATGAATTAGCTCCAAAACATCATAACCAATAAAAGCTTATCTAAAGAGATATAATTCTTTCTTGAGTTAAAACATGCTTGGAGGAACAGATGACAGGAAAAAAAATCATGCTTTCTAAAATGCTGTATATGAGAAAATAACTTGGCTTTTAAAGAAAATATCTCTCTTAAATACATGAGGTTATAAATTACATTCCAATTGACTTAACAGTTCAGTTGGCTGCACAGAAACGGTGTGATTATTATGTTTTTGCTCCCAGAAATACTTCTGATTGCTCAAGAAAATATAGGCTCTCATGGAAAGTTTGTCAAAGCTCATGTCCTTCACATCTTCAAGTCAGGTTAAGGCTGAACAAATGTGCACATATTCCCCACATTGTCATTATAACAGTGTATTTCCCCAAATGTAGTTTTCATTAAAAAAAAAAAACACGCACACAAATAGTTGTCTAAGTCTTGTTCCCAATAGCTCAGTGGTTTTATAATAAGTAAAAATGGCGTAAATATGTAAAAAATATATATGTGTGTATATATTTTAAACTGATAGGCACTGAGCACACAGGGCCTCTCTTCCCATGTAGTGGTTGTTTGGTTTGGGTAGGTATCAAATCAGAAAAAATGAATTATGTGGCCATAAGAATTCAGAGTGAAACACTTATAAATTTAATGATATAAATAATCTGGTGTACTAAGAAGCCTACTTTAGGCCACCCACAATATTCATAATCTCAACTAATTTAAAAATTACATGAAAACTGTAAGCAAGTTATTGCTTACATTAGAATCAAGTCACAACCTTATATCCTCTCTATAGACAGATACATTTTATATAATTTAAAGCAATGACCCTACAGCTGTACTCTTGCACTTTGCTGCTTTAAGAGGTAAAAAGGAAGAGAATGGTTGCTTGTCCCCAGCATGAGTGTGATGCCAGCTTCTAGAGGGAGGACGGTGTACAGACTCAAGAGACACTCTCATGGAGAAGCTCTGGCCAGACCTGGCACATACAGCACGATGGCTGTCACCGCAACCAGGGCCGCCAACATGGGCATCCAGGGCCAGGGTTTCTGTATGGAAAGAAATCAAGAGTCAGTATCACATTCTCCCCTCTCCTTTCACATCTGCTAACCCCACGGTGCCACTGAGTCCCGCATACTTAACAGGAATCCTTGCATTGTAAGAATAAAGTGTAAAAAGAAAAGGACAGGGAATGAATGCAAGTGTAAGAAGAGCTATCATAGCAGGAGCATTGTTTGCAAGCCTAATACATTCCAGAAAAGTCCTGGGACATATTCAACTTTGTTACAGTTGAAATTTCATAATGACTTCTAAATATCCTTTAGGCTTTGCCTCATGTGTTAATTTAGATATACATGGATTCCAACATAGCTGATACCTGTGGTATGTTCCTGCCTAAAAGGTTTATTTTTTCATGATACAAGTTGGGATTGAAATAAAATGGTATAGGCTTCATTGTGCAACTTGAGACAAGATAAGATAAAATTGATGGCGAAGTGCCACTGGAGCCCCTACCTATATATATGGTTCTTCTGAAAAAGTATCCAGTATCACAGACATGATCATTTCACATGCTCTGCTAATGCACATGCCAGTTAAAGTCAAAGCTGTTCCCTGTTAGCTTTCACAAGGGCTTTATAATTTCAACTTGCTTTGGTTGGTATCTTTATTTTCAAAGAAAAAGTTGGCTTTTTAAAGAAATATTCTGATTTGCAGTCCAGGGCTCAGAAAGTAAGTTGGATAGGGCAGAGACTGTGTGCCAGTGATTCATTATGTCCATCTCTGTCTCTTTCATCTCCACAGCTATAGTAAAAAATAGCAAAGGTTTGAAACAAACTCCACACCATGGAAGAGGGAAGAGAGAAGGGGACAAGAGCTGCTGAAAACCTCAGAGATGCAAACTCTTCATTTCTCATTCAAATCAGATTAAGTACATCATTGGGAACGGGAATGATATTGCAGAAATTCACTGCTTACTCCACTTTGCTAGAGATAAAGACTCAGTTAAAGGAGGCATACTAACAATTGGTTAAGTTGGAATTAATTCATGGTTAGCATTACTACAAAGAAAACAAGACAACATGTTATGTTATTAGTTAATTGTTCATTCACTGGTATGACACAAATATGCAGCACACTAAATGAAGGGTTTGCTTCAGGTAACAAAATACCCATGTGGTGTTGCCATGCACTCTATTACAAATATGGCACAGACAGGTGACGGGGACAAACAGACAAGGACTCAACAGTAGTGCTTGTACCTTTCTCTACCACAATGGACCGAAACACCAAAACAGGAAAGCCAGGAATAGGCCGATGAATACGGCTGGGACGGGTTGTAATATGGAGGGCTAAAGAAGGGAAGGGATATTAAAATCATTTTATGCTATGAAAAAAAAAATCAGATAAGATGATTTAGACCCGAGGGGGTTGGGAAGAAGGGAAGGAAGACTGAGGTAATAGAAGCATACCATTCATGTTTTGCACTGATTCAAACATTTAAAGACATCTAACACAATTCAGAATGATGGGCTATGGTATGCATGTTGGCAAATACCAGTTCAGAAGAGTAACTGGGGGCCATAGTCACTGTGGGTGATCCTAAAACTCTAAAGAAATGAGACCCACTGAGACAGAGCAATGACAAGAGATGCTCTGCTTGACAGTGTAGTATTTCCAAGTCCACTACTGGATAATGTGTTCCTTTGTCAATGGCTAAGGTAGAGTTTATCCTTCCATCAAAAAATATTTCCCAGGGGCTGGAGAGATGGCTTAGCGGTTAAGATGTTTGCCTGCAAAGCCAAAGGATCCCAGTTCAATTCTCTAGGACGCATGTAAACCAGATGTACAAGGGGGCGCAAGCATCTGGAGTTCGGTTGCAGTGGCTGGAGGCCCTGGCGTGCCCATTCTCTCTCTCTCAAATAAATAAATAAAATATATTTTTAAAAATTTCCCAAGCTGGGCGTGGTTACACACACCTTTAATCCCAGCAATTGGGATACAAAGATAGGAGGATCAAGGTGAGTTTGAGGCCACCCTGAGATGACATAGTGAATTCCGGGTCAGCCTGGGCTAGAGTAAAACCCTACCTCAGGGGGTAAAAAAATTCCCTAATTACTAATGAGATCATACTGTTTTCAAATTTGACAAATTAATGCTTTATGATAATGTGAACTTAACTAGGTAAGAGATGTGGCACAATGTATGATCCAAACTTGGTGTATAAAGGTGGCAGCTGAAGCTCAGAGCTTTCTACTATAACACTAGAACATGTCTGTTTTTTGTTTTGTTTTGTTTTTCAAGGGTCTCACTCTAGCTCAGGCTGACCTGGAATTCACCCTGCAGTCTCAAGGTGGCCTCGAATTCACTGTGATCCTCCTGCTTCTTCTTCTGCTCCCGAGTGCTGGGATTAAAGGCATACACCCACCATGCATGGCTTATGTGTTATTTTTTTAATGGGAAAGTTACTTGGAATTTAAGTTTAAAATCACAAAAAGGTAAAGTGTTCCCTAATGTGAACAGCAAGGTTTTCTGAAAAGGTCCTAAACAAGGGGGTGGGGTGGGAGTGTCATTCTAATTATGCAAGATGTCTTCATAAGTTAAGTTGTCAGGAAATTGAAATTCTAACAATTAGATGTAAATTAACATAAAAGATAAGTAATCAAACCATCATGATCTGATTTTAGAACTTTTGCAATCTACATTTAAAAAAAATAGCTGGGCATGGTGGTACATGCCTATAATTTCAGCATGTAGGAGGCTGAGGAAGGAGGATTGCCATGAGTTGAGACCAGCCTGGGCTACAAAATAAGTTCCAGGTCAGCTTGGGCTAGAGTGAAACCCTGTCTCAAAAATAAAATAAAATAAACTGATAAAAATAAATGCAATCCATTCTTATTTAGCATAAAGCCTTCAATCCACCCATTTCTAAAGGGCTGGTACCTCAGCAGCAATCCGATTGTCCAAAGTCTGTGACTTTCTTAAACAAAGGGCAGCTGCACACATGAGCATCCGTGACAGCTGCATAACTGGACAGCCATGCAACATGACTCTTTTGCACTTGTTGAAAGTTAAGCAGAGTGCTTCTTCCACAAAAAGAAAGCATGTGGCTCACATTCACTAGTGTCCAAGCCGTGACAGTTGGAATAAGTCAGAGCACAACCAACCACACTGAACATCCATCAGTTAGGCCCACAGAGGCAATGGTCACCAAAACATATGACACGACACTTATTTAGTATAACACTCTCTGAGGACCTATCTAGCAGACGAAAACCAAGTATTACAAAAACTAAGTATATAGCAAAAGTCTTCCCCAACTCTTGGTCTGTCTCTTTCTCTTAAACATATATTTAGAGAGCCCTAAAAAGACTCACCTACTATTTCCAAAGACTTACAGGATGCCAAACAGACAGTTCGCTTTTTAGGAAAGTACATTTCTAGTATACAATAAAAACCAAGCTGACAAAAACCCTTCCTGACAAGCAAATTCAAAGGGTCAACTGGACCGCTATCTCTACATGGGCCCTGGGTGGTATGAGATTCATTTCCTAGCAGGGAAGAAACAAAACCAGTGGTGGTTTAGTGACAGAACTTTAGAGAGTTCAGTCACTTGTTCTACTGACAGGATGCTTCCTCTGGGTGGTCATCAAGCTCCTCTAGGGGTACTCATTATAAAGACAAAGCCTAAGAAAAGAATCCATCAGCACAATGATTTGATCATAGAAATTCAAAAGGAAGAGCATACTTTGTTCCTCAGACTGTGAGTTTCAAGAAAGTCCTATGAAAATCAATTTCAAGCCTGTCCCCTTCCTCTCAATCAAGGCTAAGCCAAGTTGGCAAACACTTACATTATTTCCTTTCTCTCGAAGCAGCTTCAAGTGGTCTTTACATTGTTTGAGCTCATCTGTGATTGACTGTTTTTCCTGCTCAGTCATTTCAAACTTCAACTTCAGTTCTGAGAGTACAGTCTGTGTCTTTTCATACTAAAGGCAAAGAAAAAAGAGTGTGCAGACTTGACTTAAGGTGGGTATGAAGTTATGGTTCCAGTCAGGTTGATACACCAGGCCCTGTTTACTAACCCTCAAGACCAAAGACAAACATTTTTGTTTTAAGGAGTATGAGAGGTATTTGAAATCACAGCAGAAGCCTTTAATGTTGATTTAATTCTATGTAATAATTTTCTGGTCCTGGCATTGAAAATACCAAAAAAGAAGATACCGTTTTGTCATCTGATTCTGCCTTTCTTTTATTGATTAATTGATTGATTATTCTATTTGAGGCAGGATCTCACTCTATCCCAAGGCTAACCTGGGATTCACTTGAGCCTCAGGCTGGCCTTGAACTCAAGACGATCCTCCTTCTGTAGCCTTTCAGGTGCTAGGACTAATGGCATGTGCCATCATGTCTGGCCTGCTACCAGTATATAAAAGGATCAAGTGTGTGTGTGTGTGTGTGTGTGTGTGTGTGTGTGTGTGTGTGTGTGTGTTTCGAGGTAGGTAGCCCAGGCTGACCTGGAATTCACTATATAGTCTCAGGGTGGCCTTGAACTCATGGCACTCCTCCTACCTCTGCCTCCTGAGTACTGGGAATAAAGGTGTGTGCCACCATGCCTTGCTGTTTTTTTTTGTTGTTGTTGTCGTTGTTTTGTTTTGTTTTGTTTTGTTTTGTTTTACAAGGTAGGGTCTCACTCTAGCTCTGGCTGACCTGGAATTAACTGTATTCTCAGGGTGGCCTTGAACTCATGGCAATCTTCCTGCTTCTGCCTCCTGAGTGCTGGGATTAAAGGCGTGCGCCACCACACCTGACTTTGTTTTTTGTTTTTTGTTTTTTTTAAAGCAAGTTATGGGAGAATAAAATAACTTTGGAAAATTTTGCATAAAAGAAAAGCAGGTAAATAAAAATTCCATAGCCTGCTTAAATGGCAATGTCAGGAGGTCTGAATTTTTATCCTGGTAAATAAGCAATGTTAACCAAGCTCCCCAACCCAAGGTAGGATCTTGGTTTAGCCCAGACTGACCTGGACCTCACTATAGACTCTCAGACTGGCCTCAAACTCATGGCAATCCTAATTCCTCTGCCTCATGAGTGCTGGGATTAAAGGTGTGTACCACCATGCTCAGCTAATCAGGCTATTTTAATCTTGAAATAAAAAGCATTCATTTCCAGCAAGTCTCCCTTTACCCATCAATCTGGACCAATGGTTTCTAGGGAAGCAAATCAAAGAAGTTTATCTATAGTACCCACCCTTGACTGGACAATTTCTTGTCACTTAAAACCTAACAGTATCAATTTTATGGTCATCCTCCTACCTCTGCCTCCTTTAATCCCAGCACTCAGAAGCTAGGATCACTGTGAGTTCAAGCCCAGCCTGGGACTACAAATTGAGTTCCAGGTCAGCCTGGAGTGAGATTCTACCACAAAAAATGAAAAAGCACTTTTCTCATACCTTTGTGTTTTGTTTTCTTAATTATTCATATAAAAGCTGTTATATATAAAAGTTTAATTAGTAAGACCAAGGTCACCTCCTGCAGCCTTAGCTTCACACATTTCTGTCCCATTTGCCTTTTAACTCTGAGGTAAAAATGAGGTCAGTCTTGATTAAAAGGGAGATATCACATCATATTACTAACACATCAGTTCACAGCAATTTAACCTACTATGGCACTCATGTAAATCCTGGAGATATGTGCTCACGACAGTGTGCATGATAAGCATGATTTCATGAGAAAGGAGCTCAAAGGGAAATATCGTGCAGAACTAAATTAGTAACACATTTGCAGTGGATCATACAGAGATCACAACCTCACTGAAGAGTCTTTTAGTTACAGACATAGAGTAGTTCACATTACAGAGGAGAGCGAGACTGACACATCATTGCACAATGAAATACAGTGAACAGGAAAGGAGGAGGGAAACACTGACAAGCTCAGACGATTTTTAAATGTGCTGCAGATAATGCAATCCAAAGACTACTGAGATTTCGATGCTGTGACAGCACACCATGGCTATCTGTGGACACAGTTAAAACATTCTGCACTGATTATACAGTGACTGTTAACAGATAAACCATTCAACAAAATGGCTGATGTATCCATCGTGACGGACAACCGAATCATCTTCCAGCCATATTGAAAGAATCATGGCATATGGACTGGAAGAATACAAAGTGCATACAGTATTACATACTAAGATTTTTAGTTTGGTACAAAACCAAATGAGAGTTCTCCTAAAATACATATCCTTAGCAAGGTAAAGAACATATTATAAAATTAATTTGTCTATATGAAATAAAAATTATTACAGGTTTTTTTTTGGAACAAACATGGAAGATAGAAGAACAATAATCATTTCCAAACTCAAGACACTTCAAGAAAAGTGCAAAGGAAAAGCTGCATTGATTAAATCTCAAAAAAACAACATTGAGACAATTCATTGTTGAAAACAAAGAGCTGTTTTTAGCTTCCTTCTTTCTACCTTATAAGAAAACTTTGCAAAAAGAAACAAAAAATAAATAATACAATAAAATAAAGGTAAGGCTGGGTGTGGTGGTGCATGCCTTTAATCCCAGCACTCGGGAGGCAGAAGTAGGAGGATCACTGTGCGTTTGAGGCCACCTTGAGACTACATAGTGAATTCCAGGCCAGCCTGAGCTAGAGTGAAATCCTACCTTGAACCCACCCCCCCCAAAAAAAACCAAACCAAAACAACAACAACAACAAAAAACCCTCTTTGCGGTGAGTGAGTCTACAGCTGGGGGTGGAGGAAGAATCCCTGAGGAGCAGACAGGCTTTATCAGCCTTTCATAACCCCCCACACCCAGTTGGCCAGGAAACAATACATGTAGCAGTGTGTGGCCAGAAAGACTAAATACAGTTCTTATTGCACAGCGGGCTTGTCCATTACAAGGCAGTGCGCCAGCCTTGCTCAGGAAGACTTTGGGTGAGCCCCTTCAAAGTCAATCCTCACCACTTTTAACATGGTATTTACAAAACTGCCAAAATCAAGGCTTCAAGCAGAATTACAAGGTAACTTAATTGTGCATGTTTGAGAGAAACAGAAAAAGAGGTGGAGCAGAGAAATAAAATGTCATAGAACAGGTGTTTGGCTGCCTGCTGGGTACGGGGTGAATTTTAAATAACTTATTGTTTTGTTCCTGAGGATGACTTGGAAATATGGACTGATCTTCACCTCCCAAGCCAGCCTGAGATAATCTTTTGAGATAAGGTTTCATGCTATCTATCTATCTATCTATCTATCTATCTATCTATCTATCTATCTATCTATCTATCTATCTATCTAGGGTTTCATGCCATCCATCCATCCATCCATCCATCCATCCATCTATATATACATATATATTATAGCTCAGCTGGCTGAGCTCTTACTATGTAGCCTGGCCTTGAACTCACAGCAATCCTCCTGACTCAGCCTCCCAAATGTTGTGTGATGATAGGCATGAGCATCATACTGACTTAAGGAACTTTTACTTTTTTGTTTGATTTTTGGAGGTGGGTTCTTGCTCTAGTCCAGGTTGACCTGCAATTCACTATGTATTCTCAAGGTGGCCTTGAACTCACAGTGATCCTCCTATGCTTAGATTAAAAGTGTGTGCCACCATGCCCAGCTTTAAGAAACTTTTAAGCCAATTTCACCAGAGTATGTCTCCATCAGTACAGTGTGGCCCAAGTCACCCATCCAAGAGTACTCTAAATATAATACTCGCTTTGAAGGCTATCAATGGACCAAGTCATCTAGTACAAAGGGATTCTCAACATAGGTTAACTATTGGAGAAAAATTAAATATAACTTTATGTACATGGGTTTTTTAAAACAAACACTCCTGGTGAATTTCCTGTACATGGATCATGATACATAGCTAGAAATCACCTAACTGGGTGGGATACTCCCACTGTCAACCAGTGACAGGTAAGGTAATGTCTGTTTCCCTTTATTTCTAGGTAGCATGGATATCAGATTTGCATTGGGCATTAGGTCCAACCACAACTGGGCTCTTAATGTCATTTGGCTTTACCTCTCTCTGTACGTCCTGTGCTTGGTTTTCAGCCTTACTGAGAAGAGTTCTTAAGTCAGCTGAATCTCGAAGATGTTGTTCTTTCAAGGACCCCACTTGGTTCTCAAGCTCTTTCCTGGTCATCTGAAGGATGCTGAGGTCACTTGTAAGCTCTAAACTCTGCTTCTGAGAGCTGCAATGTGAGTATAGACACAGTTATTCACAGGCAAAAACTGAGCACAACAGAAGTCCAATTTCTTTTTTTTAAGTTTATTTATTTTTAATTTATTTATTTGAGAGAGAGAGAGAGAAAGAGAGAGGAAAGAATGGGCATGCAAGGGCCTCTCCAGGCACTCCAAAGGAACTCCAGATGCATGTGCCCCCATTGTGCATCTGGCTTACATGAGTCCTGGGAGTTGAACAGAGGTCCTTTGCCTTTGTAGGCAAATGCCTTAACCATTAAGCCATCTCTTCAGTGCCCTTAAATTTATTTTTAATATTTTATTTCATTTTGTTTATTGTTACTAGAGAAAGAAGCAGATAGAAAGACAGAAAGAAAGAAAGAAAGAAAGGAAGGAAGGAAGGAAGGAAGGAAGGAAGGAAGGAAGGAAGGAAGGAAGGAAGGGAGAGAGAGAGAGGAGGGGGGGGAGGGATGGATAGATGGACGGACAGGGAGGGAGAGGGAGAGAAAATGTGTGTGCCAGGGCCTCTAGCCACTGCAAATGAATTCTAGACACATGTGCCACCTAGTGCATCTGGCTTTCGTGGGGAAAGGGGAATTAAACCTGGACCCTTAGGCTTTGTGGGGAAGCACCATAACCACTAAGCCATTTCTCCAGCCCCTAATTTTTCTTTTTTAAATTTATTTATTTTTTTATTTTAGAGAAAGACAGAGAATGGGCATGCCAGGGCCTAGAGCCACTGCAAAGCCTTATATTTAGCCAGGCCAAATGAGCCAATGGGTGCAATCGTGGCACGAGTGTTATGGGGGAAACCAGCTGCTCTCTAATTGGACTGGAGGCCTGCTCCATGGGAGGGACTACATCCCTGATACTGAAAACCTACAACAGGGGTAGTCATGAGCCCAAGGGGTATAATGTGTACTGCTGTCTGGCCAAATGTATACACTATGCTCACCAAACTGCCTACTAAGCACATTTCTTAATGTTCATACTTATATATTAATGCTACTCTCACTTTTGGTTAGAGAAACTTCTCTTTTCAAATGGCTGTAACTTTGGGATGACTCAAAAGGCACCATGGTGCTGAGAAAAAGTGACAGAGGAGTGGTCAGCACTGAAATATCTCTATCATACCTTTCAAGGCTCAGGGTCTAATGTGGAACAGGTAGCAGAAAGAATGTTAGAGCCAAAGGAAGGGTAAGACTCCTTACAATGTACTCCTCCAGACACAAAATGGCCTGGATATCCATAGCTTCACAGTGCCTGACACTACCTACACAAGACCATCATAATAGGAGGAAAAGATCATGACATCAAACTACGAGAGAGACTTATTGAAGCCGGGTGTGGTGGTGCACACTTTTAATCCCAGCTCTTGGGAGGCAGAGGTAGGAGGATTACTGTGAGTTCAAGTCCACCCTGAGACTACATAGTGAATTCCAGGTCAGCCTGAGCTAGATAGAGTACCCTATCGCAGGGGGGAAAAAAAAAGGAATGTGTTCGTTAAAGGTACTTTTGCAAAGCCTACCAGCCCAGTTTCAATTCCCAAGTGCCCATGTAAATCCACATGCATCTGGTGTTTGCTTGCAGTGGCAGCCCTGGCATACCCATTCAGCCTTCCTCTCATGTGAATAAATAAATACAAATATTAAAAACAAAAAAACAAACAAACAGTGACTTTAGGCCAGGTGTGGTAGGGCACACCTTTAATCCCAACACTCAGGATGCAGAAGTAGGAGGATCACTGTGAGTTTGAAGCCACCCAGGTAAGCTTGGGCTAGAGTGAGACCCTACCTAGAACCCCCCCCCCAAAAAAAAACCACAGTAATTTTAGAAAGAAACATGTATTCTGGGCCTGGGGAGGTGGGTCAGCAGTTAAAGTTGCCTGCCAACCTTGTTTTAATTCCCCAGTACCCATGTAAAACCAGAAGTACAAATGTAGCACATGTGTCTGGAATTCATTTGTAGTGGAGAAAGGTTCTAGTGTATACATTTATCCAATTTTCTCTCAAAAAAGTTTTTAAATTTATACTATTTTTATAACTTTGTATTAAACCATAAACATTACTTATTTTTTTATGAGACAGAACTGGTGTACCAGGGCCTGTAGCCACTGCAATCTAATGTATGTGCCACCTTGTGTTTGGCTTACATGGGATCTGGGGAGTTGAACATGGGGCCTTAGGCTTTATAGGCAAGCAGCTCAAGTGCTAAGCCATCTCTCCAGCCTCCAAAACATTATTTAATTATAATTATATATAGTGGCATACGCCTGTAATCCCAGCACTCGGGAGGCAGAGGTAGGGTTGCTTTGAGTTCGAGGCTACCCTCAGACTACATAGTGAATTCCAGATCAGCCTGAGTTAAGAGTGAACCTCCACCTCAAAAAAAACATTAAAAAAAAAAAAAAACACAACGCACAAATATAGATGGGGCCTGGGGACATAGCTAGACCCTACGTGCAACCCTTAGCATCAGGATAGGGGACAGACTGTGACTTGCTCACTGAAAAAAAAAAGATCAATATGGAATGGATCAATTTTATAGAAGGAATCAATTTTGATCTTAAAATTTAGTAAATTTGTAGGAAAACAGGACCCAATTATATTCACTGGTATAAGTCTAATAAACTCAACAATTTGCTTATAACTATTTTTGATACTTTCCAGAAAAATTTGGCCAGGCATGGTGGTCAATGCTATTAATCTCAGCACTTCAGTGGCAGAGATAGGAGAATCTCTGAGTTTAACGCCAGTTTGGGCTAGAGTGAGACCCTGCGTCAAAATATAAAACAAAAGGTGAGGTGGTGGCAGGAGAGATGACTCCGCAAGTAAGGCAGTTGTCTGCAAAGTCTAATAACCAGGGTTTTATTCCCCAGAACACACCTAAAGCCAGATGTATAATGTGATGTATACACCTGGAGTTTGTCTGCAGCAGCTAGAGGCACCAGAGTGCCCGTTTTCTCTCTCTCTCTCTCTCTTTTTTTCTCTCTCTCTCTGTTATCTCTGTGCTTGCAAATATTTTTGTTTTGTTTTTGTTTTTTGAGGTAGGGTCTCACTCTAGCTCCGGCTGACTTGGAATTCACTATGTGGTCTCAGGGTGGCCCGCACTCACAGAGATACTCCTACCTCTGACTCCCAAGTGCTAAAGACATGTGCCACCATGCCCGGCATAAATATTTTTTTGTTGTTGTTTTTATTTTTCCAGGTAGGGTCTCACTCTAGCCCAGGCTGATGTGGAACTAACTATGTAGTCTCAGGGTAGCCTCAAACTCATGGCGATCCTCCTACCTCCAGAGTGCTGGGATTAAAGACATGCACCACCACACAGGGCTATAAATGAAATATCTAAAGAAAGGATTCTTCACATAACCCTGTTTGAAATTTACCTTTTTCTGTGTGTGTGTGGGGGGAAGATTTGCTAGGGGTGGAATTCAGGGCTTCATGAGTGCTAGAAAAACTGTCTATCACTTAGCTACATGCCCAAGCCCACCCTACATGAAATTCAGAAGGTCATTTTGTATCTTTTGTATTACAAATAGTTGACTCTAGCCATCTGATCATCACCCTTACGAACAGAGAGGATCATGGGATGAAAGGTAAACAATACCCTGTCAAATAACCAGAATCTGACTAAAGACTTTGTTACAGAAGGTATTTAAGTATCAAATCTGAGAAAAGTTAAGTATTTAACATTAAGAAAAGGAACTTCTTCCATACTTGTGCAATTCTTTCTCTTGTCGCTGCAGCTCTGATGACAGTAGAACATTTTCCTTTTTTAGAGAATGACACTCCATTTCCAATGCATCCCATTCTTTTCTCAATTTCTCTAGCTCACCTAAAATAGCCCCAAAACATACTTGTTAATATAGGAACATAAATCTATGGTAATTCAGAAGATAAAGAACAGTATCTTATTATTTTTGTGTTTGTTTTTCGAGGTAGGGTCTCACTCTAGTTCAGGCTGACCTGGAATTAACTATGTAGTCTCAGGGTGGCCTCGAACTCATGGAGATCCTCCTACCTCTGCCTCCCGAGTGCTGGGATTGAAGACGTGCGCCACCATGCCTGGCATAAGAACGGTATCTTAGAGAATGTATTTTTCCCCTTAAAAGCATGTAGAAAGGGAAGGATAGGTTTCCCATTGGTCCAGTTTCGTCAACTAATCTGTACACCTACAACAGTGTCCATTGCTGCTGAGAACCTGAACTGAGTTAAACTGGCTGCTTGTGAACTTGTGCTGGTTATCTCGAAGCTTAACAGTTGTTTGTCCAATTAAACACTTCACCAGTATTTAGTCCAGGCTGTACAGATGATGTATTCAGATTATTGTCCTTGTTTATCTATAGACTCAAACATAATCATTTTAAAGTACCTTGGGAGTATGTAGAGTGTAACTATAATAGCTTTATAATCCTAATGATTTTTTTAAATCAAATTGTATGTTACAATCACAAATTAAAGCCAGTATTTAAAAGTGAAAAAAAAAAAAAAGCATGTAGGTTTTTTCTGCATGGCTATTTGTTGAATCCTGTTACTTTCATCAATGCCTAAAGGAAATTCTATTAACTTGAGATTGTATAGTACTTTTCCTCTACTTCATTGTTTTAAGACCAGGTGCGCGCCAACACGCTAACAAATAACTTTCAATGGTACTAGATGGTATTAGTAAGATTGTAAAATCCTGTAATTTTTGCAGTAGTTGACTGTGCTCAAGTTGAAGCCCCAATATAAGGAGTAAGGGCTGCTGGGTGGGTGGGGTGATGGTGCACCATGCAGCCCCAGCACTTGGAGACAGGTAAGAGAATCACTTGAACTCAAGGACAACTTGGACTATACAGTGAGACCCAGCCCTCCCCACTCCACCAGAAGGAAAAAAAGGCATGCCAGCAAAGGTGGCACATACCTTTAATTCCAGCACTGGGGAGGCAGGGACAGCGGGAGCCCTGTGAGTTTGAAGCCAACCTGAGATTACATAGTGAATTCCAGGTCAGCATGGGCTAAAGCAAGACCCATCTGGAGCACCCCAGCCCCCAGTGCGTTACACACACACACACACACACACACACACACACACAATCAGTCAAGGGCTTTATGTAAAATAAAATCCATTTCCCAACCTTGCAACCTTGTTGCTTCCTCTCTCTGCTGGTCTTCGCACTGCTGACACCGGAGCTGGAAACTGCTTTGCAGACTCCTGATTTCTGTCTCATATTCAGCAGCTGCTTTCCTCCACCTCTCCAGCTCGGCTCGCACCTTCCTGAGCTCCTCTTGCAAAGAAGCAAAGTCAGTGTCCCGCTCAGAGGCAGCCTTTGCTGCTGCTTGGTGAAGTAGCAAGATCTCATCCTGGGCATTAAGCAGTTTATCTCTGGAGTTTGTGATTTCACTGTCCTTCTCCTCCCGAAGATTCTCAATGTCCATGTGTAACCTCTGCAGCTGGGCTACAAAAATATATTTATCCATCATTTTCTTAGTCCATTGTAATGAGGGATAAAATAACATGCCATTACTGGCTATAGCTACTACAGAGCAGTTTCTTTCTTTCTTTTCTGTTTTTGGTTTTTCGAGGTAAGAGTCTATGATGGTCAGGGCGCGTGCGCGTGCGTAGGGTCTCACTCCAGCCCAGGCTGACCTGGAATTCACTCTGTATTCTCAAGCTGGCCTCAAACTCACTGTGATTCTCCTACCTCAGTCTCCCAAGTGCTGGGACTAAAGGTGTGTGACCTCATGCCGGGGTACATGTTATTTTTTTTTTTTTCTATCCTCTTGCTGATAACAGTCTTTCATTTTGGGAGAGGGACTCATATAGCCCAGCCTGGCCTTGAACTTGCTGTAGCGAGTATGCAGCTGAGGCTGGCTGTGAATGTATGATTCTCTTCCCTCCACTTCCCAAGTGCTACTATTACAGGATGTACCACCCACCACACCCAGCTCCATTTTACCAAATCTTCACTCCTGCTTTTTCCACTAAAGGGAGCTCATTAAAGAAAAAGGTCCAAAAATTCAGTTGTGATCAGCTCAAAAGAAGAACCAAAGCCATGAAAAATGTTGACTCTGCATTTTCCTTTCTGTTGTTGTTGGTTTTTCAAGGTAGGGTCTTGCTCTAGCCCAAGCTTACCAGAAATTCACTATGTAGTCTCAGACTGGCCTTAAACTCACAGTGATTCTCCTACCTCTGCCCCCAAAGTGCTGAGACTAAAGGTGTGCTCCATCACACCCAGCCCTTTCCATTCTGTTTGAATCACTAAAAACGAACAAGTGGGTTGGAGAGATGGCTTAGCGATTAAGGTGCTTGCTGCAAAGCCAAAAGACTCAGGTTCAGTTCCCCAGGACCCACATAAGTCAGATGCACAAGGTGCCTCATGCATCTGGAGTTTGCAGTGGCTGAAGGCCCTGGCACACCTATTCACTATCTCACACTCTCTCCATCTCTATCTGCATCTTTCTCCTTCTCAAATAAATTAATAAAAATTTTAAAAAATAAACAGTATCAATCTCCATCAACTTTGGGACATCCCATACCTTGAAGAACCTGTATTTGTTTGGCTGATTCCTCAACTTGGTTTCGATAGGCTTTTCTTTCTTCTTCTAAGAGAGCTAAAAGTAAAGACACAGGTTTATCAAATCTTGTGAGGTTTTAAAGGTATTCACAATTGAGCAGCTGAAAATTTCTAAAAAGTTTTCTCCTAAGGTTTACCCAAAACACAGCAGTTATACAATAAGTACTATCAGCATTAAGCATTAATATTTTTAGGAACACAAAAGTAAGTAATAAATCTATGAAACTGAGTAACAGAGTTTCATCTTGATAGCTGTTAATCATTTTGAGATTAAATTAAAAGAAAGGGGAGGGTACTGGAGAGATGGTTTAGTTGTTAAGGCATGTGACTGTGAAGCCTAAGGACCCAGGTACTATTCCAAATTAGCCAGATGCACATGACAGCTCATGCTTCTGTAGTTCATTTGCAGTGGCTGGAGGCCCTGGCGCACCAATTTTCTATTCTCCTTCCCCCCCTTCTCTCTCCCCCTCCCTCTGTCTCCAAGGCAACTTAATAAGAACTTATCTCAAGATTTTTTTTTTTCAAGGTAAGATCTCAAGACACTTTAGACCAGGCTGACCTGGAATTCATTATGTAGTTTTCAGGCAAGCCTCAGATTCACACTGATCCTCCTACCTTAGCTTCCCAAGTGCTAGGATTAAAAGCATGCACCACCATGCCTGGGTTTTTTTGTTTGTTTTTTTTTAAACATTCTGAGGCAGAGTCTTGCTCTTCCTGCCCAGGGTGGCCTCCTCAAAGTCATACGTGCTACTGGCGTTGGCTTAGAAGATTCTATATCTTAACATTGACTGGTTTCTTACTAATGACTAGACCAGGAAAAAAATTAGATAGATAAATATCATAGAGAACATAAATTTCCCTTATCTTGTACTAAGCAACTGACATCAAGTATAATAAAAACTTACAATAAATTGATATCATGTCTTTTTTTATCTTTTTTTCTTGGTTTTTCGAGGTAGGGTCTCACTCTGGTCCAGGCTGACCTGGGATTAACTCTGTCATCTCAGGGTGACTTTGAACTCATGGCAAATGCTGGGATTAAAGGCGTGCACCACCACGCCCGGCTCTTTTTTTTCTTTTTGTTGTACAGGTTGATCGAACATTCTAATCCTCCCAAAATCAAATTTTAAAAAAGTATATTTTATTTATTTATTTGAAAGAAAGAAAGAGGCAGGAGGTGGGGACTGGGAATGGGCGCGGCAGGGCCTCTAGCCACTGCAAACTAATACCAGATGCATGCGCCCCCTTGTGGATTTGGCTGTCGAGAACCACTTTTTGTTTTATTTTTCGAGGTAGGGTCTCAATCTGGCCCAGGCTAACGTGGAATTCGCTCTGTATTCTCAGGGTGGCCTTGAACTCATGGCGATCCTCCCACCTCTGCCTCCTGAGTACTGGGATTGAAGGCGTGCACCACACGCCCAGCTTCAGAACCACTTTTAATGCCACATATTTCATATGAGAGGCTACACAAATGTCCAACCGTCACCTATCTTGGAAAGCTGTGGTCCGGAGCTATACACATCTCTGAGCCCCAACTTCTGTGCCCTCCACTATGTCCTGCTGCCTTCTTCATATAACGCCGCAGGAATTAAAGCAATCTTGGTCTCACCTTGAAGTTCAAAGCATTTTTGTTTACTTGTTCTAGCTAGCTCCTGGGCTTCGATCAGTTCTTTGCGGAGATGCTGAATGTCTTGTTTTGCCTCAATTTCTGATTGGGCACCCTGTAGATCATCTGATAAAACATGTTAATTTTAAAGCAAAAGTTAGTACCACACTGTAATGCCTATATTCAAAGACTGGCAATATCTTCCATGCTTAGGAATGTACAGTTAATAAAAATACCACTACTGAGTTAAAACTTAGTAGTAAGCATTTTAGTCATATTACCCAAAGAACATGCACATAGTTAACACAAATAACAGTACTATGAAATATAGACATTGAGTTAATTCACTGATGAAGAGTTTATGTAAGACTTAAAATCCAGAGAAACAGGCATAAAATTTCCATCTTTTTGTTGTTGTTGTCTTTGGTTTATTGTTTTGAAGCAGGGTCTCACTATAGGCCAAACTGACCTGGAATTCACTCTGTAGCCCAGGGTGGCCTAAAAGTCACTGAAATCCTCCTATATCAGTCTACGTAGTGCTGGAATTAAAGTTAAATGCATGCACTAGTATGCCTGACATCATAATCAATTTTGATATCTGATAAAGATGACAAACCAGAACACACAGCACTTACTTTTCAAATAAAATGAAAAGAACAGGTTTTATGCTAATGACATTTCAAGACAATATAATCAACACAATAATGAATTGTGCAAACATAGGGGAGCTTTTGTTTGCACATTAGTTCTCTGAACCATATGAGGGATCAACATTCTAATTATAGTGAATAAGATGCCATGCATGAAATTAGACAAACACAAGCTCCCCAGAGTGTGGGTCACAGGAAGAGGGATACTGACAAGAAGATTTACCAATTAAGTTTGACAAACACACACAAATGATTGCATTCAAACTAACCAAGTGAGTGTATAACTCTCCTTCTAGGAAACCAAGTGCCAGCTTTTTTTTTTACAAAGCACTAATAAGAAACCTTTGTTTGCTTGCTAAGGTTAAGTAAGGGTTGGTTGTGTGGGAAAATGCTCTTATTAGTTCTCTCGCACAGGTCCAGCTTCACAACACCGCAGTTGTGTCCCAGAAATGGAAGCTTTGTATCAATCTGCTTTACAATCTGGGATAAGAGTGTGATGAGGACAAGGGGAAAATGTGTAGATAAAAGTAAAATGAAGCCTTCCTACACCAAATCTATCTTATTTATCTTTTCTTTCTTTCTTTCTTTTTTTTTTTTTGTTTTTGTTTTTGTTTTTGTTTTTGTGAGGTAGGGTCTCACTCTAGTTCAGGCTGATGTTGAATTCACTACGTAATCTCAGGGTGGCCTCGAACTCACAGCGATCCTCCTACCTCTGCCTCCCAAGTGCTAGGAATAAAGGCATGAGTTACCACACCCAGCTATCTTTTCTTTTTTTAGACCAAGTCTTTGTAGTCCAGGCTGTCTTTGAACTTGCAGTCTTGCCTCAATCTTTACTAGCATATGCCACAAGAATTGGTTCCATTTTATTAGATTTAGAAGCTAAGCAGAAATAAATGCTATTGAGGAGTTAGGATAGATGAAAAGATTAACAGAACATTTTTCCCAGGCCTCCCAGCATTTGGAAGACTAAGGCAGGAGGATCTCTAGTTCACGAAGTTCACAATTTAACAAAAAAATTTTTAATTTACTTATTTGAGAATAAGAAAGAGCCAGGGTGGGGGAAGGAAAGGAGGGAGGGAGGGAGGGAGGGAGGGAACGAATGGATGCACCAGGGCCTCCAGCCACTACAAACGAACTCCAGATGCATGCACACCCTTGTGCATCTGGCTTACGTGAGTCCTAGAGAATCAAACCAGGATCCTTTGGCTTTGCAGGTAAACACCTTAACCGTTAAGCCATTTCTCCACCCCTAGTTCATGACTTTTTAAAATTAATTATTAAATAAGTAATTTGCAAGCAGAGAGAGACAGAAAGAGCAACAGAACGGGCACACCAGCGCCTCCAGCCACTGCAAACGAACTCCAGATGCATGAGCTTTACAAGGATACTGGAGAATTGAACCCTAGTCATAGGGTTTGCAAGCAAACGCCTTAACTGCTCAGCCATCTCTCCAGCCCTAGTTCATGATTTTAATAAAATAATCTGCTTTTCTCTTTACAACAATGGAACCCTTTGATTTGTCTGATATGTGAGCTATTTCACTAAATATCTTTGAAATTAAAAGTATAGACAGAAGTAATCCTGACATCCTGCAAGTACTTTGTGCCCAACACACAGTCCAATCATGACATTGGTATCAGAAATGTTGAGCCAAAAGCCAGATTTCTTGGACAAAGGCAAAAACCCTACAACTACAGATGCTTCTAAATAAAGAAATTCCCACAGGCCACCAGTGCCATCCCTTAGCCCCTAACAGCTTTCTGGCTGGTGTCAGGCTACTATGCCATCTTGTCTAACCCACTGGACTGAGCTTCTCAGAATGAAGAGAAGAAGAAAGGGTGAAAACTACAGGTTTATCAACAAGCCTCCCCAAAAACACTTTATTTTAAAATTACGTTTATAAACATTGACATTTCTTACCTACTTCATTCTAAACAAATAACTAACAACAAATAAATGTTCCTTCCAAGTAAACAAGTTTATCACATACATTGCATATTTTAGCTACACTTAAAAGTTTTTAGCCTTGGGGATGAAGAGATGGCTAAAGTGGTTAAAGGTGCTTGCTTGCAAAAGCCTGATGACCTGGGTTCAACTCTTCAGTACACACATAAAGCCAGATGCACAAAGTGGCATATGCCCCTGGAGTACATTTGCAGTTGCAGAAGTCTTTAACCACTGAGCAATTTCTCTAGTCTAATACATAAATTTTAGTTCCTGCTATTTTAAAATATTTTTTAAATTGGTTTTTAGAGATAGGGTCTCACACCAAGGATGCCTGGAATTCACTCTGTAGTCTCAGGATGGCCTTGAACTCACAGCAATCCTCCTACATGTGCCTCCCTCCCAAGTGCTGAAATTACAGGTGTGTGCCACCACGTCTGGCTTTAAAGTACCTGTTTTTAATCAGTTAACTCCAACTTAAAACTTCATATATTACATGAAATAGATCTTGTGGCAAAAGGCAAATCTAGTATCCTGCTTTATGATGTTCTAAAAACATGTTAAATTACCTTTCAGTAGGGATACTTTAGCAAGAGGTTCATTTAGATCTTGTTCATCCATTTGGGCATCTAAAAGGGAGGAAAAAGACAATTACAAGTAGTATTCAAATCTATTAGCCAACTACTACTATCAAAAGAAATAATTAGAATGGATATACTTCTTTTATTATATTGAAAATAACTTTAATAAAATACGTAAGATGCAAGAGAGTGACTTGATACAAGAGATGACCTGATAAAAGATCTGTTTCCATTAAGCACATATTCTGAAATTTTCATCAGTATTAACGAAGACACCAAGCCTTCAATATTATCTTCACACTTGCTAGCATCACTGTGACACTCACCAGTTGTATCATCACTGCACACTTGCCCGCATTACTGTGCCACTTACCAGTTGTATCGTCACTGCTTTTTTCCTTGCTTGGACTCAGAGTATCTGATAAATCAGATTCCTTTGTTCTTGACTGATTTTCTACCAAGATAAAAAAAGTAAAAATATCATAATTCAATAGTTTATATTAAGAAAACTGCTTTGCATCATGAGTGCTTAAAATTTCTTGCTATGCAAAACTTTCTTACTTCTTCACCACCCTGGCCCCAAAATGGAATGCTGGTTACTCCACATTGTTCACATTAAATTACAATGTGGGCACTGCCTGCTATGCAGAGGGCTGAGGCTTTTATTGAAGTCTGTCCAGTTGCCAACTGGAAACAAAACTGAAGCAAACTTGTTTGCAGTGGCTGGACGCCCTGGCATGCCCATTCTCCCCCCCACCCCCAACTCAAATAAATAAATAAATCACCTTAATAAAGAGTAGGGCCTACCTATCTGCATATATATGGCATTCTTTAGGACAGGGTTTACAGAGGTCATTTTTCTCACCAAAATCCTGTATCATCTCTCCTAGGCCTCAGCCAAGCTTGACATCACAGAATCTCACCATAATCTGGTTCTCACAGGTTCCAACAAGAACTCTGCTTTAGTTAAACAGGTTTCGTTATAAGGCCGGTCAGGATTGCTCATTATGGACTGCATTCTTTTCTTGAGTCTGTATTTTGCTGACCTCAACAACCAGTCTCTCTACTTGGCCTTTACATTCTGCAAGATATAGCTTAAACCTCACTGCCTCTAAGGAAGTATTCATTTCTCTAGCATGTCACTGTTATATTGTATTTTTTAATGAACTAATTCATTTTAATATTTTATTCTTATTTGTTTATGTGAGAGAGAGAGAGAGAAAGAATTGGCATGCCAGGGCCTCTAGGTGCTGCAAACAAACTCCAGATGCATGAGCCACCTTGTACATTTGGCTTTACATGGGTCCTGGAGAATCAAAACTGGGTCCTGAGTCTTTTGGCTTTACAGGCATGCACCTTAACCACTAAGCCACCTCTCCAACCCTCATGGTATTTTTCTTTTTCTTTCTTTCTTTTTTTTTCTGGTTATTCGAGGTAGGGTCTCACTCTAGCTCAGGATGACCTGGAATTCACTATGTAATCTCAGGGTGCCCTCGAACTCATGGTGATCCTCCTACCTCTGCCTTCCAAATGCTAGGATTAAAGGCGTGCGCCACCATACCCGGCCCTTATCGTATTTTGTAAATTTTTATTTTAATTTATTTGAGAGAGAGAGAGAGAGAGAAGGAGGGAGAGGCAGATAGAGAATGAGCACATCAGGGCCTCTAGCCAGTGCAAACAAACTCCTGATATATGCACCATTGTGTACATCTGGCTTATGTGGGTACTGGGGAATTGAACTTGTGCCCTTAGGCTTAAGAGACAAGCACCTTAACCACTAAACTATCTCTCCAACCCCCTCATTGTATTTATTAAAATTTATGAGAGAAAAAGACACATGGGGGAGATGGGTGACACGTGCCATTTTGTGCATCTGACTTTACGTAAGTAATAGGAAATTAAACCGTGCCATCAAGCTTTGTAAGAAAGTGCCTCTTAACCTCTGAGCCATCTCTCCAGCCTTCATTCTATTTTTCTGCCTTATTTTAAAAATATTTTTAGGGCTGGAGAGATGGCTTTGCAGTTAAGGCGTTTGTCTGCAAAGCTAAAGGATCCCAGTTGTATTCTCCGGGACCCACCTAAACCAGCTGCACAAGGGGGTGCATGCATCTGGAATTCTTCTGCAGTGGCTGAAGGCACCGGCGCATCCATATATATTTTTTCTCTCTCTCTTCCCCTCCCTCTCAAATAAGAGAAAGGGGGAGGGAAATAAAGATAGGGAGAGAGAGACAGGAAAAGAATGGGTGCACCAGGTCCTCTTGTCATTGTGAACTCCAGATACGTACACCACTTTGTGCATCTGGCTTTATGTGGGTACTGGAGAATTGAACCCAGGCTGTCAGGGCTTTGCAAGCAAGAGTATATTATTATTTGTAATCAAATCCACTCCATTTTATATTTTATTTTTATTTACTTATTTGATAGAGAAAGAGGGAGGGGGAGGGAGAGGGAGAAGAAGAAGGAGAGGGAGAGGGAGAGAGAGAATGGACATAGCAGGGCCTCCAGCAACTGCAAATCCAGACACATGCGTGCTCCTTGTGCATCTGGCTAATGTGGGACCTGGGGAATAGAACCTGTGTCCTTTGGCTTTGCAGGCAAATGCCTTAACTGCTAAGCCATCCCTCCAGCTCAATCCCACTCCATTTTATATCATTCTAAGTGCACGTATGTATCTCATGCATTCCCCAAGTGGATGCTTGTTTATATAATCACAAAATAACACATTATATATTTGTACTATTTGTACATATATATATATATATATATACATATATATGTGTATGTATGTATGTATTTAAAATGCAAAAAAAAAGGTTTATAGTACTTTTCTTTAAAAAAAAAAAACAACTTTTTGTTGTTCTTGTTGTTGTTTCAAGTTAGTTTTACTCTAACCCAGGCTGACCTGGAATTCACTATGGAGTATCAGGGTGACCTTGAACTCACAGCAATCCTCCTACCTCTGCCTCCTGAGTGTAAGAAACTTTTTTAAAAATTTTGTTTGAGAGATAAAGAGGCATATAGAGAGAATGGATGAGCCAGGGCCTTCAGCCACTGCAAACAAACTCTAGACGCATGTGCTACCTAGTGCATCTGGCTTATGCGGGTCCTGGGGAATTAAACGTGGGTCCTTTGGCTTTGCAGGCAAATGCCTTAACTGCTAAGCCATCTCTCCAGCCCTATAGTACTTTTCCATAAGGAAATAACTTATAGACATCACTATTTCCATAATTTTTTCTATAAGGAAATAATATACTAATAGATATATGTAAAGATGCTCACTGTTAAGCTGGGTGGTAGTGTACTCCAGAGGCAGAGGTAGGTAGATCTTTGTGAATTCAAGAGTAGCCTGGGGACTACAGAGTTAATTTCAGGTCAGCCTAGACTAGAGGGACACCTTATCACAAATACTAACAGAGAAACAAAGAAATGCTCACTGCTCTATTGGCCATTATGGTAAAATGAAATGCATATGGAAAATATTCAAGGTATACTGACCACTACTAATATTAAGGTAAAGAGAGGACGTATAATTTAACCCTATGTAGATTACAAAAGTTATTTGTTTTGTTTTGAGATAGGGTCTCACTGTGTAGCTCAGGCTGGCCTCAAACACATGATTCTGTTGCTTGAGCTACTTTAAGTGCTAACCTCAGACCTTGTTGCAGTGTTCTGTAGTCATCAGACACCTTCAAGTGTGAGTGTTGTAACACTGAATACCAAATGACACTTTTAGATAGAGCAGGCTAGCACATAGACAGAAAAGGATCCAGAGACTGGAGAGATGGCTCAGCAGTTAAGGTGCTTCCTTGTGATGCCCAAAAACCCCATTTCAACCCCCCAAAACCCATGTAAAAACCAAGCACAAAAGAAAGGAAAGGGTTTATTGTAGCTAGTCATGGTGGCACATACTGTTAATCCTAGCACTGGAAAGGCTGAGGTAGGAAGACTGCTGAGTTTGAGGCCAGCCTGAGACTATACAGTGAATTCCAGGTTAGCCTAGATTAGAGTGAGACACTACCTCGAAAACGGGAGAGGAAAGAAGGAAAGAAGGAAGGGAGAGAAGAAGAGGATCTAGTCTAAAGAGGAGAAAGAAAAGCAGAAACATGGCTCTGCTGATCCTAAGATTGTTAGCAATTTTATGGCATGAAATTGAAGTAGAGCAGAGAAGTATATTTTCACAACTATTCTTTCAGCTTTTATTCTAGACCTATAGTTGTAGCTGAGAGTTAAATCTGATGTTATAAGTCAGAGAACTGAGGCCCAGGCATGGGGGCACACACTTGTAAACACAGAACTGAGGCCGGTGCTGAGGCTGGAGAATCATGAGTTTGAGGCCAGGAAAACAAAACAAAACCAAAAATAAAAACTGTGAACAGGGCTGGGGAGGTGTCTCAGTGGTTAAGAGCACTTGATGCATAAACAGAAGGATTGTAGACGGACCACCAGAAAAGCTGGGTGTGGCCAGGGGGAGGACAGAGACCTGAGAAGTGCTGGGACTCACTGACAAATGGCAGTTCTGGGTTGAAGGAGAGAACCCTTCTCCAGGAAATACTTGGTTGTGTGATGCAAAAGAGAGTCTTAAGTTTCCACCTGGCCTCTGCACACATGGGCATCTGACCGTGTGTGTGTACACCACATCACACACAACATGCACACTCTATACATGTGCAAGTCCAAAAACCAAAGAACCAACCACAGAACAATGAAGAAACTGAGGCTAAAGTGAGTTGCCTGGGGCAAATAGTGTCAGAGTTATCTACTTTACCTACTTGTATTCTACTTTTTTGTTTGTTTGTTTGGTTGGTTTTTTTGAGGTAGGGTCTCACCCTAGCCCAGGCTGACTTGGATTCATATGTAGTCTCAGAGTGGCCTTGAACTCACAGCATTCCTCCTACCTCTGCCTCCCTAATGCTGGGATTTAAAGTGTAAGCCATCATGCCCAGCTACTACTACTTTTGGTTTTAATTTATTTGAGACAGAGAGGGAGGCAGATAGAGAATGGGCGCACCAGGGCCTCCAGCCACTGCAAACAAACTCCAGACGCATGCGCCACCTTGCGCATCTGGCTTACGTTGGTCCTGGAGAATTGAACCTAAGTCCTTTGGCTTTGTTGGCAAGCGCCTTAATCCCTAAGCCATTTCTCCAGCCCTACTTCTTTTCTTAAAAAATATTTTTAATTTATTTATTTGAGAGAGAGAAAGAGGCTGACAGAGACAAATAATATGTGCACCAGGGCCTCTAGCTACTGCAAAAAACTCCAGATGCATGTGCCACGATGTACATCTGGCTTATGTGGGTCCTGGGGAGTCAAATCTGGGTCATCAGGCTTTGCAAGCACCTTAACAGCTAAGCCATCTCTTCAGCCTTACTTGTATTCTACTTCTCTTTCCCAAGAGTATGTGGTTAGGGGTGGCTATCCATTTTGCTCTCAAAATTGTAGCACTGTGGAACTGCTAACAAAATGCTGATGAGTTCAGTTCACTTGCAGTGAGTTATTTGTCCTATCCCTTCAATAAATGTCCTTACCTTCAGACAATCACACTTTTCTCATTTTTGTGTGTGTGTCATTCCTGCTGAGGCAGGGTCCCTCACTTGAGCACAGAGCTGCCTGAGTCAGCTAGTCTAGTTAGCCAGCTTGCTCAGGGATTCCCTGTCTCTGCCTCTCCTGTTGGGAATACAGGTGGCCGCCACGTCCTCCAGGATTATGAGTGCTAGGGACGAACATGAGTCCTCAAAAGCTTGTATAGCACTTCATCCACTAAGCTCTCTTCAGTCCCACTTGCTGTTTTATTTTATTTATTTATTTATTATTGGTCTTTTGAGGCAGGGTCTCACTCTAGCCCAAACTGACCTGGAATTCACTATGTAGTCTCAGGGTGGCCTCAAACTCATGGTGATCCTCCCACCACCTCTGCCTGCCGAGCTGGGATTAAAGGCATGTGCCATCATGCCCTGTGGCTTATTTTATTTATTTATTTATTTATTTATTATTATTATTTTATTTTTCCGAGGTAGGGTCTCACTCTAGCTCAGGCTGAACTGGAATTCACTATGGAGTCTCAGGGTGGCCTAGAACTCACAGTGATCCTCTAACCTATGTCTCCCAGTGCTGGGATTAAAGGTGTGCGCCACCACGCCGGCATTTTTTTTATTTTTTTGAGGTAGGGTCTCACTCTGGTCTAGGCTGACCTGGAATTAACTATGTAGTCTCAGGGTGGCCTTGAACTCATGGCAATCCTCCTACCTCTGTCTCCCAAGTGCTGGGATTAAAGGAGTAAGCCACCATGCCTGGCTTATTTTTTGAAAATATTTATTTAATTTTTTTGAGGTAGTATCTCACTCTATCCCCAGGCTGGCCTTGAACTTACAGCAATCCTGTCCTACCTCTGCCTCCCAAGTGCTGGACATACACCACCACACCCAGCAAAAATATGTTAATTTATTTAATAGAGGAAAAGGGGGGATGGGGGTTCACCAGGACATCTTGCCACTGCAAACGAATTGCAAATGCATGTGCCACTTTGTGCATCTGGCTTAAGTGGCTTAAGTAGGCTTTGCAAGCAAACACCTTTAACCATTAAGCAATCTCCTAGCCATCTCTTGCTACTTTTAAATATTTTATTTTTATTAATTTATTTGAGAGAGAGATAAGGAGATAGGCAGGTAGAAAGAGACAGAGAGAGAGAGAAAGAAAGAATGGGTACACCAGGGTCTCCAGCCACTGTAAATGAACTCCAGATGCATATACCCCCTTGTGCATCTGGCTTACATAGGTCTTGGGGAGTCAAACCTGGGTCCTTTTGACTTTGCAGGCAAGCACCTTACCTGTAAGCCATCTCTCCAGCCCTTTTGCTGCTTTTAAAGCAACCACAAAACAACAAAATTTTAAAAAATCCTTCCATATCTGTCCAATTTGTTCCTTAAAATAAAAACCCAGCCAGGCTTGGTAGCACACACCTTTAATCCCAGCACTTGGAAGGCAGAAGATTGTTGCAAATTCAAAGCCACTCTGAAACTACATAGTGAATTCCAGGTCAGTCTGACCTAGAGTGGGACACTACCTCGAAAAACCAAAATAAATAAATAAAAACAGGGGCTGGAGAAATGAATCAAGAGTTCAAAACACTTGCTTGCAAAATATGACAGCTTAAGTTTGAATCTCTGGTACCCACATAAAGCCAGATGCACAAAGTGGCACATGTGTACCTACTCTCCTCCATACCTCTTCTTGCAAATAAGTAACCTGTATATAGATATAGAGATAGAAAAGAACATGGGTAGATAGAAAGAAACCCAGACAAATATGAGCATTCACACCTGTAATACCAGCACTCAGGAAGCTAAGACAGGAGGATCTGAGTTCAAAGCCAACAAACCAAAACATTACATAACCAATCAATCAAACAAAACACCAGAGGTGGAATGCTAGATCAAAACCTATGTTCTTCAAAACTCTGGTGCATATTTTATAGTCATATTTTAAAAACACACCAGTAATATTGAACAAATCATCCTTTTTTTTTTTTTTTTTTTTGAGGTAGGGTCTTGCTCTAGCCCAGGCTGACCTGGAATTCACTATGTAGTCTCAGGATGGCCTCAACCTCTCAGCGATCCTCCTATCTCTGCTTCCCAAGTGCTGGGATTAAAAGCATGTACCATTATTTATGTGCAAGCAGAGAGCAAGAGAGACCAACAGAGAAAGAGAGAGTGGGCGTGCTAGGGCCTGCAGCCACTACAAACAAACTCCAGACGCATGTGCCCCTTGTGCATTTGGCTTACATGGGTACTGGGGAATTGAACTTGGGTCCATTGGCTTTGCAGGCAAATGCCTTAACCGCTAAGCCATCTCTCCAGCCCATGAATCATTCTTAATGGCATCACACAATGCCAGTCAAATATATTCCATTCCAGAATGCAATATAGTCCATGGAAGAAGTAAGGATCTTTTCTTTAAAGAAGCACCAGTCTCCCCACCCCCAGCTTTGATTCCACTTAAAGTGTTAGCAAGTTAACCAACTAATCTGAATAGGTGCTTAGGTGCTGAAGTAAATGCTATTTTAAAGTCTGCTCTCATCTCACTTCAGTAAGATGAAATAAAGTGCCATGTGTACTAAAAATAGTTCCCTATTCAGAAACCGAACACTCGGGTCCAGAACAATGTCAAGTGTTGCATATTCTATGAATTCTTTCACCTAATATGGCTTCTGCTGTGTCCAAAATCAAGAAGCCACCAGAGACCAGAAATAACATCATCATTTTAAACCTTTTAAAGTCTTATAAACTGAATGTACTAAAGCAAACTACATGTACTAAAATTAAGTATTCCAAATTTTACCATTCTAACTGAACAGAAAGATTATGAATCTGGTTTTAAATTTTATGCTTGCCAAATCTGGTACAAGCTCTGTTCCAACAATGAACACATCCCACCAGATTTGCCTGTTTTCCTCTGCATAAAAAGGCATAGTATGATGACTTTAAAGCACACTTTTCTTCCCTAAGCTTAGCAACTGCAACAGAAGGAGTTAACATAGAAAAACTACTTTAGACAATTATTCAACTATTTATTACAAAATGTAGCAAAATTTTAATTAGATCAAACTGAGATATCAACAATTAAGGAAATTTGAACATAAGAAATTTTAAAGGCACTATATAACCCCAAAACAAAATTTAAAATATTTTTCATTACCTTAAAAGCTTTACATTGTGTTTGATTAGAATTTTGATCAAAATAAAAATCTGCAGAAATGAAACCCAAAGATCATAACCAAACCTATTAGAAAAACTTTCAAAAAAACCACATGCAAATATCCACTTGAAAACAGCTTTCCTACTAAGACTTTTCTTACAAGAACCCTTTTATATAATAAATATCTGGCACTGCTACTGTATTGTCATTTTGTGAGCTCTAAGAAATTAACCAGTGGTTACATTATATGACCTTGCAAAAGTTTACACTAACCTTCATTATCCAAAGCAGTTGTCAATTAAACAGAAAAAGCAGAAAACAAACCTTTTGAAAGCTTTGTTTCTTCTACCACTTTGGTTAGATGCCCCTGGACGATCAGCTTCTCTGCCAAAGAAAACAGGCGTTACTACCGAGCCCGACACAGCAGCATTTCCCTGTGCAGAGCTGAAACACATTCCATGACCAAATTTAAAGATGATAGCATCACTCCTATGACCAAGCTTGAACAAAAAACCTGAACCACGACCTCAAGCTTGACAGAGCAATCAAGATAATGCAGAAGCCTGGGTTGGGGAAACAATTTGCCTTTTGTCTTCAGTGCATGTCACCTTATTGTAAAGTCAGGATCTTTTCTTTCTTTCTTTCTTTTTTTTTTTTCTTTGGTCTTTCAAGGTAGGTGTTTTGGTTTTTCTTGCTCAGGCTGACCTGGAATTCACTATGTAATCGCAGGCTGGCCTCAACCTCACAGCAATCCTCCTAATTTTGGCTCCTGAGTGCTGGGATTAAAAGCGTACGTATACCACCGTGCCCGGCTCAGGATTTTTCTATAAAGCAACAATGCAGTCTCTAAATCAGGGATGTTCTAAGACCTTATATGTATGTAAATCAGCTATAAAAATCATGTTATTCCAAGTTTACTTTTCTCTGTTGATGAAACAGATACCTAAGAAACTTACTGCAGGAAAATAAATGATTTTAGAAGAGTTATTTAAAGAAATAAAAATGCTATGTTTAATGGCATAATGTGCTTTTGTAATTTATTTGGTTTTACTTTCATAGTCTACATTTCACTGAGGCAGATGACAGATCTATTATAAATATTCCCAGCTTTTATCCTAATTACAATGGTATCTTTCAATTTATTCTATTGCCATATGTGAATTTTTTTTTTCTGTTGGCTGGAGAGATTGCTTAGCTGTTAAGGCACTTGCTGGAGAAGCCTAAGGACTCATGTTCAACTCTACAGATCCCAAGTAAGCCAGATGCACAGTGATGCTAGCATGTAAGGTCACACATGTGCACAAGAGGGTATACACGTCTGGAGTTCCAATTGCAGTGGCTAGAGACCCTGGCGTGTCAATCCCCCCTTCCATTAAAAAAAAAAAAGGCCAGAATGTTGGGCTTGCCTCAAAAAAAAAGGTTTTTTTCTGTTCACTTAGCAACCATTTACAATTTGGTTCACAGCATCACCAAATCACTGAAACCAATCAACACCATTACAACTTCTTATTTCCAAACCCCAGGGTGCCTTTCCAACTCTTATAGATTGTTTATTCCTGTCTTTCTTTTTCTTTTCAAATGTTTTTTGTGGATGTGTAGTAGGCATGCCAGGGTCTTTTGCAAACTAATATCACACCATGAGTTCTTATCTGTTGTAATGTGGGGGTACTGCGGAACTGCACTCAAGCCAGCAGGCTTTGAAGCAAGTGTCGTTAACCACTGAGTAATCTCACCCCATGTCTTTCTCTTTTTTTAAATATTTTCATTCTATTTATTATTTTTTGTTCTGATTTTTCAAGGTAGGGTCTCACTCTAGCCCAGGCTGACCTGGAATTCACTTAGTCTCAGGGTGACCTTAAACTCACAGCAACCCTAACCTCTGCCTCCGAAGTCATAGGATTGAAGGCATGTACCACCCCACCACACTACCCCTTGCCTTTCTTAAAAACAAAGATTTTCCTTTTTTTTTTTTTTTTTTGAGGTAGGGTCTCACTCTAGCACAGGCTGACCTAGAATTCATTATGTAGTCTCAGGGTGCCCTCAAAGTCACAGCAATCCTCCTAACTCTGCACCCCAAGTGCTGAATTTAAAGGTGTGCATCACTATGCCTGGCTTTATCCCTGCCTTTCTTAGCAACAAAGGTAAGTTGCCTATACTGCCTTGAACTCATTGTTAGCTCAATCAGAATCAAACTTACAACCCTCCTGCCTCAACCTCCCAAACAGCTGGAATTACAGGCTTGTGCCACCAGGCTCACCTTGGATTTAGACCATTTTAAAAGGCATTAGGGCTGGAGAGATGGTTTAGCAGGTTAAGGCAATTTGATTCCCCAGGACCCATGTAAGCCATGCACAAGGTGGCACATGCATCTGGAGTTCATTTGCTGGAGGACTGGCATGACTATTATCTCTATCTGCTTCTCTTTCTATCTCTCTCTCAAAATAAACAAATAAATTTAAAGGCATTTTTAGTATTACAGTATGTAAATTATAATATGCCCTACCTGTTCTCTGGCTCTACTCCATTCCCAAAATTAACTTTCTAAAAGCAATAGCTTCAACTTTTAGCTATTTTTCCATTACGTACATTTATTTTAAAGTTTTATTTATTTAGCTTTTAAGAGACAGAATTTCACTATGGGACCCAGGCTAGCTTCAAACTCACAATACTTCTGTTCTACCTTCCAAGTGATAAGATTAACAGGCACACACCACTATGCCTGTCCTATGTTTATACTTCTATATAATATACTGACTTTAGATATTTATTGATCACCTCTTATACACAATCTGCTTTATGCTACACAGCCAAGAAACTATGAGCAGAAGCATAAAATTCCCTATTCTATCACATACACGAGTAGACCATCACCCTCCCCCCCCAGAGTTTGTTTGTCTGTTTATTGTCATTGATAACCAAACCCAGAGCCTTGAGCTTGCTAGGCAGATGCTCATCCACTGAGCTAAATCCTCAACCCCAGGTTTTTATTTTTTTTAATGACAGTAAATAACTTAGGCTGGCCTCTAACTCAAGATCTTCCTGCCACAACTTCCCAATTGACAGGATCACAGCTTGCTGATATCACCACATCTGACTTTTCCTAGTCTTCTCCGCTCCCCCCAGGTAGTATCTCACTCTAGCTCAGATTAACCTGGTGATCATTCTGTAGTCCCAGGCTGGACTCGAACTCACAGCAACCCTCCTACCTCTACCTCTCAAGATTAAAGGCATGTGCCACCATGCCCAGCTCTTTTCCCAGCCTTTTAATACTGCTGCTTCAGTCTTGTGTCCTGTGAAAATCCTCTGACCCTGGCTTAGAAATCTTCCTCTTCCTGTTTTATTCCCTTGTTTTATTATAATGCATCTCCTGATAATTTCCTGAAAAGGAGTGGATGGGGAAATATTTTATGACTATGTTCTTCTGAAAATCTTAGTATACTAACATGATGTTTGATAGTTTGACTAGATGCCACTGTACAAGAAATAATTTTCCTTTTTAAAACATTTTAAAATTATTTTTGTGTCTGTGTTCAAGTGTGTACCTGTGCATACATGTCACGGTACACAAGTGGTGGTCAGAGGACAACTTTTGAGCTAGTCCTCACCTGTCCACCACATTTTGGGGCTGGTTTCTCCTGGAAGCTGGCTCTATTGCCCTTGGCTGCACTCACCACAAGCTTCTGTGAACTTCTCTGTCTGCGCCTTCCATCTTGCTATCAATAGAAGTGCATCATGGCTTTAAATTTTTTTTTAATTTATTTTATTTATGAGTCAGAGCACAAGAGAGAACTGGCACACTAGGGCTTCTATCCACTGCACAACCTTGTGTGCATGCATCACCTTGTACATTTGGCTTACATGGGTTCTGGGGAGCCAAATGTAGGTCCTTAGGCTTTGCAGGCAAGTGCCTTAACCACTAAGCAATCTCTCCAGGCCCCACCATGGCTTTTTATATGTGGCGTCAAAAAATGAAGTCAGGTACTCCATCTTGAGTGGCAAGCACTTTATCCACTGAGCCATCTCCGGAGCCCCAAGAAATAATTTTCCTTCAGCATTCTGAAAGCACTGTTCTGCTAGTTCCTAGCTTTCACCTAGATGAGTCTAAAGACAGTCTGACGTCTATTACATGGTCTTTATGGTAAAGAATTCTTGTGCCCACCAATGCCTGGTCTGTCCTTCCTTCCTTTCTTCCTGCCTGTCTGCCTGCCTCCCTCCCTCCCTCCCTTCTTCTTCCCTTTCTTTCTTTCAGGTTTTTCAAGGTAGGTTCTCACTCTAGCTCAGGCTGACCTGGGATTCACTCTGTAGTCCCAGGGTAGTCTTGAACTCATGGCGATCTTCCTACCTCTGCCTCCCAAGTGCTGGGATTAAAGGCGTGTGCCATCATGCCTGACTTTTTTGTCCTTTCTTTTTTAAAAAATTTCAAAGGGGACTGTGGGGGGGGGGGAGTGAATTTCCATGGGATATTTATTTATAATCATGGAAAATGCTAATAAAATTTTTTTTAAAAATGGGTTATGTAGTAGACTAGCTGACAGAAAGCTGGAAAAAGCCATTCTACATGGAGTTCAATGGGAGAAAGAGATATCACCAGTGAAGATACTCAACAGTGGACACTGCAAGCCGTATAATTAGCCAGTCAGGCCAAATGAGCCAACGGGTGCAATAGTGGCACGTCTGTCATGGTGGAAACCAACTGCCCTCCAATTGGACTGGCGGCCCACTCCATGGGGGGGAATACATCCCTGATACTGAAAACTTAAAACAGGGGTTGTCATGAGCCCTAGGGATGTAACATCTGCTGATGTCTGGATAAGTGTATATACTATGCTTATCAAACTGCCCAGTAAGCACTTCTCTTAATATTTATACCCTTACATTAACACTACTCTCACTTTGGGTAGAGAATCTTCTCTTTTCAGATGGAAGTGACCTTGGGATGACTCAGAAGGTATCATAGTGCTGGAAAGAAGTGACTGGTGTACTAAGTAACATCTCGATCACACCTTCCAAGGCTCAGGGTCTAACGCAGAAGAGGTGGTAGAAAGAATGTAAGAGCCAAAGGAAGGGTAGGACTCCTTACAACGTGCTCCCTCCAGACACAAAATGTCCTGTATATCCATGACTTCATCGTGCCTGACGCTACCTACACAAGACCATCATGAGAGGAGGAAAAGATCATGACATCAAAATAAGAGAGAGACTGATTGAGATGGGGAGGGTACATGATGGAGAATTGAATTTCAAAGGGGAAAATATTGGGGGGGAGGCAGGGTATTACCATGGGATATTTTTTATAATCATAGAAAATGTTAATAAAAATTTAGAAAAAAAAGAACAAATAAAATTTTTTTTTCATTTATTTGCAATCAGAAAGATGCAGACAAAGACAGAATAGGTGCACCAGGGCCTCCAAACTCTGCAAACAAATCCCAGATGCATGTGCCAACCTGTGCAAATAGCTTACATGGGTACTGGACAATTAAAACTGGGTCCTTAGGCTTTACAGGCAAGTGCTTTCATCACTGAGCCATCTCTCCAGCCTCTGCCGGTCCTTGCTGAGTACACCACAATTCCCTACCTCTGAGAAAGGTCCATAGGACTAGGGCTGGCAAGGGCCAAAGCACTTAAGAGAGAATAGGAGATTTCTATCCCTCTCTTGCCCCCTACTGCATACAGGAATTCTAGAAATATGATTTCAGATGGCAACATACTATCATAAAGGCTCCATTAATCCTTGTCCCTGAGTAGCAATGTGAAACAGTGTTCTCAGCCCCGCAGACATGTAATATGAGTGAGAAATAGACATCTGTCAAATTAAGCCAGTAAGATTTCAGGGTTTGAAGGCAGGAGAGATGGCTCAATAGTTAAAAACACTTACGTGAAAAGCCTGTCAGCTAGGGTTCAAATCCCCAGTACTCACATAAAGCCAGATGCACAGTGGTACATGCCTTTACAATGGCAAGAGACCATTTTTTTTTGGGGGGGGGTTCAAGGTAGGGTCTCGCTCTAACCCAGAGTGACATGGAATGCACTACAAAGTCCCAAGCTGGCCTCGAACTCACAGTGATCCCTAGTGCTGGCATTAAAGGAGTGTACCACCACACCCAGCTTTTCTGACCATATTCTTTTTTTTGGTTTTTCAAGGTAGGGTCTCACGCTAGCCCAGGCTGACCTGGAATTCATTATGTAGTCTCAGGTTGGTCTCAAATTCACAGCAATCCTTCTACCTCTGCTCCCAAGTGGTGGAACGTGTGCCACCAGGCCAGGCTTGGATCTACTTTCTATCATGATAGATTTACTTGCTTTGGATATGGAATAAAACAGCTTGTGACCTTCTGTGTCTGGTTTAGTTTATAATCTTTTTGTTGTTGTTGTATGTGTGTATGAATATGAGTACGTGTTAATATGAATGCGTGTGCACAATCTACATTGGCATACATGTGGAGATCAGAGGATGATTATGTGGTTAGCCCTCGCCTTTCACCTTGTTTTGGGGCAGGGTCTCTTGTCCACAGCTGTGCTTGCTGGTCTCAATGGGGCAGGTCACTGGTCTCTATCTCATGCTGAGATTACAGATGCTACTGCCACAGAGTCCAACTTTATATGAGGTCTGGGGATCAGAACTCAGGTGGCCATGCCTGTGTGGCAAGTACTGAGCAATCTTTCCTGCCTTGGTTTGTGATATTTACATACATTGTAAAGAGCATTCTTTGCACTGTTTAACTTTATAAGCTCAGACCTTCCAATTATAGGAAATTATCTGATCTTTCTTTTACTCTTCCTTTTCCCCACTCTTCTCTCCACCCACTTTTTTTTTTAAATCGCTAAACCATCCCTTTAGCCCTCCACTCATTCTTGAACTTATTATTCAAACATTAGATCTTCAGGGATTTTCCAAGATTATTTTGAAATTTTAAGATTTTTCAAAAATTAAAAAGAGAAACATGCTTCTCATGTTGTTTCACTTCTTGGACTCTTCTACTGATTTAAATATTTTGCTTACCAGAAGTTTTACTTGCAGAGCTGGAGAGATGGCTTAGCAGTTAAGGCACTTGCCTGTGAAGCTAAGAGCCCAGGTTTGATTCCCCAATACCCATGTAAACAAGATGCATAAAGTAACATCTGGATTTCGTTGGCAGTGGCTAGAGGCCCTCCACATCCCCCCACCCCCCGCGCCAAAAACAAAAATGTTTCACTTGCAGGTTGGAGAATCAAATCAGTTAGTTGGTAAAGTGTCTGCATTGCAAGCTTCTGACCTTAACCCATCAAAGATATCAGAAATTCAAGAAGAGAAGTTGAGAATTATTTAGCACAAATGAAGGAGAAAATAAAAGGGCTTTCTTTCTTTGGTTTAAAAACTTCCTGTTTTACCAGAGGCAGAGACAGAAGCAGGAGGATCCCTGTGAGTTCGAGGCTAGCCTGAGACTACATAATGAATTCCAGGTCAGAATGGGCAAGAGCAAGACCCTACCTCAAACAAAAATGGCCATGTGTGGTCCTGGAGGAAGGTCACAGAAAGGTCTATGAGAACACCCTGTGGGGTTGTGGAAGTAGATTTCCTGCCTGGTCCCCTAAGCTCAAGTTTAGTGCAGGTGGCTGCTCAGGGGCCTTTGTGTTCAGGGCCTCTGCAGCTGGCTCCTTCATTCAGATCACTGGCCCCACCTGAGGGATGGTGTCCCACTTTGGCTGGGCAGACATCAAGCCTGCTGCTACCTCAGGGCCTTTGAACTTGCTGGTTCCTGTGTTTGGTGGTGTCCTCATCCAGGTGTTTTGATGGCTCACTCCCCTGTCTCCTATTCCTGATTTATTATTATTTATTTATTTACTTGAAAGCAGGGAGATAGAAAGAATGGGCAAACCAGTGCCTCTAACCACTGCAAACAAACTCCAGATACATGTACCACCTTGTGCATCTGATTATACAAGGGTCCTGGCGAACTGAACCTGGATCATTAAGGCTTTGCAGGCAAACACCTTAACCACTGAGCCATCTCTCCAACACCATGAAATGCCATTTTATCCACACAGCTTTCTTAGGGTAATATGTTTAAGATGGAAACTACCAGCTCACTCCCTCTGCAACCTTGTCCCCTGATTGGTCAGCCGGAGACTACATGGTGAACTGCAGGTTAGCCTGGGCTAGAGCATAACCCTACCTTGAAAACAAGACCCCCGCCCCAAAAGAAGATTGGAAAACTTCTTTTGTTTGTTTGAGGGTTCCTCTAATGAGGTAATCCTTTCTCTCCTCTTTTTGTTTTATTTGATTATTTTTGAGGAAGGGCTCATTCTGGCACAGGCTGTCCTGGAATTCACTACGTAGTCACAGGGTGGCCTTGAACTCATGGCAATCCTCCTACCTCTGCCTCCCGAGTGCTGGAATTAAAGGTGTTTGCCACCATGCCTGACCACTTTTTGTTTTATATAAGATGGGATCTTAGCCAGGTTGGCCTACAACTTGCAATCCTCCTGCCTTAGCCTCCTGAGTACTAAGATTACATATGTACACTACCATACTTGGATGTGTTCCAATTAAAAAAATATTTTATTTATTTGCAAGGAGAGAGAGAAAAGAGACAAAGAATGGACATGCCAGGGCCTCTAGCCACTTCAGATGAACTCCAGACACATGAGCCACATTGTGCATATGGCTTACATGGGTACTGGGGAACTGAACCTGGGTCCTTAGGTTTCAAAGGCAAGTGCCTTAACTGATAAGCTATCTCCCCAGCCCATGTCATCCTCTTTTTTGTTTGTTTTGTGTGTCCAGACAGGGCCTCGCTCGAACCCAGGCTAACCTGGAATTCACTATGTAGTCTCAAGGTGGCCTCAAACTCATGGTGATCCTCCTGCCTCTGCATCCCAGGTGCTGGGATTAAAGGCATGTGCCATCACACCTAGCCCTTTTTTTTTTTTTTTTTTTTTTGTTTTTCGAGGTAGGGTTTCACTCTAGCTCAGACTCTCCTGGAATTCACTATGTAGTCTCAGGGTGGCCTTGAACTCATGGTGATCCTCCTACCTCTGCCTCCCAAGTGCTGGGATTAAAGGCGTGTGCCACCACGCCCGGCTCCTAGTCCATTTTTTTAAGAGAGAGAGAGAGAATTGGCACACGAGGGCCTCAGCCACTGAAATTGAAATCTAGACCCTTGTGCCACCTAGTGGGCATATGCAACCTTACACTTGCCTCATCTTTGTGCATCTGGTTTACATGAGATCAGGAAGGTTGAACATGTGTCCTTAGGCTTCACAGGTAAGCACCTTAACTGCTAAGCCATCAATCCAGGCCCCATGCCATCCATTTTTAGCGTTATATATACTTACTATAAAAACATACATACACACACACACACACACACACACACACACACACACACTAGAGGGCTGGAGAGATGGCTTAGCGGTTAAGGCGCTTGCCTGAAAAGCCAAAGGACCCTGGTCCTAATAAGCCAGATGCACAATGTGGCGCATGCATCTGGAGTTTGTTTGCAGTGGCTGGAAGCCCTGGTGTACCAATTCTCTCTCTCTCTCTCTGCCTCTTTCCCTCTCTCAAATAAATAAATAAAACTAAAATAAAAAATTAAAATAAAAAAACAGGCCAGGTGTGGTGGCGCACGCCTTTAATCCCAGCACTTGGGAGGCAGAAGTAGGAGGATTGCCGTGACTTTGCAGCCACCCTGATACTCCATGGTGAATTTCAGGTCAGCCTGAGCTAGAGTGAGACCCTACCTCGAAAAACCAAAATAAATAAATAAATGAAAAAAAAACCATAAATGCATAAAACACAAATGTACAGATGAATTATTATAAACAAATTTCTGTGTGTCCACAGCCCAACTCAAAAGACAAGTTTCCCACCATCCCCAAATCCCTCGATATTTTCCTTTCCAGTCAACATCCTTTCTCTCCAATAAACGCAACTAACTATACTGACTTTTTTTGTGGGAGGGGAGGGGGTTGGTTGATGACTATACATGTACATGGGCCACCACACACATGTGTAGGTGAGAGGACAACTTCTCAGTGTCCCCACATTCCAACTTGCTTGAGGAAAGCCTCTCATTCTCATTGTTGGTCATTGACATGTTAGCCAGGGTAGTAGTTGTTCACTATCTTGTTAGCCAGGTCAAATGGTCCATGAGCTTCCAGATAATTTTCCTGTATTTGCCTCCCATCCTGCATGTCACCATGCTGGGATAACAGAAGTCCACCACAGCTTCTGGATTTCACATGGGGTCTAGAGACCTAAACATGACTCAGACTCAAGTAGCAATTGATTTATCCACTGAGAATTTCCTTCTTTATCCTTTTAAGGCACTTACTCTTTCACATCTATTTTTTTTTTTTTTTTTTTTTTTTTTTGAGGTAAGGTCTCACTTTCATGCAGGCTGAAGTCAGTCTGCAGTCCCAGGCTTGCCTCAAACTCAGTGATCCTCCTACTTCTGCCTCCTGAGTGCTGGGATTAAAAGTGTATGCCATGGGCTGGAGAGATGGCTTAGTGGTTAAGCGCTTGCTTGTGAAGCCTAAGGACCCCGGTTCGAGGCTCAGTTCCCCAGGTCCCACGTTAGCCAGATGCACAAGCGGGCACACACATCTAGAGTTCATTTGCAGAGGCCGGAAGCCCTGTCGCGCCACATTCTCTCTCTCTCCCTCTATCTGTCTTTCTCTCTGTGTCTGTCGCTCTCAAATAAATAAATAAATAAAGTGTATGCCATAACACCTGACAATCACATAACTTTAGTCACACTATTCAAGTATGTATGACTAAATATCACTTTAACATTATAAAAACTGAATATTACAATATGCTTTCTTAGACCAACAGACCACAGTATGCATTCATCACTTGACTGGTGAAGAGCCTAGGACTGTGTCCACATTAAATTACTGTACATACTGCTGCTCTGAACTTCCTGGAATTTGAAGCTTGGGCATTTCTGTAGGGAACTCACCATGGAGTAGAATGGAGAATATCATAATTTTTACTGTATTATCTAAGCACTTAGTTTATAGTCAGAAAACATTAGAGTTGCAAAAGCTATTGAATCCTTCTAAAACTGAACAGAAGTTAACCAAGCTTATTTCTTAGTTCACAGGAATAAATTAGGTGCTAATTACATTACTGTGTGGTACAAAATCAACAGGAAGAACATGACATGCATAGAAGCTAGGAGGAGCACAAGTCCACCAGGAGTAAGTTATCTTCTCACAGCCAGAGACCCATTTTAATTCAATGACAGCTACAACTAACTGAAGTGCAGACTATAACTACCATGGGGGTCCTACACAGATGAAAGGGATGGGTGAGTAAAGGAGAATCAGGCAACCTGAAAAGCTGAGTTTCCCTCAAAAAATAAAGCTATAACTACTACTTCAAAGTAATATGCCTAAGAAAGGCGAGCTGGAGAGATGACTTAGCAGTTAAGGCACGTGCCTGCAAAGCCAAAGGACCACAGTTCGATTCTCCATGACTCATGTAAACCAGATGCACAAAGTGGCACATGCTTCTGAAATTCATTTGCAGTGGCTACAGAGACCCTGGTGCTCCATTCTCTCCCCCCCCCTCTTTCTCTCTCTCTCTCTCAAATACACACATTAAAAGAGAGTAAAAGGCATTCATGGTGGCAATTAAATAGTGAGACAATCTCTAAATTATGAGAAAATATTATTCTAACATGATAAAAAATACAGCTAGGTCAATTGGCTTTCAATGCCGGATGACTGGGGATAGAAAAGGAGGGTACTGGGCTGGAGAGATGGCTTAGCGGTTAAGCGCTTGCCTGTGAAGCCTAAGGACCCCAGTTCGAGGCTCGGTTCCCCAGGTCCCACGTTAGCCAGATGCACAAGGGGGCGCACGCGTCTGGAGTTCGTTTACAGAGGCTGGAAGCCCTGGCGCGCCCATTCTCTCTCTCTCTCTCTCCCCATCTGTCTTTCTCTCTGTGTCTGTCGCTCTCAAATAAATAAATAAATAATTAAAAAAATATATATATAAAAAAAGAAAAGGAGGGTACTTAATAGGTTGATATTGTATTTATGTAAGTACAATGATTGTGATGGGGAGGTAATATGATGGAGAATGGAATTTCAAAGGGGAAAGTGGGGGGGGTAGGGAGGGAATTACCATGGGATTTTTTTATAATCATGGAAAATGCTAATAAAAATTTTAAAAAGGGGCTGGAGAGATGGCTTAGCGGTTAAGCGCTTGCCTGTGAAGCTTAAGGACCCCAGTTCGAGGCTCGGTTCCCCAGGTCCCATGTTAGCCAGATGTACAAGGAGGCGCACACCTCTGGAGTTCGTTTGCAGAGGCTGGAACCCCTGGCGCGCCCATTCTCTCTCTCTCCCTCTATCTGTCTTTCTCTCTGTGTCTGTCGCTCTCAAATAAAAAATAAAATAAAAATTAAAAAAAAAAAAAAGAAAAGGAGAAAAACAAGTTACCTTGACAGGACAAAACTTCCATAAGCACCTCTCCAGAATCCCTCCCACACATTTCTACTTGTTGCCTAACAAGTATTTCTTTGTACCATGCATTACAAAGCACAATTTAGTCTCAGTAAGCTTTCACAATAATCACATAAGGTAGACACTACCTCCCCATGTTGCAAGTGAAGAAATTGAGTTAAAAGAACTTAATTTACCTAGAATCATGCTGCTAGCCAAGGACCAAACCAGGATTCATATCAATGTCCCTCTGACTCAGTTCCCCCATCATCAGTGGAAATGAACTAGTCATCCAAAAGGTTATGAAAAAGCAAGTAAAGCCAGGTGTGCTGGCGCATGCGTTTAATCCCAGTAATTGGGAGGCAGAAGCAGGAAGATTGACATGAGTTCAAAGCCACCCTGAGACTACACAGTGAATTCCAGGTCAGCATGAGCTAGAGTGAGACCCTACCTCGGGAAAAAAAAAAAGCAAGTATAGGATGGAAAGATGGTTTAGTGGTTAAAGACACTTGCCTGCAAAGTTTACCATTCTGGGTTCAATTCCCAAGCTATCCATGTGACCAGATGCAAAAAGTGGCACTTGTGTTTGGGGTTCATTTGCAGTAGGATAGAACCCAAGTGCATGCATACAGACATGTGCACATGCAAATAGATAACAAAGGGATGGAGAGATGGCTTGGCAGTTAATTCATTTGTCTGAAAAGCCAAAGGACCCAGGTTTGATTCCCCAGTGCCCATGTAAAGCCAGATGCACAAGGTGGCACATGCATCAAGAGTTCATTTGCAGTTGCTAGAGGCCCTGGTGCACCCATTCTCTCTTTCTATCTGCTTCACTCTCTTAAATAAATAAATAAATAAAATTTTAGGGTTGGAGAGATGGCTTAGTGGTTAAGCACTTGCCTGCGAAGCCTGAGGACCCTGGTTCGAGGCTCCATTCCCCAGGACCCATGAAAGCCAGATGCACAAGGGAGCGCATGCGTCTGGAGTTCGTTTGCAGTGCCTGGAGGCCCTGGCGTGCCCATTCTCTCTCTTCCCCCCTCTTTCTCTGTCAAATAAATAAATAAAAATAAAAAAATTTAAAAAAATAAATTTTAAAAATAGGTGTGGTGGTTTGATTCAGGTGTCCCCCATAAACTTAGGTATCTTGAATGCTAGGTTCCCAGCTGATGGAGATTTGGGAATTAACGCCTCCTGGAGGGAGTGTGTTGTTGGGGCGGGCTTATGGGTGTTATAGCCAGTGTCCCCATGCCAGTAACACTCTCCTGTTACTATTGTCCACCTGATGTTGGCCAGGAGGTGATGTCCACCCTCTGCTCATGCCATCGTTTTCCCCTGCCATTGTGGAGCTTCCCCTCAAGCCTGTAAGCCAAAATAAATCCTTTTTCCCACAAGCTGCTCTTGGTTGGGTGATTTCTGCCAGCAGTGAGAACCTGACTGCAACAGTAAAGTGGGACTGCTCCTAGACACCTGACCGTGTGGCTTTGGCTTTTTGGAGCTGACTTTCAGGAGGAATGTGGAAGGATTTGAAACCGTGGCCTAAGAGATGCCTTGCAGTGCTGTAAGTACAGCTTAATGGACTGTTCTGGTCTGAGCTACAAGACCTGAATGCAGTAAGAACTACGGACTGTGAGGTTTGGCTTATGAGGGTGAGAAAGAGCTTTGCTTGGACTGGGCTGGCAGTTTGTGTGAGAAGCTTGCCCTTATGCCCGTATCCTGAGAAGTTGTGCAGGATTACTTTGCATAGAAATGAACTGGAGTGAGCAGAGGGATATGGCACAGGAAGAAAAATCTTTGGGTGAACTGTTGCCCGTTCAGCTGCAATTATGAGCTTACAACCTTTGAGATTGAGCCAGCTGACCTGCATTGGGGCAATAGGAAAAATGTAGACTCTTTAAAAGAGGCCTGAGTGCTCAAGAAGTGTCCTGTTCTTCAAAGTCTGCTTTATTCCCCCTGGATTAACAAATTGGGAGGCCTGAGTGCTCAAGAAGTGTCCTGTTCTTCAAAGTCTGCTTTATTCCCCCTGGATTAACAAATTGGCACCCTACCTGGTATTGTGGAGTATAAGAAATACAGGAAAGAGAGGGTTGTTGAGTTTGCAACACAGTCTTGTGTTTTAGAAATGGCCATGGGCAACATGAAGCAGGTTTGCTGGATGCCTGCATGGAGACTCCATGGAGCCATGAGGATGAACCATGGATTGCAGTGGAGATGTCAGGACCACAAGATGGCTGCTAAGGAAAGCTGCTGGCCCTGATGATGTTTTCCAAGACTGTGAGTAGCCTATATGGAGGGGCAAAATTGGAATGCTAGAGACTTGTTGCTGGTTAGAATTATTGAATTTGGAGATTTGTCACTAGCTAGCATTGTTGGACATGGAGTTGCAGAATTTGATGTTTGTCCTAGTTCTTTTAAATCTAGTATTGGCTGAATGTTTCTTTGCTATTCCCTATGCCATCTTTTGAAGTGTGAATGTTTATTCTGTGCCATCACGGGGATTTTTTGTTTTTTGTTTTGTTTTGTTTTTTGATGTACGGTCTCACTCTAGCCCAGGTTGACTGGGATTCACTATGGAGTCTCAGGGTGGCCTTGAACTCATGGCGATCCTCCTACCTCTGCCTTCTGAGTACTGGGATTAAAGGCGTGCGCCACCATGCTCAGCTCATTATGATTTTTTTTTTTGGGGGGGGGGGGCTTTTCGAGGTAGGGTCTCACTCTGGCTCAGGCTGACCGGAATTCACTATGTAGTCTCAGGGTGGCCTTGAATTCACAGCGATCCTCCTACCTCTGCCTCCCGAGTGCTGGGTTTAAAGGCGTGTGCCACCACACCCAGCTACATTATGGGTTTTTTTGAAGTTATTTTTTGGTATTATGGCTCAGTTAAAAGACCTTGGACTATGGGGAAATATGAACATCACTGGAATTGATAAAAACAATGGGGACGTTTAAAGTTGGACTGAATGCGTTGTATTTTATATCATGTATGGATATTAGTTTATGGGGGCCAGAGGCAGAATGTGGTAGTTTGATTCAGGTGTCCCCCATAAACTTAGGTATCCTGAATGCTAGGTTCCCAGCTGATGGAGATTTGGGGAATTAACACCTCCTGGAGGGAGTGTCTTGTTGGGGTGGGCTTATGGGTGTTATAGCCAGTGTCCCCATGCCAGTGTTTGGCACACTCTCCTGTTACTGTTGTCCACCTGATGTTGGCCATAGGGGGATGTCTACCCTCTGCTCATGCCATCGTTTTCCCCTCTCATCATGGAGCTTCCCCTCGAGCCTGTAAGCCAAAATAAATCCTTTTTCCCCACAAGCTGCTCTTAATTGGGTGATTTCTACCAGCAATGAGAACCTGACTGCAACAATAGGTAACACTTTTTTTGGGGGGAGGGGGTGCGTGGGGGATTTCGAGGTAGGGTCTCACACTGTCTCAGGCTGACCTGGAATTCACTATGTAGTCTCAGGGTAGCCTTGAACTCACAATGGTCCTCCTACCCCTGCCTCCCGAGTGCTGAGATTAAAGGCGAGAAAGTAAATAAGGCGTGATGGCACACACCTTTAATCTCAGCACTCGGGAGGCAGAGGTAGGAGGATTGCCATGAGTTTGAGGCCACCCTGAGACTACATAGTGAATTCCAGGTCAGTTTGGGCTAGAGTGAGACCCTGCCTCAGAAACCCCCCTCCAAATAGGAAAAATAAATTAAGATTAGAAGTAATATCACAATACACTTGGAGTAATAATTTATAATTAGGGTTCAACATCAAGGCAGCACCTAGTCTTCATTCAGTGACTGGCAGATCTCCAGTAGAAAAATCCTTGGGATCTTATAGGAAGCTCTGGTGTCCTAATCTTAATAATGCATTCATTCAGAAGGTTCAGAGAGTTATTAATTTCTTTTCTCCTCCCCCCCCTTTTTTTAACGTAGGGTATTATCTCAGGCTGACCTAAAATTCAGTATGTAGTCCCAGGCTGGTCTCAAATTCACGGTGATCCTCCTACCTTTGCCTCCTAAGTACTGGGATTAATGGCATGCACCACCACACCCAGCAGGGTTATTTCTAATGAAATAAATTGTTAAAGCAAATCTTGCTATAGAAGATATTCTGCCTTTTCCTAAAAACAATCCCAGAAGCTATTTGCCCTAAAACATTAGGAAGGAAGAAAAAGAGGAAAAAGAATTTAAAATCCAATGAATAGAGTAGAATGACAAAATGAAATAGACTAATTTCTAAATAAAAGCAATTTTTTTTTCTAAACAGAAACAATGTACTTACTAAAACATCATTGGCATGAATTTAAAATTGTCACAAGTGTGTGGTTATACTGAGAGAAAATCTGGTAAAACTGTTAAAAAAAAAAAAAGTCAACTAGGACAATAACCCTTTCATCAGACAAACTAAAAACAGTTTTTTGTTTTTTTTTTTTAAAGTTAGCAATGTCTAGCTTACAGAGTTTTCCTATAACAGGAATATAAACTCCTCAGAGCAAGGAATCATAATTATTTATTCTTTGCCATAACAGCTTCATCTTAGAGAAATGAAAATGTTTAAAAATGCTTTAAGCTGAATGTGTATAGATCACCCAGTGTTCTGAGGCTGACCTCACCGAGTGACGCACGGTAAATAAATACTCAGTCACACGGCAACGCAAGTCAGTGGACTCCTCCAAATAAGGATTCCCCTTCAGCCAAGAGCAAAGTGCCAGCAGGAAGGAAGGAATGAGAGAAGTACATGGAGGGAGGGAGAGAGGGAGAGATATAGAGAGATAGACTATAATTTCAAAATGGGGGTGGGGACAGGAGGAAAGTTTTTGAAAATCAGGGCTAGAAATACTAAAGCCAGGAAACCTGGATTAAAAATACAAAGCATGAGGCTCATTACTGGGCGCCTGCTAACTAACTATAAGGAGAGGCAAGATGCCCCTCCAGTGGTGGCCTTGAAAGGAAAGTTCTGTAGCACCAGGCAGTCAGCTCTCTCTTATCAGTACATAAAAGGGTCAGCAGCTGTCCAGACTACTATCTTTCACGACGCCCAGGAAATGTTCCTAGATCCATCCCCGACCCTGTCTTTCTCCACACTTCACCCCTTCAGGTTTTCACTCAAGCTACAAGTTAACTAGGTGACAGAGCTCATGGGCATGGCTGAAACAGACTTAGAGAAGTACAACACAAAAGTTTCAAGGTATCCATTAAGTTTATAAATAAACTAAAAGTAACTAAGCTTTGCAGGGAACATGGAAAGAATGTTCTGAATCGATGAAAATAAGACATTTTTTACAAGCTTTTTACCAAATTTTAATGATTCCACTTAATTCTAGATTTCATGTGGCACGTTTATACAGAACTTTAAAAATTTATTTTATTTTTACTTATTTAGAGAGAGAGAGGGAGGGGGTGTGCCAGGCCTCCAGCTACTTCAAACAACCTCCAGATATATGCGTCACCATGTGCATCTGGCTTACAGAGATCCCTGGGAAGTGGAACCTTGGTCCGTAGGCTTCGTAGGTAAGTGCCTTAACCACTAAGACATCTCTCCAGCCCTTATACAGAATTTTATAGCACGCAAATTATGCAAAAAGTTAAACTTAATTCTGCTCAAAGTCCAACCTTTTTTCCCCCTGGATTAAGAATTAAGAGCTCTTTTCTGGGGCTGGAACAATTATTCAGTAGTTAAGGCACTTGCAGGCAAAGCAAAAGGACCCAGGTTCGATTCCCCAGAACACATATAAGCAAGATGTATAAGGTGGTACAAGTGTCTGGAGTTCATTTGCTGTGGTTAAGAGGCCCTGGTGTGTCCATTCTTCCTCTGACTGCCTCTCTCTGTCCCACCTTCTCTTAAATTAAAAAAAAAAAAAAGAAAATTTAAAGAGCTCTTCTCTAAAAAGTAAATCATTTATTTCCTCAATATGGAGTTGTTCGCTTCTGAATTCATACATGGTTACTGAAAAACTACCAGCATACTAAGGATAGGCATGGAGATGTCAGTGGAAATAAACTATGTGCTTTTTAAATCTGTTGGGGGGGGGTATGGAGGTCAGAGGGCAATCGTGGTGTCTGTCCTCACCTTCCACCTCTTAGGCTTTGCCACTGTTGCGCTAGACCAGGTGACCTATGAGCTTCCAAATTCTCCTGCTTGGGCCTCCCACTTCCATAGTGTGTTGGGATCATGGATACACAGGCCTCTCTGTGCTTTGCTTTTAGGGGATGCTGGAAGGACTGAACTTGGTTTAAAAAAATATGAAATGTCCCAACAAACAACAAATGAAGCCAAAGGTAACCATCTCAACTCTGGCAATACCATATTTGAGGAGCTAAACAAAGTCAGAGAATTTTGAAATACACTAGAAAACTGTTGCAACTTGCTATGTGAAACTCAAAACCAAGATTCTAACAATAAGCCTCTCCCTAGCTATACTATTTGCACTTAGAGGCTCAATATATGCAGCGCTTGTTTTGTTTTGCTTTTTTTGAGCTACCCTTTGTATACAGAGTTTTTTGTTTGTATTTATTTATTTGAGAGCGAGAGCGAGAGAGAGAGAGAGAGAAAGAGAATGGGTGCACCAGAGCATCCAGCCACTGCAAACTAACTCCAGATACATGTGTCACCTTGTGCATCTGGCTTACGTGGGTCCTGGGGAAGCAAGCCTCAAACCGGGGACCTTAGGCTTCACAGGCAAGCGCTTAACCACTAAGCTCTCTCTCCAGCCCCTGTATACAGTGTTTTATAGTTTTTCTATGTATGTACCATATAGTCCGTATTTTATACATACACATGCACGTGCGTGTGTGTGTGTGTATGTGTGTTTATGTGTTCACACATAGGGCCTCTTGTTTCTGTGCAAATGAACAGCAGACACTTGTGCACTTTTTGCTTCCAGCATCCACGGGCATGTTGGGAAGTAAAGCTGAGCTGGCAGGCTTTGCAAGCAAGCCCCTTTAACCACTGAGCCATTTTCTCAGCCCAGCTCTCTACATGTTCTCATTAAGAGGTTTTGCAGTTATTTATATACCTTTTGTTCTCTTAATACTTATTTAGTCCATTTTTCACATGAATATGATATAATAAAAAAATCTCTAAGCAGGGCTGGAGAGATGGCTTAGCAGTTAAGCGCTTGTCTATGAAGCCTTAGGATCCCGGTTCGAGGCTCAATTCCCCAGGACCCACTTTAGCCAGATGCACAAGGGGGCACATGCATCTGGAGTTCGTTTGCAGTGGCTGGAGGCCCTGGCGCACTCATTCTCATTCTTTCTCTCTCTGTGTTGTTCTCAAATAAATAAATAAAAGAAAAAAATCTCTAAGCAGCTTTTCTTCATTTAAAATGAATACTAGTTTGAGTCAAAACCAAGGTTTTATAGTTTATCTCAATCTATCTGCCTCTTTCTCTCTGTCACTCTCAAATAAATAAATAAGATATAAAAGATTTTTTTGGGTTTTTTTCCCCCCTTAAGCAAGGTCTTTATTTTTCACACACAAAAGAAAGGATTTTTGAACTCAGTAAAATAGTCTTTTTAAAATTCCTTTCTTTTGGCTCAAAATATAAATTCAAAAAGTTCAAAATAAAAACAACTCAAAGAATTAGCCTACATATGAAAGTATAAATATTTCAGCTGGTGTGGTGGTACATACCTTTAACTTCACCACTCAGGAAGCTGAGATGAGAGGAATTACAATGAGTTTGAGGCCATCATGGGCTACCAAGTGAGTTTCAGATCAGCCTAAGCTAGGGTGAGACCTTGCTTAAAAAAAAAAAAAAGTATAACTACTTCTAGAAGCTGTTTTAATTTTTTACTTTTATTTATTTACTTATTAGAGTGAGCGAGAGAGACAGAGACAGGGGGGAATGGGCACGCCAGGGCCTCCAGCCACGGCAAATGAACTCCAGACACATGTGCCACCTTGTGCATCTTGCTTATGTGGTCCCTGTGGAATCAAACCAAGGTGCTTTAGCTTTGTAGGTAAGCGCCTTAACTGCTAAGCCATCTCTCCAGCCCCAGTAAGAGTATTTTAAAACAGATCCTAGGGCTGGAGAGATGGCTTGGCGGTTAAGGTGCTTGCCTGCAAAGCTAAAGGATTTCATACTGGCTTCAGTGGGTATGAATGATCTTTTCTCAATCAGATCACTGTGCTAATGCCTTAAAACAGATTTAATTCCAAGAGTGATGGTGCATGCCTTAATCCCAGCACCGTGAGTTTAAGGCCACCCTGACACTGCAGAATGAATTCCAGTTTAGTCTGGGCTACAGTAAAACCCTACCTCAAAAACAAACAAACAAACAAAAAAACCCCCTGAAAGTTAGTAATCAGAAGGTATGATGAGAAGGTAGCAAAAAAAAAGTACTAATATTTGGTTTGTATTAAGTGGATGGAAAATATGCCATATTTATAATTTGCACAAAAGTAACCTTAAACTTACATTGTATCTAAAAGTGACCAAAACATAAGCTCTTCTAAGACCAATGAATAAAATTATGTATTTTCTTAATTACTTCTAAGAAGTTGTAATATTTGATCTGTTGAGCTTATGTCTACTATGTCACCCTTTCACCCCTAAAGTTGTCCTGAAACTGTAGATGAAGCAAACTGTATACACACGGGCATTCACACAATGAGGTACGCATACAAGTTTAGAAAACTGAGCCAGGCATGGTGGTGTAAGCCTTCAATCCCAGCATTGAAGAGAGAAGTAGAAAGATCACTATAAACTTCAAGGTCATCCTGGGACTACATAGTGAATTCCAGGTTAGCTTGGGCTACAGTGAGATCTTATTTGGAAACAATAACAAAAATATTAGAAGGCTGGAGAGATGGCTTAGTGGTTAGGGTGTTTGCCTGCAAAGCCAAAGGATCCCAGTTCAGCTCTCCAGGACCCACATAAGCCAGATGCACAAGGGGGCACATGCATCTGGAGTTCGTTTGCAGTGGCTGGAGGCCCTGGCATGCTCATTCTCTCTTTCTCCCTCTCTCTGCTTCTCTCTCTCAAATAAATAAATAAAATATTTAAATTTGAAAAAAACATTAGAAATCATTCATTTCAAGAAAAATGCTTGAGAATATTTGCTGATAGAAGAAAGTGTACATATAAACCAACTTTTATTAGACATAGTATCATGGTTTGAGTCAGGTTTTCCCCATAAACTTAGGTGTTCTGAATGCTAAGCTCCCAGCTGGTGGAGATTTGAAAATTAACACATCCAGGAGGCAGTATATTGTTGGGGCAAGCTTATGGCTGTTACAGCCAGCTCCCCCTTGCTAGTGTTTGGCACACTCTCCTGTTGCTATCACCCACCTTATGTTGGCCAGTAGGTAATGTCCACCCGGTGTTCATGCCATCGTTTTCCCTGCCACCATGGAGCTTCCCCTTGAGTCTGTAAGCCAAAATAAACCCTTTTCCCAAAAGCTGCTCTTGGTGGGGTGATTTCTGCCAGCAATGCTAACCTGACTGCAACACACATGGTAATATGTACTTGTAATTAACAAGACTAAGAAAATACCCTGATTTTTTTTGGGGGGGGTCTATTATAGATTTAAGCACCAAAAAAAAATAATATTTAAATAAAAGGGAATTTACAATTTTTTGCTCAAAATTGAGCATGGGTCTAAATCACCTCAAAGCCAGCCAGCCTATCTTTCATACATATATTTTTGCTTTGCTTGTGTGTTTATGTGTGTGTGTGGTGTATGCATGTGTATGGGCTCTTGCAGGACCCCTGAACTCCCTTGTGGTTGGTGGTTGGAATAGACTGTCAGGTACCCTGATCCATCACTGTTTCATCTATTCTTACTCTGTTCTGGGTGGTGGTGGTGATGTTTGTGCAAGCACAGGCGAGTCCCTAGACTCTGCTCCTCTGCACGACTGGGGTTACAGGCACCTGTGACTGCGACAGCTTCTTGAATGGGCTCTGGAATTTCAAACTCAGGTGCTTCCAGCCTCCCTCAGGCCCTCATACTTGCACAGCATACTTAACTGTTGAGCCATCTCTCCAGCCCTAAAATATTGTTAAAGGGAGCCTTATAGGCCACGCCAACAATAGACAATTGAAACCATAGTGAGTGCTACCATCAGGTCTGGTGTCCCAAGGACTATTTTTATGGACTGATTCATTCCAAGAAATTTATTTAGAATTTTAAATTTGTGATATTACTAGAACATAAACAAAATAGGCATTATAGGGCTGGGAAAATGGCTAACTGGTCAAAGGCACTTGTTTGCAAAGCTGCCAGCTCAGGTTCGACTCCTGAGCACCCATGTAAACTAAACATATGTAAAAAAAAAAATTAAATAAATCCTTTCAAAAGTTGTTATTACTATCTCTTCATGAAGAAGTCACCACAATATTTAGATGCTTACCACCTAAAACTTCTATTTTTATTTCTTTTGGTTTTTAGAGGTAGGGTCTCTCTCTAGCCCAGGCTGACCTGGAATTCACTATGTGGCCTCAGGCTGGCCTCAAAATCACAGAAATCCTACCTCTGCCTCCTGAGTGCTGGGATTAAAGTCAAGTTCCAACACACCCAGCTAGACTTCTATTTTATTCTTTGCTGAAGAATGAATTTTAATTAGTAAGTTTAACAGTTTTCCACCATGTATTTATGTGTATGTATATAATATAAAATGTTCAACTCTATGTGTGAAGGGAAATGTAATAGAATGTTTTTCTCAGAACAGAAAAACATTAACAGTATGAAAAAGTTTGATGCTCTTTGAAGATAGCTACTTGTCCATCTCTATGACAAGCACATCAAGATCCTCATTATTATTCCCATTTTCCAATTTTAGCTCCCGAAGTCATTAAAACCAAAGTGAAAAATACTCTGTATTCACTCTGGCATTCTATGAACTCACAAATAAAAGTGCAATGCCTGCCACTCTTAGAAAGCAAGTACTCTAATAAAGAAAGAAACACCTTTTAAGCCAGGACTGAAGTTGGCTCTCCTAAAATTTTTGTTTTTTCTCATTTTTATGTGCAAGTGGGTACTGTTGAGACTTGATCCATTTATGTTATGACATGTCTCTTAAATATGAGGGACTTTTTTGTGTGTGTGCTCTTATTTTACCTGTTTATACTATGGGAGGAAAAGATACCCAGTATTATCTTTTTTTTTTTAATATTTATTTATTTATTTGAGAGCGACAGACACAGAGAGAAAAACAGATAGAGGGAGAGAGAGAGAATGGGCGGGCCAGGGCTTCCAGCCTCTGCAAATGAACTCCAGATGCGTGCGCCCCCTTGTGCATCTGGCTAACGTGGGACCTGGGGAACCGAGCCTCGAACCGGGGTCCTTAGGCTTCACAGGCAAGCGCTTAACCGCTAAGCCATCTCTCCAGCCCATATTATCTTGAAGTTTGTAAATGGTAAAGTTATTACAAATTCTAACATTTGCCTAGGTATAAGCATCACCTGGTGAATTTTTACTTTGTTCCTTTGAGACAGGGTCTTACTATACAGCCTTGACTGGCCTGGTACTCACTATGTGACCAGGCTGGCCTCAAATATGCCAGGATGACAGGCATGTGCCACTGTGCCCTGCCTCACCAGGTGGATTCTTGAATGTCAGTAGATAACAAGTGCTGTGTGAACTATGTTCCATTCAAATATTAATTTCAGATGGAAGTATAAGTAAAGTTAATAGAGCTAGTTTGAATTAATCTGCTTTTATGTTTGGAAACAAGTGAGAGAATGTGGTATAATGCTTAATTTCTACATACTGCAGCTGTTAGTTGATCGTATGTATGGTCCATTGGCTGTGACCACCAGTCTTCATTTATTGTATAGTCATTTTTTTCAACACCTGTAATATGAGACCCTTTAAAATTATTGTTCCTAAAGTTAATAAATTCAGTTTATATGATCTTAAAAAAAAAAGAAACACCTTTAAGGAGATAGTTTGTTGCTGTCTTTAACGCCAGCAGCAAAGGCAGGAAAACTAAAATATGCTAATACAGGTAACTGAATAGAACTAACAAAGTTCAGTATACTTTAATACGAAATCAACATATTTTTAAGTAACTGAAAGATGTAGTTATGTAATCATTAATTTGCCCTGAATGATTGGCTTTTAAAGATGAAGTTTTTAATCCACAGAGCTAAAAAGACTAAGGAAAACAAAAAGTCTCAAACAATGAGGCTGGAGAGATGGTTTAGTGGTTAAGGCATTTGCCTGCAAAGCCGAAGGATCCCAGTTCGAATCTCAAGGACCCATGTAACCAGATGCACAAGGGAGCACATGTATCTGGAATTTGTTTGCAGTGGCTGAAGGCCCTGGTGTGGCACATTCTCATGTGCTCTCTCTCTCTCTCTTAAATAAATAAATGAAATATATTGAAGAAAAAAAAAAAAACTCAACAAACCACCCTAACATACTGCTATAAAAAGCTTCTTTAGGGTCTGGAGGGATGGCTTAGCAGTTAAAGCACTTGTCTGCCAAGCCAAAGGATCCAGGTTTAATTTCCCAGGACCCATGTAAGCCAGATGCACAAGGTGGTACATGCATCCGGAATTTGTCTGCAGTGGCTGGAGGCCCTGGCACATCCATTCTGTTTCTCTCCCTCCCTCCCTCCCTTCCTCTCTTTCTCTCTCTGTCTTAAATTTAAAAATGTATGTGTGTGTGTGTGTGTGTGTGTGTGTGTATATAAATAATATATGTAATACATATTATACATACATATATAATATGTATTATATATGTAATATATGTATTACATATTATACATACATACATATATATACATACACACACATATATGTATGTATGTATGTATGTATATTTAATAAGCTTGGGCTGAAGAGATGGCTTAGCAGTTAAGTGCTTGCCTGTGAAGCCTAAGGACCTCAGTTCAAGGCTCGATTCCCCAGGACCCATGCATCTGTAGTTCGTTTGCAATGGCTGGAGGCCCTGGTGTGCCCATTTTCTCCCTCTCTCCCTCCCTCTCTCTCCCTCTCAAATTTAAAAAAAAAAAAAAAAAAAAAAAAAAAGCTTCTTCAGGGCTGGAGAGATGGCTCAGCAGTTAAGGCACTTGTCTGCAATGTCTACTGATCTGACTTTGATTTTCCAGTACCCAGTTTTGAGGTAGGGTCTCACTCTTGCTCAGGTAGACCTGGAACTTACTATGTTGTCTCAGGGTGTCCTTGAACTCACAGCTATCCTACCTCTGCCTCATGAGTGCTGGGATTAAAGGTGTATGACACCACGCCCAGCTATGATTTTCTTTGCACCTATGCTGTTCAATACTATAGCCATGAGCTACATGTGCTACTGAACCCTCCAAATGTGGCTAGGTATAAAACAAAAATAAAATCATTTCAAACAGTAAGGAAAGGGCAATGTGATATGTTCTTTTAATAATCTCAAAATACTGGCTGCATGTTTAAATAAAATTTTGGATATTGTGGGTTGAATAAAATTTTGTAGTAAAATTTATTTTATCTGCTTTTTAAAACTTTTTAAAAACTACTTATTTTTTATTTATTTGAGAAAGAGATACAGAAATAGGCAGAGGGAAAGAAAGAGAGAATGGGAACATCAGGGCCTCCAGCCACTGCAAATGAACTCCAGATGTGTGCACCCCTTGTGCATCTGGCTTACATAGGTCCTGGGGAAATTGAACCTGAGTCCTTTGGCTTTGCAGGCAAACACCTTAACCGCTAAGCCACCTCTCCAGCCCTCAAAATTTAAGTAACATGTAACTCTCATGTAAGCAGCCTACTGTAAACTTACATATATAGATTATATTTATTTTCTCTTATACCTGTTCTTGGTACATTCTACTATTTAGAGTACTTCTTTTAAAAGATTTCTAAAAAGTTTTATTTATTAGAGACAGGGAGAGAGGGGGGAGAGACAGAATGAATGTGGGCACTCCATGGCCTCCAGCCACTGCAAATGAACTCCAGATGCATGTGCCACCATGTGCATCTGGCTTATGTGGGACCTGGAGAGTTGAACCTGGATCCTTAGGTTTTACAGGCATGTGCCTTAACTGCTAAGTCATCTCTCCAGTCCTAGAGGACTTTTTGTTTTAAAGAAATCATGTGCGGGGCATGGTGGCACAAGCCTTTAATCCAAGCACTCAGGAGGCAGAGGTAGGAGGGTCACTGTGAGTTCAAGGCCACCCTGAGACCACAGAGTTAATTCCAGGTCAGCCTGGACTAGTGACTAGTGTGAGACCCTACATCGAAAAAAAAAAAGAAAGAAAGAAATCATGTAATATTATGACTATAAGCCTTGGTAATTGGGAATATTTGGTTTATTATAAGAGATTCAAAGTGGAATGTGTAGTCCATGTTAAAAGAAGTATACTCTTATGATTAAACTTGATGCAATGAAGTTTTGAGTTATATGCCAAATTATACTACTCTCATAAACAAAATCCTAAATATTTTATCAATGAAATAATTTTAGTAGGGAGTTGTCTTTAAAATATTTAATCTTTTAAAGTTTATTTATTTATTTGAGAGAGAATTTTTGGGCATTCCAGGGCCTCTTGCCACTGCAATCAAATTCCAAATGCATGTGCCACTTTGTATGTCTAGCTTTACTTGAGTACTGGGGAACTGATCCAGGGCCTGCAGGTTTTGTGCAAAAGCCATCTCCCAAGTCCTAAAATATTTTATCTTAAAAAGTCTATAACTGTTCTATAATACAAAAGCAGTCTACTATTCTAAAATTTCTGACAATCTACACAGTAATTTGGCAACTAAATACTAAATAGATGCCTTTACATTTTACGTGATGATTCTTAACTGAATGCTAAAGCTTAGATTAACACTAAGTACATATTCAGGTCAAGAGAATGATGGATTTGATGGAAAAGTGTATATGCCAGAAAAAGAAAATCAAACAAAATATTAACAGAAAATAAAGCAACAGTTAAGGAAGGTCAGTGCTTGTACATTGATTAATTCATTTTTTACAAAAATTGGCCAATATATGTAAACAAACAGCAACTAATAATTCTGGTTCAATGAATATAAACTATACCTTTAAAAATTCTTAAAGCTAGATCAAATTATATTTTTTTAAAAACTAAGCAGTTTTTACAAAACAGAACAGTCAGGTATCAATAAAGAATAAAGAAACTTTCTTTTTCTTTTTTGGTTTTCAAGGTAGGGTCTCACTCTAGTCCAGGATGACCTGGAATTCACTATTGTCAGGGTGACCTTGAACTCACAGCGATCCACCTTCCACCTACCTCGGCCTCCCAAGTGCTGGGATTAAAGGCGTGTGCCACCACGCCAAGCTCAAGAATAAACTTTCTACAGAGTTCTAAAATTCATCATATATGTGATTATGTCTTGACTATATAGCTCACTCATACATGACTGCCTGGGTCTATTTTGCCAGTTATATATATGCATCTATTTTTTTCTTCTTGCAATACTAGGAATTGAACCCCAGGGCCTTGCACATACGAGCCAGCATTCTACTATGAAGGCATACCCCCCCCCACTAGATATTGATTAGAAGCAAACCAATCAAATAAAAAAAAATAAAATATATCACTTCCTAATTTCGAGAGTTTAACTTCTTGCTTACTGAGAACTATAAAGATATCCTCTGATACATGAAAAAAGAAAGTGGCCTTGATGTTCTCTACGGACTCCTGCACTTAAAAGAATGAGGTACTACGCAGGTAGATGAGCAGTCACAGAATGTAGTTTTATTCCTTTAGAACTCCAAGCATCTAGTGCAGGACCTGGCACATACTGACACTCAAAGTAAGATGAAAAAGAAAGTGGTCAAAGGTGAACAATGAATTTTAAAGGGTTGTATAAGCCAGTGGGCAGAAAGCGTTCCATATGAAAACAAGAAAACCAACACATACTAGCTGTACATTTTTGGCAAGAGGGAATTCTTGCCAGTCAGAAAACAAAAAACTAATAAAGAATATTTCTGATGGCAGAAATAACTAATCTCATTCTCTCTGATCAATACAACAGATAAATAAAGAAAAAACTTTCACGCTGGGCGGGGTGGCTCACGCCTTTAATTCCAACACTTGGGAGGCAGAGGTAGGAGGATCGCTGTGAGTTCAAGGCCACCCTGAGAATTCAGAGTGAATTCCAGGTCAGTCTAGACTAGAGTGAAACCCTACCTTGCAAAACCAAAACCAGTTTCTACAACATGTTCAAGGGTTCAATGTCTGTTTAAACTCACACACTGGGCTGGAGAGGTGGCTTAGCTTCAATTAAGGTGCTTGCTGGAAAAGCCAAAGGACCCAGATTTGATTCCTCAGGTTCCCACATAAGCCAGATACACAAGGTTGGAGGCCCTGACATGCTTACTGTTTCTCTCTCTCCCCTTCCTCCTTCTCTCTCACATACACACACAAAAGAAAGGGAGGGAGGGAGGGAAGAAAAAAGTAAACTCACATTAAGAACAGGAACCTGAATGCTAGGCATGGTGGTGCCTGCCTTTAATCCCAACATGTAGGAGGCAGGGGTAGAGGATCAACATGAGTTCCAGTCCACAATGAGACTACATAATGAATTTCAGGTCAGTCTGGGCTACAATAAGACCCTACTTTGAAAAACCAAAATACAAATAAACAAAAAAATGGAAACCTAGAGTCAGGAGTGATGGTGTACACCTTTAATCCCAGCACTCAGGAGGCAAAGGTAGGAGGATCACCATGACTTCAAGGCCAGCCTGAGACTACACAGTGGTTCCAGATCAGCCTGGGCTACAGTGAGATCCAACCTCAAAAAAAGTTGGGGGTGGGGGTGGGGGAAGGACCTGGAATCAGAGCTTGGCAGAACAAAAATAGTGGTACAGCTCTTGGAAAAGTACAGTGAACAGAAAAGGGTTACATAAGTCACTGCTGCAATGAACCTCATGACTTTCTTACTAGACTGAGATTTCCATATAGCAAGGAATATCTAAGAATAGATCAATAGCCTTAAGTCTTAAAAAATGAAGATAATCCTGATTTTAAAAGACCGAATTCAATGGTATGTAAACAGAATGTTTTTACCCCAAATACTTAAAACCTTTATACATTTTTAGCTCTGTATCCTGCTTAAATAATAGAAGGACATCATGAAAGAAAAATATTTAAGTTTTTTACGCTACCTTTTTCTGTGCTCCCATTTATTTTAGGTAAGAAGTCATCAACTTGTATCCCTAGGATTAAGACAGGATAACATTGCCTGATCAAAGAAAATATTACAAGCGGTTTCAAGTGTAACCAAGGCATATGTCTTCTTACTCATACTTTCTAGAGAACACTATATTTACTTTCATAAGAAAGCTTCTACTTGACTCTCTACCTACTCAGATGTGGTGGCCTTCCAGTGAGTCTTAGAAAAAAAAGGATCCCACTATTGTTCCTGGTAAACATCAGGTACAGACATTTCATTCCTCAAGGATTATACAATGGTGCCCACTGGTGGTAATCATGCAAACTGCAAAAGGAAGTTGTCTGAGAGTGGAACATTTTATATCTAGTGTGTAAAATGTCCCTTACTGAGCAACCATTGTGAGATGTGAACACAGTCAAAGCCCACTGAAATTCAGCTTCAAGTGAGAAATTTGAGCAACACCTACCCAAGCTGCTGCATTCCTTCAGAGTTTTCTCCTGAAGATGTTCTAACCGGACTGTAAATAAAAGCCCAAAAAAAGCTATTTCACAGACAAAGAGAAATAAAAACTCAAATTAATTCAGTTTCTGTATTACTCCCTTACCTTGCAGAGCCGTTAGCCTTTCATTGGTGAAATCGTTATCAGCTTGCAAAGCTTCTATTTTTGCCTGCAGTTCCTGTTCTTTTTCTTCCATTTCATCTATTTTGTGTTGTAATTCTTTCTTCTCGGCTTGTCCCTTCTGTTGGATTTCCTCCTGTTTGCCTTCTGCTACCTGGTGAGGAGGCATGTTCTTAATCATTTCATAAAATCTCTTCTTGGTTTAAGAGGCCTAAACTGGCAGGGCGTGGTGGTGCACGCATTTAATCCCAGCACTCGGGAAGCAGAGGTAGGAGGATTGCTGAGAGTTTGAGGCCACCCTGAGACTACATAGTGAATTCCAGGTCAGCCTGGATCAGAGTGAGACCCTACCTTGAAAAACCAAAAAAAAAAAAAAAAAAAAAAAAAAAAAAAAAAAAAAAAAAAAAAAAGAGACCTAAGCCAGGTCTAACTTCATTCACTTAACCTTTAAGGAGTGTATTCTGAGTTACAGTTCATATTTATAAAGTTGGGTTTTCTAAAGAGGATGAGGACCAAGGCTTGCTATTGAAGTGGTCTGCATTGAGGGCACTCCTCCATTTCACCCATGAGGAAAAATCATGGAGCAAAAGACCAGGCAAAAGAGAAATACAGAATCTAAATCTCCATTTTTTTAAGAGAGAAATGATATTTTACTTAAACATTAAAATTGCCATGACTTGTTTGTAAGTTCTAAAATAAAACTTATTCTGAAATTATAAACAATTTATGTTTAGTTTAAAAAAGATGGTAGGGGGCTGGAGAGATGGCTTAGCGGTTAAGCGCTTGCCTGTGAAGCCTAAGGACACCGGTTCGAGGCTCAGTTCCCCAGGTCCCACGTTGGCCAGATGCACAAGGGGGCGCACGCATCTGGAGTTCGTTTGCAGAGGCTGGAAGCCCTGGCGCGCCCATTCTCTCTCTCTCCCTCTATCTGTCTTTCTCTCTGTCTGTTGCTCTCAAATAAATAAATAAAGAAAAATTGTTTAAAAAAATAATAAAAAAGATGGTAGGGAGGACTGGAGAGATGGTTTAGGGGGTAAGACACTTGCCTATGAATCCTAAGGACCCAGATCTGATTCCCCAGTAAGCTAGATGCACAAGGGGATGCATGCATCTGGAGTTCATTTTCAGCTGGAGATCCTGGCATTCCTATTCTCTCTATCTATCCACCTCTAAAGTACAAAAACTAAATAATAAAAAAAGATGATGGGGGCTGGAGATACGGCGCTTGCTGCAAAGCCTAAGAACTCATGTTCAAATACCCAGGTCCCACATAAATCAGACACATAGTGACGCCAAGTGTGAAATGTCACACACACAAGGAGACACATGTGTCTAGAGTTTGTTCACAGTGACTAAAGGCCCTCGTATGCCCATTCTCTCTCACTCACACACACACACACACACAAAGATGATGGTATAAGCCCTATTCAGAGAGATCTAATTTTATAAAATCTATCTTAAAAAAAAAAAAGGAAAAATAAAAGCCATAGGAAGCCAAGACACACTTTAATCCCAGCACCGTTTTTAACCTTTTTTTGTTTGTTTGTTTGTTTGTTTTGTTTTTCAAGGTAGCGTCTCACTCTAGCTGAGGCTGACCTGGAATTCACTATACATACTCTCAGGGCAGCCTCGAACTCATGCCAATCCTCCTACCTCTGCCTCCCCAAGTGCTGGGATTAAAGGCGTGAGCCACCATGCCTGGCTTGCTTTTAATATACTATCGGGCTGGAGAGATGGCTTAGCATTTAAAGCAGCTGTCTGAAAAGCCAAAGGACTCAGGTTCAATTCCCCAGTGCCCACATAAGCCAGATGCTCAAGATGGCACATGAATCTAGAATTTGTTTAGAGTGGCTAGAGGCCCTGGCATGCCCAATCTTTCTCTATCTGCCTCTCTCTCTCTCTCAAATAAATATAAAATAATTTTTAATTTTTTTCTTATTTATTTGAGACAGAGAGGGAGGAGGGAGAAAAAAAATGGTTACACCAGAGCCTCCTGCCACTGCAAACAAACTCCAGATGTATGCACCACTTTGTGCATTTGGCTTTACATGGGTACTTACTGGGGAAGCAAGCCAGGGTAAGTAGTCTTTGCAGCAAGCATAACTGCTATGCCATCTCTCTAGCCCTTTTTAAATATTTTTCTTTATTTCTAAGAAGAGGAAGAATGGGCGCCAGGGCCTCTTGCTGCTACAAATGAACTCCAGATACATGGCCACTTTGTGCATCTGGTTTTATATGGGTATTGGGGAACTGAAACTACCCCATTAGGTTTTGCTAGCAAGTGTCTTTAATCACTGAGCCAATCTCTCCAACCTGAGCTCTTTTAAAACAATTGTCAGAATACAAAGCACTGGTTTTAATGATATAGTCCTTATAGTCCTCCCCTCGGCTTTCATGTCACAGGTACTCTATCTCCTCCCTTCTTATGATCTGTCTTCTGGTTTCATGAAATACAGACACACGTTTAAATTATATTAAGATGGGTTTTCACCGATTCTCTTACAAGATTTTAAAGGATCCTCCAGACATGATCCTACAATCTGATCTGGCCTTATTTACATGTTCAACAGCTGCAGGGAATGGCAACCGAAACAAAATTGATAGCATCCCTAAAGACTGAAGACTACTCAAAGATTCTTCTGAGTTTTTTTTTTTTTTTCTCAAATTTTTTCGATTTTATTTATCTGATAGAAAGAGGGAGAGAGAGAAAGAGAGTGGGCGTGCCAGCACCTCCAGCTGCTGCAAATTAACTCCAGATGCATGTACCACCTTGCGCATCTAGCTTATGTGGGTCCTAGGGAATCGAACTGGGGTCCTTAGGCTTTGCAGGCAAATGCCTTAACCGCTAAGCCATTTCCCCGACCTACGTAGAACAGCCTGAATACAGCAGTTTCAGGTTTTAAGAAGCATCAGAGGGGCTGGGTTTAGTGGTTAAGGCGCATGCCTGTGAAGCCTAAGAACCCAGGTTCGAGTCTCCAGGTCCCACATAAGACATTTGGAATTAGTTTACAGTGGCTAGAGGCCTTGGCATGCCCATTCTCACTCTCTCTAATAAATAAATAAAAATAAATCTTAAAAAAAAAAATCCCAGCACTTGGGAGACAGAGGTAGGAGGATCACCATGAGTTCAAGGCCACACTAAGATTGCATAGTGAATTCCAGGTCAGCCTGGGCTAGAGTGAGACCCTACCTCGTAAAAACCAAAAAGCAAACAAACAAAAAAAGAAGCACCAGAGCCCAAGCATGTGGTAAGCACGGACTATGCTTCCAGCCTGAGGAAGTATGTCAGCATTTGCAATTTAACTTCCCACAATCATGACACTGAACGAAACAGAATGCAGGCGTCTTCATTTCTCTACCAATTTCAACTTTTCTATTTTACCAAATTTTACATCAACAACTATTAAGCAATATCTGAACTTCTACATTGTCTAGGTGTATTAACACATTTTCCTATAGATTGAATACATACCTTTAATTTATCAGATAAATCTTTAATCTCATTAACTGCTCCATTATATTTATTTGCTAATTCCCTCAATTCTTCCTGAGTCCGCTCATTCATTTCTTTCAGATGGGTACATTCATCTTCGGTATTACTCAGACTTCGCTGCAATTCAAGATCATAAACAATGATTTAGAATAAATGCACATTTGTCATTTAGGATTCAATATAAATTCAATTTCTAAAAAACATAACTTTTTAGGCTATTTTACAACATTTGCTCTGGGCTTTATACAAAGATTATTGTTATTTTTTATTTTTTTGAGGTAGGGTCTCACTGTAGCCCAGGCTGACCAGGAATTCACTATGATAGTTTCAGAGTGGCCTCGAACTCATGGTGATCTTCCTTCCTACCACTGCCTCCCAAGTGCTGGGATTAAAGGCATGCAGCACCACCACGCCCGGCCTGAAACCTTTAAATATTTTATTTTTATTTATTTATTTGAGAGAGGGAAAGAGGCTGAGAGAAAGAGAGAGCAAGAGAATGGGCGAGCCAGGGCTTCCAGCCACTGCAAACGAACTTGCCACCTTGCACATCTGGCTTACAGGAGTACTAGGGAATCGAACCAAGGTCCTTTGGCTTTGCCGGCAAGCGCCTTAACCACTAAGCCATCTCTCCAGCCCTACAAAGCTTATTTTATAAAAAGAGCTGGGAATGGCCGCACATGCCTTTAATCCCAGCACTTGGGTGGCAGAGGTAGAAGGATTGCCATGAGTTCAAGGCCACCCTGAGACTACATAGTGAATTCCAGGTCAGCCTGAACTAGAATAAGACCCTACCTCGAAAAACTAAGGGGGGGGGGGGGGAGATTTCATTTCATTTTTCTTCAGGTATAGAAAATACAACTAAGCATTTCTTCTTCTTCTCCTTTTTTTTTTTTTTTTTTTTTGCCTTTCTTTAGCATTTCTTTTTAAAATGTTGGGGGATGAGGTGGAAAAAAGAAACTACCTATGTTTATGTTTTTAATAGGTTGGGTAGGATCACTTTTAGCCTTGACAATATTTAAAACCCGTTAGTTCCTTTCTCACTTGTTTTTGACAAGACTACATAACTCAAGCTGGCCTCTACTTCACTATGCAGCCCAGGCTAACCTAACACTTGTGACTATTATTCCTCAGACTGCAGTGCTAGAGGGCAGGCGTGGACCACACTCAACTCTATCAATTCTAGCACTGAAGGTATGTTTACCAAATAGTTTATTATAAGCATTTTTCATGAAATCCAGTGACAGATAAAACTTCTGTGTTAATTTTGCAATGGTTCAAAAGAATGAGACATATGAATTAGGATGTTTTGTTGTTGTTATTATAGTTTTTAAGCACGAATGAATCCTTTCTCTTTTATAAAAAAAATTTTATGTATGTATGCAAGTGTGTGTGTGAGAAAGAGTAAGAGAGACAGAGAGAGAGAGACAGAGAGAGAGAGAGAGAGAGAGAGAGAGAGAGAGAGAGAGAGAAAGAGAGACAGAGAATGGGTACACTAGTACCTCTAGCCACTGCAAATGAACTCCAATGCATGCACCACCATGTGCATCTGCCTTACATGGATTCTGGGGAATCAAACCTGGATCCTTAGGCTTCCCAAGTAAGGGTGGCCTTAACTGCTAAGCCATCTCTCTAGCCCTTTTTCTTTATAGTGGGAATTAATGCCAGGGACACACACATGGTAATTCTATTCTCTACCACTGAACTACATACTCAGCTCCAAGAATCGGATTCTGAGTGTTCCTAGGGGCTTTGAAGATTTTCTCTGTGAACTTCCAAGTAGAAAACACAGCTCTACTCTTCAGAGCATGGTAAATTAGGAATACACAGTTTTATGTTCTTGGCCTTACAGTAACAGTCTTCAACTAGAAGAAAAGCAAAATGCTATGCCAGATCAATTTCTGGCCATTACAGTTCATTCTAAGAAGGCTGCTTCCTACAAGAGTGTAAACAGTAACATTCCCTGGTTAGCCTTTATTTTCTCAGGCAGCAAAACTCCAAGACTATGTTAAAAACTCCTATTAATGAGAGCAGCATCTGATGGACAGTAAATATTATCTAGCAATATACCAAAACCCAGGTTTAAATTATTCTGAAATGTTTGAAATATTTAAAATATTTAATAGAAATAATAAAAACTAAAAAAATAAAAAACAAACCCTGGATACTACTTAGAATTTTTAAAGTGAAATACCTCAACTTCTGAAAGTTTCCTGACAACTTCAATTTTCTCCTGAAGAACCCGCCTCAGGGACTCTTTGGCTGTTGTCTCATAGTTGTGTTTGTCCTCCTGTAATGCAATGAGCTCCTTCCGTAAACTATCTTCTGTTTGATTCTAGAAGAAAAGACATTTATAATTATAGGCAAGTTATTTTTTTCTTTAAAAGCTCTTACTCTTTGAAGAAAGAACTGCCTTGTGATGCCCTCTGTTACAGTGCCTCCAAACAGATGATGCTGGCTCATCTGTATTTGAAAGTTACCATTAAATTATACTTTCACAAATAGCAATTCAATTCCTACTTCCAATAAAAAGCTAAAGGTAGGCTTGAGAGATGGCTTAGTGGTTAAGGCACTCGCCTACAAAGCCAAAGGATCCAGGTTCGATTCTCCAGGATCCATGTAACGCCAGATGCACAAGGGGCACATTCATCTGGAGTTCATTTGCAGTGACTAGAGGCCTTGGCACACCCATTCTCTCCCTCCCCCCTTCTCCACCTATTTTTTTTCTCTCTCTCTCAAATAAACAAAATTTTTTTTAAAAAGCTAAAGGCAATTAATTTTTCTCAAATATTTAAAATTAATTACTCATACATATCTATATTCTAAGGAAGCCCCATCATATTTACATTTGTGAGCAAAAATTTTTAACTTCTGAAGCATTAAACTTTTTTTTTTATTTACTTACTAGGAAGGGAGGAAGAGAGAGAAAGTGAGAGACAGAGAAGGAATATGAATAGGTGTGCCAGGACCTCTTGCCACCACAAATGAACTCCAGATGCATGCACCACTTTGTACATCTGAGTTTACATGGATACTAGAGAATCAAACCCAGGTCAGTAGGCTTTGCAAGAAAATCCCTTTTACTGCTGAGCCATCTCTCCAGCCTTAAAACAATGGTTAAAAAAAATCAGTAAGAGAATCGAGGGGGTAAAATCAGACTCCATGTCAAGAACAAAAAATGTACAAGATGGGGCTGGAGGGATGGCTTAGCAATTAAGGCATTTGCCTAAAAAACCAAAGGACCCACGTTCGATTCTCCAGGACCCACATTAGCCAGATGCACAAGGAGGTACAGGAGTCTGGGGTTCATTTGCAGTGGCTGGAGGCCCTGACACGCCCATTCACTCTCTGTCTTTCTCTCTTTCTCTGTCAAATAAATACATAATAAAATATATTTTAAAAAAAGACATGTACAAGATGAGCAAGTCATCAGGAAGCTATCAAAATTGTGTACAGTTATGTCTAATGAGCCAAGGGAAGAGATTCACTCAGACCAAAACTGGGATAATTGGATCATCAATAAAAACAGCAACTGAAATATGATAAAGGATATAAAAAATGATTAAATGGGGCTGGAGAGATGGCTTAGCAGTTAAGCGCTTGCCTGTGAAGCCTAAGGACCCCGGTTCGAGGCTCGGTTCCCCAGGTCCCATGTTAGCCAGATGCACAAGGGGGCGCACGCATCTGGAGTTCGTTTGCAGAGGCTGGAAGCCCTGGCGCGCCCATTCTCTCTCTCTCCCTCTATCTGTCTTTCTCTCTGTGTCTGTCGCTCTCAAATAAATAAATAAATAAAAAGTTAAAAAAATGATTAAATGTGAGGGAAAAAACATTACTGTTATTCTCTGGTGGACAAAAAGGAAAACCAATTTATTACTTTGAAATCCAGAAAATAAGAGGAGAAAAGCACTTATCCTGGGGCTTTTACTTTAGACACTGTGGTTCAGAGTAACCAAATGGTTCATGAGGGAAAATTCTTTTTGTAGAGGCAATCCAGCTAAATAAATGAAGGAATGACAGAATTACAACATAATTTTTGTAATTTTTTTAAAAATATGTTTTATTTTTAATCTATTTGACAGAGAAAGAGGGGAAAAATGGGCGCACCAGGGCCTCCAGCCACTGCAAACAAACTCCAGATGCATGCACCCCCTTGTGCATCTAACTAACATAGGTCCTGGGGAATTGAGCCTAGGTCCTTTGGCTTTGCAGGCAAATGCCTTTCCCACTCCGCTAAGCCATCCCTCCAGCCCATTTTTGTAATCTTGAAAAAATAATATAGCTAGTTAAGAAGAATAAAATCCTAAAAAGGCATTATGTTCTTCTTGGTCAAAGAACACAATACTGGGCTGGAGAGATGGCTTAGTGGTTAAGTGTTTGCCTGTGAAGCCTAAGGACCCTGGTTTGAGGCTCGATTCCCCAGAACCCACGTTAGCCAGATGCACAAGGGGGTACATGCGTCTGGAGTTTGTTTACAGTGGCTGGAAGGCCTAGCATGTCCATTCTCTCCCCCCCTTCCCCCCTCTCTCCCTCCCTCTTTCTCTGTCGCTCTCAAATAAATAAGAATAAACAACAAACAAACAAAAAAAAACCCCACAATACCATTCATGAATTGTTGGCAAAGAAAAAGAAAACACTCAAAAACCAAAAAAAAAAAACCTATGAAACTGAAATCAGACCAAATCTGTACATCACACCACACTACTACTGTGGTCTTTGAAGGGAGCTAGAAAATGTTTACATAGCAACACAGACTGAGGCAAATTCTTAGTGGGCTAATGAGCCAGTTTCATCAATAAAAATCAATCGCAATAGAAGAAAAGCATTAGAGCCAGCACTTGGGAGGCAGAGGTAGGAGGATCACCATTAGTTTGAGGCCACCCTGAGACTTCATAGTGAAATCCAGGTCAGGCTGGGCTAGAGCGAGACCTTACCTGGAGGAAAAAAAATTTAAAAATTCGAATTGCACTTGAGTGTGTTTTACATCATTCTTGCTACTTGTACAGGTATATCTGAAATCTTTCATAACAGAAGACTTAAAGGAATGGCAGAACTGTAAGGTTTCAGCATATACTAAAAAAAAAAAAAAGTCACAGAAAGGAAGCTATATACATGCCATGTGTTCCTCCTTATGTACTTGAGATTAAATACCTACTTTGGAGCATGCCTGTAATTGGTTCCCCATAACTTCTAACCGTGATAAGAGTCTATCTTCATCTATTAAAGCCTGTGGAAGAAGAAAAAATAAATAAAAGTAAATCCCAGGGTAATTAAATTAAAATATATTTATCAGACAGTTCTACTGCCAACAAAAGAAATAAAAGTAAAGGGCTGGAGAGATGGCTTAGGAGTTAAGGCACTTGCCTGCAAAGCCAAAGGACTCAAGTTCTATTCCCCAGGACCCACATAAACCAGATGAACAAGGTGGCACGTGCATCTGGAGTTTCTTTGCAGTGGCTGGAGGCTGCTTGAGACAACATTGTGAATTCCAAGACAGCCTGGGTTAGTGCAAGACCCTACCTCGAAAAAACAAACAAAGAAAAAAAAGAAAGAAAGAATGTACGTGCCTAGGGAATTGAATTGGGCCTGCAGCCTTTGCAAGCAAGTGCCTTTAACCACTTTAGCCACTGAGCCATCTCCTTATCAGCATGTCCATGTAGGCAATAACTACCTTTGTTTGCTACAAAATTTTAGTTTTAGTTGATTAAACACATATTTTAAAGAAACTGTTTAAATGTTTGTTTGTTTTAATACAAAGACAATTGGAATACCTGCCAACTGGTATCTGAAGCCTCTTGGGTGATGGCTAGTAGCCGCTGAAGTGTGGCTAACTTCTGTTCCAACATCTGCTCCCGGTGTAAGGCCTCCTAACATTATAAACCACAAAACAGATTTGGCATGATTCCTCTGAAGAATCATCAGCTGTCAGTACAGTCTGAATATATACTCATATTGTGTCCCCTTTATGCATTTCAAAATATTACTTACAAACTTGACAGTCCCTTAAACATAGATAGGCTACGTCATCTTAATCTCATCATCTGTTGAGCTATAAGTACTAGGTACTCTAGCTATGACTTTTTCCCCAAATGGAAAACAACTTCCTTCTGTTTACTTTTCACTTATAATCAGATTAGAAAAAGCTAACAAATGTTTTAGCTTCCATATCATACACACATGAACATGTACATGTACATGAAAAATGTATCTCAGAACAAATGCATTATAAATTAAGCCAAAATAATCTGGTATCACAGCTATATTATAATAACTTATCTGAATAATATGATGTCTAAAATAGTAATTTTTTTCTTTTTAAAATGCTAAACATACACACATATATATGTGTAAGTATTTAAGAGACTACTCCCACAGCCTTTGGCATTTTCAGGTACTCTAATCTTCTCAATTACATGTCAGGTAGCAACAACTAATATGGCAGAAGCAAGATCCACCAAGTACAAGTTCAGTATTACTAAGGGGTCAGGGGAGTAGTTATGGTAAAGGAGACTGAAAGCGAAAGTCTGTGCTCCAGCAGCTTGTTTATATTTGATGGTGTCCCTACAGCCAGCAAAGGTAACAACACTCATAGCATTTAGCTGTGGCTTCTACACACCTTCACCTCCTGAAATTCCTCTCAATAAGGACTTAATTACCTTGAAGCCATCTCAACAGAGATGTGCATGCTGCAAACATAGCAATTAATACCTTAAGCATTAATTCATCACTCTTCACATCCTCGATAAACAAACTAACAAACTGGGGAGATATGTCCTATGTGAGAATTAGAAGCACTGCATTTAATGTAATTCTAAAAATATAGAATCTGGGTGGCAGAGATGGCTTAGTGGTTAAGGCACTTGCCTGCAAAGCCAAAGAACCCAGGTTTGATTCCCCAGGACCCACATAAGCCAGATGCACAAGATGGCGCATGCATCTGGAGTTCATTTGCAGTGGCTAGAGGACCTGGGATGCCCATTCTCTTTCTCTCTCTCAAATAAATAAAAATTTTAAATTTTTTTAAAAAAATAAAATAAGGGCTGGAGAGATGGCTTAGCAGTTAAGGAGACTTGCCTGTAAAGCCAAAGACCCAGGTTCGATTCCCCAGGACCCACATAAGCCAGATGCACAAGGGGGTGCATGTGACTGGAGTTCATTTGCAGTGGCTGGAGGGCCTGGCACACCCAGTCATTCTCATCCACCCCCCTCAAATAAATAAATAAAAATAAAATATTTTTTAAATAAAATGAAATGAAAACATAAGCCAGGCATGGTGATGCACGCCTTTAATCCCAGCACTCAGGAGGCAGAGGTGGGAGGATCACTGTGAGTTCAAGGCCATACTGAAACTACATAGTAAATTCCAGGTCAGCCTAGACTAGAGAGAGATCCTACCTTGAAAACCCAAAACATTTTATATACACACACAAATAAAAACTGTATCACCTGAAAACCTGCATTAAAACAGCTTACATTAAACCAAGATCATTTACCACATTTTCAACTCCTATGACCCAGGAAATTACATAGGTAAAGCATTTTTCTGATAATCAAAACCATCAGCCAGCCATGTGTTTAGAATCTACTTCCACTAGGTGGAGTAATTTCACTTGTTTTAAAATTCATAAGTTTCTGTGTGTGTTTTATTTATTTGTTGAAAGAGAGAAAGAGAGATAGAGAAAACCAGAACACCGGTGCATCTGTATTATGTGGGTACTGGGGAATCGAATTTGGCTCTTTAGGCTTCAAGCACCTTAACTGTTAAGCCATCTCTCCATGAGTTTCTTAACTAAACCAAATTTGAATATCTTAGTTCAAAGCATGAAATGCATTGGTTCAAAGGTTCCTAATTTACACTATAATAAGCATATATACAAAAAAGAAAAAGACTGGCCAATAGACAGAAATGGGAAAGTAAATGAATATTCAAAGAACTGGAAAGGAAAATTAGGGCATGAGATTCCCAATCCATAATGAAAACTACAGGTTAACCTACACTGTTAACCTAAACTGTAGGTTAACCTACACAAGCTCCATATTCTTTACATGGAAAATGAAGTGCAAATTAATCTCAAGTTTCTGGCACCTTTGAAAACAGGTGTGTATCAGTTGATGTGTCTTCCTACTGCATGGTGAATGACCACTGACATTTACAACACACATTCCACCTTGTATTGCTACTCTTATGTGCTTTAAGTATAAAAATATACTTCATAATGTGGAGAGCTAAGAAAATTGAAGCCCAAGAATTTTAAACAACTTTCTCAAGACACCAGAAGTTGAATCCAGGGATCAAGGCATTCTGCCTGCAGTCCATACCCTTAAAGACTACTAAAGTGAAAATATACACAACTGTTTTCTATGCACCAGAGGATCAGCCTCCTGAAAGTAAGATCTATTAGCATGTTGGTGATTTTCTGTACATCCTCACCGCCATACATGGTCTAGGCTAAGGGCAAGGCTCTCAGTGACTGACTGCTGGAAATAACATAGGGACACACAACTGAATGCTGCACAAATAATATGATTCACCCAACATCACTGAATTCACTGGGCAGCAGAAACAAGAGAAAGCTTTCAATCTCTAAACTCATCCAGAATTTCTGCAACCACACTCTTACCATAATCTAACCTAAAAGAACTGTAATTTGGCCCAAATCTACATAAATCACAAAATAAATAACACCTGTTGCTTTTGTAAAGCTGGATGGCTCTTGAATTAAATGCCTTATGCTGCCTGTGGAGAAGCCCTTATCATGGACCCAGCAACATGGGACAAGAGACTCTAGAAACTCAGGTTACGTGCTAATCCCAGTGCTAGCACAGAGCAGATGTATGACATTGTGTAGAATTTTAAATCCTCCTGTCCTTCATAGCCCCACCTGAGCAACTAGGAATTAAATTAGCAGATAGTAAGATTAAATGAATAACTCAGGCAAAGTCTTAAGATAGGGCACCACAAACAGTATGTGCCGTGTAGTTACATAATACCATTAAACAACATGAACTGTTCGTTCATTGCATGAATTCATGAAAGTCATCTATGGTAAGGGGCTGCTTGGATTCCTCATATTAGAAGAAAATCCCTCCTACATGGAAATGGGGTCCAGACTTGCCGTCCGGACTCACTCTCCTTCCTACCATCTATTTTCAACCCTTCAGTCGTCTAGCAGCATATTTCTTTTTAAATTATGTTAGGTTTAAGTTATGTTGTATTTGCAAACTAGCAAAACAGAAATCCAAGTTGTTCAATTTTACATTTAATGACAGGATTCTCAAGATTTACTTTTACCTGTAGATACTGAGAAAGTTGGAATAATTCCTGAGAGTACATACTTGGAGTGTTAGCAGCAACCTATAAGGAAGATGTCACAATATCAGCAGTCACAGAAAACATTTTATTATGAAAGACATTCAAGACAAATCAGCCAGGCATAGAAGCACGCACCTTTGATCTCAATACTTAAGAGACTTAGGTAGGAGGCCAGCATGAGCTACAAAGTGAGTTCCTGGTCAATCAGGGCTAGAGTAAGACCTTTTCTCAAAAATAAAAAGGCAAACCAGAGCCTGAAATGGTGGTGCATGCCTTTAATCTCAGCACTCTGAAGGCAGAGGTAGGAGGATCACTGTGAGTTCGAGGCCACCCAAAGACTACATAGTGAATTCCAGGTCAGCCTAGGTTAGAGTGAAACCCTACTTTGAAAAACAAAAACAAATAAAGCAACAAATAAACAGACAAACCAATTCCACAAAATGTCTATTTATCTAAATATGCATATAAAATAGTTTTCACTTAATCCATTCTTTTAGTTTTCAAAATATTTCAGCTCAGAATTTCTATTTTCATTTTATTTATTTGAAAGGAGGGAGAGAAAGAGAATGGGCATGCCAGGGCCTATATTTACTGCAGATCAATTCCAGCAAGCATGCACCACCATGTGCATCAGGCTTACATGGGTACTGGGGAATCAAACCTGGGTCTTTAGGTTTTCCAGACAAGCGCCTTAACCACTAAGCCATCTATCCAGCCCTCTGCTCAGAATTTATAGATGGTATTATGCTGATTGTCTTAAAATTTTTAAAAAGTATTAAGGGCCAAGTTGAAAACATTCCTTGATAAGTCAAATCACAAATTTGTAGGACAAAAGCAACATAGCCCTTTTCTAATTTATAATATTTCCTAACTCATACACCTATATACATTTTTCCTTTAAATTTTATAATTAAATATTTCTTCAACAAGTCATTTAGAAATAACCAATTTCAGGCTAAGCATGGGGGTGCACACCTTTAATCCCAGCACTCGGGAGGCAGAGGTAGAAGGATCGCCATGAGTTCGAGGCTACCCTGAGACTATATAGTGAATTCCACGTCAGCCTGGACTAGAGTGAGACCCTACCTCAAAAAATTAAAAAAAAAAAAATTAACTGCTATTGAAAGTATGTGTCAGGGCTGGAAGATAACATGAAATCTCATACTCTAACAAAAACCCAAAAATTAAAAACAGAGAGTGGGAGAGAAAGAATCAAAACTCTATCCAATAGTGAGAGACAATGAAAACAGTTTTGATTTTTTTCTTATTATAGTTAATTTTAAAAGTATTTTCCCAATAGTTTAGCTGTTGCATACTAAAAACAATATTCAGTATATATCTGTAATCCCAGCACTTAGGAGGCAGAGCTAGGAGAATGAGTTCAAAACCACCCAAGGCTACATGAGACTGTCTCAAAAACCAAAAACAAACCAACAAAACTCCCAATATTCACATTAATGTGAAAAGGCCTAAAAGATATATTGCTTTGCTTTCTCTTATTTGTTATTTAGCAATGATTCTATGGCGGGTGGATGTATAGGGGCACGCGTGTGTGTGTCTTTTGAGGTATGAGGTCTTACTTTAGCCCAGGCTCATCTGGAACTCACTATGTACTCTCAAGGTGGACTCAAATTCATGGCAATCCTCCTACCTCTACCTCCTAAGTGCTGGGATTAAAGGTGTGCACCACCATGCCTGGCCAATCCTATGGTTCTAATGCCTCAGTATTTATGAACAACAACAAAAAAAAAAATTATAGTCTAGGGGCTAGAGAGATGGCTTAGCGGTTAAAGCACTAGCCTGCAAAGCCAAAGGTTCAACTCCCCAGGACCCACAGGTGCACAAAATGGCACATGTGTTGAGGTTCATTTGCAATGGCTGGGGGTCCTGACACACCCATTCGCTTTCTATTTGCCTCTTTCTCTCTCACTCTATCACAAATAAATAATAAAGTATTTTAAAACAGAAAATATTTTGTCTAGCAATCAATTATGTTTCTGGTCAGGTTGTATTACAATTGATCTCCAAAGATAATAAAAGAATAATTTCACCAAGTTCATGTTTCTATACTACTTTGCTATATAGGTAAAGGCTGAGTGAAGTACTTGAGTAGAAAGCATTAGAAACATCCTCAATAGAACTGTTCCCCAGAATAAAAGGTCAAAGTTCACATTCCTTGCTGCAGGCTAGGCACAACCCAGGTATTCCTAGTCTACTAGGTCACCTGTTTGCTGGAGATAGTGAAGGCTTTTCCCAAAGCAGCACCCATCCTCAGTTCTACAGACACTGAAGCTCCGAAGCCTGCATTAACTACTTAACCATATGCACTTCTATATTTTGTTACAAAGAAGAAATGCATTTCTAGGTAAAGCATATTAAAAACAATCATTTCAAAATAAGTAATATTTCAAAGTTTAGAAAAATAATCATTAGCAACTTACTTTGTCAACAGGACTTGGCAATGGAGCATGGATGACACTGAAAAGTAAAATTTAGAATTTTTATCTAATTTCCTGACAACAGAGGAAACGGAGCATGAGAGTACCAGAATATCCTAAGTCACAAAACTGATGCCTTTGCCTGCATATGTGAATCTTCAATCCTTCATAAATGTATGACATTCTAAAATTAAACAAATGAGTATAAAAATCTCCTTTAAACATCAATGCATTTCTTTAGTTGTTTTTATTATTTTTTCTATTTCTTAAAATCAAGTTCAAACCAAAATGTACTGAAAGCCCTTCAAGAAACTACTTACTGAGGGCTTTGGTGAATTCCTTCATTCTAAGTTTTTCTATATAGAAAAGCATATTTTAAATCATACATTTGAATTTTGCGGGGTACAATTTTTTAAACTTTTTATTACGTGGCCTCTGAGGAACTGTGGCCCATAAATTCTTTTAAATTAAATATTACTATATAGAGTTTTAAAAAGTGAAGTTCAGGCTAGAGAGATGGCTTAGTGGTTAAGACATTTGCCTGCAAAGCCAAAGGACCAGGTTCGATTGCCCAGGACCCACATAAACCAGATAGATGCACAAGGGGGGAGCATGTGTCTGGGGTTCATTTACAGTGGTTGAAGGCCCTGGAGTGCCCATTTTCTCCCCCACCCCTTTCTCTATCTCCTTTTAAAAAACAAGTGAAGTTCAACTGGATAGTTGTTCCAGTACAGAACAATATTAACTGTCAAAATACTAAAACTACCCCCTACCAAGCCACCTAAGAAATTAACTGTAAGCTTAGATGTATGAAACTGAACTTGGTGTATCAATTTCAAAGAAAACATTCAACAGCACATTAACTGCTACTAACATCCTTTGGGGCCTGATGATGAATTGCTGAGAGAAAAGCAGGGAAACATTAGTTAATGCAGGCTCATAAGCTGCTGACTGGTCCAAATTCTGGCTATCCATGCTGAAAGGCAAATTACCTAATCAGACAAGGCCTCATCCCCTGTCCATAAAGTGAGATAATTATAACCAAGATATGCCTCAGCTTTCCCATTTATAAAGTGACGGTAACACTTATAAAACTAATTCTATAGGATTCTTTTTATTAAAAAAAAATTATTTTTTTTAAATAAAGTTTTTCGAGGTAGAGTCTCACTCTAGCACAGGCTGACCTGGAATTCACTATGTAGTCTCAGGGTGGCCTTGAACCTACAGCAGTCCTCCTACTTCTACTTCCTGAGTGTTGGGATTAAAGGCATGTGCCACCATGCCCGACCCTCATTTTTGTTATTTGAGGCAGGGTCTTGTTCTAGCCCAGGCTGACCTGGAATTCACTGTGTAGTCCTCAAACTCATGGTGATCCTCCTACCTCTGTCTCACAAGTGTTGGGATTAAAAGCAGGTGCCACTATACCTGGCTTAACTTTTTGAAATTATTAATACGTGTGAGTGTGGATCACACATGCCACAGCAGGATGTGGAGGTCAGCAGACAACTCTGAGGTCCGTCTGTCTACCTCATCTGAGGCTGTGCTTCTCCAGATGTCACTCTGCTCTTCTTTGTGCTATACTCACCAAGAACTTCCAGAAAGTCTCCTGTCTCTATCTGGCATTACATAAGCCTGCACAACTTTCAGCTCCTCCCCCCCCCTTTTTTTTGAGGTAAGGTTTCGCTCTAACCCAGGCTGACTTGGAACTCGCTCTGAAGTCTCAGGGTGGCGTTAATATCTTGGTGATCCTTCTACCTCTGCCTTCTGAGTGCTGGGATTAAAGGAGTGCACCACCACGCCCGCCAGCCAGCTTTTGACATGAGGTCTAAGTATCAAACTCAGGGACTGAGGCTTGAGTAGCAAGCACTTTATCTACTGAGCCATCTCCCCAACTCCAGGGTTAAGTATTAAATGTGTTAATAAAAATAAAGAGCTTAGGGCTGGAGGGATGGCTTAGCAGTTAAGGCATTTGCCTGCAAAGCCAAAGGACCCAGGTTTGATTCCCCAGGACCCACATAAGCCAGATGCACAAGGGGGTGCACATGTCTGGAGTTCGTTTGCAGTGACTAGAGGCCCTGGTGCACCCATTCTCTCTCTCTCCCCCCCTCTCTCTGTCAAATAATAAATAACTTAAAATATTTTAAAAAAATAAATAAATAAAAGCTCACAGAGTTAGCTGGTTAATCATGTGTAAGTGTAAGCTGCTGTAAAAACTCATCTGGTATGAGGTACAAAACAGAGCTCTAAGTACTTGCACCCACCACCCTCTCAGACATGTGACATGATCTTTTGCAGAGCTTCAAGGAGCCTGTGTCAGCTTTAACTATGCTGTACTGACTACATGACTGGTGCCTTTGCAGAGCTTACCTGTCATTAGGCCCTAACAATGGTATTGCCTAGTGAAGGTTAAAAAAATAATAATAATAGATAATGTTAGCTATTCTTTACTCTATAAAATTAAATAGAATTTTGTCAAATCACAGCCAACAGAGATAACCATTTTTGACAAGTACTTTGTTTTCCTGCAGATATATGTGATAAGAAAAATGAATGTAATAAAGTCTAAGTTGAAGCAGATAAGACTTTTAAAAATCCAGTTTTCTGGGCTGGAAAGATGGCTTAGCAGTTAAGGCACTTGCCTGCAAAGCCTCAGGACCCAGGTTCAATTCTCCAGGTCCCACGTAAGCAGACATGTGCCTGGAGTTCATTTGCAGTGGCTAGAGGCACCCACTCTCACTCACTATCTCTCTCCCTCTCTCTGTTGTTAATAAATAAATAAAAAATAAATATATTTTTTTAATCTTAAAATCCAGTTTTTTTTTTTTTTTTGAGGTAGGGTCTCACTCTGGTCCAAGCTGACCTGGAATTAACTCTGTAGTCTCAGGGTGGCCTTGAACTCACGGCGATCCTCCTACCTCTGCCTCCCGAGTGCTGGAATTAAAGGCGTGCGCCACCACAACCGGCCAAAATCCAGTTTTCTTAGTAATCTAAGAAGAAACTACTTGGCCCTTATGAAATCTGATGTGGTTGTTTGAATGTGATAATTTAAATGTATGGCAGATGTTTCATTAAAATTAAAGCTTATAACATGAGTCCCTAGCAGGTAAGTCCTTGCTAAAGAGGGTAGGATCTTCAAGTCTAGCCCTAAGGTTTATGGAGAGCAGTTTGAGCTCTGGCTATTCTTGTTTGCTGGTGTTGAACCCCCCCCCCCCCCACACACACATACATTTAGATGCTGGAGCAAATCAGCTTCTTCCACCATTGATGGAATTTCCTCCTGGATTGTGAAAGCCTAAAATAAACCCTTCCTCCCATAAGCTGAATCTGGTTGGATGTTTCTCCCAGCATTGAGGAGCTGACTGCAACATTTAGTTAACAAACAAAAGGTTAAAAAATCAAAAAGCACATTCTACAAAAATATATTTGTGTTTTATAAATACTATCTTGAATATAGGTGTATTTTGTATGAATTGTGGGAAAACTCCATCTATATCTACCTATATGTATATATTAGAAAAGAGTATGTTAGAAAATGAAAACTTACATTAATTTTGAATTTGTGGATTATAGATAATTTCTCTGTTTTTAATTAATAGAAAGTTGTACAGTATTTTCTTATTAAGAAAATCAAGAAACAAAGAGTTGGTAGCTTGAGAACTACCTACTGAAGATCTTTATAATATTAAATGCTATATATATACTTGGCATTCTTTATTTTACTTTATTTATTTATTTTACTTTATTATTATTTTTATCTTTTGGTTTTCCAAGGTAGGGTTTCACTCTAGACCAGGATGACCTGGAATTCACTATGTAGTCTCAAGGTGGCCTCAAACTCATAGCAATCCTTCTACCTCTGCCTCCCAAATACTGGGTTTAAAGGCTTGCACCACCACACCCAGCTGTTTAAATAAAAAAAAAAAGTTTGGCTCCAAATAATGAAACCTGGTTTTAAAAAGCACAAGCTGAACTTAAGCTTACATTGTTTTTAATATTTCTTTTGTTCATCTTTATTTATTTATTTGAGAGCAACAGACACAGAGAGAAAGGCAGGGAGAGAGAGAGAGAGAGAGAGAGAGAGAGAGAGAGAGAGAGAGAGTGTGTGTGTGTGTGTGTGTGTGTGTGTGTGTGTGTGTGTGTGTGGTGCCAGGGCCTCCAGCCACTGCAAACGAACTCCAGATGCAAGCACCCTCTTATGCATCTGACTAACATGGGTCCTGGGGAACTGAGCTTTGAACCAGGGTCCTTAGGCTTCACAGGCAAGTGTTTAACCGCTAAGCCATCTCTCCAGCCCAAGTTAACATTTTAAAATCTAGATTTCATGTCAGAACTTTACACTGTTTCATATAAAACAAAAGTGCAACTTTAGAGAAAAAGCTTTTAAATATTCTACCAAAATAAGGTACCAATTATATTGACAGCTTCAAATTCACTAAGATTAGGACAGTGGTATTAACTTCACAGGCAATCACAGTATTAGAAGTACAATATTAAATGCATGTCAAATAAACAGAGGGCTGGAGGGATGGCTTAGTGATTAAGGTACTAGCCTGCAAAGCTAAAGTTCCCAGGTTTGATTCCCAAGAACCCACCTAAGCCAAATGCAAAAACAATGCATGCTTCTGGAGTTTGTTTACATTGGCTGAAGGCCCTGGCACACCTATTCATTCTCTCTCTCTCTCTCTCTCTCTCTCTCTCTCTCTCTCTCTCTCTCTCCTCCCTCTTCTTTCTTTCTCAAATATAAATAAAATATTTAAAAATTGCCAGGCGTGGTGGCGTACACCTTTAATCCAAGCACTCAAGAGGCAGAGGTAGGAGGATTGCTGTGAGTTCAAAGCCAGCCTGAGCTAGAGTGAGACCGTACCTCGAAAAAATAACAAATATATATATATGTTATCTTTTACCAGTAACATATCCTGGATATAACACATAAAAATTCCATGCTTATCTAAATATAGCTAACTCATAATATTAAATTTAGCAACATGTTACTGTTTACTAGAATTGCAACTAGTATGAAAGCAATTAAAATGTAGTATATTAATATTCCAAAAGTACCATGTCAATACTCTAAAATCATTAATGTAATCCTGGAGTATTAACAATATATCACCATCTAAAATATTACCAACCAAGATAATTTTTTAAAATTTCACAGCACTAAATAATACTCACTCTGAGCGGAGCCGGGCTTCCATGCCATCTGGCAGAAAAAGTTTTATTGTGGAAACAATACACCCATGGGTAACTGGTTAAAACAAATAACATAGAATAATTGTTTAAAAATATAAAACTTGGTATTTCTCATATCTAACTGTACATTTCATTCATGAAAGCAATAATTTCTAGGAGAATAAAGAAATCTGGTAGCTTGGTAAGAATATTTATCATACTAGAGAAACTCATTCCTATCCATCATGAGTCACAGTCACAAGATAGAACTATACACAGTTATTTCATTTTATATATATATATATGGGAAGATATATATTCCCAATTCTGTAACAATAGTCAATGCAATCAGTTGATGTATAGAAATACAACTTAGAAAATATTTTTTGTTCCCATTTGTCAACATTACACCTAGTCTACTCCTCTATCTCCTAACATACCTCACAAACCTCTAAAGTTTTCATAATACTGTTTAGAATATGCCAATCAATCTCCTTTTTCCTTTCTTTTTTGTTTTTGAGATAGCCAAGGCTGACCTGGAATTCACTATGCAGTCTCAGGGTGGCCTTGAACTAACAACAATCCAACTACCTCAGCCTCTGAGTGCTGGGTGTTATTTATTTATTTACTTATTATTTATTTGTTTGTGAGGAGAGAGCATGGACTCACTCTATAGTCCCAGGCTGGCCTCAAAGTCACATCCTCCTACCCCTGCCTACCAAGTGCTGGAATTAAAGGTGTGCACCACCATGTCCAGCTCTCTCCCATTTATGGGCAAGAAAACCTAGATTGAGATGAGTAAAATGCCTCCACTCTCCTAGCATCAGAGTAGCTTGCTATTACCTATGGGCCATTTTAAATTGTTTATCTTCTTAACGGTTATCCTTTCCTATACTTCAGTATCTTTATGTAGCACCACACCAGTCACTTCACTCTGTAGACAACCTATGGCTGCTTCTCTCTCTCCTTCATAACATCACGCCAGTCATCTCTAGACAACAACCTGTGGTGGCTTCTCACTCTCTCTTTTTCCTATTGAAGGGTTCAAATATAGCATCTTTACAGAGCTTCTCTGTAGTAGAGCTTACAGTGGTGGGGTGGTCTGCTTTTATTTCCCTGTTCTTCAGATACACATCTTCAAGAGTTCAACAGATTGATTTGCTTATTTCACAAGACAGACTGAAAGCTAATATGGGCTGAGGAAAGGACACTGGAGAGTGATTACCTAGACTGCACTACACATCAAAATTCACTCCATTTTACATGCAGAATTGGCATGTAGGTATTATATATTTCAATAAAACTAACTTTAGCCAGGCGTGGTGGTGCACATCTTTAATCCCAGCACTCAGGAGGCAGAGGTAGCAGGATCACCATGAGTTCAAGGCCAACTTGAGACTGCATGGTGAATTCCAGGTCAGCATGGGCTAGACCCTACTTAAAAAAATAATAATAAGCAGGGTGTGGTGGCGCACACCTTTAATCCCAGCACTTGGGAGGCAGAAGTAGGAGGATCGCCATGAGCTCAAGGCTAACCTGAGATGGCAGAGTTAATTCCAGGTCAGCCTGGACCAGAATGAGACCCTACCTCGAAAAAAACAACAAAAAAGTAATAATTTCTAATTTTTATCAGAATAACTTATGGATCACAACCATATTATCAAGATAGTATTATAAACATAAAGTGATATGATGACTACCAGGAAACATACATTAAATTTAAAGAATTCAGCACAGTTTGGCCAATACTTATTTTTATATGTAAAAAGTGCTAACATAGCTCAAAAACCATCTATTGGGCAGTCTTCTAAATTTTGCCTAGGATAGCCGTCATTGTCATGGACCATTTGGACTCTTCCTTTCTGGCCGTACTCTCTATCTTGCCACCACGTCTCCTACACACAGCCAAGTTACATGAGTCTCCAAACACCTGTCCTTCTTTGAGTGATGTTCTTTATCTCCTTGCCTGTGTGATCAAATGCTGCTTTTCCTCCAGGTTGGGCTTTCTAATTCCTTCACCAAGGCAGAATATGAGTTAGATATTCCCACAGCTTATCATATCTAATTCTTACAAACACTAAGCAGTCTATGGTGCAAATACTGATCATTTACAGAACTTCCATCTCATCAGATGAGACTCTGTGGGTAGCAGGGATTAGCTGCCCATCTTTAAATATGCAATTCCTAGCAAAGTCATTTAGAACAAGGTAGCTATTTAATAAATGCTTATGCAGAAGATGGGAAACAGTAGATTTACCATACTCTGTGGTGCCTTTGGGATATACTATTAACAGTCTTTAAAAAACTGAGTGCATGCAATATCTCTATCACACCTTCTATGGCTCAGGGTCCATTGTAGAAGAGGTAGTGGAAAGAATGTAAGAGCCAAAGGAAAGATAGGACTTCTTACAATGAGCTTTGCCAGACAAAAAATGGCCTAGATATCCATGACCTCACAGTGCCTGACACTACGTACACAAGACCATCATAATAGGAGGAAAATATCATGACATCAAAATAAGAGAGAGACTGATTGAGAGGGGGAGAGGATATGATGGAGAGTGGAATTTCAAAAGGGAAAGTGGGGGGTTAGAGGGATTAGAGGGGTTAGATGGCATATTGTTTATAATTATGGAAATTGTCAATAAAAATTAACAAAATGCAAAAAAATTGAGTGCAATAATATATAAAGGTCCAGCAACAACCTTATTTTACCAATAGCTTTAAATGGTGCTAAGGCTTTTTTATTAAAAAAAAAAAACAAGTGGGCAAATTATAGAATAATACTACATTGCCAGAGCTGATAGCCTGTGATATACAACGTCATGAATTACATTGCTTGGATAGGTCACCCAAAAGTTCAGCACATGTACTAATGCCCACATCAATGAAGTGAATCACAGCTACTACTAAGGAGACCAGGGGTACTGCACTATGAAAGGCAAGAAAAAAAGTTCACATCTGACTAAGCTGACAACCAGAACAGCCCACTCCATCTCATGTCAACCAGACACATACTAATATTAGAAATCTTTTTTGTTGTTGTTGTTGTTTTGTTTTTCAAGGTAGGATCTTGCTCTAGCCCAGGCTGACCTAGAATTCATGTTATAGTCTCAGGCTGGCCTTGAACTCAGTGATCCTCCTACCTCTGCCTCCTGAAAGCTGGGATTAAAGGTGTGTGGCACTATGCCCAGTTTCTCAAATGTTAGAAATTCTATCAATGTGTGTAACAGTTTGAATGTATGTTACCATAACCAAAATGTTTGTAACTTGAGTCTCTAGCCACTTGTCTGGAAGTGACACCAAGGGTGGATCCTTGGGTCCAGCCCCAAGGTGGAGAGAGCGAGTTGGTTCTTTGACGGGTTTGTGTTTGCAGGTGCTGGTGCTTGCTTGCTGTTTCCTCTGCCTGGCTCTATGAAAGTCAGTCGCTTCTTCCAACATTGACAGAACTCCCTCTGGATTTGTAAGCTTGAAGTAAATTCCTTCCGCCCATAAACTGTGTCTGGTTAGAAGTTCATCTCAGCAATGTACAGCTGACTACACCAATGTACAACAGGCAAGTCTTTAAAACAACCTGACAGACATACATTAATACTTATACAAATCAGAGCCGGGCATGGTGGTGCACACCTTTAATCCCAGCACTTGGGAGGCAGAAGTAGGAGGATCACCATGAGTTCAAGGCCACCCTGAAATTACAAAGTGAATTCCAGGTCAGCCTGAGCTAGAGTGAGACCCTACCTCGAGAAACCAAACAAATCATTATACAAATCAATAGCAAGGATGCCCCAAATGGAGTGCTAACAGGCATTAACAGAACAGGATTTGAGGGTCAAATGAATTTTGGAAACACTTAGTAAAAAGAAATGTAAAGTGTTTGAGATGGCTTTTAGAAAAAAAAAAAAAAAAACTCTGGGTGATTTGGTGGGGGAGCCTAAAGGGCTTTTGTACATCCTGAAGTCTTATAACTAAAATCAAGTCTCCAAGCTCACTCGACCACTGAGCCTCCTCCTGATCTTTTTTAAGAACACTTACACAGTATCTGATACTATGAGGAAAATACTGCTCTAAAAAAATTCTATGGGGCTGGAGAGATAGCTTAATGGTTAAGGTACTTGTTACTTTCCAGATCCCATGTAAACCAGATGCACAGTGACGCAAGCACGCAACAACAACAAAAAACATAAATACCCAAGAAACATGTTTAAGAAACAAACAAACAAGACTGAATCAGGTCTGAAAATTACTTGCATTAACTGATTTTTATCCTCTAAGATAAAATAAACTTAAGGACTTTCAATCTGTACATTTTTGCTTTATAAAACTTCTAATTCCTCAACTTTTAAGAGTTGATGAAAAGGGCTGGAGAGATTGCTTAGCAGTTAAAGCATTTGCCTTCGAAGCCAAATGACCCAGGTTAGATTCTCAGGACCCACATAAGCCAGATGCACAAGGTGCACATGCACCTGGAGTTCGTTTGCAGTGGCTGGAGGCCCTGACATGCCCACTCTCTATCTCTCTCTCTCTGTCTGTCTCTCCTCTCTCTGCTTGCAAATAAGGAAATAAAAGTAAATTATTTTTTAAAAGCCTCAAAAACTAAAAAAAAAAAAAAAAGGAAAAAAGAGTTGAGGAGGCAGAGAAAGACAGCTGCATAGACAGGTGAGTCTAACATCTTTTGTCATGCCCTTACTTAAACTATAGTTGTGCCATCACAAAACTTTCCTGCTTCAACTACTTGGTGTAGCTTAACTATAATTAATGTGTTTTCCTCCACACCAGGAATTAAACTCAGGAACTCATGTATGCTAGGCAAGGCTCTACCAGAGTTACACACGTTTCTCCCCTTTCCTCCACCCTCCATCAAGCCCAGGGACTGATGCATGCTGGGCAAGGAGTTGTACATCTCATGGGACAAGCAGCATGAATGCTTTATTCCCTCTATATACATCTTTTCAGAATATAAACTGGTTTTCAAAATTCTTCCAAAGGCAATAAAATAATTTTTTTTAGTTTCAACATAAGCTCATCAAATTGAACATGTTTGATACAGTTCAATCCAGTGTTGTTATCACTCTCTGATGCTCAATCTCTCTCTCTTTCCCAGTTGGGGCTCACTTGCATGAATTCCTAGAAGCCCTTTATTGGGAAGCCAGCAGTTTTAGACAAATAACACCACTGCTTGCTGGTATGACAAAATCTTCCCAGCTCAATTTGTATAATTACTGGCCTAGACTTGGTATCAACTAGTTCTTGAAGGAGTCTTGTTTTGACCTCATTGGTAGAAGGGACCTTTGATCTAGTATACAGATTTCCTTAGTACTTTCTCTTACCATACACCATGAAGGAATACCACAACTGGCTTATTTGTCGACTTGGTCCTGAAACATGGTGGTTTGCTGGATTTTCCAACTTGTACAATAAATCCATTGAGAAGTTGCTGGATACAAAGCAGTATTGCTGGGAATGATACTGAAAACTAAGGGTTATAACTAGGTTCCCAGCTTTCAAGCAATTTCAATAGCAAAAGGAAAAAACAGATATATATAACCTGATTTAAAAAAAAAAAAAGGCTAGCCGGGCGTGGTGGCGCACGCCTTTAATCCCAGCACTCGGGAGGCAGAGGTAGGAGGATTGCCATGAGTTCAAGGCCACCCTGAGATGACAGAGTTAATTCCAGGTCAGCCTGGACCAGAGTGAGACCCTACCTCGAAAAACCAAAAAAAAAAAAAAGGCTGAGGGTAGAAAACAATGGGGGCACTGGGAACAAGCAAAGGCAGCAGAAGACGAAGACAAGCAGGGGTTAGACGGAAGACAACGACAACGATGAAGAAGGAGGAAAAAGAAGAGGAGGAGGAAAGGAGGATAATAAAAGGATGCAAGGGAGATGGCATAGGGACTTGAGTTTGTACTACAGCACCCCAGAGGAGGAGGAAAGGAAAAGGAGGATGAAGTCAGAGGAGGCAGAAAGGAGGAGAAAGATGAAAGGAGGAGGAGGATAAGGAGGAGGGAAAAATGAGGAGAAAGAAGAAAGGAAGGAGAAGAAAAGGAGGAGGAAGAAAAAGAGTGAGAAAGAAAGAACAGGTAGAAGGAAGAAAGGAGGAAGATAAAAAGAGAAGGAAGAAAGGAGGAGGAGGAAAAAGGATGAGAAAGAAAGGAGAAGGAAGAAGGAAGAGAAAAAGGAGGAGGAAAAACAGAAAAGAAAGGAGGAGGAGGAAAAACGAAGAGAAAGAAAGGAGGAGGAGGAAAAAAGGAAAAGAAAGAAAGGAGGAGGAGGATGAAAGGAAGAGAAAGGAAGAATAAGATGAGAGGAGGAGGATGAAAGGAAAAGGAATAAGAAAAGAGGAAGAAGGGAGAAGGAGGAGGAAGATGGGAGGAAGAGGAAGGAGAAGGAAAGTAGGAGGAAAGGAGGAAGGGGGAAAAGGAAGAGGAGGAAGAAGAAAGTAGGAGGAGGAAGAAGGAAAAAAAGAAGATGAGGCTGTGACCTGACTCTCCTCACCTCCTGTGACTCTCACGGACGTCACTCTCTCCTGTGTGCTCATGGCTGCGACCTCACTCTCCTCACCTCCTGTGACTCTCACGGAGATCACTCTCTCCTGTGTCCTCATGGCTGTGACCTCACTCTCCTCACCTCCTGTGACTCTCACGGAGATCGCTCTCTCCTGTGTGCTCATGGCTGCGACCTCACTCTCCTCACCTCCTGTGACTCTCACGGAGATCGCTCTCTCCTGTGTGCTCATGGCTGCGACCTCACTCTCCTCACCTCCTGTGACTCTCACGGAGATCACTCTCTCCTGTGTGCTCATGGCTGTGACCTCAATCTCCTCACCTCCTGTGACTCTCACGGACATCACTCTCTCCTGTGTGCTCATGGCTGTGACCTCACTCTTCTCACCTCCTGTGACTCTCACGGAGATCACTCTCTTCTGTGTGCTCATGTCTGTGACCTCACTCTCCTCACCTCCTGTGACTCTCACGGAGATCACTCTCTCCTGTGTGCTCTTGACTGTGACCTCACTCTCCCTTAACTTGGTTTAGAATTCCATTAAGTATCTTCTGCTATGGTAGCTTGGTGGTCAACAAAGACTTGGCACATGGTTCCTATGTGTTCTAGAAACTTAATTGGGAAAGTATAAAACAGAGATGGATATAATCAGAGAATGTCATATTATTTGCGAATGCTACTCTCACAGGGTTTATCTCATTGACCACAAATAATAAATCAGAGTTGCAAGTAATTGCTCAGAGATTCATGCTGTATTTTTGGTTTTATTTTCAAATATAATAATGTTCAATATAAAAGATGTTAAAAGCTGGTTGTGGTGGCACACACCTTTAATCCCAACACTTGGGAGACAGAGATAGGAGGACCTCCATGAGTTCAAGGCCACCCTAAGACTACATAGTGAACTCCTGGTCAGGCTGGGCCGGAGTGAGACCCTACCTCGAAAAACCAAAAAAAAAAAAAAAAAAAAAAAAAAATTAAAACTTGGGCTGGAGAGATGGCTTGCTGGTTAAGGTGCTTGCCTTTGAAGCCTAAGTTTCTAGGTTTGATTCTTCAGGTCCCACGTAATTTCCAAGGACCCACATAAGCCAGATGCATAAGGTGGTGCATGTGTCTGGAGTATGCAGTGGCTGGAGGCCCTGGTGCATTCATTTTCTTTCTCTGTATCTGCCTCTCTCATACACACTTTCTCAAATAAACAAAAAAAAAGTTTAAAAGAAAAACCAAAAATTTATGTTTCTTTGATATTTTGAAAAGCTGAGTTTCCTGGATACTCTTATCTCTGATGACAGTTATTTTACTTCAGGGTTTCAAATATCAATCCATGTTTATCTGATGTTTAGATTTTGTTGAGAGCTGATGTTGTTCTGATGGATTTAGCTTCATAAATAAGCTTGTCGTTTTCTCTCCCTACTTCCAATAATAAGTGATCAGTAGTATTCACATTTCAAGTCCATGGTGTCACCAAGAAGCTCTTTCCTCTTCATGTCTGTTTGAAGTTCTAATGCACTTGTCACATTGGTAGTGTTTCTCCTTGGCGTAGGTCTCTGATGTTGTATAAGGTGAGGACTCTGACTAAAGTGCTTGTCACACTCATCACACTGAGAGTGTTCTCCCTGGTGTGGGTTCTCTGATGCTGTTTAAGGTGAGAAGCCTGGCTAACCCATTAGTTTCACTATCACATGGGTAGGATTATTCTCCAGTATGAATTCTCCAGTGCTAAGTGAGGTTTAATCCACACTAGTCACGTAGGGCTTTCCCCAATATGGATTCAGCAATGTTGACTGAGATTAATTAGAGTTCTGACAGAAACTTTCCCACAATCAGCACATGTATGGGAGTTCTTTCCAGCATGGACCTTCTAGTACTGAAGGACAGTGGAATACTGACTGCAACTCTTCTTTCAAAGCAATTGTGTGTATCACTGACAGTCTGCTGTCTCTGCCTGCCTCTGCAGACCTCAGACTCAAGCTTTACTGGATTCCAAAGTGGACTGAATACCAGTGACACTCCGGAAATCATGGAGGCCTTCATTGCCAGAACTAGTAGACAAGCTGTGGGTGCTGCAGACAGAAGAACTGAAGGGCAGGGCTAGCACAAGGCTACTGGAGCCCAAGTAATACTATCACAAGACATGGGTGTCAGACATGGAAATGGAGAACTGGGTGTTATCCTTTCTGAATTTCAGTCTTGCTTTGGTGCAGTCTTCCCTCGCTATCCTCCCTTTTATCTGTTTCTTATATGTCACTGTATACTAGAAATACATAACATGGACTTCCGGCCAAGATGGCGACCGCCTAGCTGCACTCCAGAAACGAAGGAAAAAAAAAGATAGATGCAGATCCTAAGAAGAGAGCTGCCCCAACATACCTCAAAAGGGGCCCAACTGAGACTAAGGACAACTGGCGAAACAAGCAAGGGTGATGTTTTCCTGTGAAGTGGATACCAGCACAAAGGGGAAGGAGACCAACGCAGAGAAAAATCAACTCCTACCAAATCAGAGAGCCAGAGCCTCAGAGGCCCCCAACACCTCAGCACTGAAGCAGACCAAAAATGAACCCAACATGGCTCAGGGAAATTTTGCGGAAGAGGGGGCGGAAAGAATGTCAGAGTCACATGTTGGGTCATGATTTGCAGAGACATTTATCATACCAATAACTGGGGGCTAACTCCACAATGCACGACCCATTTTCATCAACAAGGAGGGTCCAATGGGAGGGGGTAGATCACAGATGAGCCTAAACAATGGTACCAAACTGCCTGTACTTACTGAAAAGAAAACTAATAAATTTTAAAAAAAAAAAAGGTTAAAATAGTGGATCAAATATTATTATCTTTTAATATTATTTATTAATTATTGATTAAAGTATCTATTAATAGTGACTTCTGTTTCAAATCCAAATACAGGATTTCTATAGTTTTGTTAGCTATAACACTACCTTAGTGCTGACCTTCAACTATCACACTGTGGGAAAATATTCACTTATATAATAAAAAATAAAATAACAACAAAAAAAAGAAATACATAACATGTTGATCTTTATTTTATAAGGACTCATACTAAAGTGTTTTGCCTTGAATCTCAGAAGACACTTTGGACATCAGACTGTTAGGACTTTTAAGACTTATAAGACTCTTAGAGATGGACTAAATGCACTTTTATTATAAAATGAACAAAAGACTTTAGGGGTAGCCAGGCATGGTAGCGCACGCCTTTAATCCCAGCACTCAGGAAGCAGAGGTAGGAGGATTGCTGTAAATTTAAGGCCACCCTGGAACTACATAGTAAATTCCAAGTCAGCCTGGACTAGAGTGAGACCCTACCTCGTAAAACCAAAAAAAAAGAAAAAGAAAAAAATTATTTTAGGGGTCAAAATGAAATGTTAAGGCTTAAAAGTAGTAAGAGGTTCACTTGCATACCTGCCATGACAGCCTGGCTTCAATTCCCAAATGACCATGGAAAGCCAGATGCACAAAGTGGCATATGCACTTGGAGTTCATCTGCAGTGGCAGGAAGCCCTGGTGTGACGATACTCAATCTCTTTCTCTTTGCCTCTTTCTGTCTGTGTCTCGTGCAAATAAGCAAGTACTTTAAAAAAAAAAAAAAAAGTAGTATGTTTGTCTAGCCAGGTATGGTGGTACACGCCTTCAATCCCAGCACTTAGGAGGCAGAGGCAAGAGGATTGCCAAGAGTTTGAGGTCACCCTGAGACTACTTCATGAATTCTAGGTCAGCCTGGGCTACAGTGAGACCTTACCACCATAAAGGAAAGAAGGGAAGAAGAGAGGGAGGGAGGAAAGTAGTATGTTCGATGTTCAATTGACAAGGGGTGGACTTGAGATGATTAATCTTCATACCTTCATTATTAACTTGGCTGTATTTGGAATCACCTTGAAGATTCCCCTCTAGATAAGTTGAGTGGGATTCCAAAGGGGTCTAAGGAAGAAAGCCCAACCCTAGATTTGGATGCCACCATTCCAGATGAGCTGGGGTCTCCGCATTAATAAAAAGTGTCAAAGGAGCCCTACGGGCATGCTCCAGTCACCATGAATTCTGCTCTGATACACTGCACTCTCTCAGACTGCAAAACCAAAATAAATCCTTCCCTGAGGTTGCTCTCTGCCAGGAACTTGGTCACAGCAACAAGAGAAACTTAATATACTACGTCACTCTCTGACCATGGGCTTAAGGCTATCAGTCTCCAGTTAGCTTCAGGTTTGACTAACTGCTAAATGCACTTGGCTAAATTGCCACACAGGGCAGGGCCACAAACCATTGCACCCTTCATAGTCTATGCTTCGTGACACTTCAACCTCTCAGTGTGTCTGTGTCTGGCTTTCCCTTCTCAATGACCTCCATCCATACAAGGCATTTCTCCAGCAGCGAATGTGACAGTGTTTCCAGGTTCCTTGACATATTTTGAGGTACCAGAGTAGCTCTGTTTCTAACATCAGGCCCACCCTCAAGAATCTACTCAAATGGGGAGGTAATATGATGGAGAATGGAATTTCCAAGGGGAAAGTATCAGGTCAACCTGGACTAGAGTGAGACCCTATCTCAAAAATATAAGAGGCTGGGCACACCTTTAATCCCAGCACCAGGGAGGATCGCTGTGAGTTCAAGGCCACCCTGAGACGACACAGTGAATTCCAAGCCAGCCTGGGCTAGAGTGAGACCCAACCTTGAAAAAAACAAAAACAAAAAGAAATGTGCTTTAGACATGGACTAGGAGGAAGAATATGAGAGATCTGCAAAGAGTTGCAAACTGCATTCTACAATGGCCAGTCCCATATGTCTGCACATATGTCAGTGTATTAAAGGCTCTACTTACTTTAGCACAACTATTTCCAAGAGTATCTGATAACTTAACTCTGACATCAATTAACATCTAGTAATTCCCTTTGGGAGCCATCAGCAAAAGGAAGAAGTTTCTAGAAGCAAATACAATGTAATCAGATGATCTCTGTAGTTTATAACTGGAGGTCAATCTACCTGATTTCAAATATGCAACGACACAGCAGATATAGGCATACCCAATGCAGCTGTTCTTATACTGAAATTCAATTATCTTACTGAGGAGTAATCACTGTTTTATGTCAAAACTCAATCACTGTTATATAACTGTAAATGAAAACTACTCTGGGGTTAATGAGATGAATTAGCAGTTAAGGCACTTGCCTGCAAAGCCAAAGGACCCAGGTTCAATTCCCCAGGACCCATGTAAGCCAGATGCACAAGGTGATGCATGCAACTGGAGTTTGCAGTGGCCGAACGCCGTGGCATGCCCATTCACTCTATATGCCTCTTTCTCTTTCTCTTTCTGCCTTTCTCTCTCAAATAAATAAAAGAATAGAAAATTTCTCTGAGTTTGGCCATTCTTAAATTCAAGTATCAACACAAAAGTTACTGAGGAGGCCAACAAAGCCAAGAAAAATAATATTACTATTACAGTCCTAGGGCAAGTTGATATAGATATGCAAGACGTAGACTCACCAGTATCAGCATGCCACTACTGCCCAGATGACCTCACTGTGAGAAAGAAGTACCAGAGTCTAATGAACATCGCATCACAGCAGCTCACAGAAACCAGAGGAATAACTTGCCAAATTATCCTTCCGTGGTCTATGTCAAGCAAATACAGTATAGCTGCCCTCTTTTGGATTGTACCAAGTGGTTTAATTTTGTGATTCAGACATAAATTTTTATGATTAGAGAATAGACAATGAACTAGGTAGCACCAAAAATCTTCACAATTATGAAAATACCAAAAAGGGCCAATCTACATTGATTTTTTTCCCCGATATGCATTTATTTAACCGAAAACTTCCAGGTTCAAGAGCTGAAGAACCTGAGACATGACAGCTGCACTGAATACTGTATATTAAGGGCCTCCCCAGCCCTCCTCTCTTCTCTCTTACTAACAGCCTTCTGATTTTGTTTGGGATGACGACGTGCATACAACCTGAAGAGATATATCACATCTGATCTACGTCAATCATGAATCTCCCTGCTCCCCTTTGCCAGGTAATTTCCTTGCATCTGCAGATAACTAGGTCTATATCCTATTCATAAGGCCAGTGATACATAGGAAGGCATATGCTGGGAGTATTATTTGAAAGACTAATTTTTCACACAAAAAGAGACACAAGAAGGCATTCTGTCCCCACCTCACTCTCTTTGCTTAGGATTCTGATATGGGGAAAATGATGCTTGTGGCTGCAACTATCAATCACCCTCTAAACATAAGATATGCAAAAGCCCAAGAAAACCAGTTAATGGCTGTAGAACAAAAGGATCTTAGAACCCCAATTATTATTAAGATTTTATGATAAAATATTGACATATTACATTTTTATTAACTTTTTAGCTAGCTTATAGAATAACAGGGTTGATTGTGTCACTTTCTTTTTTAAGAAATGTTTTGAAACTCTAAGCTTCTATATTTTTATTTATTTATATGAGAAGGAGAGAGAGAGAAGTATGGATGTACTAGCTCCTCTTGGCAATGGAAATGAACTAACTCCAGACTCATGGGCCACTTTATGCATCTGGCTTTACATGGGTACTGGGAAATTGAACCTGAGCCAGCAGGCTTTCCAAGCCATTCGCCCAGCCCACATTATGTTGTGTCCCCTCACATACTACTACATACACACACACACATATCCATAGGACTTTAGTCATATTTACCCATTACTCTCCATATTCCCTTCTGCTGGTCTCCTTCTGGTCTCCAAACAGCTCACCTTCTGCTTTCGTCAGGTGGAGCCTCAATTATATAATGAAGTTGACTAAGCAAACTGCCTGCCTCCTGACTTTTTACTGAGCGTAAGTCTTGCTATTAATAATGACTACCCCATGTTTTGTCTTAGGGATGCTATTACCACAGCTAACTATGCTAACTGGCACAATACAATAGCTTCCTATGTTTCCATATTATAACGAAGAATACAAATTACTAATGAACATTTTATAATTTGAAATTTCAGAAAAGAAAAAGAACTAGTAACTTTAAACTTTTTTTTTACTACATATATAACTGCTATATTTAAATAGCTTTGACAAGCATGTAACATTTTGTAACACTAAATGACAAAGATTTTTAAATCTATAAAAACAGATAATATGAAAAAGAGATCAATCCTTAGCCATACCTTTCCGTGTGTTCTCTGTAACATCTACCCCAAACTGGATAATGTCACCAGAAAGAATTTCACATGGTGGGCTTTCTTCAGAGCCTCGACTCAACCTCTGGCTATTTATAAAGGTACCATTACTACTTTTAGTGTCTTGGAGATAAAACTGCAAAAAAAGAAAAAAAAAGCCAATGATTAATAGCAATATTTTCCATCTTGCTTTTTAAAAAGTCCTGTCAACTTTCCAAAATACTTTAAGAGGATTTTCCTCTATTAAAAACCTCTACAAAAACCACTCAGTTTGATCCTCCTACCTCTGCCTCCATTAGCATGTGCCACCAGCAGAGATGGGTGGTGGGAGGGGATGAATGAGCATATTAGGACCTCCAAACACTGCAAATGAACTCCAGATGCATGCATCACTTTGTGCATCTGGCTTTATGTGAGTACTGGGGAACTGAACTCAGGTTGTTAGGCTTTACAAGCAAGCACCTTACCCACTGACTCATCTCTCTAGTCCCCAATTGATTTAAAACTGAACTAAACAAAATGGAGGAACTCCTTTAGAAAAAAAGGTTGTCAGCAGGCCTGATGGTGCACGCCTTTAATCCCAGCACTTGGGAAGCAGAGATAGGAGGCTCTCTGAGTTTGAGACCACCATGAAACTAGAGAGAACATTCCAGGTCAACCTAGGCTAGAGCAAGACCCTACCTCTTCAAAAAGTCAAGAAAGAGGGCTTGAGGGATGGCTTAGTGTTTAAGGCATTTGCCTGCAAAGCCAATGGACCCAGGTTCGATTCCCCTAAGACCCACATTAGCCAGATGCACAAGGGGTCGCACATGTCTGGAGTTCATTTGCAGTGGCTGGAGGCCCTGGCGTGCCCATTCTCTCTCTTTCTCTTTTTCTGTCAAATAAATAACAAAATATTTTTTTTAAAAAGTCAAGAAAAAGAAAAGAAGTTGTCATGTCCTTAAAATATTAAACATGACATTAGTATATAACTCAACAATTGCACTCTTAGGTATTTATCAAAAACTGAAAACATGTCTATGCAAATGCTCACAGCAACATTATTCATAATAACTACAAAGTAGGAGTTTCTTGTTTTAAGGAGGAATAACCCAAATACCTATCAAGTGATGAATGGACAAACAAATGCAGCAATATGCATATACTGATTATTATTTGGCAATGCAAAAGAATAAAGAACTGAAATCCACTACAACATGAAGGAGCCTGTAGAATGCAATATAAAAAAAGCTAGTTGGGGATGGGTATATTGCTATATAATGGTTTAATGGGGCTGGGTATAATTCCCTGTCTGCAATGTCAGCACTCAGGAGTCTGAGGCAGGAGGATTACAAATTCAAGTCCAACTTTGAGCTTGGCAAGACCCTGTCCCCCCAAAAAAGGAGTACTTGGGAGGCAGAGTTTTAAGTATCACTGTAAGCTAAAGGACAGCCTTACACTACATAGTGAATTCCAGCCACTAACAATATGAAACTAAAGATGATGGTTGTACAGTTCTATGATTGTACTAAAACCAACAAAATGTATACTTTAAAGGGTAAATTTGGGTGGAAGAGATGGTTCAGGGGTTAAAGTGCTTCCTTGCAAAGTTTAATAGCCAGGGTTCAATTCCCCAGCGAGAAAGAAAGAGAGAGAGAGAGTGGGCACACCAGGGCTTCCAGCCACTGCAAACGAACCCCAGACGCGTGCGCCCCCTTGTGCATCTGGCTAACGTGGGTCCTGGGGAATCAAGCCTCGAACCGAGGTCCTTAGGCTTCACAGGCAAGCGCTTAACCGCTAAGCCATCTCTCCAGCCCCAACAACACAATTTTAATCTTCTCAATCAATCATCAACTAAAATCTGACAGAGTAAGATAAAATCCAAAGCCACAGCAACAGTTGTAATACAAGGAAGCAGAAATATAACCAAATGGACCACAGAACAAAGGTGAACAGGGAAACCCATCACATGACATGCAGCTGCATGGAAACAGGGTCTGCACATGAGTGTAAAAGGAGGGCATGGGGAATGTGAGGGACTTGCAAATAACATAATGGCCACTAGATGTTCAAGGATAGTATGGAGGCCATTTTCAGATGAGCTGAAAATGGAAACATAGCTTAATTCCCAACTCTCCCACTCAGTTAAACCCTACCCCTGAAGAAATTCTTAAAACCAGCCTAGCAACCAAAGCTGCCTTCCAAGACAAGGCTCCACAATGAGGGACTGGTACAGGGAGTAGAACCAAACTGAAGGACAGGGATGACAGATGACAAGACAAAAGGAAAGAAAAGGCCCAGAACAAAGGACAAGAGGAAAGGAAGGCACTGTGTTTTTTAACATTTACAAAAGCAACGCAAGAGGAGCTATGTGAACTAGAAAACAAACAAAGACATTAGGAAATTAACTAAAGGCAAGAAAGTACTATAACCACAATTATAGAACTATAAAAGGCTGGAGAGATGGCTCAGCAGTTAAGAAGCTTGCCTGCAAAGCCTAAGGACCCAGGTCCTATTCCCCAGTACCCACATAAAGCCAGATGCATGAAGTGGCACGTGTATCTGAAGTTTGGTTGCAGTGGCAGGAGGCTCTGGCATGCCCATTCTTTCCTTCATTTATATTCTATTTCTCCTTGCAAATAAACAATAAAAGTATTTTAAAAAGTCAATAAACTGGCAGATTAAAAGCTGCTTGTAAGCCGGGCATGGTGGCACATGCCTTCTTTAATCCCAGCACTTAGGAGGCAGAGGTAGGAGGATCTCCATGAAGTCTGAGGCTACCCTGAGACTACAGAATGAATTCCAGGTCAGCCTGAGCTAGAGTGAGACCCTACCTTGAAAAATCAAACACACACACACACACCGGCTTGTGGGCTGGGAAGATGGTTCAACAGTTAACCTGCTGACCTGAGTTTGGGCCTCCAGTACCCAAATAAAGCTGGAAGCAAAGTGTTACACACACCTGTCACCCCAACATGCTGACCACAGTGGGAAGCACATTCAGGCAAGCAACGAGAGACCTTGTCTCACATAAGGTGGAAGGAGAGGACCAATGTCCCAAGACTGTCCTCTGACCTACACATGCATGCCCTGGCACACTGATGCCTCCCCCCCCCCACCACACACACATACAGCATACATAGAAAGTTGCTTACGTGTCATGCAGTGATGAGGAGGAGGAAGACAAGGACAATATTAGAAACTCAGAGTGAAGCCAGGTGTGGTGGTGCACGCCTTTAATCCCAGCACTTGGGAGGCAGAGGTAGGAAGACTGCCATGAGTTCAAGCCCACCCTGAGACCACATAGTTAATTCCAGGTCAGCCTGGGCCAAAGCGAGACCCTATCACAAAAAAAAACAAAAAACAGGCTGAAGAGATGGCTTAGCAGTTAAGGCATTTGCCTACAAAGCTAAAGGATCCCGGTTCGATTCTCCAGGACCCACATAAGACAGATGCACAGGGGGGCACATGCATCTGGAGTTTGTTTGCAATGGCTGAGGGCCCTGGTGCACTCTTGCGTGCACTCTCTCACTCTCTCTCCCTTTTTCTCCCTCTCAAATAAATAAATAAAATATATATTTAAAACAAAACAAAACAAAAAGCCGGGTGTGGTGGTGCACGGCTTTAATCCCAGCACTCAGGAGGCAGAGGTAGGAGGATCACCGTGAGTTCAAGGCAACCCTGAGACTACAGAGTGAGACCCTACCTTGAAAATTCAAAGAAAGAAAAAAAAAGAAAAAAAGGAAAGAACTCCGACTGATAGACAACTAGAGAGAGAGCTGAAAAACAGAAAGACAACTCAAGAAAAAGAAGCCAGTGCCACAGGACTCCTTGATGGAGAAGCAGCCACACCCAAATGCAGGCCAGGAACCCTGCTGGAGATGCGGCGGCTCTGGCCCACAGTCCTTACAAGTGCCCACCCATGTGGACTTCAGTGAGATACTCCTCCAGTGGGCTGAGTCAGGTGAAGGACTTCAATTTTGTCACTCCTAATGTCTTCTATGGCTGTGGCCTACCGCATCGTGAGAGGGAATCTATTACTTAAAACTGAGGTGCTGGGCTGGAAAGATGGTTCAGTGGTCAAGGCATTTGCCTGTGAAGGTTCCATTCCTCAGTATCCCTATAAGCCAGATGCACAAGGTAGGCACGTGTCTGGAGTTAATTTGCAGTGGCTAGCAGCCCTAGTGTGCTTATTCTCATTCTCTATCTGCCTCTTTCTCTAATAAAAATTTTATTCTTTTTTAATTAAAGAGAATTAACTAGCTAACATATGATATGGTTAGTTGAATCAACCTCAAGGTCCACTCCCAGAGATCCCCCTCTCCAACTAGGCTCCTTCCAAACTGCCACCACCTGGGGACTGAGTATGGGGCTTAATCACAAACACATGAGGTTATGGGACATGTCACATTCATGTCACTGCTAGGGAAAACCTGTCTAACCCACAGGCTGTAATGCCACCTATGACCAGCAGAGGGCCCTGGTTCACAACAGAACAGAAGTTAAAGTGAAGCTGACTCTGGCAGACATGTGATACTTGTCTTAACACTAGCATAAATACTCCAACAATCTTTAGCTTCAAGAGACCTACATCCACCTGGCAGCTTCTAATTTTAAATAACTCAGACAGAAGCCCCTCCAACACTTCATCTTTTTCTTTGCCTTGGGTTTCCCTTTTATTATTCTATTTCTGTTTTTTTGTTTGTTTGTTTTGTTTTTTTGAGGTAGGGTCTCACTCTAGCCCCAGGCTGACCTGAAATTCACTATGGAGTCTCAGGGTGGCCTCGAACTTGTGGTGATCCTCCTCCCTCCCAAGTGCTGGGATTAAAAGCATGCACCACCAAGGCCGGCTTCCCTTTTTTCTTTTTACTATACTTTCAGTAGTTTCTCTCTCTCTCTCCCTCTCCCTCTCCTTCTCTCTCTCTCTCTGTCTCTCTCCCCCTCCCCCTCTCCCTCCCCCTCTTCCTCTCCTCTCTCTCTCTGTGTCTCACACAGAGACTGGTCATAAGACCTTACACATGCAAGGTAACTGCTCTACCACTGAGCCTTGGCACACCCATTCTATCTATCCGTCTCTCTTCTCTGTATCTTTGTTTACAAATAAATAAATAAAAATATTTCATGAGAAATCAGAATAGCCGGACATGGTGGCGCACACCTTTAATCCCAGCACTCGGGAGGCAGAGGTAGGAGGATTGCCATGAGTTGGAAGCCACCCTGAGACTCCATAGTGAATTCCAGGTCAGCCTGGGCTACAGTGAGACCCTACCTCAAAAAACAACAACAACAAAAAAAAAATCAGAACAATCTTCAATATATAATTTAATGATGAATCACAAGGTCTTATACAAGTACAAGGCAAAAACAAAAGCAGCAGACAGAAGAAAATAATAAATATTGGTGAAATTAATGATATTGAGCCAAAAAGAACAATACAGATCAGTTAAACAAAAACTTGGGCATAGCAGCACACATCTTTAATCCCAGCAAGTAGGCAGATAACTATGACTTGTTGGCTAGCCTGGAACTGCAGAGTGAATTCCATGTCAGCCTAGATAGAATGAGACCATACCTCAAAAAAAAAAAAAAAAAAAAAAAACCTCAATCTTGGGGTGCAGAGGTAGGAGGATCATTATGAGTACCAGGCCAGCCTGGGCTAGAGTGAAACCTTACCTCAAAAAAGGAAAAATTGAGCCAGGTATGTATGTGATGGTATATGACTTTAATCCCAGCATTTGGGAGCCAGAGGTTGGAGGATCGCCATGAGTTCAAGGTCACCCTAAGACTACATAGTGAATTTCAGGTCAGCTTGGGCTAGAGTGAGATACTACCATAAAAACCAAAACAAAATGAAAATAATAATAATAATCAAAAACACCCAATCAAGTCTACTGAATTGTTATAAGATATTTTGAAAACCCTGTTTCCTAAAATAATAGAAAACCTAGAAGAGCGCTGAAGATATGGCTTAGTGGTTAAGGCGTTTGCCTGTGAAGCATAAAAACCCAGGTTCAATGTTCACCAAACTGCCAGTGAGCACTTCTCTTAATGTTCATACCCATATGTTAATGCTACTCTCACTTTATTTATTTATTTATTTTTATTATTTTTTTTTTTTCTAAGGTAGGGTCTCACTCTAGCTCAGGCTGACCTGGAATTCACTATGTATTCTCAGGGTGGCTTCAAACTCTTGGCGATCCTCCTACCTCTGCCTCCCGAGTGTTGGGATTAAAGGCTTGCACCACCATGCCCGGCTACTCTCACTTTTGGTTAGAGAACCTTCTCTGTTCATATGGCGGTGACCTTGGTATGACTCAGAAGGCACCATAGTGCTGAGAAGAAGTGACAGAGGAGTGCTCAGCACTGCAAAATCTCTACCACATCTTCCAAGGCTTAGGGCCCATTGTGGAAGAGGTGCTGGAAAGAATGTAAGAGCTAAAGGAAGGGTAGGACTCCTTACAACGTGCTCCTCCAGATACAAAATGGCCTGGATATCCATAAACTAGCAGTGCCTGACATTGTCTACACAAGACCATCGTAACAGGAGGAAAAGATGATGACATCAAAATAAAAGAGAGACTGACTAAGAGGGGAAAGGGGTATTATGGAGAGTGGAGTAGCAGAGCCGGGCATGGTGGCGCATGCCTTTTATCCCAGCACTTGGGAGAGGCAGAGGTAGGTCACTGTGAGTTCAAGGGCACTCTGAGACTACATAGTGAATTCCAGGTCAGCCTGGATTAGAGCAAAACCCTACCTCAAAAACAAACAAACAAAAAAAAAAAAAAAAAAAAAGGAGCATGCAGTTGCAAAGGGAAAAATGGGAGAGGGAATTACCAGGGTTATTGTCCATAATTATGGAAGTTGTCAATAAAATCATAAATTTCAGCTGGGTGCGGTGGTGCACACCTTTAATCCCAGCACTCAGGAGGCAGAGGTAGGAGAACTGCCATGAGTTCGAGGCCACCCTGACCTAGGAGGAGACCCTACCTCAAAAAATAAAAACAACCACCAAAATATAAACTGGCTTAATTCCCCAGGACCCATGTAAACCAGATGCACAAGGTGGTTGGATGCCCTGGCATGCCCATTCCCTTTGTCTCTCTCTCTCCCCCCAATAAGTAAATGAATAAATAAAATATTTTTTAAAAAAAGGAAAGAAGAGAGGCAAGGCATGATGGCACATGTTTTTAATCTTAGCACTTGGGAGGCAGAGGTAGGATCATCATGAGTTCAAGGCCATCTTGAGACTACATAGTGAATTCCAGGTCAGCCTTGGCTAAAGCAAGACCCTACCTTGAAAAACCATAAAGAAAGAAAGAAAGGAAGGGAGGGAGGGAGGAAATCTAAGAGAAATGGATAAATTCCTAGATATATATGACCTACCAAAATTAAGTCAAGACAAAATAAGCAACTTAACCACATCTGTAATGCTAGTATGACTGAAGAGGTAGTCTTCCAACAAAGAAAGGCCCAAGGATGCTAAATTTACAAGACTTTTAAAGAAAAGTTAACATTAATGTTTCTCACCTGTTCCATAAAATAGAAAGAGAAGGAAAACTACCAAATTGATCTTGTGAAGCTAATAATACCCTGATAAGAACACTGTGAAATGAAAACTGTACACCAAACTCAAAAATGGAGATGTAAAAATCCTCAATAAGATAACTACAAGCTAACAACATATAACAAAGATCATACAGCATGACCAAGTTGGTTTTATTCTAGAGATGCAAGAATGGTTCAACACCCACAAATCAAGAAACATTAATGAAACGTGATTTAGGGATTAAAAAAAAAAATCACAAAATCGACTCAAAAATGAAAAAAAAAAAAGCCTTCTTGTGTGTGTTTGTTTGTTTGTTTATTTTTCAAGGTAGGGTCTCACTCTGTTCCAGGTTGACCTGGAATTTACTATGTAGTCTCAGTGTGGCCTCAAACTCACGATATTCCTACCTCTGCCTCCTTAAAGGCATGCACCACCATGCCCAGCTAAGAAAAACCTTTTTAAAAAAATATTTTATTTTATTTATATATTTACTTGACAGAGAAAGAGGGAGGGGGGAGAGAAAGGAAGAGAGAATAAGTGCGCCAGGGCCTCCGGCCACTGCAAATCAACTCCAGACGTGTGCGCCCCCCTGTGCATCTGGCTAACGTGGGGACACGAACCTGGGTCCTTTGGCTTGGCAGGCAAACGCTTTAACCACTAAGCCATCCCTGCAGCCCAAGAAATGCCTTTTGACAAAAGTCAATGTCTGGATAAAAATCTTTGAAAAACTTAGAAGGGTGCGATAGTTTGAACAGATGTCTCCCAATAGATTCAGGAGTTTTATTCAAGCTTGTAACTTGGTTGTCATTGTGGGTGGATCCTAGGATCCAGCCCTAAGGTGCGGGAGCACATCTGGAATTCCAGCCTAAATATATGCGCAGTGCTTGAGCTCTTCCTGGGGTTCCCAGAGTGTGCTAGCTTATGGTGCTGCTGGTGGCTTTTCTCTCTGCATGGATCTGTGAAAAGTGGACCAGCTCCTTTCACCATTGTGGAACTTCCCCTGGACCTGTAAACTTCAATAAACCCCCTTGCACGCATAAACTGTGTCTGATCTAGAGGTTCATCCCAGCAACATGAAGAAGACTACAACAAAGGGTCATGTATCAACATACATACAGACAACCTCACACTGAATATGGGTAAAATTTTAGGAGCATTTCCTTTAAAAGTAGTAATGAGCCAGGCTTGGGAGCACACACCTTTAACCCCATCACTCAGGAAGCAGAGGTAAGAGGGTTGCAGTGAGATCAAGGCCAGGCTGAAACTACATAGGGAATTTTAGGTCAGCCTGGGCTAGAGCAAGCTACCTAGAAAAACAAAGGAACGAAGGAAAGGAGAGAGGGAAAGGAAGGAAGGAAAGGAAGGAAGAGAAGGAAGATGGATGGATAGAAGGAAGGAAGGAAGGACAGGCGGACTCCACTCTTACTCCTGCAGTGCTTGAAGTCTTAGTTACATCAATACTGCAAGAGAAAGAGAACAAACAGGCAAACAGGCTTACAGACAGAAACAGACAAAGCAAACAGGCAAATAGGCAGAAAGAGTAATGCTGGAGGTGTCACCACAGAGACAGTAACAAAGGTAGTCACACAGATCAATGGGGTACAATAAAGGACCCAGAAATAACCCAGAATCTACAACAATCAAATTTTGAACAAAGGTATCAACATACACTGCAGAAATGATGGCCTCTTCTATAGAAGGTGCTGGGATACCTGGACATTCACCTTTAGAAGAATACAGTTAGATGTCTATCTCTCGTCCTGCACAAAAATCAATTCATAATGGGTCAAAGGCCTTAAGGTAAGACCTGGAACTCTCAAGACATAGGCCTAGGCTAGGACTTTCTGAAAAGCATGCTAGTAACTCGAGAAGTAACAGCAAGAATTTACAGTGGGATTGTTTGCAATCAAAGACTACTTCTGTCCAGCAAACCACACAACCAGAAGAATGGTGACCCTCCAAATGGGAGAAAATCTTTGCCAACTGTACATTAGACCATGCAATCTATGAAGAACTCTAAAAATTAGGGCTGCAGCTATCCAACAAATAAAAGAAGAAAGCAAATAACCAATAAATACCCAAATAAAAGTTTAATATTCTTATCCATGGGGAAGTTAAACCAACAGTGAGATTTCATCTCCCCTAGTCTGAATGGCTTCCATCATGAAAAAAAAATGATGACAAATGCTGGTAGAGATATAGAAGTGAACCTTGCACACTTATGGGAATACAAACTAATACAGGCAGTATTTCAGGCAGGTGGCAAAGTTCCTAAAAAAAAAAAAAAAACCCTAAAATTAGAATTACCATTTGATCCACTTAAAAACACTCATGAGTAGATTTTTGAAGGAATGTTAGTCAGCATACTATAACACATCATATTTCTTTTCTTTTTTATTTTGCCGAGGTTGGGTCTCATTCTAGCTCAGGCTGACCCGGAATACACTATGTAGTCTCAGGTTGGACTCAAACTCATGGAAATCCTCCTACCTCTACCTCCTGATTAAGTTAGTTAGATTAATAAAATTAATTAAATAGATTAATCCCATGCCTGGAATTAAAGGTATGTGCCACCACACCCAGCAACACATCCTTTTTTTTTTTTTTCCTCGAAGTAGGGTTTCACTGTAGCTCAGGCTGACCTGACTCACAGTGATCCTCCTACCTCTGCCTCCCGAGTGCTGGGATTAAAGAAGTGTGCCACCACGCCTGGCAACACATCCATATTTCTTGCTGCAATTTCCACAATAGCCAAATGTCAATCCAGATCTAAGACTGGACAGGGCTGGGGACATGGCTCAGCAAGTAAGAGTGCTCCACCAAGCAGCAGAACATGAAAAGAGCTGATTTACTCTGAAGCAGATTCCCCAGCACCCATGTAAAGTGCTGTGTGTGGCCACACATGCCTGCAACCACAGTCCCATGGAAAACAGAGACCACGGAATTGCTGAGGTTCACAGGTCAGCCAATCTGACCAAACAATGACTGCACTGGGGTCAATGACAGATCTGTCAAGGAGCCAATATGGATGAGCAGAGTTTAGCCTCTGAACAAGCATACATTACCTACCACATCACACACACATGTAAAAAAGAAAGAGATGAAATGGAAAGATGGAGGGAGGGCTAAACAGTAAGTCATATGGAAACCTACTTTTGTGGACAATGGAACACACAGGAGCCATGGGCTGTTACTAGAAAATTTTCAGTGCCAGGGATGAGATACCTTCCAGTGAGCTGTTGGCCAAGGAGGTCCCTGATGCCCCCAAAACATTACAGGACATTACCGAGGCCCTTAGTTTCCCACCAGGAATAAATGGTAAGACCCTGTTGCTGAAGACATGAGCCCTAGGGGGGTAACATCTGCTACTGTCTTGCTAAATATATATACCATGCTCACCAAACTGCCCAGTAAGCACTTCCCTTAATGTTCATACCCATGTATTAATGCTACTCTCACTTTTGGTTACAGAACCTTCTCTTTTCAGATGGCAGTGACCTTGGGATGACTCAGAAGGCATCATGGTGCTGAGAAGTAACAGAGGCATGCTTAGCACTTAAATATCTCTATCACACTTCCAAAGCTCAGGGTCCATTGCGGAAAAGGTGGCAGAAAGATTGCAAGAGCCAAAGGAAGGGTAGAACTTACAATGTGCTCTTCCAGACACAAAATGGCCTGAATATCCATGTCCTCAGAGTGCCTGGCACTACCTACACAAGACCATCATAATAGGAGGAAAAGATCATGACATTAAAATAAGAGAATGATTAAGAAGAGGTGGGGATATGATGAAGACTGGAGTTTCAAAGGTAAAAGTGGGGGGAGGGAGGGAATTACCATGGGATATTATGCACAATTACAGAAGTTGTCAATAAAAAAATAAAGTAAATAAAAATAAAATTCAATTAAGAAAAACAGAGGGCCTGGAGAGATGGCTTAGCAGTTAAGTGCTTGCCTGTGAAGCCTAAGGACCCCATTTTGAGGCTAGATGCCCCAGGACCCATGTAAGCCACAGGGGGGTTCATACATCTGGAGTTCCTCTGCAGTGGCTGGAGGCCCTGGTGCACCCATTCTCTCTCTCTCTCTCCCTTCCTCCCCCTCCTCCTCCTCCCGCTTTCTCAAATAAATAAAGAAAAAAAACAGAAAAGAAAGAGATGAATGGACAAAGAAAATTTGGTCTATATAAACAATGTCATCTTACTGGGCTGTAAGAAAGAATAAAATTCATGACATATGTAGAAAAATGGAACTGGAGATCATCAGGCTAAATCAGGATTGGAAAGTTAAAAACTAGGTGGGTGTGGTGGTGCACACTTTTAATCCCAGCACTTGGGAGGCAGAGGTAGGTGGGATCACTGTGAGTTCGAGACACCCTGATACTACACAGTGAATTCCAGGTCAGCCTAAGCTAAAAGCAAGACCCTACCTCCAAAAAAAAAGAAAGAAAGAAACTGTACGTTTCCTATCATATCCTATGTGGGAGGTACAATTCTGGGTTTGTCTGTGAAGGAGTTTCCAGAGAAGTTTAAATAAATACAGAAACACCCACCCTGAATGTGTGTACCACTATCGCATGAGTGGGGTACTAGACTCAATAGAAAAGAGAAAGTAAATTTAGCCCAACATTCACATCTCTGCTTCTTCTCTCTCTCTCACTCTTTTTTTTTTTTTTTGGAATTTTTAAAATATATTTTATTTGTTTGTTTGAGAGAAGGAAAGAGAAAGAAGCAGAGAGAGAGAGAGAGAGAGAGAGAGAGAGAGAGAGAGAGAGAGAGAGAATGGGCATGCCAAGGCCTCCAGCCAATGCAAACGAACACCAGACACATGTGCCACCTTGTGCATCTGGCTTACATGGGATCTGAAGAACCTAAAGAATCAAGCCTGGGTCCTTGGAATTCTCTCTCTCCCTCTCTCTCTTTCCATGCAAATAAATAAATAAATAAATTTTTAAATTTATTTTTTAAAAAACAACAAAGATGAAGATGGCAGCCAATTGTAGTGGTGCATACCTTTAATCCCAGCACATGGATTGCCATGAGTTCAAGGCCACCCTGAGACTACATAGTGAATTCCACGTCAGCCTAGCCTAGAGTGAAACCCTACCTTGAAAAATAACAAAAACAAAAAAACAAGAAAAGACGGCTGGAGAGATGGCTTAACGGTTAAGACATATGCCTGTGAAGCCAAAGGACCCAGGTTCAATTCCTCAGGACCCACATAAACCAGATGTACAAGGTGGCACATGGTCTGGATTTTGTTTACAGCGGCTAAAGGCCCTTGTGTACCCCCCTACACACACACCTCTTTTTCTCTTTAAAGTAAAAAATTTTTTAAATTTTCATTAAACAAAAAAAAGGAGCCAGGCATGGTAGCACACGCCTTTAATCCCAGCATTTGGGAAGCAGAGGTAGGAGGATCGCCAAGAGTTCAAGGCCACCCTGAGCCTACATAGTGAATTCCAGGTCAGGCTGAGCCAGAGTGAGATCCTACCTCGAAAAACCAAAAAAGAAAAATGTTTAAAAAAATGTTTTTTTAAAAAAGGGAAAGAAGTTGGGCATGGTGGTACACACGCTTTTAATACCAGCACTTCAGAGGATGAGGTAGGAAGTTCACCATTAAGTTCAAGTCTGAGGTCACTCTGAGACTACATAGTGAATTCTAGGTCAGCCTGGGCTAGAGTGAGACCCTATCTCAAAAAAAAAAAAAAAAAAGGAAGGAAGGGAGGAAGGGAGGAAGGGAGGAAGGGAGGAAGGGAGGAAGGGAGGAAGGGAGGAAGGGAGGAAGGGAGGAAGGGAGGAAGGGAGGAAGGGAGGAAGGGAGGAAGGGAGGAAGGGAGGAAGGGAGGAAGGAAAAGAGCCGAGTGTTGTGGCACATGCCTCTAATCCCAGCACTAGGGAAGTAGAGGTAGGATCGCTGTGAGTTCAAGGCCAGCCTGAAAATTCCAGGTCAGCCTGGGCTATAGCAAGATCCTACCTTGAAAACAAAATTAAAAATAAAAGTTAACATTTAAAAAAAAAAAAAGGAAAAGAAAAAAACATGGCATGTTCTTTCTCATATATGTAACGTAGATACTTACATACCTGTATGTGACATGAAAGAAAAGGGGGGCTATTTGTGGGAGGAAGGGAACCACTGGGAGGGGATGTTGCAGGGTGGCAGGGAATGCTAATAAATACAATGATTTACAGTGGAGACAATAACATATTAAAATGAAACTTAAGAACAAGGTAGGGGTACCCAGTTCTATCACTGCTATTCAACACTATATTGAAGGTTTTTATACCCACAGACAAGAAGAGGGGGAAAAAAACAACCAAATTGGAAAGGAAAAGGTAAAATGATCTTATCTCTAGAGAATCCCATCGAACACACAAAAACACCATTCATTTGAGCTAATAAATTGAACAAAAATTCAACAAACCCAAGTAGAAAACATTAAAACTTTCCCTTTTTTAAAATTACAAAACGAGCCGGGCGTGGTGGCACACGCCTTTAATCCCAGTACTCGGGAGGCAGAGGTAGGAGGATCGCCTTGAGTTCAAAGGCCACCCTGAGACTACAGAGTTAATTCCAGGTCAGCCTGGACCAGAGTGAGACCCTACCTCGGGAAAAAAAAAAAAAAAAAAAAAAAATTACAAAACATTTCTCCTTTTGTTGTGTTGGAGTAAAACCCAGGTTTTTGTGCATCATGGGCAAAGTGCTCTACCACTCAATATACTCCCTGCCCAGCAGCTGTTACATGCAGGAATGAATGTGCTAAAAAGAAAATACTTCTGGTTGGAATAGCATCTAAAAAAACAAAATACTTATGAATAAATTTAATCAGGGAGGTAAAATTCTTATACATTAAGAGCTAGGGCTGGGAAAGTAGCTCAGTGGTTGAAGGTGCTTGCTTGTAAAGTCTGCCAGCCATGGTTTGATTTCACAGTACCCACAAAATATCGGAACACACCAAGTCTGTACTCCATTTGCAGCGGTAAGAAGCCCTGTCATGTTCTCCCCCTCAAACCCTATCCTCACCCTCTACCTCCCTTCTTGCAAATAATAAATAAATACACAAATAAATAAAATTTTAAAAGCTACAACACTGCTAAAAGATTCTATAGATTTAACACAATCTCTATCAAAATTTCAATATCCATTTTCAGAAATGGAAAAGTTTGTCCTCAAGTTCATATGGAACTGGCAAGAGATCTTGCAGCAGAACAATCTTGAAAAGGAACTAAATTGGATGCCAGGCGTGGTGGCGCATACCTTTAATCCCAGCACTGGGAGGCAGAGGTAGGAGGATCACTGTGAGGTAGAGGCCACCCTGAGACTCCACAGTGAATTCCAGGTCAGCCTGGGCTAGAGTGAGACCCTACCTTGAAAAACCAAAAAAAGAACTAAGTTGGAAAACACTTATTTCTTATATTCAAAATTTACAAATGGAGCTGGGTGTGGTGGCATACTCCTTTAATCCCAGCACTTGGAAGGCAGAGGTAGGAGTATCACCATGAGTTCAAGGTCACCTTGAGACTACATAGTGAATTCCGGGTCAGCTTAGGTACTGTGAGACTACCTAAAAAAAAAAAAAAAATCACAAGTGAACTACAAGTAATCAAAAAAGGGTAGGCAATGCCCTGGATATATCCATGACCTCATAGTGCCTGGCACTACCTACACAAGAACATCATAAGAGGAGGAAAAGATCATGACATCAAAATAAAAGAGAGACTGGTTGAGATGGGGAGGGGAAATGATGAAGAATGGAATTTCAAAGGGAAAGGGGGAGAGAGAGGGTATTACCATGGGATATTTTTAATAATCATGGAAAATGTTAATAAAAATTGAGAAAAAAAAAGTTAATTTGCAAGGGGAGAAAGAGAGGGAGAGAGAGAGAGAAAGAAAGAGAAATGGGCATGCCAAGGCCTCTTGCCAATACAAACTTTGTTCATTTGGCTTTATGTGGGGAATTGTACTGGGGAATTGAACCTGGACCAGCAGGCTTTGCAAGCAAGTGCCTTTAACTGCTCAGCCACCTCCCTAGCCCTAATTCTCACTTTTATTTAGTACCTTTTTAGTATTTGGTGGCTAATTTTTGATGTTATTGATAAAGTTACTTGGGAAAAGTATCAGTGTCATGTGCTCTTTCTCTCCCAAAGCATCAGGCACAGTCCCCACTCTTCCCACTCTCTGCCTTACCCTGTAACCTGCTCATTTTGGAGTTTTCAAAACCACATTGTTCCAGATGCCTTGGTGCATACCTGTAATCCCAGCACTCAGGAGGCAGAGGCAGGAGGATTAGGAGTTCAAGGTTATTCTTCCAGGTCAGCCTGTGATACATGAGATCCTGTCTCCAATAATCCAAAAAAAAAAAAAAAAAATCCAAATTAAAATCACATTATTTATGCTTAAAGATTATGAGCCTGAACTGGAATTGTCAATTCAGTGAGAGTGGTTTAGTACTGAATAGTATGCATTTATCCATAAGATTTCAATGAGGCTAATGTATATGAACATGTTAATTTACCATTATTGAAAAATCATTTAAAGTAGAATACATTACTTGGAAGACTCAATTTCCTGCTAGGTAGATTGCAGGAAGAGGACAGATCAGTTAGCAGAGGATTCTCTTAGTAGCACAGGACATTATTGTTTGGGACGTTATTGTTTTGACAAGTCTGTGCTTGTTAGCCTCAGGTGGTAGAAGTTCCCAGCATGTCCTCCTTTCCAGAGACAAAGTTTCACCTGTGCAGTCCATAATGTTTATAGATCTGGTCATTGCTCGATGCTTTCTTCTAGCTGGACATCCTCCCCCCACCCCCACCGACACCAGACTCCCAAGTGCTGAGACTGCAGGTGGACAAACACCGAGTTTGTCCCCACTAGGTGGGACATAAGGTCTGAGATGTTGGTCTTTTGGACACTGCCGAGGTGGCTCTGCATGGAGTAATGTTGTGAAGTAGCTGGTGCCCAGGAGGTTATTTGATGGACTATTGAGTGGCAGGATTGCCATGTGGGGCTCCACCGCAGACTTCTGGAGAGTCGACCACCTGACTGCCAGATGCAGCGCACACTTACTTATCTTGAGATGTCCACCTGAACGCCGAATGCAACACACACTTATTTATCTTGAGACGTCCACCTGAATGCTAAATGCAGCTCATACTTATTTATCGGTATTGCTTCACTTGTTTCTCTTCTTCCTTCCTTCCCTGAATCTGCTCTTCTGTTTTAAGGTACTTAAGATGTTCATGAAAAAGGCAGTGGCTGGATTCTCTGGTGACTGAGAGATCTTGTCTGAGACTGAAGACAGATTTGCACACCCATTTCCCATGAAGCCACTTACAGTTCATTTGTGGTCCCTAAAGTCTTGTGGGTCATTCTGTTTCACGTTTCTCATTTATTGCTTCAGCTCCAGCTAGATAAGTATGTCTTTTCTCATCTGCATTGTGTGTTTTGTTTCTCTTGTGATCTTTTAAATAAAAAAAAATTAGTAGCTTGAAAAAAAAAGGGTAGGCAGGCATGGTGGCAAAAGCTTTTAATCCCAGCACTCTGGCACCAAAGGTAGAAGGATCACTATGAGTTTGAGGCCAAGCCTGGTTCCAGGTCGGCCTAGACTAGGATAGAGTGAGACCCTATCTTGCGGTGGAAGAAGGTAGGTTGTGAGGCCAGGCATGGTGGCACAGGCCTATCATCCCAGCACTTGGGAAGTAGAAGAAAGAGGATCAGGACTTCAAGGTCATCTTTGGCTATACACTTAGTTTGAGGCCAACCTTGGCTACCTAAGACCCTGTGTCAAGCAAGCTAGCAAACAAACAACAACAACAAAAAAAAAACCAAGCTGGGTGGCAGTAGCATAAGGACAGGAAATTGAACTAAAAGTCCACAAATACATACATCTATGGCTCAGACATTTTGACAAAATTGCTAAGTCTGTTCAGTAGAGACAGGAAAATCTTTCAGCAAAAGGTGCTAGTACAGATAGGCAGCCATATGCACAAGAATGAAGCTGAACTGCAGCTCACACCACACACAAAAACTTAACTCAAAATGAATGAAAGACCTAAATAACAGTTAAGACCACAAAATCCTTTCTATTCTTTTTTCAACTATGTTTTTCTGTTCCTTTTTCTTCTTTTGCCGGGATTACCAGGCATAGCACATAGATTGGTACATGAAGTGGCTGACAGGTCCCTCTTGTTCTATTCATTTGTCTACACCACATGTTCCCTTTGACCCTCAATCAAGATAATTCCAGTTGCCACAGTCATCTCCTCTACAGCTTCCTATGCCTGATAAGTGTGTGGCTGACCATCCACTGGGCTATTATTTTAATTACTGAACTTTCTATGATTCCTATCTACTGATACTCCCCATTGTGGAGACATCATTCTTATTTTCTGTCTGTGGTATCCCTCATCTCCATGAGCAGATTTAAGATAAAAACTGTCCAGATGCTGGGCATGGTGGCACACACCTTTAATCCCAGCACTTGGGAGGCAGAGATAGGAGAATCACTGTGAGTTCAAGGACAGCCTGAGACGATAGTGAACTTCAGGTCAGCCTGGGCTAGAGTGAGACCCTAGCTGGGGTGGGGGGGGATTGTATCCAAAGTCCAGTAGCTTGGCTTTCCCAAAGACAGTTTCTGGCACACTTCCCCAAGGGAATTAATGTGTCTATACTTTTCTGTCACTTTGTATGCTTTTCAATTTCTTGTTAAGAAGTGAATATTCACTGGGTGTGTGGGGGGGGGTGTCTTTAATCCCAGCACTTGGGAGGGAGGGAGGAGGACTTCGGTGAGTTCAAGGCCACTCTGAGAATTCCAGGTCAGCCTGGTCTAGATAGAGTGATACCCTACCTCAGGGTTATAAAAAAGAAAAGTGAACATTCTGAATATTGGAAATGGTAACACTGGAAATCAGACTAGGGGTTGGGAATGTTCCTTCTCTTTAGATATCCTGTTCTAAGGCCAGGTAAGCTATTTCTCTCCCTTGGGGATGAGGGTGTTCAAACAATGACTAGTTTCTGTACAGCCTCTCAAAAAACCAAAATCATCGATCTTAACTCCTACCCCCGTTTCAAAGTCTCATCAGGAACACAGGTTCTTCCGTTACCCATGGCTGCTGCAGAACTGGAGGGTGAACACCGCACACTGAAATCCTCCAAAACACACCGGCCTCCTTTGTTAGGTTCTCAGTAGGACTTAAAATGGCTGCTGCAGGCAATTCAGGCAGCTGTTTTGATGAAAGAGCCAAGTCCAGGAGTTTCCTGAACTCCACCATTTCATGTGATTTCTCTCCCTTTTAGTCATGTTTCGAACAAATAAGTTTCTCGTCTGTATTAACCACTACTATTCACTGTATGCCTACTATGTACAGATGTTTGGCATACATTATTTCTGAACCTTACAATAACTCTATTAAGGAGATATTAAAATCTTCATTTTTGAGCCAGGCATGGTGGCACATGCCTTTAATCCCAGCATCACTCCAGAGGCAGGGGTAGATGGATGGCTGTGAGTTCAAGGCCACCCTGTGACAACATAGTGAATTCCAGGTCAACCTACGCTAGACAGTGAGAGTCTATGGTGGGGGGAGAGATTTCCTTTTTTATAAAATCTGAGGCTAAGGCTGTATGTGTGTGTACATGCACATATGTATCCGTGTGGGTACATGTGTGTATCCATTTGGTTGTGGAGACCAGGAGACAACCTCATATACTTCAGGAACACTATTTACCTTTATTCAAACAGGATCTCTCATTGGCCAGAAATTCAAGCCCCAGGAGTCCTCCTGTCTCCAGCAAGATTATAGCCACAGGCCACAATGCCTGGCATTTTTATATGGGTTCTGGCCATTGAATTTAGGTCCGCATGCTTGTAAGGCAAGCACTTAACTGACTCACTGTGAGTTCAAGGCCACCCTGAGACTACATGGTGAATTCCAGGTCAGCCTGGGCTAGAGCAAAACCCTACCTCCAAAAATGACAAAAGAAAAGGAAATTGTCCTGAAGCACAGTCAGAACTCGGGCTGGGAAGATGGTTCGGTGGGTACAAGTGCTTGCTGTGCAAGTGTGATGACCTAAATTGGGATCCCTAGAACCCATATAAAGTAGTGTGGGGTGGCCTGCTTATGAAATCCCAGCACACCTACAGCAAGAAGGGAGGCACTGACAGAAAACTCACAGGCCTGCCACACACAGCGGCAAACAGCATGAAGCCCAACCTCAAACAAGTGGAAGGTGAAACAAGACACTCAAGGTCGCCCTGTGATCACCACATGCACATGCATGGAACATGCCTGAACACACTCAGACACTTACGTACATCCACACTCAAAAGATTTTACTTAAAAGAGTAAAACAGGGGCTGGAGAGATGGCTTAGCGGTTAAGCGCTTGCCTATGAAGCCTAAGGACCCCGGTTCGAGGCTCGGTTCCCCAGGTCCCACGTTAGCCAGATGCACAAGGGGGCACACGCGTCTGGAGTCCGTTTGCAGAGGCTGGAAGCCCTGGCGCGCCCATTCTCTCTCTCTCCCTCTATCTGTCTTTCTCTCTGTGTCTGTCGCTGTCAAATAAATGAATAAAAAATTAAAAAAAAAAAAAAGAGTAAAACAGGGCTGGTGCAATGGCTTAGTGGCTAAGGCACTTGCCAGAAAAGCCTAAGTACCCAGGTTCAATTCTTCAGGTTCCACATAAACCAGATGCACAAGGTGGCACATGCATCTGGAGTTTGTTTGCAGTGGCTACAGGCCACAGAATGCCCATTCTCTCTCTCTCAATCTCTCTCTAACTCCCTCGTCTTCAATAACTATATAAAAACTTTTTAAAGAATTTTTTTAAAAGAGGAAAATAAAGAGCTCATTTTGACTTTAAAATCTACAAGCACTGCCAGGCATGGTGATGCACGCCTTTAATCCCAGCACTTGGGAGGCAGAGGTAGGAGAATTGCCATGAGTTCGAGGCCACCCTGAGACTCCATAGTGAATTCCAGGTCAGCCTGGGCTAGAGTGAGACCCTACCTCAAAAAACAAAAAACAAAACAAAACAAAAAAAATCCACAAGCACAAATCATTTAGTGTGCAGTGATACACTCTCTCCTGAGCTATACCCCAAACCACTGAGTGTGCAGTGACACGTTCTGTCCTGAGCTATATACCCCAAACCACTAAGTGTGCAGTGACACGCTCTCTTCTGAGCTATACCCCAAACCACTGAGTGTGCAGTGACATGCTCTCTCCTGAGCTATACCCCAAACCACTGAGTATGCAGTGACACACTGTCCTGAGCTATATTCCAAACCACTGAGTGTGCAGTGACACTGTCCTGAGCAATACTCCAAACCACTGAGTGTGCAGTGACACTCTGTCCTGAGCAATACTCCAAACCACTGAGTGTGCAGTGACACTCTGTCCTGAGCTATACCCCAAACCACTAGGTGTGCAGTGACACTGTCCTGAGCAATACTCCAAACCACTGAGTGTGCAGTGACACTCTGTCCTGAGCAATACTCCAAACCACTGAGTGTGCAGTGACACTCTGTCCTGAGATATACCCCAAACCACTAGGTGTGCAGTGACACTGTCCTGAGCAATACTCCAAACCACTGAGTGTGCAGTGACACTCTGTCCTGAGCAAAACTCCAAACCACTGAGTGTGCAGTGACACTCTGTCCTGAGCAATCTCCAAACCACTGAGTGTGCAGTGACACTCTGTCCTGAGCTATACCCCAAACCACTGAGTGTGCAGTGACACTCTGTCCTGAGCTATACCCCAAACCACTGAGTGTGCAGTGACACTGTCCTGAGCTATACCCCAAACCACTGAGTGTGCAGTGACACTGTCCTGAGCTATACCCCAAACCACTGAGTGTGCAGTGACACTCTGTCCTGAGCTATACCCCAAACCACTGAGGGTGCAGCACTTACATGGCACCCATCTTGTAGAGATGCACATCCAGAAATTCACATGCAGAAACCCCAAATTAAGAATAAATCAAGAATATGAATTAAGTACCTAAGTCCTGCGAGGTTGCTGAGAAATGGTTATGCATAATTGTTGCTAAGAAGGCACTTATGAGTGAGGGTGGTGATTGGAATGAAAAGGCAAGGAGGAGGAGGAGGGTGACAGCACGTTTATATATAGTTAAGGCCCATCCCTACAGGGTAACAAAATTCAAAGGAACAAGGAGAGAAATTCAAGATAAAATGACACTGCAAAGACCTTGGCAGACAAGGTGAGACTTCCTAAGACAAAAGACACAAGTGAAATATCTGATGAATATTGTGCTCTTATGAGCAAAATTCTTATGGCTCTGATGATCGAGTAGAAGAGTCACTAAAAATAAGGTGAAGCCAAAGGAAGGGTAGGACTCCTTACAACATGCTCCTCTAGACACAAAATGGCCTGCATATCCATGACCTCACAGTGCCTGACACGACCTACGCAAGACCATCATAAGAGGAGGAAAAGATCATGACATCAAAATAAAAGAGAGACTGACTGAGAACGGGAGGGGATATGATGGAGAATGGAGTTTCAAAGGCTAAATGTGGGGGAGGGAGGGTATTATCATGAGATATTTTCTATAATCATGGAAGTTGTTAATAAAAATTTGAAAAAAAAAGAAAAAGGGAGCTTAGTGGAGACAGGTAAACTGCTAGAAAGCTAACAGTCCTGCAGCATGTAAATGCACTGGTGAGTAAGACACCCTCCTTAAATAAGGTAGAAAGTGAGGACCAGTGTTTGAGTTGTCCTCTGATCTACACATGCATGCATGTACACACATAGACACATACACAGGCCATTGCCTGTACATGCCTGCATTCATACACATACATGAACATGTGCATACCTACACATACAAAAGATAAAGCAAATTTGCACAGTGATGAGCTAGAACTGCTCATTTAAAGAAAATCTTGCCGGGCGTGGTGGCGCATGCCTTTAATCCCAGCACTCGGAAGGCAGAGGTAGGAGGATTGCTGAGAGTTCGAGGCCACCCTGAGACTACATAGTTAATTCCAGGCCAGCCTGGACCAGAGTGAGACCCTACCTCGGAAAAAAAAAAAAAAATATTGCAGGGCGTGTTGGCAGACATGTTTAATAGTGAATTTAGGTCAGCCTGGGCTAAAGTGAAACCTTACCTTGAAAAACCAAAAAAAAAAAAAAAAAAAAAAAAATCCAGTCAACAACTCAAACAACAATTTCAAAAATCAAACATTCTGGGGCTGGGAAGAAGGATTAGCAGTTAAGACACCTGGCTGCAAAGCCAAAGGACCCCGATTCGATTCCTTAGTACACACATAAACCAGATGCACAAGGTAGCACATGTGTCTGGAGTTTCTTTGCTGTGGCTAGAAGTCCTGGTGCCTTCATTCTTTCCCTCCCTCCCTCCCTCCCTCCCTCCCTCCCTCCCTCCCTCCCTCCCTCCCTCTCTCTCTCTCTCTCTCTCTGTCTTTAATAATAAATAAATTTTCAAAAATCAGACATTCTAATATAACACAATCCAAAGATAGACCAATTTGATACTTATATTTGGAGGAAGTAGAAATACTAAGTCTTTGTTTTTCAAAATTAAGACATGTTCCCTAAAAGAGCAGAAAACTTTGCATGTACAGTAAAAACATATTCATGAGATATACTAGTCATAATCTGAGCCAAGGTGTTTGGAACATCAGTTGTTGGGACAGTGCAATGGCACAGGAACAGTGCAAATCTTTGACTATGTGTCAAAGACCCAAGGCTGCAGACACAACAGGACTATAGTTGAATAATACCAGCAACACCCCCAGATTCATTGCACTTTTGATTTTGAATTAATTTTGGGTCACTACATAGTCAAAAACCTACTAACAAATTTTTGGCAACCCAACATCAGTTATGCTGCCCCACTGGGGACATGATCAACAGTTACAGAAGCTGTGACTGCTGGGCATGGTGGTGCACACCTTGAATCCCAACACTCAGGAGGCCGCCCTGAGTCTACAGTGAATTCCAGGTCAGCCTGAGCTAGTTAGACCTTACCTCAAAAAAAAAAAAAAAAAAAAAAAAGGACCTTTAATCCCAGCACTCGGGAGGCAGAGGTAGGAGGATTGCCATGAGTTCAAGGCCACCCTGAGACTACAGAGTTAATTCCAGGTTAGCCTGGACCAGAGTGAGACCCTACCTCGAAAAACCAAAAAAAAAAAAAAAAAGGAAAAAAATTATATTTGTAAGCAGAGAGAGAAATGGAGAGAGAAAAAATAGGTGTGCCAGGGCCTCTTGCTCCTGTAAATGCACTCCAGATTCATTTACCACTTTGTGCATCTGACTTTATATGAATAAGGGGGAATCAAACCCAGGCTGTCCATGTTTGCAAGCAACTTCATTTAACTACTTCAAAATAACACTAATCAGCCGGGTGTGGAGGCAGAGGTAGGAAAATTGGATTGCCATGAGTCTGAGGCCAGCCTGAGACTACAAAGTGAATTCCAGGTCAGCCTGAACTAGAGTGAGACCCTACCTCAAGAAAAAAAAAAAATAATAATAATAATAACACTAATCACCCTACCTAACCTACTTTTCCTCCCAAGCCCTACCGATTCCACACTTGGTTCCATTCCACACTTGCAGTTGACTAATCAGGTCCAGACCTGTAGGGGTTTACTAATTCTGGCCTTGAACCCAAGAAGCCCCTGATTTGACTTGGCCACATTGTCTACTTATTAACTCTACCTATTAAAAGTCTCCTTTTCTCACCAGGTCTGGTGGGTCAAGAGATAGGAGGATCACCATGAGTTTGAGGCTACCCTGAGACTACAGAGTAAATTCTAGGTCAGCCTGAGCTAGAGTGAGACCCTACCTCAGAACCCTGCTCCCCAAAAAAAAGAAAAACAAAAAAAGTCTCATTTTTCTTTCTGAAGTCCTGTTTGAACATCTTAACAAATAAATCTCTCTGAGATAACAATTCTCACCAAACATCCTCCCTTAACTAACTCAAACTCCAGGCATTGCTCCAAGTTAAACAGCTAACTCCCAAACCTCTATAATCTCATCTTTTCCCATTCTTAATAGTGACTCCCTTGGAAGAAAGTCCCAACAGACACAAATCACAATGATTTTATGTGTGTTGGGGGTGCTGGAGATCAAACACAGAGCCTTGCACATATTATGCAAGTGCTCTAACACTGATCAACACCTCCACCCTGGAAAGCTCTGGTTGTTGTTCTAGGTTTGTTGCTCTTTCTCTCTTAAATTAATGAAAATAATAAAATAAAATAAAATAAAATAAAATAAAATAAAATAAAGATACTTAGGAGGCTGGGCATAAGACATGTCAGCATGAACAAGAGTCAGATTCTACTTCAAAAACAAAACAAAAAACCCCTGCTTTTATGGGGCTAGAGAGATGACTCAATGGATAAAGCACTTGCACATGAATGTTAGGCCAGATTCCAGATCCCAGCACTCCCACAAATGCTTCCTACATGTAATCTCAGCATTCAGAAGGTGGAGATGGGATTCCAGGACAACCTGCCTGGCTAATGCAAGACTAACTCAATCAGCAAGCTCTAGCTTTAGGAAACCTCAGCGAACAAGGTGGAATGTCATCAAGGAAGACACCTAATGTCAACCTCTGCCTTCTATACATATGTACACACAGGCATGCATACATACATACAAGCATGTACACCACATACATGTGCTATGCAGAAAAGAAAATAAACTTCCTTGCCAATTAAACTAACCAATTATAAAACAATCACTAAACAAATTGTGACACAGATCAGGGATTCCCTAAGCAAAGTCATCTTTTTTTTTTTTTTTCCGGGAATGGGGGACAGTACTGAGAACTGAACCCATGGCCTCATACATGCCAGGCAAGTGCTCTGCCACTGAGCATACTTACAGCACAAAGCAGAAGGAACCACAGAGGCACTGGTATACTAGATAGTCACTTTAATCAGCTAACACGGCACCCACAGAGTGATATAAAAAGGAAATTACTGTGCTGAAAAGATGGCTTAGGGGTTAAGGCGCTTGCCTGCAAGGCCGAAGGACCCATGTTCTACTTTCGAAATCTGCTTAGCTAGATACACAAAAGTGAGGCAAGCGCAAGGTTGCACTTGCCCATTAGGTGGCACAAGCATCTAGGTTCAATTGCAGTGGCTAAGGCCCTGCAGTGCCCAACCCTTCCCCAGCCCCCACTGACCTGTCTCTCTCTAAAATAAAATAGCTATTTAAAATGGGAGGCCAGCAGTTCAATGGGAGAAAGATACACCACCAGGGAAGATACTCAACAGTGGACACTGCAAACCTTATAATTGGCCACCCAGGCCAAATGAGCCAACAGGTACAATAGTGGCATGTCTGTCATGGTGGAAACCAACTGCCCTCCAACTGGACTGGAGGCCCGCTCCAAGGGAGGGAATACATCCCTGAAACTGAAAACTTAAAGCAGGGGTAGTCATGAGCCCTAGGGTTGTAACATCTGCTGATGGATAAGTGTATATTCTATGCTTATCAAACTACCCACTAAGCACTTCTCTTAACGTTCATACCCTTATATTAATGCTCCTCTCACTTTGGATAGAGAATCTTCTCTTTTCATATGGCAGTGACCTTGTGACAACTCAGAAGGTACCATGGTGCTGGAAAGAAGTAACTAGAGTACCGAGTAACATCTCAATCACACCTTCCAAGGCTCAGGGTCTAATGCGGAAGAGGTGGCGGAAAGAATGTAAGAGCCAAAGGAAGGGTAAGGCTCCTTATAACATGCTCCCTCCAGACAAAAAATTGGCCTCAATATTCATGACCTCATAGTGCCTGACACTACCTACACAACACCATCATAAGAGGAGGGAAGGATCATGGCATCCAAATAGAGGACAGACTTATTGAGATGGGAAGTGGATGTGATGGAGAATGGAATTTCAAGGGGAAAAGGGGGGGAAGGAAGGGTATTACCATGGGATATTTTTTATAATCATGGAAAATGTTTAATAAAATTAAGAAAATAAAAATATTAAAAAATAAAATAAAATGGGATGCTAAAGTAGGAGGATCTCCAGGAGTTCAAGACCATCCTGAGACTACATAGTGAATTCCAGGTCAGCTTGGGCTACAGTGAGACCCTATCTCAAAAAAACAAACAATAAACAAAAGAAAAATACTACTTAGCTACTGTGTGTACAAAGAGATGTTTAGATATATACTAAATTAGTAATCTGCTAAATAATAATATGAATCATCTTATTCATCTTATGAATGGATTAAAGCAAATTATATTTAGTAGGAGACCTAAATTTCTAAGCCATGGTCTTACCACATTCCTAGCTCTGGACAACAGGGCTGAAAACCAACTCAAGCCCTAGAGTAAGACTTTCAGAAGCTCTACTTTGCATTGTTGAAACTCAAAACACTACTTAGGTTACCCTAGTAAAAGCAGGAGAGACTTGTCTATTACTCTCTCCCACAACATTTGCATTTTCCACTAAAAGAAAAAAAGACAAATAAAAGGTATATAGGCATGTGACTCCAGAACCATGCAGAGACTATATGCCCAGAAAGATGGATCATTAAAGTCAATGTCTGTCAAAGACTAAGACTAGAAATATTTGATTCTCAAACAAGTATGGAAAAATCATACTGTCATTTATTGGGCAAGAGACAGTACCCGATAATCTCTCTGGAAAATGACTCAGCAGTAACTATTAACATGTTACATCCTTTGAGCAATTCCACATGGAAGAATCTAATCTAAAAGCTGGGCAGGTGGCACACGCCTTTAATCCCAACACTCAGGAGGCAGATGTAGGAAGACTGCTGAGAGTTCGAGGCCACCCTGAGACTACATAGTGAATTCCAGGTCAGCCTGGGCTAGATTAAGACCCAACCTCAGGGGAAAAAAAAAAAAAAAAGAATCTAACCTGTAGAAGCAATAAAATTACAGATGTACAAATGGCAAACTCATACATGACTTCACTGAAGGTTAACAGCCGTTAACAACTGGAAGATAACTAATGACTATCTGAACTGTATGACAGACCAAAGTGACAGCCTATAATTCAGTGTTCAGGAGGCTAAAGCAGGAAGATTTTAAATCCCAGGCAAAATGACAACAAACACTTGTATGATGACTATCTGATACACTCCATCACAACCATCAGAAACAAGGAGGAAAAGCTGTAGACACTAGGATTAAAATATAAGGAAGATACACAGTAACCACTTGCTACAAAACCAATGCTGCAGCCTTAGAAGGCACAAACCTGGAAGAGTGTACATAAGTTCTTCCCAGGACTGATCTTACGAGTTCAATGTCCACCTACAAAAGATAAAAAAACTTCATTCACTACCCCTAACAGTCCTCATTTTCATATAAGCTATTTGATGAAAAATAATATAAAGATGAAAAAGATGGGTAGAAGAGAAAAATGTTACCACAAAATGAGAGAAAACCATAGACACAAGAATTTTCCAGACCACAAAGAGAGGGCAAACTCCAAGGACAATAAAAAACGAAAAAGAGCTGGGCATAGCGGTGCACACCTTTAATCACAGTACGTGAGATGCAGAGGAAGGAGGACTGCCTTAAGTTCAAGACCATACCGAGACTCTGTACTGAATTCCAGGTCAGTCTGGGCTACAGTAAAACCCTACCTTAAAAAACCAAGAAAGAGAGTGAGAGCAACAGAGAGAGAGCTGGAGAGATAGGTTAATGGCTAAGGTGCTTGCTTGCAAATTCTAAGGACCAGGTTCGACTCCTCAGGACCCATATAAAACAGATGCACAAAGTGGTGCATGCATCCAGAGTTAATTTGCAGTGGTTGGAGGTCCTAGAGCACCCATTCTCTCTATCTGCCTCTCTCTCTCTCTCTCTCTCTCTCTCTCTCTCTCTCTCTCTCTCTCTCTCTTTCTGTACCTAAAAAAACAAATAAATAAATAGATAGATAAACAAAATTTTTCTTTAAGGACTGAAGAGGTGGATTAGCAGTTAAGGTGCTTGCCTGCGAAGCCTAAGGACCCAGGTTCAATTCTCCAGGTCCCATATAAGCCAGATGCTCATGGTGGCACATACTTCTGGAGTTTGTTTGCAGTGGCTAGAGGCCCTGTCATGCCCAGCCCCCTCCAATAAATAAATAAAAATAAATGTTTTTAAAATATTTTTTTTTTTTTAAAAGAATGAGGGCTGGAGAAATGACTTTGCAGTGAAGTGCTTGCCTGTGAAGCCTAAGGTCCCCGGTTCGAGGCTCGATTCCCCAGGACCCATGTAAGCCAGATGCACAAGGTGGCACACATATGTGGAGTTCGTTTTCAGTGGCTGGAGGCCCTTGTGCGCCCATTCTCTCCCTCTCTCTCCCCGTCTCAAATAAATAATTAAATAAAAATAAAAAAATAAAAAATGGTAAAAGAGGAATGAAGGTGAATAAATTCAAATGCTCATAAATTTCCCACATGACGAACAGACTTCAGAAGTAAAATCACTGACTTCAGGAATGCAATTGTGGACTTTTTCTGGTTTTTGTAACTTGGGAGTAATTCAAACCACAAGATTGGTTATTTCTAGGTCTTCAGGATCCCTGCCCTTAAAAGAAAGCAATGTGGCACTGGAGAGATGGCCAGTGGAACAGGCACTTGCCTACAAAGCCTTAAGCCTGCATTCGATTCCCAGGACCCATGCAAAGCCAGATGCACAGAATTGTGCATGCGTATGGAGGTCGTTTGCAGTGGCTAGAAATCCTGGCACACCCATTCTCTCTCTCTCTCTCTCTCTCTCTCTCTCAAATAAATAAATTATTTTTAAAAATCAGGAACAGAGCTGGGCATGGTGGTGCACACCTTTAATCTCAGCACTCAGGAAGTAGAGGTAGGAGGATCACCATGAGTTTGAGGCCACCCTGAGACTACATAGTCAGCCTGAGCTAGAGTGAGACCCTCCCTCAAAAAAAAACAAAAGGGGGGGACAGGTGTGGTGATGCAAGCCTTGAATCCCAGCACTTGGGAGGCAGAAGTAGGTGGATCGCCATGAGTTAAAGGCCACCCTGAGACTACATAGTGAATTCCAGGTCAGCCTGAATTAGAGTGTGACACTACCTCAAAAAACAAAGAAACATAAAAAGACTGTTTTATTAGGGAGGAGAAACAACAGCAGTTCAGCTCTGCACACATTCAACTTAAGGTGTCCATGAGTTAGCAAATGGAAATGTCATAAAGGAAGGCGTATAGGTGTACATCAACCTTCAAACTTCTCAAAACAAACAGTGCCATATACACTGGAATATTATTCAGCAGTAAAGAGGAAGTTGTAATGCAGGCTATCATATGGGGAGACCTTGAGGACATAATGCTTGGAAAAATGAACTAGTCCCCAAAAGACAAATACTGTATCATTGCAATGAAATGAGGTAGACAACTCAAAATCATAATGAGGGCTGGACAGATGGCTCAAATGTTGAGACACTTGCCTACAAAGCCTCACAACTCGAGTTTGATTCCCTAGTACCCATGAAAAGCCAGATGCACAAGGTGGCACATGCATCTAGAGTTTGTTCGCAGGAGCTAGAGGCTCTAGTATGCACATTTTCTCTGTCTCTCCTCTCTCTCTCCACTTGTAAATAAATAAATACAAATATTGAGGGGGGCATAACAGCAAGCTGGACGTGGTGGTGCTCACCTTTAATCCCAGCACTTAGGAGCCGAGAGTTCGAGGCCACTCTGATACTACATAGTGAATTCCAGGTAAGCCTGGGCTAGAGCGAGACCCTACCTCCAACAACCAAAAAATAAAAATAAAAACCACACATACACACAACATAATAGCAGAAAGTACTATACTGTTTACCTAGAGGTGAAGAAAGTAAAAAATGGGGAATCAGCTGAACATGGTGGCCCACATCTTTAATCCCAGCATTCAGAAGGCAGAGGTCACAGTGAGTTCAAGACTGGCCTGAGACTACATAGTAAATTCCAGGTCAGTCTGGGATAGAGCAAGAACCTTCCTCAAAAAACAAGGCAAAAAGGATGGGAGGGCTAGAGAAACGGCTTAACAGTTAAGATGCTTGCCTGCCAAGCCTAAGGACTCATGTTCTACTCTCCAGGTCCCACAGAAGCCAAACGCACACAGCGACACAAGCACATAAGATCACACATGCACACTAGCTGGTGTACGTGTCTTGAGTTTGATTACAGGGGGTAGAGGCCCTGGCGCACCCATATTCTCCCTCTCTATCTGCCTCTCTCTCAAGTAACTTTAAAATATATATATTAAAAAGTAAATAAATAAATAAAACAAAAAAATTTTAAATAATGTATTTTTAAAATACAAAGGTGGTTACATATATAAAAGTAGAATTTAGAGGAAGAAGTTTGGGCTTGAGATATAACTTTGGACACCATCAGAATATAAATAGGACTTAAAATCAAGAGACAAGATGAGATCAACCAGGGAACAAGGACAAATGAACAAGAGGTCCAAGAACACAATCTTGAAGCAGTTCAAAGTTTAGATGTCAGGGAGATAAGGATTAAAGTTGAGCAAACTAGTTCCTCCTGGAAGCTGTGCCAAGGGTATTTCCAAGAATAAGAGACCAACTGTCAAATGCTGCCAATCAGAGTAGTTAAGATAAGGAACAGTGACTGACCACTGGAGGAACAAACTGTAGCCTTAAATTTCACCTGGAAAAGAACAATAGAAGAAAGGAGAAGGAAAGAGAAGCAGAGAATGAGAGAAGAGAAGGATAGGAGGAAGAAAAAAGAAGTAACAGTAGTTGAGTACTGGAGAATAAAAACCTAACCCAAATGGTTTAAGGGAAAAGAGAATAATGAGACAACACATACACACCAATCTTTTAAGGAGTCTGGTTTTAAAAGAAAGCAAAGAAACAAGAAAAACCTAAAAGGAAAAATGGGGTCAAGAGGTTTTTTTAAGAAATGGGGTCTTCCAGAAAGCCAAGCGCCACATGTTCTCTCATATGTGGATCCTAGCTACAGATGATTGGGCTTCTGTGTGAGAAGGGAAAAACTCAGTAGCAGAGGCCAGTAAATTAAAAAGGAGATAAAAAGGGAAGGGAAAGAAAGGGAGGAGGGTACTTAATAGGTTGGCATTGCATATATGTAAGTAGAAGAAGAGATTAATGGGGGTGAAAAGGACCAAAGTGAGGTCAGGGGAAGAGATTGAGTAAAGCAAAGGTGGAGGGAGGACTAATCAAAATCTAAGAGGATACAAATAAATCATATAGAATCCTCCAGTTTTTGGACAATGGAACACTCAGGAGCCATAGATTGTTTTTAGAAAATTTTCAGTGCCAGGGATGGGATACCTCCAGTGAGTTGTTGCCCTGGGAGATCCCTGATGCCCCCAAAACATTATAAACCATTGCCGAGGTCCTTGGTTTCCCACCAGGAATAGATGGTAAGACCCTATTGCTGAAGACTCCACATACTTGGGCTGCAAGGCTGCTGAGAAATCCTGCTGGAAGTGAGCTGATAACCTCCTCCACGTAGACCAGCTGACAGAAAGCTGGAAGAAGCCATTCTACATGTAGTTCAATGGGAGGAAGAGATACCAGTGAAGATACTCAACAGTGGACACTACAAGCCTTATAATTGGCCAGCCAGGTCAAATGAGCCAACGGGTGCAATAGTGGCATGTCTGTCATGGTGGAAACCAACTGCCCTCCAATTGGACTGGAGGCCCGCTCCATGGGAGGAAATACATCCCTGATACTGAAAACTTAAAACAAGAGTAGTCATGAGCCTTAGGGTTGTAACATCTGCTGATGTCTGGATAAACGTATATACTATGTTTATCAAACTGCCCAGTAAGGACTTCTCTTAATATTTATACCCTTACATTAATGCTGCTCTCACTTTGGGCACAGAATCTTCTCTTTTCAGATGGCAGTGACCTTGGGATGACTCAGAAGGTATCATAGTGCTGGAAAGAAGTGACTGAAGTACTGAGTAACATCTCCATCACACCTTCCAAGGCTCAGGGTCTATTGCGGAAGAGGTGGCAGAAAAAATTGTAAGAGCCAAAGGAAGGGTAGGACTCCTTACAACGTGCTCCCTCCAGACATAAAATGGCCTAGATACCCATGACCTCACAGTGCCTGACACTTCCTAAACAAGACCATCAGAAGAGAAGGAAAACATCATGACATCAAAATAAGAGAGACTGATTGAGATGGGGAGGGGATATGATGGAGAATGGAATTTCATAGGGGAAAGTGGGGGGAAGGGAGGGTATTACTATGCTATATTTTTTTATAATCATGGAAAATGTTAATAAAAATTAAGAAAAAAACAAAGAAGTAGGGTCTTGTCATGTTCCCCAGGCTAACCTCAAGTTCCTTGTCTCACTTTTCTCCTCCCTGAATGCACTACTGAGCCCAAGTGAGAAAATCATGATTTAATTAGAGCAAAGCCACTCTTGTTTATGTAGCAGTGATAATACAGCAGGGAACAGGAGGCATGCAGCCTAACCTTCAAGGAATCAGTCTCCTTAATGGAGTTTTTGATGCTGAGCCATGAAGGCTGAGTTAAGTGTCAGGATGAGAGGGAAGGGTATTAAGCAATGAGCAAAAATGGGTGAGAAACAGCACAGCAAATGGGGCTGGCAAGGGAGGAGCTGCCATGCAAATGATAAGACTAGCAAGGGAGGAGCTGCTGTGCAAATGATAACACTGAGCATGGCAGGAAATGAAACCGGAAGTGAGCAGTATTCTTCCAGAAGTATAAAGCCATGTATAATCTTCATAACAGTGAAAGGAAACTTACCACTAGAGGTTTTAGGCAATGTGAGAGTTTAAGTGGATGTCCCTCAATAGATACAGGATACAATGTGATAGTTTAAATGGATGTCCCTCATTAGATACAGGAGTTTATTAAAGCTTGTAACTAATATTTCCAGCTGCCTGGCGGGAGTGGGTGTATTAGGGGCAGATCTAAATTCCAGCCTAAAGGTATGCAGAGTGCTTAAGCTTTGTCTGGTGTTCTTGGAGTGTGCTTTCTTTGTGGTGCTGGTGGTGATATCTATCTCAGCTTGGACCTGTGAAAGGGAGCCAGCTTCTTCCCTCATTATGGAACTTCCCCTGGATTGAAAGCTTGAAATCCCTTCTTCCTATAAACTGTCTGGCGAGGAAGTTTATCCCACCAACTGAAGCTGACGCTAGAGGGAAGGAAGTACTGAGATCAAACCAGTATTTCCTCCAGGTCAGAAATGGCTTCAGGGGTATTAGACAAAAGGTTAGAGACCAGTTATATGCTGCTAACTGTCATAATAAGGTTCTGAAGTAGGATAGTTTTAGTACAAAAGGCTTAATGCCAGATCCTCCAAGATTAGTGTCTAGACCTAAGTGTTTGGCCTGAGCTAGGGCAGTCAGTAGGACAGCTGATCATATGTGTTGTCTGAAACATGAGTTTGGCTAGTTTGAATATTTTACTTTAAGCTTCTCTGGAGAATATGCAGTGAGTCATTATGAAAAAAAAAAAGTAGAAAATTCAGACATGAGCCAGACATGGTGGCACACACCTATGATCCCAGCTATGAGGCAGGCAGACTTTCAACTTAGTCAGGCCTTGTCTCACGCTAAACTAAGAGGTCTAGTGATATGGTCCAGGGAAGCCTCTGAGCGCTGGGTCTCACATGAACAAAGCACAGACAAGCCCTCAGAACTGCAAGTAGGGGAGGGGAAAGAAAAGAGAAGAGACAACAACCTGAAGTCCTTAATTCTATGGTACTAACTTCAAAACTTAGCACTTTCTGGAACATCTATCTCTTCCTGGAGTCTAGTCACATCTAGGACATCACCCAAAGTCATAGAGATCAGGACAACTGAGAAAACTACTGAGGGAGGTGTGTGTTGTTTGGGTTGGAGGCGGCAGTGGGTGGGCATGGGCTGCCTGCACAGCAAAGAGGTCAGGAAGAAAGCACTACTAAACCCAGAGGGAGTCGCTGTGGTGCTGTCAATGCTTCGGCCACACTGCAACCTTTGAGGGCCAAGCCACATGGGCTGGATCTGGAGCACAGACTGGAGAGGACACCAGCTCAGTATCACAGGAAAGGCAGAAGGCTTTTGGGAGCCACAGGAATCCACAGGATGGCATCCCCGTTCCATGTCTCCACTCCCATAAATTCTCAGCATTACTCATTTTCTTTTCAGATTAAATGGGGTTCTCCTGTGTGGCAAAGGCTTTAAAAACCAAAAGGCAGTGCTGAAATGCAGCCACAGCCACAAAAAGATCTGCACCTCACCCACATTCCCACAACCGAGGTGGCTTAAATATCCTGGGAGGAGCGACCCCAGGAGAACAAGCCCTTCAGCCTATCCCGGACTCCACCCAGACCCAAGGGCCAGAGCTAACAGTACCGCACAGCCAGGGCTTCTTACCCTTTTTTTTTTTCTTTTCTTCTCCTCTCCTCTCCGCTTCTCTCCTTCCTTCCTTCCTTCCTTTCTTCCTTCCTTCCTTCTTTCCTCCCTCCCTCCCTCCTGTCCCCCCCCCCCCAAGTTAAGTTCTCTCTCTACCCCAGGCTGACATGGAATTCACTATGTAGTCTCAGGGTGGCCTCGAACTCACAGGGATCCTCCTACCTCTGCCTCCTGAGTGCTGGGATTAAAGGTGTGCACCACACCTGGCTGAGATTTTTTATTTTATTTTATTTATTACAGAGACACACACAGAGAGCTAATGAGCACTGGCTGAGTGTGGTGGCACATGCCTTTAATCCCAGCACTTGGGAGGCAGAGGTAGGAGGATCACTGTGAATTTGAGGCCACCCTGAGACTACATAGTGAATTACAGGTCAGCCTGAACTACAGTGAGACTTTACCACAAAAGGTAACCCAGGCCCAAAAAGCCAAACATCATTTGTTCTTTCTCATATGTGGATTGTAGCTACAAATGATTAGAGTTCTATGTAAGTAGGAATAAAACTCAGCAACAGAGGCCAGTGAGCTAGAGAGGAGATATAAAGACAATAGAAGGGGGGGGGGGACTTAATAGGATGGTATTGTATCTATATATACAAGTAGAAAAGTAGATTAATGAGGGTGAAAAGGCCTAAAATGAAGTCAGGGGAAGAGATTGAGTAAAGGAAAAGGTAAAGGAAGGACTAATCAAAATCTAAGAGGATATAAATAAGTCGCACGGAAAACTACTTTTTTGGACAATGGAACACTTAGAAGCCATAGGTGGTTACTACAAAATTTTCAGTGCCAGGGATAGAATACATTCCAGTGAGTTGTTGGCCAGGGAGGTCCCTGATGCCCCCAAAACATTACAGGCCATTGCCAAGGTATTTGGTTTCCCACCAGGAATACATGGTAAGACCCTAATGCTCAAGACTCCACATACTTGGGCTACAAGGTACTGAGACATCCTGCAGGAACTGAGCTGATAACCCCCTCCATGTAGACAAGCTAGAAAGCTGGGGAAAGCCATGCTGCATGTAGTTCAATGTAAGAGAGAGAAATCAACAGTGACAATAATCAACAGTGGACACTGTAAGCCTTAGATCTGGCCAGCCAGGCCAAATGAGCCAATGACTGCAATAGTGGCATGTCTGTTATGGAGAAAACCAACAGCCCTCTAATTTGACTGGAGGCCTACTTCATGGGAAAGAATACATCCCTGATACTGAAAACCTACAACAGGGGTAGTCATGAGACCTAGGGGTTTAATGCCTGCTGGTGACTGGCTAAATGTATATACTATGCTCACCAAACTGCCCAGTAAGCACTTCTCTTAATGTTCATACCCATATATTAATGCTACTCTCACTTTTGGTTAGAGAAGCTTCTCTTTGTAGATGGCAGTGACCTTGGGATGACTCAGAAGGTACAATGATGCTGAGAAGTGACAGAGGAGTGCTCAGCACTGAAATATCTCTATCACACCTCCCAAGGCTCAGAGTCCATTGCAGAAGAGGTAGCGGACAGAATGTAATGGCCAAAGGAAGGGTAGGACTCCTTACAACGGGCTCCTCCAGACACAAAATGGCCTGGATATCCATGACCTCACAGTGCCTGACACTACCTACACAAGATCATCATAAAAGAGAAAAAGATTACATCAAAATAAAAGAGAGACTAACTGAGAGGGGAAGGATATATGATGGAGTGTGGCATTTCAAAGGGGAAAGTGGCGGGAATTATCATGGGATATTGTTTACAATTATGGAAGTTGTCAATAAAAAATAAATAAAATTTTAAAACCCTACCAGATTTCTATTTTTTTTAATATTTTTATTTATTTGAGATACAAAGAGAGAGAGAGATAGAATGGGTGTGCCAGGACCTCTAGCCACTGCAAACAAACTCCAGATGCATGCACTACCACCTTATGCATCAGGTGAGCACCTTTAGTCCAGCACAAGGGAGAAAGGGACAGGAGGATTGTCCTGATTTCAAGGTCTCCCTGAGATTACATAGTGAATTCCAGGTCAGCTTGGGCTAGAGCAAGACCCTACCTTGAAACCACCCCTCTAGTTTGCCAGTGTGTGTGGCAATGATATTAAGTAAAAACCTTCAAGATGGTTTAATATTGTTCTAGCAGACAAGAGGGCCCAAGGAGAAAAGGGTAGCAAGTTGGGTTTCTGGAAGTGTGTAGATTAGTTGAAGCAATCACTGCCTCTTGCCCAAGTCCGTTTCCAAGGTGCCTGGCCCCACACCTGCTGCCAACCTCTGCTTGCAGCTCTTCCCTCCAACCTGAGGGTGCAGGGCTTCTCTCCCCCAGGTCCAGACTCATCTGGTCTTGCACCTCTCAGCAATGACCCTCAGACCTGGTGATACTATGAAGTGTTTGCCTGAGAAGTTGAGTCACTTGACTCCTTGATCAGCACCCCTTCATGCTCAGCTACCATCTGTGTCAATGTCTGCCTGGGCCCTCAGTCTGGTGAGGAACTCCCAGAGCTCTATGTCAGCTCCATTGTCACCAGAAGCCTAGACCATGACCTCCAGTCCCACCCTCACATTTCTTTGTCCCAGTACCTCAGGACCATACTGTTTGCAACCAGCTGAATCCATATGAGCCTCTAGGCAAGCAAAATAAGAAATGAATCATGTAGAAGCCAGGCGTGGCAGCACACACCTTTAATCCCAACACTCTGGAGGCAGAAAAAGGAGGATAGCTGTGAGTTTGAGGTCACCCTGAGTGAATTCCAGGTCAGCCTGGACTAGAGTGAAACCCCACCTGGGAAAAATAATAATAAAGAAAGAAAGAAAAGTAATAAAGAAAAGAAAGGAAAAAAATGAATCATGTACTTATATCACACAATGGACACATATGTAGTGGTCGATGAGGCCATCATCCTGTCCCACATAAAAAAAAGCTTGTACCTTTGAGATTCCTTCATGATTTTCTTGAAGTCAAACTAATAATTGTTTCTAGTATGGAGGTATTGCTAGTTTTCATTGGTGTTTTCTCTAATGCCTGCTAGGGGGAAAAAAACAAACAAACTACTGAGGGCTAGGAAAGATGGCTTAGCAGTTAAGATGTTTGCCTGCAAAGCCTAAGAACCTATGTGCTCTACTCTCCAGGTCCCATGTAAGCCAGACACACAAGGCAACACAAGCATAAGGTTGTGCATGTGTACAAGGTGTGTACAAGTACAGTTGCAATGGCTGGAATCCCTGGCATGGCAATTCTCTCCCTCTCCCCATCCCCTTTCTCTCTCCTGAAGAAAAAAAAAGAATAAAAATTACAGATACATTATGTTGATCATGTTTTTTGTTTGTTCCTAGGTTTGTGTTCTGGGGTTTAGGATCCCACTATGTAACTCAGGATAGCCTTGTATTCAATATGCAACTCAGGCTGTACTCAAATGTGAGATCCTCCTCTGCCTCCTTAATATGGGAATTACAGATGTGCACTACCACATCTGAGCGCATTTTATATATATAAATGCTGATGAAGATTTGGGAATTAACACCTCCTGGAGGGAGCATATTGTTGGGGGTGGGCTTATGGACATTACAGCCAGTTTCCCCAAGCCAGTGTTTGGCACACTCTCCTGTTCCTATTGTCCACCTTATGTGGGCCAGGGCGTGATGTCTACCTTCTCCTCATGCCATCGTTTTCCCCTGCCATCATGGAGCGTCCCCTTGAGTCTGTAAGCCAAATAAGCTTTCTTTTCCCACAAGCTGCTCTTAGTTGGGTGATTTCTACCTGCAAACCTGACTGCAACAAAGGTAGAGTAGCACTCTAGCACAGGGTAACCTGGAATTTGCTCTGTAGTCTCAGGGTGACCTCAAACTCACGACTATCTTCCTACTTCTGCCTCGCGAGTACTGGGATCAAAGATATGCACCACCACTACTGGTGCACATATTTTTTCAATTTTTTTTTTAAATTTATTTGCTTGAGAGAGAGAGAGAGAGAGAGAAACAAGGTGTGCCAGGGCCTCTAGCCACTGAAGCAAACTCCAGACACATATACCACTCTCCAGCCCCTGAGCATATTTTTAATAAAACAAAAATTAGTTCCAGGATGGAGATATGGTTTAGCAGTTGAGATGCGACCTGCAAAGCCTAAGGACCCAGGTTCAATTCCCCAGTACCCATGAAAGCCAGATGCATAAGGTGGCACATGTGTCTGGAGTTCATCTGCAGTGGATGGAAGCTCTGATGGGCATCTATTCTCTCTCTCGATCTGCCTCTCTTTCTAATAAATAAAAACAATTTTCTTTAGCCAGAAATGGTGGTACACGACTTTAATCTCAGTACTTGGGAGGCAGAGGTAGGAGGACTGCCATGAGTTCGAGGCCACCCTGAGACTACAGAGTGACTTTCCAGGTCAGCCTGGGCTAGAGTGAGACTCTACCTCGAAAAACAAAAACAGGGGCTAGAGAGAAGGCTTGGCAATTAAGGCATTTGCCTGCGAAGCCAAAGGACCCAGACTCGATTCTCCAGGACCCACATAAGCCAGATGCACAAGAGGCACATGTAGCTGGCAGTGGCTAGAGGCCCTGGTGTGCCTCTTCTCTCTGTCTCTCTTCTCTTTCTCTTCTCTCTCTCTCTCCCTCTGCTTGCAAATAAATTAATTAATTTTAAAAAATTAAGAACCAGGCATGGTAGCACAAATCTTTAATCCCAGCACTCGGGAGGCAGAGATAGGAGGATCGCTATGAATTCGAGGCCTGAGATCACACAGTGAATTCCAGATCAGCCCGAGGTACAGTGAGACCCTACACCAAAAAAAAAAAAAAAAATGGGCAGGAGAGATGGCTTAGCGGTTAAGCGCTTGCCTGTGAAGCCTAAGGACCCCGGTTCGAGGCTTGGTTCCCCAGGTCCCACGTTAGTCAGATGCACAAGGGGGCGCACGCGTCTGGAGTTCGTTTGCAGAGGCTGGAAGCCCGGGCGCGCCCATTCTCTCTCTCTCCCCCTATCTGTCTTTCTCTCTGTGTCTGTCGCTCTCAAATAATTAAAAAAAAATTACTTAATCTTAAATAACTGTACTGTACTGTATTAATGGGGAATAAGTAATTCAAAGATGTTAGGCTCTACCCATACAGAAGAATTCCAGAAAGAACTTTAAAAGCTCAAAAGCATATTTTCACATGAGTCTCTAAAGCAAAATCAGTAGATCAGAAAGGACATTACAGAATTATTTACTTCAACTGGTAAAAGTAATAGTATTTTCTTAAGAGCAGGGTGGGGTAAACTCCCAAGTTGTGAGTCACTGGATTAAAGACCAACTGGTTTCAGGACTCAGCCAGAGCAAGAAGATCAAGATTCAGGAAACAGAGCAAATACAGCTCTCTCAGCCAGGAAGAAAAAGTCATGCTGGGTTAGCACCTCCAGTTTGGGTGAGTCAAAAAGAGAAAAGCCTGATCAGACTTGACTACAGCACATGGGAAAATTTGCAGCTGTTTTCTTATCTTCTGGGTTAGTCCCTGGCCTTTTGTTTGTTTGTTTGTTTGTTTTTTCAACTTTCAAATTTTCTATTAAAACATATTAATTGCATTCAAAAAATAAAATGAGGGGTTGCAAAGATTGGTCAGTGGTTAAAGGGAATTGCATACAAAGCCTGATGGCTTGGGTCTGATTCTCCAGTACCCACATAAAGCCAGACACACAACACAAAATCCTGGGCCTTAACCGCTAAGTCCTTTTTCCAGCCCGCAAGTATTTTTTTTTCCCTTTGGTTTTTCGAGATAGGGTCTCACTTTATCCTACAATGACCTGGCATTTACTCAGCAGTCCCAAGCTGGGATTAAAGGAGTGTGCTACAACTCCCAGCCAGGAATTTGTATCTCAATATATTTATGTCTTTTTATTTGTTTGTTTTCCAAGGTAGAATCTCACTCTAGCCTAGACTGACCTGGAATTCACTATGTACATATGCCACCACACCTGGCTTACATATGATGTCTTTAGAAGTTCGCCCCTTCTCCTGCCAAGCCACCCTTGATATGCCCTATCTCCTCTGATCATTGAAGCTAAGCAGGGTTGGGCTTGGTAAGTACTTGGATGGGAAAAATTCTTCCCTTTTCTATGCAGTGTTCCTGTAGTGGCAGCCTGCTACAGGGTCATATATTCTTTTTTAAAAATATACAGATATATTTTATTCATTTGCCAGGTGTGATGGCGCACACCCTTAATCCTAGCACTGGGAGGCAGAGGTAGGAGGACTGTTATAAGTTTGAGGTCAGCCTGAGGTTACATAATAAAAGCCAGGTCAGCCTGGTTTAGAGCAAGACCATACCTTGAAAAACCAAAAAAGTAAATAAAAAGAAATATATTTTATTTACTTAGGGAAATTTTCTTCTGTCATTTTATTTTATTTTTTTTCCTTTGTTAATTTGTTGTTTTTCAAGGAAGGGTTTCACTCTAGACCAGGCTCTTCTGGAATTCACTATGTAGTTTCAGGGTGACCTTCAATGCAATCCTCCTACCTCTGACTCTCTAGTGCTGGGATTAAAGGTGAGCTCCACCATGCCCAGCTGCACACTGGGAAGATTTATTTTAGTAATAGTTTAAAAGCAATCCATTTGGCTAAAATACTCTTGGTAATAAGCAAGGGCCTAAGGAAGAATCATGTATAGCAGTAAAAACAGTTAACATTTACTGAGTGCTTGCTTACTATGTGCCAGGCCCAACATGAAGTCCTTAACACATACACTTAGAAAAAAGGAAGCCGCCAGGCATGGTCTTTCATCCCAGCACTTGGGAGGCAGAGGTAGGAGGATCACCATGAATTCGAGGCCATCTGAGGCTACACAGGCTAGAGTGAGTGAAACCCTACCTAAAAAAAAAAAAAAAAAAAAAAAAAAAAAAACACTTTGGGTAGAGAATCTTCTCTTTTCAGATGGCAGTGACCTTGGGATGACTCAGAAGGTATTATAGTGCTGGAAAGAAGTGACTGGAGTACTAAGTAACATCTCGATCACACCTTCCAAGGCTCAGGGTCTAATGCAGAAGAGGTGGCAGAAAGAATGTAAGAGCCAAAGGACGGGTAGGACTCCTTACAACATACTGCCTCCAGACATAAAATGGCCTGGATATCCATGACCTCATAGTGCCTGACACTACCTACACAAGACCATCATAAGAGGAGGAAAAGATCATGACATCAAAATAAAAGAGAGACTGATTGAGATGGGGAGGGGATATGATGGAGAATGGAATTTCAAAGGGGAAAGTGTGGGGGGGGGGAGTTATTAATATGGGATATTTTTTATAATCATGGAAAATGCTAATAAAAATTGAGAAAAAAAGGAGGAAAAGAGTGCTGGAGAGATGGCTCAGCTGTTAAAAGGTGCTTGCTTGCAAAACCTTATGGCCCAGGTTCAAGTCCTCAGCTCCCACATAAAGCCAGATGCACTAAGGAACACATGTCTGGAGTTTATTTGCAGTGGCAGGAAGCTCTGGCATACCCATATCCTACCTTTCTCTATCTTTGTTTTTAAAATATTTATTTATTTATTTATTTATTTATTTATGAGAGAGAAAGAGAAAGAATGGGTATGCCAGGGCCTCTGGCCACTGCAAATGAATGCCAGACACTTGTGACACCTTATACACCTGTTGGTCCTAGGGAATTGAACCTGGGTTCTTTGTCGTTGCATGCAAACACCTTAACTGCTCAGCCATCTTCTCCAGCCCTCTGTGTCTTTCAAATAAATAAATAAATATTTTTAAATGAGTATTATGCACAAGAAGTTTCAAAAATTTTACTAACAGCCAGGAATGGCCATGGTGGTGCACACCTTTAATCTCAGCACTTGGGAAGCAGAGGTAAAAGGATTGTTGTGAGCTTGAGCCCACCCTAAGACTACACAGTAAATTCCAAGACAGCCTGGGCTAGTGTGAAAACCTACCTAAGGAAAAAAAAAAAAAAAATCAATAAAAAAGAGAAAAAGAAAGAAAAGAAAAATTGTCCTAAAATACTTCCTAGTCTAGAGGTGTACTGTAATGAGGTAGCACAATGGCAGAAAATTAGTAGAGCCCTTCAAAGGCTCAGTCTATTGCAGAAGAGGTGGCAAAAAGAATGTAAGAGCCAAAGGAAGGGTAGGACTCTTTACAATGTGCTCCCCCTGACACAAAATGGCCTGGATGTCCATGACCTCACAGTGCCTGACACTGCCTACACAAGACTGTCATAATAGGAGAAAAAGATCATGACATCAAAATGAAAGAGAGACTGACTGAGAGGGGGAGGGGATATGATGGAGAATGCAGTTTCAAAGGGGAAAGTGGGGGTGGGGAGGGCATTATCATGGGATATTGTTTACAATCATGGAAGTTGTTAATAAAAATGACTAGGAAGGTACGTTTATGGTCTATATAACATCAGAAAGGGAAAGCCAGGGCCAGGCATGGTGGCACATGCCTTTAACCCCAGCACTCGGGAAGCAGTGTTGGAGGATGGCCAGGAGATCGAAACCACCCAGAAACCACATAGTGAATTCCAAGTCAGCCTGAGCTACAGTGAGAACCTCCAAAAACCAAAAAAAAAAAAAAAAAAAAAAAATTCCATTAAAATACCAAATAGGAAGTCAAATAACTTGCTTGTATCATTAAATGTTTAAGCACATTAGCACATCTCCATATTTAAGATGCACAAAGGGGTGCATGCATCTGAAGTTTGCAGTGGCTGTAAATCCTGTTGCACTCATTCTCTCTGTCACTCTTTCTCTCTACTTGCAAATAAATAAGTAATATTTTTAAATAGAAAAAATAATGGAAACATTGAAATGGACTTCAAAAAGTGAATTAGTTACTCGTAAAGGGGGCTGAAGAGATGGCTTAGCTATTAAGGTGCTTGCCTGAAAAATCTAAGGACCCAAGTTCAACTACCCAGTATCTATCCAGATACACAAGGGGATGCATGCATCTGGAGTTCATTTGCACGAGCTAGAGTCCCTAGCACGCCCATTTTCTGTCTTGTCTGTTTCTCTTCTCCCTCTCTCTCTCCTTGCAAATAAATAAAATAAAAATAATTCACAAATGCCTTAGCTTTATTTTCATTTTCAAACTGTTTTTCGAAGACTGAGAAATGTACACTGTCAGGCATATTATAAGCAACAAAGCTTGGTTTTCAAAGCGGAAATGACAATGCAGATCCTGGGTTTTGACACACATACTTTAACAGCAGATAAACACTGAGAAAGTAAGAGGGCAAAGGCTCACAACTACAGCACATGCTAGAAACAAGATAGGTTTTTCAAAGGTATACTAAAACCTGCACGTGGCAATACATGCAAATACTCCTGCTAGGAGAGTCAAGGAAGACGGTGAGGTCAAGGTTAATTTGAGCAAGGCACACAAAACTACCCCCCCCAAAGTAAGACTGTTGCTACATTGTTGTACTGGGCCCTGCTCCTTAAAAAAGCTATTTCTCTCAAGCCTGGCATAGTGACACCCTGTAATCCTAGTACTTGACAAACTGAGGTAAGAGAATCACCGTGAGCTCAAGGCCAGCCTAGGCTATGTGGTAAATTTCAGTAGAATGGGGGAGGGAAGAGCCAGGTGTGTGTGGTCCCAGCACTTCAGAGGCAGAGACAGAAGAATCACAATGAGTTTGAGGTCACTTTGAGAGTATATAGTGAATTCTAGGTCAGCTTGGGCTAGGGTGAGACCCTACCTCAAGGAAAAAGAAAATTAAGATAGAGGAAACTATTACTCTAATCTACTTTCTCTGCTCCTAGCCAAAATGAGACTTTCATCTTAGAACTCACAAGATATACTTGCAATATATGTTTCAGTATATATCTTTATATCATATATCTCCAAGAAACTGAAAATATTTTACTTGGCCACTTTGCTCTAAAGCAAAAATTTATAAATTGACAATATTTTTGATACTTCTCCTTTATATAAAAATTAACAATTTAATTTCTACACACCTAGATTATAAGGCAATTCCATATACATTCATTTTACTCATTAATTTAAGAGATTACTTGTTGAATTGATAATTACCTGACATCTTTATTTTTTTTCTTTTTGCAAGTAGGTAGTATATGTGAGGTGTATACACATGGTACATGTGCATTAAGTATGCAGATGCATAGTGGTGGAAGCCAGAAGAAAACATCAGGTGTACTCCTCTAACACTCTTATTTCCTTGGGACAAGAGTCTCTTCCTAAACTTAGAACCCCAGTTTTAGTGAGAGACTAGCTAACCTGGAAGCCTCAGAGAGTCTCCTTGCTCTGGTCTCCCAGCACTAGGGTTATGGGCATGCACGGCCATGTCCAATATTTTACATGGTCTGGAGGATAAAACTCAGGTCCTGAGATTAGAGAGATGCCTTAGCAGTTAAAGAACTTGCCGGAAAAGCCAAAGGACCCAGGTTTGATTCCCCAGTACTTACGTAAAGCTAGATGCACAAAGTGGGACATGAATCTGGAGCACCCATGCCGACTCTTTCTTTCTCTCTCCCCCTGCCTCTGCCTCTCTCCCTCCCTCAAATACATAAATAATTTTTTAAAAAATTCACAGGGGGAGGAAGGACATTATCATGGGATATTTTTTTATAATCAAGAATGGTGTTAATAAAAAAAAAATTGGAAAAGGAAAAAAAAATTCACAGCCAGGCAGGGTGGCACATGCCTTTAATCCCAGCACTCAGGAGGCAGAAGTAGGAGGATCACGGTGAGTTTGAGGCCACCCTGAGACTACATAGCGAATTCCAGGTCAGCCTGGACTAGAGTGAGACTCTACCTCAAAAAACAAAAAAAAAAAAAAAAAAATTTAGGTCCTCCTGATTGCTCAACAAGCACTGAGCCATCTCCCCAAACCCTCTTCACATTTTTCTTAATGTTGAAAGTACATTATATCAGGTAGTTACATATTCAGCCCCTACCACAAAAACAGGAATGCAAGACTAGCAAACTATTACAAAATAACGTAAGAAAATAAATGATGAGCTGGGCATGGTGGCTCACACTTCTTTCTCGCACTCAGGAGGCAAAGGTAGAAGGATTACCAAGAGTTCAAGGTCACCTTGAAACTACATAGTAAATTCCAGGTCAGACTGAGCTACAGTGAAACCCTACCTTGGGAAAAGTAAAGTTAAGTAGAGGGGAGGGGAGGGGAGAGAAAGGAGGGGAGGGGAGAGAAAGGAGGGGAGGGGAGAAAAAAAGAAAAGAAAATATGACAGCAAATAAAGTTAACAGAACTTGATAAGTTATCTCTACTGCAAAAAGATTAACATTTACTTTGAGTTCTACATCTTCTAACTCTTCTGTAAAAGCTAGGTGTTTGTCAGGGTGGACACTAAAATATTTAATCCTTTTTATGAAAACTAGAGTATCTATGCTAAAATTCTTGTTAGAGCTCAAATGTAAAAAAACAATCAAGGGATAGGGAGATTGCTCAGAGGTTAAAGGCACTTGCTTGCAAAGCCTGGTGGCCTGGGTTCAATTCCCCAGTACCCAGGTAAAGCCAGATGCACAGAGTGATGCATGTGTCTGGAGTTTGTTTGCAGTGGCTAAGAAGCCCTGGTGTACCCATTCTCAATCTATCTCTCCTTACAAATAAATAAAACTACCTTTAAAAAAATTGTGTGTGGGGCCAGGCATGATGGCGCACGCCTTTAATCCCAGCACTCGAGAGGCAGAGGTAGGAGGATCGCCGTGAGTTCGAGGCCAGCTTGAGACTCCATAGTGAATTACAGGTCAGCCTGGGCTAGAGTGGGACGCTACATCAAAAAAAAAAAAAAAAAATTGTGTGTGGGGCTGGAAAGATGGCTTAGCGGTTAAATCCTTGCCTGTGAAGCCTAAGGACCCCGGTTCGAGGCTTGATTCCCCAGGACCCACATAAGCCACATGCACAAGGTGGCACATTCGTCTGGAGTTCGTTTGCAGTGGCAGGAAGCCCTGACGCGCCCATTCTCTCTCCTCCCCGCCCCCCCCACCCTACCTCTTTCTGTCCCTGTCTGTTACCCTCAAATAAATAAAGAAAAAAAATTGTGTGTGCATTTGTTCATGTATTGTGCATATGCATGTGTATGTAGCCTGAGCTAGGGTGATACTCTACCTCAAAAAACCAAAAATAAAAAAGCTTAATATTTTGACATATGTGACTCATAACAACACAAAATCACCTACATTCGAACACACCTGATCTTGTCAGATCTCAGAAGCTAAGCAGGGTCTAGTCTGTTCATTAATTATATGGCACAAATTATATTTCACTCAGTATGATTACAAGTAAAATGTTAATCTACTAAGGAATTAACCGAAACAACAAATCACTGAATTGTATAGCTTTTCTCTTGCCACATTTAACTTTTTGTGCACATGGGGTTTCATGGGAGTAGCAGCAATTAAAAGTGGGGAATACACAGATTATCATCAAAGATAAAATCATGTTCCTTTCACACACAGAGAAACACCTATTGTCTGCAGCCACTCAGTAAAGTGCTTTCAGCATGGTAAGCTCTCTCACAGCCTTCTTCACCCATTCTCAGTGAGCTTCAACACGCACCATTCTACTAAACCAAGCCACTGGGAAGACACTGTTATGGTTTGACATGAAATGGACCCCCACAGGATTATGTATTGAGGCTGGGTCCTCAATGTCATGTTAAGAAGTGAGGCTTTGGGGAAGTGATGGGATCATGACAGCCCTGATGTGATCAATACACTAAGCCATGGATATCTTAATAAGTGGTAGCAACTGGGATTCCTGAGAAGTTACTGTGTTTCTTTAAAGGGTATTTCTTGTTTGTTTGGGGTGTTTTGTTGTTGTTTTCAGTTGTCTTAGGGTTTTCTTCAGGTGCTTGCCTGTAAAGCCTAAAAACCCAGGTTTAACTCCCCAGTAACCCTGTAAGTCAGTTGCACAAGGTGGCACATGTGTTTGCTTGCGATGGCTAGACGCCCTGGTGCGTCCACTCACTCACTCACACTCTGTCTCTCAAATAAATAAAATAGGTTTCGGGGGGGGGGGGAATTTCGCCAGGTGTGGTGGTGCACACCTCTAATCCCAGCACTTGGGAGGCAGAAGCAGATGGATCACTGTCAGTTGGAGGCCACCCTGATACTACATAGTGAATTCCAAGTCAGCCTGGGCTACAGAGTGAGACCCTACCTTGGAAAACCAAAAGGAGAGGAAAGGAAAAGGGAAAAAGGAAAAAAGGAAAGGAAGTGAAAAAAGGAAGGGAAAGGACAAAGAGGAAAACAGGAGAAAAGGGAAAGGAAAGGAGAAATAATTTTTTAAAAACCCATTGGAGGGCTGCAGAAATGGCTTAGCAGTTAAGGCACATGCCTGTGAAGCCAAAGGACCCAGGTTTGATTCTCTAGGACCCACCTAATCCAGATGCACAAGGGGCACATGAATCTAGAGTTCATTTGCAATGGCTAGAAGCCCTAGAATGCCCATTCTCTCTGTCTGCCTCTCTTCTCTCTCAATCTCTCCCCTTGCAAATAAATTAATAAAATAAAATAAAAGATTGGATTAACTAGTATTTGAGTATGGTGGTTTATTTTTATTTTTATTTTATTTATTTGACAGAAAAAGAGGGAGAGAGAGAGAGAAAGAGAGAATGGGCAAGCTAGGGACTCCAGCCACTGCAAATGAACTCCAGGCATGCGCGACCCCTTGTGCATCTGGCTAACGTGGGTCTTGGGGAATCAAATCTCGGTCCGTTGGCTTTGCAGGCAAACACCTTAACTGCTAACCCATCCCTCCAGCCCAATTTGCTTTTTCCAGGTTCCTTATATGTGTGCTTTCCTTTCTCTTCAGCATGGAGGATCCTTTCAAGTATTTTCTGTAAAGCTGGTTTTGTCTTCAAATATCCCTTTAGCCTACTTTTGTAATGGAATGTTCTTATTTCTCCGTCTATTTGAATGGATAGCTTTGCACGATAAAGTAACCTTGGTTGACAGTTGTTACCTTTCAGAACTTGGAATCCATCATTCCAAGCCCTACTGGTTTTTAAAGTTTGTGTGGATTAATCTGCTATGATCCTGATGGGATTACCTTTGTATGGGACTTAAAAGGTTACCCATGCTCAGAAAGCCAAACATCACATGTTTTCTCTCATATGTGGATCCTAGCTACAAATGAATGGACTTCTATGTGAGCAGGAATAAAACAGTAGCAGAGGCAATAAGCTAGAGAAGAGATATAAAGGGAACAGAAAGGGAAGGAGGGTGTACTTAATAGGATGGTACTGTATATATATGCTGGGATTAAAGGCATGTGCCACCACACCCACCCAGCTTAAAATAAAATAATTTTTAAAAATATTTTTATGTTTATTTATTTATTAGAGAGCAACAGAGAGAGAGAAAGAATGGGCGCATCAGGGCCTCCAGCCACTACAAACGAACTCCAGATGTTTGCGCCCCCTTGTGCATGTGACTAATGTGGGTCCTAGGGAATCAAGACTTGAACCTGGGTTCATAAGCTTCACCGGCAAGCACTTAACCGCTAAGCCATCTCTCCAGCCCAAAATAAAATAATTTTTTTAAAAAGTAAATCAAACAGGGTGTGGTGGCGCATGCCTTTAATCTAAGCACTTGGGAGGCAGAGGTAGGAGGATTGCTGTAAATTCAAGGCCACTCTGAGACTACAGAGTGTATTCCAGGTCAGCCTGAGCTAGAGTGAGACCCTACCTCAAAAAGCCAAAAGAAAAAAAAAAGTAAATCGATCAAGCAGATATAGTTAAGCTAAAAACAAATAGCATAGCTACACTAAGATCAGATAAAGTCAACTTTAAACAAAAATTCAGAAGAGATAAAAGAGGGCCATTACATATTAATAAAGGGAGCAATTTATCAAGAAATGAGAAACTGGAAATATTTATACACTATATTTGGGGGGCTCCAAATTTCATAAAGCAAACAGTAAAAGGTTTAAAAGCACAGATAGAACATACAATGACAGAAGGTAAATTCATAACCAACTCTGGTCTTTAAACAAGTCTCTCAAACTGAAAATTAATTAAGAAAATTCAATGCTTGGCTACACCACAGATGAACTGTATTTAAAAATATGGGCTGTAGAGATGGCTTAGCTGTTAAGTGCTTGCCTGTGAAGCCTAAGGACCCTGGTTCAAGGCTGGATTCCCCAGGACCCACGTTAGCCAGATGCACAAGGGGGCACACACATCTGGAGTTTGTTTGCAGTGGCTGGAGGCCCTGGAATACCCATTGTCTCTCTCTCTCTTTCTATCTGCCACATTCTCTCTTTATCTGTTGCTCTCAAATAAATAAATAAAACAAACAAACAAACAAATAAATAAATAAAAATATGTTCAGGGGCTAAAGAGATAGCTTAGTGGTTAAGGCATTTTACCTGTGAAGCCTAAGGCCCAATGTTTGACTCTCCAGGTCCCACGTAAGCCAGATGCACAAGGTAGTGCAAACGTACAAGGTTGCACATGTGCACAAGGTGGTACACATGGCTGGACTTCAACTGCAGTGGCTAAGCCATCCCTCCAGCCCTCCTTTCACTTTTGATTAGAGAAGATTCTCTTTTCAGATGGTGGTGACCTCTAGAATGACTCAGAAGGCATCATGGTCCTGAGAAGAAGTGACAGAGTGCTCAGCACTGCAGTACCTCTATCACACCTTCCAGGTCTCAGGGTCCATTGCAGAAGAGGTGGCAGAAATGCTGTAAGGGCCAAAGGAAGGGTAGCACTCTTTACAACGTGTTTCTCCAGATACAAAATGGCCTGAATATCCATGAACTTCTAGTGCCTGACACTACCTACACAAGACCATTGTGGTGGTTTGATTCAGGTGTCCCCCATAAACTTAGGTGTTCTGAATGCTAGGTTCCCAGCTGATGGATATTTGGGAATTAATGCCTCCTGGAGGGAGTGTATTGTTGGGGGCGGGCTTATGGGCTTTATAGCCAGTTTCCCCATGCCAGTGTTTGGCACACTCTCCTGTTGCTATGTTCCATCTTATGTTGGCCAGGGGGTGATGTCCACCCTCTGCTCATGTCATCGTTTTCCCTTGCCATCGTGAAGCTTCCCCTCGAGGTGTAAGCCAAAATAAACCTCTTTTTCCCAGAAGCTACTCTTGGTTGGGTGATTTCTACCAGCAATGCGAACCGGACTGCAACAGTAAAGTGGTACCAAGGAGTGGGGTTGCGGCTAGACACCTGACTATGTGGCTTCAGCCTTTTGTAGCTGATTTTCAAGAGGAAAGTGGAAGGAGTTGAAACCTTGGCCTAAGAGATGCCTTGCAGTGCTGTAAGTACAGCTTAATGGACTATTGTGGTCTGAGCTCTAAGACCTGAATGCAGTAAGAACTATGGACTGTGAGGTTTGGCTTATGAGGGTGAGAAAGAGCTGTGCCTGGACTGGGCTAGCAGTTTGTGTGAGAAGCTTGCTCTTATGCCCATGTCCTGAGAAGTTGTGCAGGGTTGCTTTGCGTAGAAATGAACTGGTGTGTGCAGAGGGATATGGCACAGAAAGAAAAATCTTTGGGTGAACTACTGCCAATTCAGCTGCAACTGAGAGATTACAACCTTTGAGACTGGGCTAGCTGACCTGCGCTGGGGCAACAAAAAGAATGTCAACTCTTTTGAAGGGGCCTGAGTGCTCAAGGAGTGTCCTGTTCTTCAAAGTCTGCTTTATTCCCCCCTGGATTAACAAATTGGCACCCTACCTGGTATCATGGAGTATAAGAAATGCTGGAAAGAGGGTCATTGAGTTTGCAACACAGTCTTGTGTTTTGGAAATGGCCATGGGTAGTGTGAAGCAGTTTTGTTGGTTGCCTGCATAGAGACCCCATGGAGCCATGAGAATGAACCGTGGCTTGCAGTGGAGACCCAGTGGAGATGCCGGGACCATGAGATGGCTGCCGAGGAGCTGCCGGCCCCGATGAAGTTTCCCAGGACTGTGAGTAGCCTAGCTGGAGGGGCGGAATTGGAATGCCAGAGACTTGTTGCTGGTTAGAATTAACCGACTTGAAGATTTGTCACTGGCTAGAGTTGCTGGACTTGAAGCTACAGAGTTTGATATTTGCCCTGGTTGTTTAAATCTTGTATTGGTTGAATGTTTCTTTGCTATGCCCAATGCCATCTTTTGCAGTGTGAATATTAATCTGTGCCAGTATGGGTTTTTTGAGGTTATATTTTGGTATTATGGCTCAGTTAAAAGATCTTGAACTATGGGGATGTATGATCATCATTGAGATTGATAAAAACTATGGGGACTTTTAAAATGAGATGAATGCATTGTATTTTACATCATGTATGGATATCAGTTTATGGGGGCCAGGGGCGGAATGTGGTGGTTTGATTCAGGTGTCCCCCATAAACTTAGGTGTTCTGAATGCTAGGTTCCCAGCTGATGGATATTTGGGAATCAATGCCTCCTGGAGGGAATGTATTGTTGGGGGCGGGCTTATGGGCTTTATAGCCAGTTTCCCCATGCCAGTGTTTGGCACACTCTCCTGTTGCTATGTTCCATCTTATGTTGGCCAGGGGGTGATGTCCACCCTCTGCTCATGTCATCGTTTTCCCCTGCCATCGTGAAGCTTCCCCTTGAGCCTGTAAGGCAAAATAAACCTCTTTTTCCCAGAAGCTACTCTTGGTTGGGTGATTTCTACCAGCAATGCGAACCGGACTGCAACAACCATCATAATAAGAAGAGAAGATGTTAACATCAAAATAAAAGACAGACTGATTGGGGAGGAGGGGGGATATAATGGAGAGTGGAGTTTCAAAGGAGAAAGTGGGGAGAGGGAAGGAATTACCATGGGATATTGTTTACAATTATGGAAGCTGTCAAGAGAGTATTACCATGGGATATATTTTATAATCATGGAAGTTGTTAATAAAAAGTTGAAAAAAATGATGGCACATGTCTGGAGAGATTGCTTAATGGATAAGGTGCTTACCTGCAAAGCATAGAGACCCAGGTTCAATTCCCCAGTACCCACATAAACCACATAAAATGCATAGGGTCATGCATGCACCTGGGGTTTCTTTGCAATGGCTAGAGGTCCTGGTGTGCCCATTCTATCTGCTTCTTGCTATCTCTTTCTCAAATGATAACACAAATGACCAGAGACTCATTTGGAAAGTTTAAGGTTGTAAGTACCTTCATTACAAGTCAGAGAGTTCTAAATAAATAACCAAATAAGGGCTGGAGAGATGGCTTAGCAGTTAAAAAGGCACTTGTTTGCAAAGCCTGCCAGCTTGGGTTCAATTCCGCAGTACCCACATACAGCTGGATGCAAAGTGGTGTGTGCATCCCAGTGCCACCTATAAAATGAGAGGCAGAGGCAGGAAAATTCAAAGCCATGGACCAGCTAGTCTGACATTCATTTGCATTGTGGCACTTAAGTTTGTAGTGGCAAGACCCCTCAAATGTCCTCTGACATACACATGCACATCTATGGCACAGGCTCTGGACAACACATATATACAAAAATGAATTTTTTCAAAGGATAAAATTTTGATACAATTCTCAAATCATATCACTGGTAAGGAAGGGGTAAAAAGAATTATTAAAATTGTGTGTTTTTAAAAAATAGGCTAGCACCTCCAGACACAAAATGGCCTGGATATACATGACCTCACAGTACCTGACACTACCTACACAAGACCATCATAAGAGGAGGAAAAGATCATGACATCAAAATTAAAAGAGAGACTGATTGAGATGGGGAGGGGATATGATGGAGAATGGAATTTCAAAGGGGAAGGTGGGGATAGGGAGGGTATTACCATGGGATATTTTTTATAATCATGGAAGATGATAACAAAAAATGAGGAAAAAAAAAAAAGGCTAGCCAGGAGTGGTGGTACACACCTTTAATCCCAGCACTTGGAAGGCAGGAGTTAGGAGGACTGCCATGAGTTTGAAGCCACCCTGAGACTACATAGTGAATTCCAGGTCAGCCTGGCTAGAGCAAGACTCTGCCTTGAGGGGGAAAAAAAAAATGGGCTACAGAGATGGCTTAATGGCACTTCCCTGCAAAGCCTAAGGGCCCAGATTCTATTCCCCAGGATCCACATAAGCAAGATGCACAAGATGACACATGCATCTGGAGATCGTTTCCAGTGGCTGGATGACCTGGCATGCCCATGCTCTCTCTCCACCACCCCCCTGTGCCTCTCTTTCTCTCTCTCTCTCAAAAAAAAAAAAAAAAAAAAGTACAGAATAACCCATCTAACAGCAACAGAAATCACTTTTGTCAGTAACCCATGGAACCTTCCCTGAAACTGATTCTATCAGAGGTCACAGAATAAGTAATACTAAATACAAGAGAATCAAAACAATTCCTAGTACTTTATCAGATCACAACGGAACACAGAAAACAGCAGCAAGAAAAAGCACAGGACTCCAGAAACACTAGGAAATTGAACATTTAATTCCAGCATTTGAGAGACAGAGATAGGAAGATCAGTGTGAGTTCGAGGCCACCTTGAGACTACATAGTTAATTCCAGGTCAGCCTGGGCTAGAGCAAGGCCCTACCTCAAAAAACCAAAACTCAGTTCTGGAGAGATGGCTTAGCGGTTAAGGCACATGCCTGTGATGCCTAAGGACCCCAGTTTGATTCACCAGGTCCTAAAGGCCCTGGCACACCCATTCTCTCCCTCTCTCCCCCCTCTTTCAGTCTCTAATAAATAAAAATAAAATCTTTAAAAAAACTGGGACTTCCAGTCAAGATGGCATCCTGCTAATTACCCTTCAGCTCCCAGGACCACAACAAGACCCAAGGAGATAAACCACCACTCACACTTCAGCCAAGCCCCAGCAGAAACCACAGAACTGGGGAGATGAGCAAGAATGCAGCTTTCAGGCTGGAGAAATGGCTTAGCAGTTAAGCACTTGCCTGTGAAGCCTAAGAACCCCGGTTCAAGACTTGATTCCCCAGGACCCATGTTAGCCAGATGCACAAGGGGCGCACACATCTGGAGTTCGTTTGTAGTGGCTGGAGGCCCTGGCGCACCCATTCTTTCTCTCTCTCTGCCTCTTTTTCTCTCTGTTGCTCTCAAATAAATAAAAATAAAAATAAAATTAAAAATAATCATTCAATCCAGGGCTGGAGAGATGGCTTAGCAGTTAAGGAATTTGCCTGCAAAGCCAAAGGATCCCAGTTCAATCCTCCAGGACCCTGGATGCCCTGATGCACCCATTCTCTCTCACTCTCCCTCTTTCTCTCTCTCAAATAAATACACATATATTTTAAAAGTCATTCAATCCAATGATATTTTAATACCCTCTATGTGCCTAATTCATATGGTGAGTAAAATTACTACCATAAGGCTGGAGAGATGGCTTAGCAGTCAAAGGGCTTGCCTGTGAAGCCTGAAGACCCAGATTCAATTCTCCAGGTCCCACATAAGCCAGATGCACATGGTGACACATGTATCTGAGGTTTGTTTGCAGTGGCTAGAGGCCCTGGCACTCTTGGTCTCTTCTTCCTCTGTCTCTAATAAATAAATAAAATAAAAAATATTAAGCAGGGTGTGCTGGTGCATGCCTTTAATCCCAGCACTTGAGAGGCAGAGGTAGGAGGACTGCTGTGGGTCCAAGGTCAGCCTGAAACTACATAGTGAATTCCAGATCAGCCTGAGCTAGAGTGAGAGCCTACCTTGAAAAACCAAAAATAAACAAATAAATAAATAAAAGAAAATTTAAAAAATTAATTACTACCATATATTTCCCAAGCTCAGATTGGGATTTGTCAAAATGCTTTTATTTATTTATTTGCAAGTAGAGACAGAGAGAGAAAGTATATCAGGGCTTAGTGCTGCTGTTAGTCCAGATGCATGCACCACTTTGTGCAATGGATTTATGTGAGTACTGAGGAAATTAGCCCCAGCCATCAGGCTTTGCAAACAGCATCCTAACCACTGAGCCATCTCTCCAGCACCAGACTGGGATATTTAAACTGCTACCTTACCAACAACTTGGCAGTTCCTGCATTAAGACTCCAAGACAGGCATGGTAGCACGTGTCTTTAATCTTTTAAGCACTTGGGAGGTAGAGGTAAAAGGATCACTATGAGTTCAAGGCCAGCCTGAAGCTACATAATGAATTCTAGGTCAGGCTAGGCTAGAGTAAGATAATGGAACACTCAGGAGCCATAGATCATTGTTAGAAAATTTTCAGTACCAGGGATAGGATAGGAAGAAAGAGATAACGCCAGTGAAGATACTCAACAGTGGACACTGCAAGCCTTATAATTGTCCAGCCAGGCCAAATGAGCCAACAGGTGCAATAGTGACACGTCTATCATGGTGGAAACCAACAGCCCTCCAATTGGACTGGAGGCCCACTCCATGGGTGGAAATACAACTCTGATACTGAAAACTTAAAACAGGGGTAGTCATGAGCCCTAGGGGTGTAACATCTGCTGATGTATGGAAATATGTATATACTATGCTCATCAAACTGCCCAGTAAGCACTTCTCTTAATATTTATACCCTTACATTAATGCTGCTCTCACTTTGGGCACAGAATCTTCTCTTTTCAGATGGCAGTGACCTTGGGATGACTCAGAAGGTATCACAGTGCTGGAAAGAAGTGACTGGAGTACTGAGTAACATCTCGATCACACCTTCCAAGGCTCAGGGCCTAATGTGGAAGAGGTGGCAGAAAGAATTTAAGAGCCAAAGGAAGGGTAGGACTCGTTACAACGTGCTCCCTCCAGACATAAAATGGCCTGGATATCCATGACCTCATAGTGCCTGACACTACCTACACAAGACCATCATAAGAGGGGGAAAAGACCATGACATCAAAATAAAAAGGGGGACTGATTGAGAGGAGGGAATATGATGGAGAATAGAATTTCAAAGGGAAAAGTGGGGGGGTGAGGGTATTACCATGGGATACTTTTTATAATCATGGAAAATGTTAATAAAAATTGAGAAAAAAAAAACGGGCTGGAAAGATGGCTTAGCAGCTAAGGTGCTTGCATGCAAAGCCAAGGACTCAGGTTCAATCCCCCAGGATCCATGTATGCCAGATGGACAAGGGGGCGCACACGTCTATAGAGTTCATTTACAGTAACTGGAGGCCCTAGCATGCCCATACTGTCTGTCTGTCTGTCTCTATCTATCTCTACCTGCCTGGGGGGAAGACTCAGCAATTAAAGGCACTTGCTCACAAATCCAATAAACAGGGTTCAATTCCCAAGCCACCCACATAAGCCAGACACCCCCCCAAAAAAAGTGCACATCCATCTGTTTGTAGAGGGAAGAGGCCAACTTATTACACATGCATGGGAACACACATGCAAATAACTTCTGAAATGTTTCAAGGACTGGAAATGGCTCAGTCATTTAAAAACAATAGAAAAAAGAATCTACAAAAAGAAAATTATCCTCAGTTAAGTACTATCTTGTGTAAGAATAGTTATACATATGTAATAGCTTAAAACTAACATTGCCAGGCATGGTGGCGCCTTTGATCCCAGCACTAAGGAGGCAGAGATAGGAGGGTTGCCATGAGTTCGAGGCTACCCTGGAAACTATATAGTGAATTCCAGGTCAGCCTGGGCTAGAGCAAGAACCTACCTTGAAAGAAAAAAAAAGCAAAGCAAAACAAACAACAACAACAACAAAAAAAAAACATCAAACACAAGATTGTGTTGGAGCCCAAAATACTTAGCAAAGGATTTGGCATGTTGTAAGTCCTCAGTAAATAATGGTTTGAGCACATATTGACAATTGAGTCCATGATGTCCAACTGAAAAATAACTTCAATGACCTTCTGGCCTTTGACCCTCTAAGGGTTTGTGGAAAATAACTGCTGCTCACAGGTCCCTCTCTAAGCACTGTTCAGTGCCTGATCCTTACTATTAAAGAGTTCACACATATCAGAGCAATACAGCATTTGCACTGCACTTCTGTTTGTATTTATGCCCCACAGTGATATAGTAATATAGAAAGTTCTATGATGAAGAGTAGAGTTTCAAAGGGGAAAGTGGGAGGGAGGAGGAAATTTCAATGGGATATTATTTACAATCATGGAAACTGTATGTGGTGGTTTGATTCAGGTGTCCCCCATAAACTTAGCTGTTCTGAATGCTAGGTTCCCCAGCTGATGGAGATTTGGGAATTAACACCTCCAGGAGGCAGTGTATTGTTGGGAGCAGGCTTATGGGTGTTATAGCCAGTTTCCCCTTGCCAGCATTTGGCACACTCTCCTGTTCCTGTTGTCCACCTTGTGTGGGCCAGAGGGTGATATCCACGCTCTGCTCATGCCATCATTTTCCCTGCCACCATGGAGTTTCCCCTCGACCTGTAAGCCAAAATAAATCCTCTTTTTCCCATGAGCTTCTCTTGGTTGGGTGATTTCTACCAGCAATGCAAACCTGACTGCAACACTGTCAATAAAAAAAAAAAAGAAAGAAAGAAAAAGAACAGATAAAGTTCTAGAGGAGTACAAAAAACAGGCAATTAATGCTCAAGATATCATGAAATGGAATGAAGCCTCAGAAATAAGGAGAAGAGGACAACCTGGGAGACAAAACAATTGTTCTAGAAACAGTGAGCACTGTCACATAGCTGAAACACCAAGTTTGAGATGAAGAAAACAGAGTAATGGGGGCTGGAGGAATGGCTTAGCGGTTAAGGTGTTTTGCCTGCAAAGCCAAAGGACCCAGGTTCAATTCCCCAGGATCCACATTAGCTAGATGCACAAGGGTGCGCATGCATCTGGAGTTTGTTTGCAATGGTTGGAGGCCCTGGCATGCCCATCCTCTCTCCCCCTCTTTCTCTGTCAAATAAGCAAATAAATAAAAAGATTTCATGTTTAAAAAAAAAAAAAAAAGAGTAATGGTCAGAAGGTATCATAGTGCTGGAAAGTGACTGGAGTACTGAGTGACATCTGATCACACCTTCCAAGGCTCAGGGTCTAATGCAGAAGAGGTGGCAGAAAGAATGTAAGAGCCAAAGGAAAGGTAGGACTCCTTACAACATGCTCCTCCAGACAGAAAATGGCCTGAATATTCATGACCTCACCGGGCCTGACACTACCTACACAAGACCATCATAAGAGGAGGAGAAGATCATGATAACAAAATAAAAGAGAGACTGAGATGGGGAGGGAATATGATGGAGAATGGAATTTCAAAGGGAAAAGGGAGGGGGAGAGGGTATTACCATGGGATATTTTTTATAATCATGGAAAATGTTAATAAAAATTGAGAAAAAAAAAGAGTAATGGAAAACAAAGTTGGGAAAAAAAAGAAGATGAAAACAGTCGGGCTTGGTGGTGCATGCCTTTAATCCCAGAACTCGGGAGGCAGAAAGGTAGGAGGCTCACCATCTGTTCGAGGCCACCCTAAGACTACATAGTGGCTTATGTGGGACCTGGAGAATTGAACTTAGGTCCTCAGGCTTTGCAGACATTCACCTTAACCACTTACTAATCCATCTCTCCAGCCCTTTTTTGTTTATTTTATTAAAGGGGTCAGGCATGGTGGTACATTCCTTTAATCCCAGCACTTGGGAGGCAGAGGTAAGAGAATCCACGAATTCAAGGCCACCCCGGTTGACAGTGAGACCTTACCTTGAAAAACAAAAAAAAAAAAAAAAATTGTGGGGGCAGGGAGCGGCTAGAGTCAATTTGGTAGGAAACACCTTTAATCCCAGAGGGCTAAAATGGGAGGACTGCCACGAGTTTGAGGCCAGCCGGTGGCTACAGAGTGAGTTCCAGGTTAGTCTGAGCCTGAAACCCTACAGTGAAATACCAAAACACAAATAATATAATAAAAAATAGCCTAGGGGCTGGAGAGATGGCTTAGCAGTTAAGGTACTCACCTGAAAAGCCAAAGAATACAGGTTCAATTATCCAGTACCCCCATAAAACCAGATACACAAGGTGGTGCATGTGTCTGGAGTTACTTTGCAGTAGCTAGAAGCCCTTAGGTACCCATTCTCTCTCTCTCTTTTTCTCTCTCAAATAAATAAATACAAAAAAAAGTAAAAAATAAAATAGGACTGGAGAGACTGCTCAGTAGTTAAGGCACTTGCTTGCAAAGCCAAAGGACCCAGGTTTGAGTCCCCAGGACCCATGTAAGCCAGATGCAGATGGCACATGCATCTGGAGTCGTTTGCAGTGGTTGGATGCCCTGGTGTGCCCACTCTGTCTCTCTCTCCCTCTTTCTCTCTCTCAAATAAATAAATAAAAATAAAAATATTAAAATATAATTCTTAAAAGCCAGGGCTAAATCAAGACCCTACCTTACAAAAAGGAAAGGGAAGAAGCCGGGCATGGTGGTAGACGCCTTGAATCCCAGCACTCGGGAGGCAGAGATAGGAGGATCATGGAGAGTTTGAGGCCACCTTGATACTACATAGTGAATTGCAACTCAGCCTGGACTACCAGGAGGCCCTATCTCAAAAAAAAAAAAAAAAAAAAAAAGCCAAGCCAAGCCAAGACAAGAAAAGAAAAAGGGCTGGAAAGACGGGTTAACAGTTAAGGCGCTAGCATGCAAAGCTAAAGGACCCAGATTCAATTCCCCAAGACCCATGTAAGCCAGATGTACAAGGTGGTGTATGCTTCTAGAGTACATCTGCAGCAGCCCTGGTATGTCCATTCTATCTCTGCCTCTCTCTTTTCCTCTCGAATATAAATAAAAATAAAATACATTTTTAAAAACAAAATAAGAGAAAGCTAGATAGCTAGTTCTGGGCTTCATAACAAGCCCTGACTCCAAAGCTTCCCCTTACCCAGTTAAAGAGCTAATCACAATCTTTTCACTTAAACCCTAAATGACAGACACTTTACAATAACAGATGCTAAGCTCTAACATAAATACCACTTAAACACAAACAGGTGCCTGAAAAGGTAAAGAATGCATTTAAGCTATGGAGTAAAGATAAATAACTGAAAATGATTGGTACATGAACCCTATTTTTGAAAACTTAGGGGCTGGGGATACAATTCAGTGGTAGAGTACTTACCTAGGATGCAAAAGCCCCTAGATTCTATCCCCAGTAGCACCAAAATTTAAAAAAAAAAAAAAAAAAAAAAAAAAAACCTGGACTGGGTTTGGCTCAGAGGGTAAAAAGTTCTTACTACTCAAGCTGGAGTGAATACCCAGGATCAATCCTGTTGTTGCAGTCAGGTTCACATTGCTGGAAGAAATCACCTGACCAAAGGCAACTTGTGGGGAAAAAAAGGTTTATTTTGGCCAAACACTGGCAAGGGGAAACTGGCTATAATACCCATAAGCCAGATCCCAACAATACACTGCATCCAGAAGCTTTAACTCCCAAATCTCCATCAGCTGGAAACTGCATTCTTAACACCTAAGTTTATGGGGGACAGCTGAAACAAATCACCACATTCCATCCCTGACCCCCAAAAGCTGATAATCATCCACAATGTAAAATACAGTGCATTCAGTACAACTTTAAAAATCCCCATAGTTGTTATCAATCGTAATGATGTTCAAATATTCTCAAGATCTTTTGACTGAACCATAACACACACACACACACACACACACACACACACACACACAAAGAAAAAGAAAAAAAAATTTGGTGATGGCCAGGCATGGTGGCACACACCTTTAATCTCAGTACTTGCAGGGCAGAGGCAGGAGGATCACCATGAGCCTACATAGTAAATTCCAGGGCAGCCTAGGCTAACGTGAAACCCTATCTTGAGGAATCCTCCCCCCCAAAAAAAGCCATAATGGCACAGAATAAACATACTGCAAAAGACGACACTGGGCAAAGAAATTTCAATGTAGCTCCAAGTTCAACAACTCTAGCCAGTAACAAGTCTCCAAGTCAATTCTAACCAGCAACAAGTCTCGAGTTCCAATTCCACCCCTCCAACTAGGCTACTCACAGTCCTGGAAAACTTCATCACCAGGACCAGCAGCTCTCCTTAGCAGCCATCTCGTGGTCCTGGCATCTCCACTGCATCTCCTCTGCAACCCACTATTCATCCTAACAGCTCCATTGGATCTCCATGCAGGCATCCAGCAAATGTGCTTCACAATGCCCATGGCCATTTCCAAAACACAAGACCATGCTGCAAATTCAATGACCCTCTTTTTCTTGCAGTTCTTATGCTCCACAATACCAGGTAGGGTACCAATTTGTTAATCCAGGAGGGAATAAATCAGACTTTGAACAGGATTCTCCTTCAGCTAGCCCAATCTCAATGGTTGTAATCTCTCATACAATTGCAGAAGTTTGGCCCAAAATTTTCATTTTTTTCTGTGCCATATCCCTCTGCTCACACCAGTCCATTTCTACACAATGCAACCCTGTACAAATTCTCAGGACACAAGCATAACAGCAAGCCTCTCACACAAACTTCTTCTAGCCCAATCCAGGCAAAGTTCTTTCTCACCCTCACAAGCCAAACCTCACAATCCATAGTTCTTACTGCATTCAGGTCTTTCAACTCTGACCAAAATAGTTCATCAAGCTTTACTTACAGCACTGCAAGACATCTCTTAGGCTAAGGTTTCAAATCCTTCCATATTACTCTCAAAAATCAGCTCCAAGACTGATTGAGAAGGGGAGGGAATATGATGGAGAATGGAGTTTAAAAACTGGGGGGAGGGGGTATTGCCATGGGATATTTTTTATAATCATGGAAGTTGTTAATGAAAATTTGAAAAAAAATCAGCTCCGAAAGGCCAAAAGCCACACAATCAGGTGTCTAGGGGCAATCCAATTCCTCTGGTACCAACGTTAATGCTGCAGTCAAGTTCACACTGCTGGCAGAAGTCACCCAAACAAAACCAGCTTGTTTATTTTAGTTTACAGACTCGAGAGAAAGCTCCATGATGGCAGGAGAAAATGATGGCATGAGTAGAGAGAGGGTGAACATCACCTGCTGGCCAACATGAGGTGGGCATGAGCAGCAGGAGAGTATGCCAAACACTGACAAGGGGAAAGTGGCTATAATACTCTTAAGTCCACCCCAACAATACACTGCCTCCAGGAGGTTTCAATTCCCAAATCTCCATTAGCTGGAAACATGCATTCAAAACACCTAACTTTATGGGGGAAATCTAAATCAAACCACCAAACCCATCTTGATATGAAAACCAAAACCAGGGCTACAGAAATGGCTTAGTGGTTAAGACACTTGCCTATATATCTTTTTTTTTTTTTAATTTGAGAGAGAGATAGAAGCAGAGAGATGGAGAAAATGGGTACACCAGGGCCTCTAGCCACTGCAAACAAACTCCAGATGCATGTGCCACCTTGTGCATCAGGCTTATGTGGGTCCTGGGACAGCAAATAGAGGTCCCTTGGCTTTGCAGACAAATGCCTTAACCACAAAGCCATCTACCCAGCCCTTTGCCTATGTATCTTAAGGGACACAGGTTCAACTTCCCAGTACCCATGTAAGCCAGATACACAAGGTGAAATATGTGTCTGGAGGCCCTGGCATACCTAACATTCTCTTTCTTTATCTGCCTCTTTCTCTCACTCAAAAATAAATAAAATATATTATTTAAAAAAATAGCCAGGAAAGTGTGGGGGTGGAGAGGGAGGGAATTACCATGGGATATATTTTATAATCATGGAAAATGTTAATAAAAATTTAAAAAAAAATAGCCAGGACGAGCGCAGTGGCGTACACCTTTAATCCCAGCACTTGGGAGGCAGAGGTAGGAGGATCACTGTGAGTTCAAGGCCACCCTGAGACTACATAGTGAGTTCCAGGTCAGCCTGAGCTAGAATGAGACCCTACCTCAAAAAAAATAATAATAATAATAATAGCTGGGAGCTGGAAAGATGGCTTAGTGAGTAAGGTGCTTGCCTATAAAGCTTAAGGACCCACGTTCGATTCTTCCATATAAGCCAGATGCACATGGTGGTACATGCATCTGGAGTTCGTTTGCAGTGACTAAAGGCCCTGGCGTGCCCATTCATACTCACTCACTCTCTTTCTCCCTCTAATAAATAAAGAAATCTTAATAAATAAATAAGCCAAGCATGATGACACACACCTTTACTCCCAGCACTTGGGAGACAAAAGTAGGAAGATCACTGTGAGGCTAGCCTTAGACTACTGATTCCAGGTCAGTCTGAGCTATAGCAATACCATACCTTGAAAAACCAAAATAAAATAAAATAAACAGAAGCTGCTAATTCCAGCACAGCAAGACACCAAGATAGGTGAATTTCCAGGAATCTCAGAAGCAAGTACAGCAAAGAACATCAGAGGCAGAATCCAGAATGAGAAATTCAGGACTGGTAAGGACCAATCTAAAAGTTGTCCCTGACCTCCATACATGTACAATAGAACACATACCATGCACAGACAGAATACAAAAAGACCTCAAAGGGCTTAGCAGTTAAGGTGTTTGCCTGCAAAACCAAAGGATCCCAGTTCGATTCTCCAGGACCCACGAAAGCCATATGCACAAGGGGACACATGCATGTGGAGTTCGTTTGCAATGGTTGGAGGCCCTGGCGCACCCATTCTCCCCCTCTTTCTTTCTGCCTCCTTCCTCTCAAATAAATAAATAAAATATATATTTTAGAGGTACAGGTTGTTGCTAGAAAATTTTCAGTGCCAGGGATGGGATACGTTCCAGTGAGTTGTTGGCCAGGGAAGTCCCTGATGCCCCCAAAACATTACAGGCCATTGCCAAGGCCCTTGGTTTCCCACCAGGAATAGATGGTAAGACTATTGCTAAAGACTTCTCATACTTGGGCTGCAAGGCCAATGAGAGGTCCTGCTAGAACTGAGCTGATAACCGCCTCCATGTAGACCAGCTGACAGAAAGCTGGAAGAAGCCATTGTGCATGCAGTTCAATGAGAGAAAGAGAAATCACCAGTGAAGATACTCAACATTGGACACTGCAAGCCTTATATTTGGCCTGACACTGCCTATACAAGATCATCATAACAGGAGGAAAAAGATCATGACATCAAAATAAAAGAGAGACTGATTAAGATGGGGAGAATGGAATTTCAAAGGGGAAAGAGGGGGGAGGGAGGGTATTACCATGGAATTCTTTTGTGGTTTTTTTGGTTTTTTGAAGTAGGGTCTCAGTCTGGCTCAGGCTGACCTGGAATTCACTCTGTAGTCTCAGGGTGGCCCCGAACTCTTGGCAATCCTCCTACCTCTGACTCCCGAGTACTGGGATCACAGGCGTGTGCCACCACGCCCGGCTACCATGGAATATTTTTTATAATCATGGAACTTGTTAATAAAAAAAAATTTAAGATATGCATACATATATATATATATATACACACATATATATACACATATGTATATGTGTGTATATATATATATATGTATGTATATATATATATATATATATATACACACAAATATATGTATGTATGCATGCATGCATGTATTTTTTTTAAAGACCTCAAGCCAGGCGTTGTGGCACACACCTTTAATCCCAGCACTTGGGAAGATTGCAGTGAGTTCAAGGCCACCCTGAGACTACAGAGTGAATTCCAGGTCAGCCTCAGCTAGAGTGAGACCCTACCTCAAAAAAAAAAAAAAAAAGACTTCAAAATAATAGATAAGGGCTCAAGAGATGGCTTAGTAGTTAAGGTGTTGGCCTACAAAGCTGAAGGACCCAGGTTCAATTCCCTAAGACCCATGTAAATCAAAGGTCAAGGTGGCACATGCATTTGGAGTTCATTTGTGGCAGCTGGAAGCCCTGATACACCCATTCTCTCTTGCTCGCTCGCTCTCGCTCTCTATCTCAAATAAATAAATAAATAAAAATAAAATATTTGGGCACTAGAGAGATGGCTCTTGCTTGCAAAGCCAAGGGACTTAGGTTCCATTCTCTACAATCCACATAAGCCAGATGCACGAGGTGGCACATGTGTCTGGAGTTCCTTCGCAGTGGCTAGAGGCCCTGGCATACCCATTCTCTTTCTGTCTGCTTCTCTCTCTCTCTCTCTAATAAGTAAATAAATAAAATACCAATAAAATACTTAAAAAATATATGTCACCAATTTTCCACTATTATAAAAAGGTAACATGGAAGTAAATGCATATGTGATTTGGAAATCCAACCTAGTCCCTATACATACTTACATTAATACACTTTAAAAACAACCAGATAAATGATTTTCTTAAAAAAAAACTACCACCTAGGGAGTGGAGAGATGACTATGCAGTTAAGGCACTTGCCTGTGAGGCCTCAGGATCATGTTTGACTCTCCAGGTCCCACATAAGCCAGATACACAAGGGGACACAAGCACACAAGGTCACACATGCACACAGGATGGCACCAGCTTCTGGAGTTAAGACTGCAGTGGCTGAAGGCCCTAGCATACCAATTCTCCGCCTCCCTCCTTCCTTCCCCCACCTGATAAAAAACTGTAATAAAAACCAGGCTGGAAAGATGGCTTACTGGTTAAGGCATTTGCCTGCAAACCCAAAGAACCCAGGTTCGGTTCTCCAAGACCCACGTTAGCCAGAGGAACAAGGAGGCGCACATATCTGGAGTTTGTTTACAGTGGCTAGAGGCCCTGGTGCACCCATTCTGTCTTTCTCTGTCAAATAAATAAATAAGTATAAGATATTTTAAAAACTGTAATAAAAACCAAAAATTAATTTTAAAAAGCTGGGTGTGGTGGTGCACGCCTTTAATCCCAGCACTTGGGAGGCAAAGGTAGGTGGATAGCCTTAGTTTAAGGCCACCCTTAGACTACATAGTGAATTCCAGGGCAATTCCTGGGCTACATACAGCAAGACCCTACCTCGAAAAACCACCAAAAAAAAAACTAGTGTCTCTCAAAGGCACTTCTGTGCCTTTTCTTAAGCAATGTCTCCACCTAGGACATGACTCACCACTCGATTGACTGGATACAGTCTTTGCTTTTTTTTAAATCCTAAGGTCGAGCACAATTTGGATTTCCTCCATGGATCCATCATCCATGAAACCTTCCCTAAAAACCTTCCTTTTTTTTTTTTTTTTGAGGTAGGGTCTCACTCTAGCCCAGGCTGACATGGCATTTGGTCCGTAGTTCCAGGCTAGCCCCAAACTCACAGCAAGTACCTACCTCTGCCTCCCAAGTGCTGGGATTAAATAAATGCATCATCACACCTGGCAAACCTTACAGAACTTCTCTCTCGCTCTCTCTCTGCTGAAATCCTAATGGAAAAGTTAATTTAAGACTAATCTTTTCTTACTCACTGCCATTTAATCATTTTCATTTCTACTGTCAACCTGGGTCTTTGCACTTACAAAATCACATCCTATTTAAAATGTAGCAAAGCCTTGAGATGCACAGTGTTTATGAGGTTGGTCTCTACATTTTACAGTCAAGAATAACAGGCCGGGCGTGGTGGCTCCAGCTATCAGGAGGCAGAAGTAGGAGGACCACCATGAATTGGAGGCCACCCTGAGACTCCATAGTGAATTCCAGGTCAGCCTGGGCTAGAGTGAGACCCTACCTCGAAAAAAACAAACAAAAAAAGAATAAAATACCTAGGGTCAAATCTCAGCTCTACCATTTACTAGCCTATGTGAACTCAGGCAAGTTAACCCAACCTAACCTCTTTATGCCTCCATTTATTCATATTCATGGGGAAAAAGTAAGTACATACCTCAAGAGTTAAGACTCAAGTAAGTTAAGCATTCACAACAAAGTATGGTAGTACACAGAACACAAGTGTTAGCTAAGCTAACCTAAGGCCACCCTACACACTGTTACATCATTTTCTCTTAAATGATAATTTGTAACACATACACACACACACACACACACACACACACACACACACACATTCCCTTTTACTTTTTTGTTTCTTTCTAGATAGGGTTTCACTGTAGCCCAGGCTGACCTGGAACTCATTCTGTAGTATCAAACTGTCCTTGAATCCACAATAATCCCCCTACCTCTGCCTCCAAGTGCTGGGACTAACATGTGTCACCAAACCAGGCTACACATTTCTTTTCTTTTCTTTTCTTTTCTTTTCTTTTCTTTTCTTTTCTTTTCTTTCTTTCTTTCTTTTCTTTTTTTTTTTTTTAAGAGAGAGGATCTTTCTATGTATCCTGGCTGGCTGGCCTCAACTCCCATGTAATCCTCCTGCCTCTGCCTCTGCCTCTGCCTCTGGTGCCAAGATTCTATCCAGGTGTACACCTCTACCTCTGGTTTAGAGCTCTCCTCAGCCTTTAATAACCCAAGAGACCATGTACTTCACCTGGTTAATAATCAAGGCCCTTCATAACCTACCATCACACTATCTCCAACACTTTAGACAACAAGCCAGCACAGTGTCTCACGCCTTTAATCCCAGCACTAGGGAGGCTGGGATAGGAGGCTCCCCGTGAGTTCAAGGCCAGCCTTAAGACTACATAGTGAATTCCAGATCAGCTTAGGCTAGAGTGAGACCCTACCTGGGTGGGTGGAGGGGCAGAAAAAAACAACAACTTTATACAAGAACGCCTTTACAAAATATCAAGAAACAGACACATGAAGCAGAAGCCTTCCCCTCTGTGGTCTAATCATCCATTACAAGTCAGCACAAACACAAAAGCACCACTAATCACACAGTAAGGATGCTGTTCATCCATAGGTGCTCTCCAGAACACTCCAGTTTCTGTGGCATTTGGAAGAGGGAAGGTTTGTTCAAACTTTGGGCTTTAAAAAAATAAATTATTTATTTGCAAGCAGAGAGAGAATGGGCACACCAGGGCCTCTACCCTTGCAAATGAACTCCAGATGCATGTGCCACTGCATCTGGATTTACCTGGGTACTGGGAAATCCAACTGGGGTCCTTAGGCTTTACAGGCAAGCACCTTAACCACTGAGTCATCTCTTCAGTCCTTGGCCCTTTTTTGTTGTTTTGGCTTGGTTTGGTTGAGGTAGGGTCTCACTCTAGCCCATGCTGACCTGGCATCATTCTGTAGTCTTACTCTACCACACCCCCTTAAAAACAACAAAGACATTTTTATTTACTTATATATATATCCACTCCAATTTTAATGTCTAACTCAACACCTTCTTGTGATTTGAACACATACATTTCCTTCTCTCACTCAACTGTTTTCAAGATGTATAATCACCCCCTTTATCCAATATAGAAGCATCCAGAAAGAAATAATCACTTCTAACCAGTGGCCATCTCCTTCCCCTCTCATGACAATCCCCTGCAATAAAACACATTATGACAAAACAGGTGTGCAAACATTAAGCCCATGTGGTGGCACATGCCTTCTTTAATCCCAGCACTTGGGAGGCAGAGGTAGGAGGATCTCCATGAAGTTTAAGGCCACCCTGAGACTACATAGTGAATTCCAGGTCAGCATGGGTTAGACAGAGACCCGACCTCAAAAAAATTAATTAATTAATTTTAAAAAGTGGAAGACTATTATGTCAGCTGACAACCATTAGTAAATAAATTATAATGAGACCAAAGACTACTGTATCAAATACTAGCCTGCCACCAATTCTCCAAAGTGTCAAATAGGCCCATCCAAATCACAAGTCCTTTTAGGCTACCTTCTGTGTAATCATGGATATATCCTCTTGTTCGGTAGCACCTTTGCATAAAGTGAAAGATTAAGAGCTGGAAAGATAGCTCAATGGATAAAGGCACTTGCCTGCAAAACCTAATGACCCAAGTTTGATTCCCTAGGACCCAAGTAAAGCTAGATGTACAAAGTGGTACATGCATCAGGAGTTCAAATGCAGTGGCTGGAGGCCCTGGCATATCCATTCCTTCCTCCACCCTCTCTCTCTCTCTCTCTCTACTTGCAAATAAATAAAATATTAAACCCGAAGCTGGACATGGTGGTGCATGCCTTTATCCCAGCACTCAGGAGGCAGAGGTAGGACAATCGCTGAGAGTTCGATTCCAGATCAACCTGGACTACAGTGAGACCCTACCTTGAAAAAATAATTTTTTTAAGTATCACTTACATATCTATATATACAGTCTCAATTACTTAATAAATTCCAAGTGAACTTCAAAACCAAACCAAAATAGTGTCACCTAAATTTCAATCTGCCAATGTTTTGCGAATTTTCTAAAATGTACATGTACTATTTGAATAATCAAGAAGTTTCTAGTAGCCAAGCATGGCAGTTCATGCCTATAATACCAACACTTGGGAGGTTGAGGTACAAGAACTGCCTTGAGTTCAAGGCCAACTGGGACAACAGCATGAAACCTTATTACAATTTTTTTTTAAATTTCAAGTGTCTATTATTTCTCCCAGCTTTTTTGTTTGTTTTGTTTTAAGGTAGAATCTCACACTAGCCCAAGCTGACCTGGGACTCACTTTGTAGTTCCAGACTGTCACTGAACACACAGCAATCGTTCTACCTCTCCTTTCTTTCTTCCTTTATTTATTTATTTGCAAGCAGTGCTATGATTAAGGTGCGCACTACCATGCCCAGCTCTTGCAGCTTTCAAAGGGCATTTTACAATGGTCAATGCAGGCTATAAATCACCTACAAAGTCAACCAAGGAGCATAGTACACACTTCAGTTTCTGACCTCCCAGGCAAAATGCCTACTGGGACAAAGTTATCAACTTCATTCATTTCTATTTTTAAATTACTTCATCATATTAAAGAAAGTAAACTATGCCAGGCATGGACAAGGCACTTGTTGCAAAGCCTAACAATCTCAGTTTGATTCCCCAGTACCCTCATAAAGCCAGATGCACAGTGATGCATGCATCTGGAATCTGTTTACAGATACTGAGATATCTCTCAGTGTCTGGCACAGAATATATGCTCAATAAAAAATGTTTGTCTAGAGTTGGAGAGACCGCTTGGTGGTGGTGAAGGTGCTTGCCTGCGAAGCAAAAGGACCCACATTCCATTTTCCAGCACCCACATAAAGCCAGATGCACAAGGTGGCACATGCATCTGGAGTTCATTTGCAGTGGCTAGAGGCCCTGGAGTGCCCATTCTCTACTTGCCTCTGCCTCTCTCTCTCCACCCCTTCAAATAAATGAATGAAGTATTTTTTTTTAATGTGGGCTGGAAAGATGGCTTACAGGTTTTAAGGTGCTTGCCTGTGAAAGCTAAATCTTGTTCAAATCTCCAAGTCCCACACAGCCCAGACACAAGTGACACAAGTGTGCAATGTCACACATGCACACAAGGGGGTGCACACATCTGGAGTTCACTCACAGCAGCTGAAAGGCCCTAGCGTGCCCATTCTCTTGCTCTCTCTGTCTCTCTCAAAAATAAAAATAATAAAATAAGCCAGGCGTGGTGGCACACACCTTTAATCCCAGCACTCGGGAGGCAGAGGTAGGAGGATCTCTGTGAGTTCGAGGCCACCCTGAAACTACACTACACAGTGAATTCAAGGTCAGCCTGGGTTAAAGCAAGACCCCACCTCAAAAAAAAAAAAAAAAAATAGCCCAGCCTGGTAATGGCGCATGCCATTAATCCCAGCACTCAGGAGGGAGGCAGAGGTAGGAGGTTCGTTGTGAGTTCGAGGCCACCCTGAGACTACATACCTGGGCTACAGCAAAACCCTACTTCAAAAAAACAAAAAACAAGTTTGTACAAACCCAAAAATTAACAGTTAATTCCTAAAATAATTTGATCACAAGGCAAGCTCTAACAGACTATTTTTAGAAAATTAGATAGGGGGCTGAAGAGATGGCTTAGCAATTAAGGCACTTGCTTGCAAAGCCAAAGGACCCAGGTTCAATTCCCCAGTACCCATGTAAACCATACGCACAAGATGGCGCATGCATCTAGAGTTTGTTTACAGTCCCTAGAGGTCCTGGTGTTCCCAGTCTCTCTCCCTCTGTCAAGTAAATAAAAGCAACAGCCAAAGCTGGGCGTAGTGGCGCACACCTTTAATCCCAGAACTCCAGGGTCAGAGGTAGGAGGATCTCCATGAGTCTGAGGCCACCCTGAGAATACATAGTTCCAGATCAGCATGGGCCAGAGTGAGATAGGGCCAGCATTTTGGTGCATGCCTTTTTAATCCCAGCACTTGGAGGCAGAGGTAGGAGGATCAACAAAAGTTCAAGACCACTCTGAGACTACAAAGTGAATTTCAGTCCAGCCTGGACTAGAACAAGACCCTACTTCAGAAAGCAAAACAATAAAAAAAAGATTACCCAGCACTCGGGAGGCAGAGGTAGGAGGATCGCTGGAGTTCAAGGCCACCCTGAGACTCCATAGTGAATTCCTGGTCAGCCTGGGCTACAGTGAGACCCTACTTCGAAAAACAAAAAAAAAAAAAGGAAAAGATTAGATAGGAAAATAGTGATTATACCTACACATAAAATATAACCTCTATACATAGAAAACACATACCCTGAAATCCTGAGTGTTATCTTAGCTAATAGAGCAAAAGGAAAAAACATTCACGGTAGAAATAAACTAGTCTACCCTTCAAAGTTCAGTCTTCGGTAAGTCCTTTCCACCTCCACTTTCTCCCTGTCCTCTTCTTTCCCTTCCCAACCTCCTCTGTTTTTTGAGACAGGGTTTCACTATGTATCCCAGGCTAGCCTTGAACTCATGTCGCCCAGGCTATCCTCAAATTTGAAGTAGTCCTTCCTAGGCTGAGATTACAGGTGTGCACCAGGTCACCAGGCACTATTTTTGAAAGAGAAAAAAATTGAGTCTACTTTGAGTACTGAATGCAAGGAAAGTGCATTTGCAAAGCATGTACTACAAGCACTGTCTGATTAGGCTGGTCCTAACAGCTCCTTGGGGACATAGAAAAGTAAAAATTTAACAGCTAGCTGTGTTAAGACAGTAGTAAAGTGATGTTTGAATTCAATACAGCCTCTAAGAATAGTCATTTTACAGGATTACAGGGAATCTATCAAGTCTTTGAGGAAACCAAATGTTAGCTTTCAGGGAGAAAGAAAATCTGTTCCACAGGTTTTTTTTAAAGAAAAAAAAGCATCTGGTGTTACACAGGAAAAATTAACATACTTTTCAGTTCTCATCCTACACAGAGTAGGTAACAGGTATTATGCAAGCACACAGCACTTGGGCAATCTTTTCCTCCTAGCTCTAAAAGGTAGTATGTTTAATAATTCCTTAATTCCGTGGCTTCAGAAGTATTGTTTCCTCTTTTGAGGCTCAAATTTCTTTCATTTCAAAACAGCATTCCTGGAGAAAAATTCTTTTAAGACTTAATCATGTCACTCAGAAAGGGGAGCAAAGAGTCAGGAGACAAATCTGGAGATATTCCTGTTAGTCTTATATAACTTACTTTAACTTGGAATTAACTCAGTAGTTCAACCAAAACCTTAGGTTTTTACGGACAAGGATGAGATCTATACTCTCCATGCACACAGAATTAAAAAAGAAAGAAATAGATCTCAGATTTCTCAAAATATAAGCACACAAGCAAATTACAGTGCCAACATAAGCATGCTAAAATGGCTTAAAAAGTGAAAAATGATCTTATTTTAAGTAATGCTGTAAGTCATACTACTGGATATAATTTCAGAAAATAAGTTAATAATAAACAATAAATAATAAAATAAGTTAACATTATATTTTTTAATATCTCCCTGTAAGTACGAATTAAGTATGTTTTTCCTGCTTATAAACAAAACTCTGAAGTAAAATTACACTCTTACTTAAGTTGCCTTTAATTATTACAAATTATTCCACCCATGTCAAATGTTTCATACCTTTCAAAAAAATATATAATAAGGTTACACAGTGATTATCCTACCAGCAAGGCTCTGAACTGAACTCAACTAAAAGCTATGTGGTAACTACATTTCACCATTAGGACACTTGAGCCCAGTGTGACAGTGGTCACAGATTCCCAGCATTACTTTGGGCACCTCTCCTTGCTTAATCAAGCACTGAACTGTGTAGATTCACCTTGTTTTAAAAAAAAAAAAAAAAAAAGACAGCAAGAGACCAAGTTTCACTATCTAGTTTTCCTAAATGAATAAGGGTTTGGGATTTCACTGGGCATGACCAAATGATTAAGATGCCATTGCTCTTCGGAGGTATTTAATGACAATACCTTCTCTGTTTTCCATTCAACCACCTCAATTAAATTTCCACTAGAATCAGGCACACAAAAAAAAGTTCATTGTCTAAGTAAAAAGTGTCCCTGGCACCCTGCACACAAAATGCCTCCCTCACAGGGGGAAAGGAAAAAGAAAAAAAAAAAAGAAAAAAACAAAGATTGTTAGACAACCGGAGTGCCATTACCTTATTCGTCTTGTGATCAAACCAGACGAGGGCATGGTTCCTTGACAGCACTTTGCAATCAAAGGTGGCATTATTCTGAGCCGGTCGACAGCGTGCCACCGAGCGGCCGATCTTGATGGGCTCGTCCAGGTAGACATGACGCTCCTGAAACGGGTGCGAGTTCGGGCGGCAAGTGAAGATGGCCAAGGCTGACGGCATCGAGGACAGACTGGAGAGGGTTTATCTCTCCTACCAGGGGACAATGAGACGTTTCTCCTCCAGGTTCCCAATGCTCTTGACAAAAAACAAAATACTTATCTCCCCACTTATCCCCCCAGAATTTGTAAATTAAAACAAACAGCACATTGTCTACGCATAACCAGTGGACATCAACAACAACTCTTCACTTGGGAGGGAAGATGAGCCAGCCCCATCGTGTCCTGTTAAAACACAGCAGCAGCAGGAGCTCCCGGGCCACACAAAGTCCCCCAACCAGCAGCTTTCAATCCATCTTCCCTGGGAAGGAAAAGCTCAAACATTGGGCTAAGAAAACTCCTGGAAGACGACAGTTTGGGCACGGTGGAGGTGTCCACGCAGATGAGTTGTCACAACAGAACAATTCTTGGGTCTCTCCGGGAGATGGTGACCGCTTCTCCCCCTCCTCGGTAGCGGAAACGTTGCGGCGGCACTGCAGCATGAAGAGAGAGAGAAAAGCGGGGTCGTCGGTTCGGCGCAGCCCGAAGGAAAGGAAGGTGGAACCTAGGAGCTCCGGGTAACAGCAGCCGGCCGGTCCGCACGGACCTCGGACGTGGAGACACCAGCGACCAGGACGACCACCACCGACGGGGAGTTGGGGGGGGGTCTTAGAGGGACGGCGGGGCGAGCTGCATGGCCGCCGCCGCCGCCGCCGCCGCCGCCGTCGCGTGCAGGCCGCCCGGGAGTGGCAAGGCAAGGAAAGGGGTGTCCCCGGCCGGCTCGAGCTCGGAGCCCAGGGGCCGCCGAGTCGCGCGGTTCCACGGAAGCACCTTGGCGGCCGGTTGTCTGTATCGTCGTCGTCGTCGTCCCCCACCCGTCCGGCGATTCCCCCGCTCCAAGGGCAGGGCGAGCTCTCGGAAGAGTCCCGGCCGGCGGGAAGTTGATGGCTTGTGTCCCTTTGGGTTCCGCTGCTGCCTCTCAGCACACGGGCCACATCCCGTCAGGACCGTCGTCTCCCGGAGGGTCGCATCTCAGGGACGCCGGCTCCCGGAGGTTGAAAACGAGAGAAGAGAGGCCTTGAGGCCCCGGGGCTGGGTCCGCCGCAGCCTCCACCCCTCGAGGCCAGTGCGGCAAAAAAAAAAAAAAAAAAAAAAAAAGCCCAGGCAATGCCCGACCGCGCAGGAAACTTTCCGACCTGGTGGGAGGAGAAACGCGAAAACAAACGGCCGTCAGGAGTTGGTGCCCGCTCGCCTCAGCCCTCGCCCTCTTCAGCCAGTACGCCGCCACCGGCCACGACCTCCGTCGACCTCTCCTTAAGCAAGCGATGGGAATCTGGGACGTCACGCCCGCTCCTGCCTTCTTTGGCCTCCACCGTCGTCTCTGCTTCAGCCGCCGCCACCGCCTCAGCTTACCTTGCCAGCGCCGGCCGCCATAGTGACTCTGACTGAAACCTACCCCGGTGCACCGCCACGGGAACGCGCACCCTTTCCAAGGACCCTCCTACCCCCACCCCCCCACGTCTCGCGTGCCGTAGTCCCGGGGAGGTCACGTGAGAGACGCGGCGGAAACCATGTTTGACGTGGGCTGGAAAGAGGGCGGGGGCTTTATTTGGAATGAAGCTCTGGACGCCATCTTTACTAAGGGCAGGGGCTTCAAACCGCAGAACCACCTCAAAACGACCATTTTGGTTAAGGGCAAGGGAATAATTGAAGGGATGTTTAAGTCAACAAACGGTGTCAACTTCCGGTCTTACCTTCTTACCGACGTTTCAACTTTTACTGAATTTATTTCGCTAGGGTTCTCACTAAAATAGGCACAGACGAAGAAAACAGGCAGGCAAATGAGATGTTAGTTACTAGCGATCGTAGCTCCGGGCAACTCAGTCACCCACAGCCGCCCTATGAGTGAGTCACCAAACTCCACAATTTATGTAGATTTTGACAACACGAAGATCATCCTTCTGCTCAATTCTTGGTGTTTGGCTCTAGAAGAAAACTCTCAGTTCCTGCATCCCGTTTTCAACGTCAGTCCTAACCTGGCATGGCGCGCACGCGCCTTTAATCCCAGCACTCCGGAGGCAGAGGTAGGAGGATAGCTGTGAGTTCGAGGCCACCCTGAGACTACATAGTGAATTCCAGGTCAGCCTGGACCAGAGTGAAACCCTACCTAAAAAAAATTAAAAATAAATAAATAAATAAATACTTCAAGGAGTGAGTCAGAGGCTAGCCCGGGAATACAGAGTGAGTTCCAAGTCAGCCAGGGCTAGAGTGAAATCCTGCCTCAAAACAAGCCTCAAGGCAAGGTTGGACAGAATCTTAATAATGTAGAATCAGTGTTCATTCTTAACATTCCTGTGACAACTGGCTACAGTGACCTTGGACAAGTCTCTAAACTTTGTCAGGCCTCTTTTTCTCTTCTATAACATGGAGGTAATAATTCATAACTATCAAGCAGGGCGGGGTAGCGATCTTCAATCCCAGCACTTGGGAGATAGAAGTAGGAGAAGCACCGAAAGTGCAAGGCCAGCCTAAGACTACATAGTGAAGTCCAGGTTACAAAACCAAAATAAAGAGGGGCGGGGAGGGTCACCTAAACTTTTCTTTACCAGGTAAGCTGAATGAAGACAGGTAGGACAGTCAGTAAATACAGTATTTGCTGAATGGCTTAATAAATTTCTAGGAGAGGGATAGCAAGTAGTGAAATCAGGCTGTTTAAAACAGTACATCAATGTGCCTGGCATGGTGACTAAGTAAATATTTAATGTGTGAATGAAAATTACATACTGTTACTCATGAGAGAATGAAGCAGGGCCAGCACAAAGCAAATCTGGAGAAAATAGGCATTGTACTATGAAGACCTTAACCCCTCTGTGTGAATGTGTATGAGATTAAACTCAGGGCCATACACATGCTAGGTAGGCAGGACCAAGACCTTACATATTTTACAGGCTTCTCATCCTTTTAGCACATATATTGAGTAACTACTGTGTTCAAGGGGCTTTATCCTAGTACAATAAAGACATGTTGAACTGGATGTGGTGGTGCACACCTTTAATCCTAGCACCCGGGAGGCAGAAGTAGAAGGATCTCCAAGAGTTTGTGGCCACTCTGAGATTACATAGTGATTTTCAAAACAGCTTCAGCTAGAGTGAAACCCTACCTCAAAAAAAAAAAAAATTAATAAATGTCAAGGCCTCAGAATCAAAACATGGCATTACCATTCAACAACTGTAAATAGTATATTACTTAAGATATCTTAAATTTCAGTTTCTTAGTTTGAAAAAACTAAATACTATTTCACAGAATCTTGTTAAGATTAAATAAAATAAAGCAAGACAAAGCCGAGCATGGTAGTACATGTCTTTAATCCCAGCACTCAGGAGGCAGAGGTCAGAGGATCACCAAAAGTTCAAGTCCACCCTGGGACTAGTGAACTCCAGGTCAGCCTGGCTAAAATGATCCTACCTTGAAAACCCAAAAGGACAAAAAGGAGAGAGAGAGAGCAAAACAAAATACACAAAATGTCAATCATGATGCCTGGGAAAACTAAATTCTCTTTAAAAAAAAAAAAAATATCTTGTCAGCCTGGGCCAGAGTGAGACCCTACCTTGAAAAACAAAAACAAAATTAATAATATTTATTTAATTTTTCCAGCCAGGCCAAATGAGCTGACAGGTGCAATAGCGGCACATCTGTCATGTGGAAACCAACTGCCCTCCAACTGGACTCAAGGCCTGCTCCATGGGAGGGAATACATCCCTGATACTGAAAACTTAAAACAGGGGTAGTCATGAGCCCTAGGGGTGTAACATCTGCTGATGTCTGGCTAAAGGAATATACTGTGCTCATCAAACTGCCCAGAAAGCACTTCTCTTAATGTTCATATCCATATATTAAAGCTACTCTCACTTTTGGAAGAGAACCTTCTCTTTTCAGATGGCAGTGACCTTGGGATGACTCAGAAGGCATCATGGTGCTGGGAAGAAGTGATAGTAGTGCTCAGCACTGCAATATCGCTATCACCCCTTCCAAGGCTTAGGGTCCATTGCAGAAGAAGTGGCAGAAAGAATGTAAAAGCCATGGGCTGGAGAGATGGCTTAGTAGTTAAGGCGCTTGCCTGCAAAGCCTAAGGACCCCGGTTCAATTCTCTAGGTCCCATGTAAGCCAGATGCACATGGTGGCACATGTGTCTGGAGTTCAATTGCAGTGGCTGGAGGCCCTGTCATGCCCATTCTCCCCCTCTCTCTCTAATAATAAATTAATAAAAATAAAATCTCAAAATAAAAAAGAATGTAAGAGCCAAAGGAAGGGTAGGACTCCTTAACAACATGCTCCTCTAGACACAAAATGGCCTGGATATTCATAACCTCACAGTGCCTGACACTACCTATACAAGACCATCATAATAAGAGGAAAAGATCAAGACATCAAAATAAAAAAGAGACTGACTGAGAGGAGGAGGAGATATGATGGGGAATGGAGTTTCAAAGGGGAAAGTTGGGGTAGGAAGGGGATTACCATGGAATATTGTTTACCATCATGGAAGTTGTTAAAAAATCAAAATCAAAATAATAATAATATTTATTTTATTTGAGAGAGAATGGGCGTACTAGGGCCTCCAGCCACTGCAAACGAACTCCAGGCGCATGTGCCCCCTTGTGTATCTGTTTTATGTGGGTCCTGGAGAATAGAACCGGGATCCTTTGGCTTTGCAGGCAAATGCCTTAACCACTAAACCATCTCTCCAGCACTCAATTTATATTATTATTGCTAATAGTGACAATTCTCCCAACTTTCTACGCACATTAAGGAACTGAATGTTTTATCTCAAATTTGTGTATAGAGATTCAATCATAAATATGAAAACAAGAAAAATAGCCAGGCGGTGGTGGTGCATGCCTTTAATACCAGCACCCAGAGAGAGGAGGATGGACAAGAGTTTGAGGCCCACTCTGAGACTACATAATGAATTCCAGATCAGCCTGGGCTACAGTGAGACCTTATCTATCCTCCTACCTCTTCCTCCCAAGTGCTGAGATTAAAGGCGTGTACTGTCAGACATGGTGGCTCACACCTTTTATCCCAGCACCTGGAAGGCAGAGGTAGGAGGATCACTGTGAGCGCAAGGCCACCCTGAGACTACAGAGTGAATTCTGGGTCAGCCTGGACTAGAGTGAGACCCTACCTTGTAAAAAAAAAAAAAAGGCATGTGCCATCTCACCCAACTGTTTTTTTCAATACTTTAAGATTTATTTGTATTTATTTAATTTATTTATTTATTACAGAGAGAGAGAGAGAGAGAATGGGCACGCTAGGGCCTCCAGCCACTGCAAACGAACTCTAGACGCATGCGCCACCATGTGCAGTTGAGGCGCATATCTGTGAAGTCAGAAGACCCAGGTTTGATTCCCCAGGTCCCACATAAGCCAGAGCCACATGATGGCGCATGCGTCTGGAGTTCATTTGCAGTGGCTGGACGCCCTGTCGCGCCCATTCTCTCCCTCCCTCCCTCCCTCCCTCCCTCTCTCTCTCTCTCTCTCTCTCTCTCTGTCTGCCTCTTTCCCTCTCTCGCTCTATCAAATAAATAATAAATAAAAGTAAAATAAAATTTTGTGTGGATACAGAATCAGAGAGACGAACACCCACGTGGCTTACAATTCAAAATATCTCATGTATGAGAGTTCTTAAGACTTTTCTGTGCTTGCCAAGTAACAGTGGGTGAAGAACTCCTTCAATGCCATTTTGGCATTTCCAGTATCCTGTGTAACTTGGTATGATTCCTTATGCTGCCAGGTTTTAGCAGTTCCAAGCCCATTCTGGAATTATAGCAATCCCAATTCCCATTAATTTTGGCAAATATTCTAGTAGAATACTGGAGCTGAACATAAAGGGATCTTTCTTCCTTTCTTTCTTTCTTTTTTTTTTTTTTTGGTTTTCCAAGGTTGAATCTCAAGCTAGCTCAGGCTAACCTGGAATTCACTATGTAGTCTCGAACTCATGGCGATTCTCCTACCTCTGCCCCCTCCAAGTGCTGGGCTTAAATGCGTGCACCATCTTGTCCAGCCTAAAAACTTTTATTTAATATTTTTTATTTATTTCAGAGAGAGAGAGAGAATGAGCACACCAGGGCCTCCAGCTGCGGCAAACAAAATCCAGATGCATGTGCCACCTTGTGCATCTGGCTTATGTGGGTCCTGGATAATTGAACCTGTGTCCTTTGGCTTTTCAGGCAAAGTGCCTTAACCACTAAGCCATCTCTCCAGCCCCTCTTCCATTTTTTTTAAGTAAAAAGTTTTCTTTTTTCATTAGTTATATATAGTGTGTATACAGCCATGATGGTACCACTGTTAGCCTTCTCCCCATTGTCCCCCCATGAGGATTGTGGGTATTGCATTGTGGGGGTGGCCATCAGTTACGGGGAAGAGGCAATGTATTTGTGTATAATGACCCAGCTTAGGGCTCTAACTCTCTTCCACTTTTTAAATTGTTTGCTCTTTTTATACACTGGTAAGATTACTACTACCATATTCCAGGTTAGTTTGTTTTGTCCTTAGGAAAAAAAAAATATTTTTGAGAGAGAGAAAATGGTCACACCAGGGACTTCATCTGCTGTAAATGAACTCCAGATGTGTGCCCCTTCTGTGCATGTATGATGTTGCATGCTTATATCACTGTGTCTGGTTAAGTGGAACCTGGAGATTTGAACATGAGTTCTTAGACTTCACAGGCAAGCGCGTTAACCTCTAAACCATCTCTCCAGAGATTAAAGGCATGCAACACCAAGCCCAAGCCCGGCACTCCTGTTTTGTTTTTTGAAATTATCTCAATTTGTAACCTAAGGTGTCCTGAAATCACTAGGTAGCCCATGGTAGTCCGGAACCCATAAGGATCCCCCTGCCTCAGCCTCCCTGGTGCTAGGATTATAAGCATGAGGCTCCATGCCTGGCCCAGGTTACTTTTCAATCTTAGATAATAAAAGAGAGAACTGGAGAGATGGCTTAGTAGTTAAGGCACTTTCCTGCAAAGCCAAAGTACCCAAGTTCAGTTCCCCAGTACTCACGTTAAGCCAGATGCACAAGGTGGCACATGCCTCTAGAGTGGCTAGAGGCCCTGGGGTACCCATTCCCTCTATCTCAGACACACACACATAAATAAATAAAAATAAAATAGAGAATCTGGGTGTGGTGATACACACTTTTAATGCCAGCACTCAGGAGGTTGAGGTAGGAGGATTGTTGTAAGTCCGAGGCCAGCCTGAGACTAATTCCAGGTCAGCATGGGCTAGAGTGAAACCCTGCCTTTAAAGACCAAAAGCAGGGCTGGAGAGATGGCTTAGCGGTTAAGTGCTTGCCTGTGAAGCCTAAGAACCCCGGTTTGAGGCTTGATTCCCCAGGACCCACGTTAGCCAGATGCATTTGGAGTTCATTTGCAGTGGCTGAAGGCCCTGGCACGCCCATTCTCTCTCTATCTGCCTCTTTCTGTCTGTCGCTCTCAAATAAATAAATATTTAAAAAAATATAAAGACCAAAAGGAAAAGAAAAGAAAAAAGAGAATTATTTGCCTAGTACAATCAAAGTCAATCAAAGCCCAGATTCATCAGAAACTCACTCTGTAGCACCAGGCTAGTCTGAACTCATTATCATTCTCCTACTTTTATGCCATCACACCTGGCTCTGGGCATGTAATATTTTTAACTTTTTTAAAATTTTTATTTATTTATTTGAGAGAGGCAGAGAGAGAGAATAGGCACACCAAGACCTCCAGACACATGTACCACCTTGTGCATCATCTGGCTTACATGGATCTGGATAGTCAAAGATGGGTCCTTTGGCTTTGCAAGCAAGTGCCTTAACTGCTAAACCATCTCTCCAGCTATATATATATTGCCAGTGTGGTGGCACACACCTTTAATCCCAGCACTCAGGAAGCAGAGGTAGGAGGATTGTTACAAATTCTAGGCCACACTGAGACTCCAGGTAGGTAGACTTCCAGGTAGGTCAGCCTACGCTAGAGTGAAACCCTGTCTCAAAAAACAAAGCAAAATAAAACAAAACAAAAAAATTAAGTGAATTTACAGAGTCATTTAGAAATTACCTGAAATGATAATAATTGCATATCATTGGGATATGTGCTTTGCAGGCAAGTGCCTTAACCACTAAGCCATTCCTCCAGGTCCCCCCTCCTTTTTTTTTTTTTTTTTTTTTTTTGAGGTAGGTTCTCACTATAGCACAGGCTGACCTGGAATTCACTATGTAGTCTCAGGGTGGCCTCAGACTCACTCTAATCCTCTTACCTCTGCCTCCTGAGTGCTGTGGGATTAAGGGTATATACCACCACGATGGCTTCAGTTATTTTTTTTCCTTTGGTGTTTGGAGGTGGGTCTTGTTCCAGCCCAGGCTGAGCTAGAATTCACTATGTAGTCTTAGGGTGGCCTCAAACACACAGCGATCCTCCTACCTGTGTCTGCCAAGTGCTGAGATTAGAAATCTTGTCTTTTGTGTGTGTGTGTGAAAAATGGTGTGCCAGGGCCTCCAGCCACTGCAAAAGAACTCTAGACTCATGCCCCACCTTGTGCATCTAGCTTTATGTGGGCACTAGGGAATTGAGCCTGGTACCTTTGGCTTTGCCAGCAAGCACCTTAACCTCTAAACCATCTCTCCAGCCCTACAATTGGACTTCTATTACTTAGTATATACTAAATTATGAATCATATATAGCTAATTAAGTCAGACACCTATGTAGCAAATACTATATAGTTAACCAATTAAAGAGAAAACCAGGAATATTCAAATGTGAAATTGTGGGCATATAATTTTTTTTTTTTTTTTTTTTTTGGTTTTTCAAGGTAGGGTCTCACTGTAGCTCAGGCTGACCTGGAATTCACTCTGCATTCTCAGGGTGGCCTTGAACTCACAGTAATCCTCCTAGCTCTGCCTCCCAAGTGCTGGGATTAAAGGCGTGCGCCACCACGCCCGGCATATAATTTTTTTTTTGAAGGCAGGGTCTCACTCTAGCCCAGATTAAACAGAAACTCACTCTGTAGTCCCGGGCTGGCTTTGAAATCATTACCATTCTCCTACCTTTAGTTCAGAGACTAAAACCAAGTGCCACCACACCTGGTTCTGGGCATATAATTTTATTTACTTATTCATTTATTTTATTTATTTTTGAGAAAAGGTTTCACATATTTCTGACTGGCCTTAAATTCCCTAGGTAGACTAGGATGACCTTAAACTTTTGATTCTCCTGTTCCTATTTCCCAAGTGCCAGGATTACAGATGTGTGCAACCACACCCAGGTTGCACAATACTGAAGGTTTTCACGCATGCTAGACAAGCACTCCCCAGCCTGATATATAATATATTTAAAGGCACACACTGATTTATTAAGACTAAACTTGAGCCAGATATGGTGGTGTACCCTTACAAAGGCAACATTAAAGAGGTAGAAACAGCAGGAGGATCAGATGTTCGAGGCAAGTCTGGACAATTTATTTAGCCTGGGCTACAGGAGACCCTGTCTCAAAAAAAAAAAAAAAAAAAAAAAGTTGATCCTCTGCGCACTAAGCTCCTCAAGGAGATTCTAATGAGTGGAAATGCTCTGTCATTTCCCAGGTGTCCAGGGTGGAGTTACCCAAACATTCCAGAAACAGTGCTCATCTGTTTTTGGCTTCCTGATTCTTTGAGAAATAAAAGAAAAATAATTACCTGGAGACAAATAGGGCCTTTTTTTTTTTCATTTAACAAACTTTTTCTGTGAGTATATAAAGAGGGAATCTGAATATTAAGTCCAGAAAGGTTCACAGGCAATGAATCCACTTTTTCTTTTTTTCTCATTTTACAAGCAAGGAATCTGAAGCCCAGAAAAGGAAACTTTGGTGAGTTCTTCTCAGAACATCTCTGTGTGGTAATAGAGTAGTAACTATTTTATAGGTAGGATAACAGATGTAAGGCTCACATGTTAAAATTTTCAGTGTGACTGATCCTAATCACTAAGTAGATCCTAAGTATATATTGAGTGTTTCTAGAAAATACCTTCAGTAATTATTCTTGCTGCATAGGAATGTATACTTTTTATATATCTAAATAAATAAACAGATGTAAAGTAGAAGTCCTCTCAAACCAGTCTGGTGCTAACAGATTGCTAGCTCTGTCCTTCCATATGTTTTTTTCTAAGCCATCTGAGGTATGCCCTTTTAAAAATACCACATTATTTAATAGAAATGAGAATGTCAACAGGAAAAAGCCTTATTTTTTTACTGAGGTTTTTTGTTTTTTTGTTGTTTTGTTTTTTCAAGGAACAGTCTTGTTCTAGCCCAGAATAACCTGGAATTCACTCAGCAAGATATATATATATATATACATATATATATGTATATTTTTAAATTATTGTTTAAAGAATGTTTTAAAAAGCCGAGCAAGGTCTCACTCTGGCTTGGGCTGACCTGGAATTCACTATGTAGTCTCAGGGTAGCCTTGAACTCATGGTGATCCTCCTACCTCTGCTTCCCGAGTGCTGGGATTCAAGGTGGTGTGCACCACCACACACAGCTGGAAACTGACATTTTGAATAATAATTTCAAATGTAATTATTCATGATTCCTTTAAATAAATTCCACTAATATATTTTGTTTCACGGGCTGGAGATATGGCTCAACAGTTAAGGCAAAAACCCCAGTTTAGCCAGGTGTAGCAGCGCATGCCTTTAATCCCAGCACTCGGGAGGCAGAGGTAGGAGGATTGCCATGAGTTCGAGGCCACCCTGAGACTCCATAGTGAATTCCAGGTCAGCCTGGGCTAGAGTGAGACCCTACCTAGGAAAAAAAAAAAAAAAAACAGTTTAAAGCCGGGCGTGGTGGCGCACGCCTTTAATCCCAGCACTTGGGAGGCAGAGGTAGGAGGATTGCCATGAGTTCAAGGCCACCCTGAGATGACAGAGTTAATTCCAGGTCAGCCTGGACCAGAGTGAGACCCTACCTCGAAAAACCAAAAAAAAAAAAAAAAAAACAGTTTAATTCTCTAGTACCCACTTAAACCAGATCACAAAGTGGTCCATGCATCTGGTGTTTGTTTGCAATGGCTAGAGGTCCTGGCACACCTATTCTCTCTATCTGCCTCTCTCTCTTTCTCTCTCTCTCTCAATCATAAAATAAATAAATAAATAGATAAATAAAAATAATTTTTAAAAGTTATTTTGCCAGGCATGGTGGTACACACCTTTAATCTTACTGGGTGAATTCCAGGTCAACCTGGGCCAGAGTGAAACCCTACCTTGAAAAAAACAAACAAAAAATTATTATTATTATTTTAAGCCAGACATGGTGGTGCATGCCTTTAATCCCAGCACTTGGGAGCCAGAGGCCGCCCTGAGACCACATAATGTATTCTAGGACATCCTGGGTTAGAGTGAGACCCTACCTTAAAAAGCCCCAATAAATAGATAAATAAATAAAAGAGGGCTGGAGAGATGTTTTATCATTTAAGGTGCTTGCCTGCAAAGCCAAAGGACCTTGGTTCAATTCCCCAGGACCCACATAAGCCAGATGCACAAGAAGGCACATGCGTCTGGAGTTTGCAGTGGCTATAGACCCTGGCATGCCCATTCTCCCTCTCTCTGGCTCTCTCTTTCTCAAATAAATAAATAACCATTATGAATAAAATAAAAATAAAACAAAAACAAATTGCAAGCTGGGCATGGCGGTGCATGCCTTTAATCCCAGCACTCAGGAGGACATAGTGAATTCCAGAATTCCAGGTCAGTCTGAGCTAGAGTGAGACCCTGCCTTAAACAACAACAACAAAAAACAAACAAACAAAAAAAAAACAAAACAAAACATAAACTACAAAACAGGCTGAACATGTTGGCACATTCTTGAAATCCAGTGGTCAGGAGGAACCAAGATTCCAGGATTTTGTTTTAGACAAGTGTGAGGTTTTCTCAAACAAACAACAACAAAACCTCACAAAGCATTAACCTATATATACTGTCTTTTTAATATACTCTTCCAAACAACTATTAAAGGTATAAAAGTTAAAGGAACTCTCCACCCATGGAATCAGACTCCTCAAGAGGAGTAAACAGACAAGCCTTATCCAGTGTCTTGTAAGGCCACAGAAGAGCTTTGTCACGCAAACAGTGTTACTTATCATTGAGTACTTGCCTTGGCACTGTGAACTTCCCCTAGAGAGTTTGGAGCTAAAAATATGGACATACAAATGTTCACTTGTCACATAATAATTCATCAAAAGGCCTTTGGACAAGCAAGTGGAAGAACACATTTCCTTTTGTCCTGCCTATTGACTTTTATTTATTTCATTTTGAGATGATTAAAAAACTTAGAAAACTTTCAAGAATAGCACAAAGAATTTCCACATGCCCTTTATCCAAATTGATCATAATTATTATTATTGTTTGGTATTTTAAAGTAGGGTCTTGCTCTAGCCCAGGCTAGCCTGGAATTCACTATGTAGTCTTAGGCTGACCTCAAACTCACAGCGATCCTACTACCTCTGCCTCCCAAGTGTTGGGCTTAAAGGCATGCACTACCACACCCAGCTAAATTTATTAATTTTTTAAATATTTTTATTTATTTATTTGAGATAGCAAGAGTGAGAGAGAGAGAGAGGAAAAGGCAGATAGAATAGGCAAACCAGGGCCTCCAGCCACTGCAAATGAACTCCAGATACATGTGCCCCCTTGTGCATCTGGCTTACGTGGGGAATCGAACCGGGGCCCCTAGGCTTAGCAGGCAAATGCCTTAGCTGCTAAGCCATTTCCTCAGCCAAAATTTATTAATTTAAAAAAAATTTTTTTAACTTGAGAGAGAGAGAGAGAATATGGACATGCCAGGGCCTTTAGCCACTGCAAACAAACTCCAGGCACATGTGTCTCCTACATCTGGTTTATGTGGGTCCTGAGCAATTGAACCTGCGTCCTTTGGCTTTGCAGGCAAGCACCTTATCTGCTACACTATCCCTCCAGCCCTAGTTTCATTAACTTTTAAAAATATTTGTATTTCATTTATTTGAGAGAGAGAACATGGGCACACCAGGTCATCTAGTTGCTGCAAACAAACTCTAAACACATATGCCACCAAGTAGATTTGTCTTGCATGGGTTCTAGGGAGTCAAACACGGGTCCTTAGCCTTCATAGGCAAGCACCTTAACCACTTAGTCATCTCTGAATACTGTAAATTCTTCTTTTTTAATTCAGTTTTTCGATAGGTAGGGTCTTGCTCTAGCCCAGGCTGACCTGGAATTCACTATGTAGTCTCAGGGTGGCCTTGAACTTATGGTGATCCTCCTTTCTCTCCCTCCTGAGTGCTGGGATTAAAGGTGTGCCCAGTTTCCCTTTTTTTTAAAAAAATATGTTTTATTTTTATTTATTTATTTGACAAAGAAAGAGGGAGGGAAAGAGAGAATGGGTGTGCCACAGCCTCCAGCCACTGCAAACGAACTCCAGATGCATTCATTCATTCCTTGTGCATCTGGCTAATGTGGGTCCTGGGGAATCGAACCTGGGTCCTTTGGCTTTGTAGGCAAATGCCCTAACCACTAAGCAATCCCTCCAGCCCCCTTTTTTTTTAATTATTGACAACTTCCATAACTGTAAACAATATCCCATGGTAACTCCCTTCCTCCCCCCACTTTCCCCTTTGAAACTCCACTCTCCATCATACCCTTTCCCCCTCTCAGTCTCTCTTTTATTTTGATGTCATCATCTTTTCTTCCTATTATGATGGTCTTGTGTAGGTAGTGTCAGACACTGGGAGGTCATGGATAGGCAGGCCATTTTGTGTCAGGAAGAGTCCTACCCTTCCTTTGGCTCTTACATTCTTTCTGCCACCTCTTCCACAATGGACCCTGAGCCATGGAAAGTATGACTGAGATATTTCGATGCTGAGCACTCCTCTGTCACTTCTCAGCACCATGGTGCCTTCTGTGTCATCCCATCACGCTCCTCCCCCTTTTTTAATGCAAGAGAAAGAATTGGTGCACAAGGGCCTCCAGTCACTCTAATCAGACTCCAGATGCATGCACCACCTTGTGTGCATGTGCAACCTTGCATGCTTGTGTCACTTTGTGCACCTGGCTTATGTGGGACCTGGAAAGTCGAAAATGGGCCCTTAGGCTTTGCAGACAAGCACCTTAACTACTAAGCCATCTCTCCAGCCCTAATTCATTACTTTTAGAAAAGATTTTGCACTGGAAGCTAAGACTTCCCCCTGGTCACTTTGGGTTCCTAATGTCCTTGAGTGAACAGGCTGAGAAAGGAGTTATACCTGAGAAAGGAGTTATAGCAGGGATGATTGATCCAGACTACCAGGGGGAAATTGGACTTCTCCTCCACAATGGAAGTAAGGAAGAGCTTGTCTGGAGTACAGGAGATCCTTTTGGGTATCTCTTAGTGTTGCCATGCCCTGTTATCAAAGTCAATGGATGATTGCAACAACTCAATAGAAGTAGTGTGATAAATGGCCCAGGTCCTTCAGGAATGAAGGTATGGGTCACCCCTCCAGGTAAAGAACCAAGACCTGCAGAGGTGCTTGCTGAAGGTGGAGGAAATACAGAATGGGTAGTAGAAGAAGGCAGTTATAAATACCAGCTAAGGTCACATGACCAATTACAGAAACAAGGAATGTAATTGCAGTGTTTCTGTCCTACCATGATACAGAGTGTTTGTATATATCACACCAATATTAAGATTATATCACTAGCTGTTGAATTCATTTTAGACCTATTATATTAGAGACTAAGCTTTGTGTTGGGGAGGAGATTTTGCGGTTCTGGTTGTACAAGGGATAGTTATACCATGTTAGGCAGAATTATGAGCTTGTTTCTGTTTTCATTTGGAAATTAAGTTGTTATGCCCAGTTCTTGGCACCTCTAGTGACCACCAAGGAGAACCAAACACGTATGAAATGGCAAGGAGTTTTATTTCGGGCTTAAGCTTGGTTTCTTGACTTCACCAATGCAGTGGATCTATACAAGAGCCCCGAGTAGTGGGAGGGGAGGGTTTTTATAAGGATTTGACTATAGAGGAAGGGGATGGGTACATGATTGGTTGATTTGAACAGTAACTGCACTTGTACTCTTCTGATTGGCTTTTAGGGTTTTGGGGCTGAAAGTTGGTGGGCTGGGGCTAGGGGAATTGAACTTATCTATGACTACAGGAATATATGGTGTAATCAGTTTCCAGTAACTGTTAAACCCACCCTTACCAAAAAATAAAAACTTAGACCTTGCCAGGAAACAGAAACTTAGGCCTACTGAGGACTCTGAAACCTGTCATGGCATCAATCTGGTTCCTGAGTCCTTCAAAGTATGATGTAAGGAGATATGATTTGGTGCCAAGTTGACAAGGAGTGGACTTGTGATAGTTAAGGTGATGTCAACTTGATCTGTTTAGTAATCCACAGAAATCCCCTGGGTCTCGGAGGGTGCTTCCAGGAAGGATCAATTAAAGGAGGAAGTCGGGGGAGGGAGGATGCTCAAAGGGGGACTTCATATAAGGAAGCTCTGAGTGAAAAGAGCCCTTCCTTCTGCTTGGCTGCTTGAGCTGCTGCTTGCTGCCTTCCAGCATGGATTGAAGACCAGCATCAACTGAAGACCGGTGTGGATTGAAACCCAGTGGCTCCTCAAGAAGCCTCCAGGCCTTCCGGTGCCATATGTGATGCCAAATGGGGACTGCTGTGGCATCTGGCCACTTGGACTGAGCAGCTACCAGGTTCCATGATTCTCATGCCTGAAACTGCTACTGGACTACCAGAAGCTAATCAATAAATTCCCTTTTTAAAATTAAAAAAAAAACATTTTGCCACATTTTCCTTCTATCTCTCTTATATATTTTTCCTGAAAGTATTTTTTGGGGGTGTGTATAGGGTTATGTGTGTACCATGGTGTGCATATACAGGTCAGAGGATGACTTCAGGCATTGCTCCTTGCCTCCATCTTGTTTGAGGCAGGATCACTTGGTGATTGGTATATTCCCCAGGCTAGCTGGCCCTTGGATTTCATCAGATTCTCCAGTCACTGTACTGGGATGTCAGGTACTTGGACTAGAGTATCCAGCTTTATTTGGATTCTGAGTATCTAACCAGGTACTTAGGTTTGTACACAGTTTGTTTTTTTTTTGTTTGTTCGTTTGTTTTTCAGGGAAGGGTGTCACTCTAGGCTGACCTGGAATTCACTTTGTAGTCTCAGGGTGACCTTGAACTCATGGTGATCCTTCTATCTCTGCCTCCCTGAGTGCTGGCATTAAAGGCATGTGCCACCACACCCAGCATTATTATTATTATTTTTATTTTATTATTTTTGAGGTAGGGTCTCATTCTAGCCCAGGCTGACCTGAAATTCACTATGGAGTATCAGGGTGGCCTTGAACTCACAGTAATCCTCCTACCTCTACCTCCCCAGTGCTGGGATTAAAGGCGTGCACCACCACGCCCAGCTCTATTATTATTATTTGTTGTGTTTTGTTTTTTGAGGTAGGGTCTCACTCTGGTCCAGGCTGACCTGGAATTAACTCTGTCATCTCAGGGTTGCCTTGAACTCATGGAGATCCTCCTACCTCTGCCTCTTAAGTGCTGGGATTAAAGGCATGCGCCACCACACCCAGTTTATTATTATTATCATTATTTTTTGTTGTTGTTTTGTGAGGTAGCATTTCACTCTGGTCCAGGCAGACTTGGAATCAACTATATAGTCTCAGGGTGGCCTTGAACTCTCAGCAATCCTCCTATCTTTGCCTCCCAAGTGCTGGAATTAAAGGCATGGGCCACCATGCTCAGCTCTATTATTATTATTATTTTTTTTTTTTTTTTTGGTTTTTCAAGGTAGGGTCTCTAGTCCAGGCTGACCTGGAACTCACTATATAGTCTCAGGGTGGCCTTGAACTCATGGTGATCCTCCTACCTCTGCCTCCCAAGTGCTGGGATTAAAGGCATGCACGACCACGCCCGGTTTATTTATTTTTTAAGTAGGGCTTACTATAGTTCAGACTGACCTGGAATTCACTTTGTAGTCTCGGGGTGGCCTTGAATTCAAGGTGATCCTCCTACCTCTGCCTCCAGAGTGTTGGGATTAAAGATGTGTGCCACCACGACTGTTTTGTAATTTTAATGCTCATTTGTAAATCAAAAATTTTCTCTACCTTTAATCCAGTCTACAGACTCCAGTCTGTAGAAAGGTAAACATTTAAGCATTCATTGGCATAGCAAAAACATTTACAAAATACTGGTTAAATGCAGCCATCCAATGCAATATTGTTTTTTGTTTTTTTTTTGGTTTTTCAAGGTAGGGTCTCACTCTGGTCCAGGCTAACCTGGAATTAACTCTGTCATCTCAGGGTGGCCTTGAACTCATGGCAATCCTCCTACCTCTGCCTCCCGAGTGCTGGGATTAAAGGCGTGCGCCACCACGCCCGGCTCCAATGCAATATTGTATAGATAGTAAGAAATAAGGATGCAATCTGGGCATGGTGGCACACGTCTTTAATCCCAGCACTCACTCGGGAGGCAGAGATAGGATTGCTATGAGTTTAAAGCCACCCTGAGACTCCATAGTGAATTCCAGATCAGCCTGTGCTAGAATGAGACCCTAACTTGGAAAAAAAAAAAAAAAAGACCATGCATGTGGGGGGAGAAAGCAGGGGAGGACGGAGTGGTGGGGGGGAGAAGGGTTCTGGGAAGAAGGTGGGGGAGGGTGGGAGGAGGGAAGAAAGGAAGGAAGGAGGGGAGGGAAAGAAATGGGGGGAAGGAGGGTGAGGGAGAGAAAGAGAGAAGGAGGGAGATAGGGAGAAGGAAAGGGGAGGAAAAGGAAGGAGGGCGGGGGAGGGAGGAGTGAAGGAAGGAGAGAGGGAGGGAGGGAAAAAGGAAGGAGGAGGGAAAGAAAGAAAGGAAGGAAGAGAGAAGTAGAGAGGGAGGGAGGAAGGAAGAAAGGCTGGAGACACAGTTCAGTGGTAGAGTGCTTGGTTTGCTTGTACAGTGCCCTAAATTCAATCCCCAGTACCACCAAGAAAAAAAGAAAAAGAGGAGCTGGAGAGATGGCTGAATGGTTAAGATGCTTGCTTGAAAAGCTTAACAACCCAGGTTCAATTCTCCAGTACCCACATAAAGGCAGATGCACTAAGTGGCACATGCATTTGGAGTTCCTTTGAAGCAGCTAGAGGCCCTGGCATGCCCATTTTCTCTCTCTCTTATCCCTTGTCATTCTCTCTCTTTGCTTGCAAATAAATAAATAAAATACTGAAAAAAGAAAGAAAGGAAAGAGAGGAAAAATCAAGTTGAAAGGTAAGTGTTGGTGATGATATAAAAAAACATTTCTGTCTTGGTGGGAATATGAATTGGCATAGACTCTATGGAAAATCATATGAATGTTCCTCAAGAAACTAAAAGTCGAACACATTACCAAGCAATCCCACTTGGAGACACATCTAAAGGAATTAAAATCAGTCAAAGAGACATTTATTTGCTTTCCCATGGTCACTGCAATATTATGCACAATAGCAAACAGCACCAATTTTCCAGCCATGTGACTATAAGATGACTAACAGAGCTGGCTGACATCCAGCTGAACCTCACAAGAAATGACCGCCTACAAACTGCCCAGCTGAGGAATTCCCAGATTCTTGACTTACAGAAACTGAAAGATAATAATCACTTATGCTTGTGTTTATGCCGCTAAATTTGAGATAATATGTCATGTGGCAGTAGGTAATTAAGATACTGCTACATGCTATAGATTCTATAGAACACATAAAACTGTCCCAAAGATATTTTCAGAAAAGATGGAAAATGATAGGCTGGACAGGTGACTTAGCAGTTAAGGCATTTGCCTGCAAAGTCTAAGGACCCAGGTTTGATTCCCCAGAACCCACGTAAGCCAGATGTACAAGGTGATGCATGCATCTGGACTTCATTTGCAGTGGCTGGAGGCTCTGGTGGGCCCATTCTCTCTCCCCCTTAAATAAATAAATCTTACCTTCTTTTTTTAAAATAATTGTTTTTCCTTTTTTTTTTAAATTAATTAATTTACTTGAGAGAGCAAGAGAGAGAAAGAGGCAGACACAAACAGAGAAACTGGGCATGCCAGGGCCTCCAGCCACTGCAAACAAACTCCAGACACATACCCACCTAGTGCATCTAGCTTTCGTGGGTTCTAAGGAGTCGAACACAGGTCCTTTGGCTTTGTAGGTAAACATCTTAACTGCTAAGCCATCTCTCCAGCCCACTTCTTTACAAAAAAAAAAAAAAAAGGGGCTGGAGAGATGGCTGTGAAGCCTAAGGACCCAGGTTCAATTCTCCAGGTCCCACATAAGCCAGATGCACATGCTGACACATGCGTCTGGAGTTTGTTTGCAGTGGCTAGGGTCCCTGGAGCACCCATTCTGTCTCCCTCTCTCTGTCTCTAATAAATAAATGAAAATAAAATTTATTTTTATTTTTATATTTTGGTTTTTTGAGGTAGGGTCTCACTCTAGCCCAGGCTGACCTAGAATGCACTATGTAGTCTCAGGCTGGCCTCGAAGTTACGGCAATCCTCCTACCTCTGCCTCCCGATTGCTTGGATTGAAGGTGTGCACCACTACGGCTGGTAAACCTTGCTTTTCTACCTCTATCCCACATCTTCCCTTTCCTTATTTAAAAAAAAAAAAGAATTTATTTTCTGCCAGGCGTGGTAGCTCACGCCTTTAATCCCAGCACTCGGGAGGCAGAGGCAGGAGGATTGCAGTAAGTTTGAGGCCACCCTGAGACTCCATAGTGAATTCCAGGTCAGCCTGGGCTAGAGAAAGGCCTACCTTGAAAAACCAAAAGAAAAACAAAAGCAAGTTTTTTTTTTTTAATGTTTTATTTATTTATTTGAGAGTGACAGAGACAGAGAGAAAGACAGATAGAGGGAGAGAGAGAGAATGGGCGCGCCAGGGCTTCCAGCCTCTGCAAACGAACTCCAGATGCGTGCGCCCCCTTGTGCATCTGGCTAACGTGGGACCTGGGGAACCGAGCCTCGAACCGGGGTCCTTAGGCTTCACAGGCGAGCGCTTAACCGCTAAGCCATCTCTCCAGCCCAAAAGCCAGTTTTTTGTTGTTGTTGTTTGGTTTTGTTTGGGTTGGTTTTGTAAGGCAGGGTTTCACTCTAGCCCAGACTGACCTGGAATTCACTATGTAGTCTCAGGCTGGCCTCCAACTCATGGCAATCCTTCTACCTCTGCCTCCTGAGTGCTGGGATTAAAGGTGTACACCACCATGCAGGGCTCTTTTTTTTTTTTTTTTTTAAGGAAATTCTGAGGTGAATTTTTTCTTTTTTTTTTTTTAATCTTATTTTATTTTTTCTCAATTTTTTAAAACATTTTCCATGATTATAAAAAATATCCCATGGTAATACCCTCCCTCCCCCACTTTTCCCCTTTGAAATTCCATTCTTCATCATATCCCCTCCCCATCTCAATAAGTCTCTCTTTTATTTTGATGTAGTGATCTTTTCCTCCTCTTACGATGGTCTTGTGTAGGTAGTGTCAGGCACTATGAGGTCATGGATACCGAGGCCATTTTATGTCTGGAGGGAGCACATTGTAAGGAGTCCTACCCTTTCTTTGGCTTTTACATTCTTTCCACCACTGAGGTGAATTTTTGTGGTATCAGAGGTTTGTTTATTTTTATTTATTTATTTATTTGAGAGTGACAGGCAGAGAGAGAGAGAGAGAGAATGGGCATGCCAGGACTTCCAGCCACTGCAAGTGAACTCCAGATGCGTGTGCCCCCTTGTGCATCTGGCCAACATGGGTCCTGGGGAATCGAGCCTCAAACTGGGGTCCTTAGACTTCATAGGCAAGTACTCAACTGGTAAGCCATCTCTCCAGCCCTTGTTTTGTTTTTGATGTTGCAATTCAGGTGAGTTGGAGTGATTTATATACATTTTTCTTTTCTTTTTTTTCTTTCTTTCTTTTTTTTGGTGCTGCCAGAGGTCAAAACCAGAGCTTCATGCCTGCTAGACTGAGCTATATCCCCACCGTGACTTTTATAACTATAACTTTAGGTAGACATGCAGGGTGGCAGAAACACTGTTCTAGGGTTGGAGAGATGGCTTAGTGGCTTTGAAGCCAGCCTGAGGCTACATAGTGAATTCCAGATCATCCTGGGCTAGAGTAAGACCCTACCTCAAGAAACAAAACAACAGGGGCTGAAGAGATGGCTTAGCAGTTAAGTGCTTGCTTGTGAAGCCTAAGGACCCCGGTTTGAGACTCGATTCCCCAGTACCCACATAAGCCAGATGCACAAGGTGGTGCATGCACCTGGAGTTTGTTTGCAGTGGCTGGAGGCCCTAGTGTACCCATTCTCTCTCTCTGCCTTTCTCTCTGTCGCTCTTAGAAAAAAAAAAGCCCCCCCCCCCCCCGCAAATAAAAGACCTAGATAAGGGCTGGAGGGATGGCTTAGCAGTTAAGGTGCTTACCTGCAAAGCCAAAGGGCCCAGGTTCAATTCCCCAAGATCCATGGAAGCCAGAGGCCAAGCTGGCACATGAGTTTGGAGTTCATTTGCAGTGGTTGGAAGCCCTGACACACCCATTCTCTCTCTTTCCTTCTCTCTCTCAAATAAATAAATAAGCTTAAGATATTTGGGGGCTAGAGAGATGGCTTCATGGTTAAGGATTTTGCTTGCAAAGCTAAAGGACCCAGGTTCAATTCCCCAGCACCCACATAAACCAGATGCACATGGTGGTAATGCATCTGGAGCTCCTTTGCAGTGGCTGGAGGTCCTGGCATGCCCATTGTGTCTTAGGCAACCCTAAGACTACATAGTGAATTTCATTGTGTGTGTGTGTGTGTGTGTGTGTGTGTGTGTGTGTGTGTGTGTGTGTGTCTCCTTGAAAATAAATAAGCCAGGCATGGTGGTGCACGCCTTTAATCCTAGCACTTAGGATGCAGAGGTGGGAGAACTGCTGTGAGTTTGAGGCCGGCCTGAGGCTACATAGTGAATTCCAGGTCAGACTGGGCTAGAGTGAGACCCTACCTCAAAACACCAAAAATAAAAATAAAATAAAATAACAACACCAGACAGTATTATTTACTTACTTGGTTGCTCTAGCCCAGGACCATTGCTGAAGAGGTGGCGGAAAGAATGTAGAGCCAAAGGAAGGGTAGGACTCCTTACAATGTGCTCCACCAGACACAAAATGGCCTGGATATCCATAACCTCACAGTGTTTGACACTAACTACACAAGACCATCATAATAGGAAGAAAAGATTATACATCAAAACAAAAGAGAGACTGATAGAGAGAGTGAGGGGACATGATGGAGAGGAGTTTCAAAGGGGAAAGTGGGGGAAGAGAGGGAATTACCATAGAATATTGTTTACAATTATGGAAGTTTTCAATAAAAAATAAGATAAAAAGGTATCACGGGGGCTGAAGAGATAGGTTGGAGTTTAAGACACTTGCCTTCAAAGCCTAAAGATCCAGGTTTGGTTCCCCAGTACCCATGTAAGCCAGATGCACAGGGTGGCACATGAGTCTGGAGTTCATTTGCAGTGGCTGGAGGCCTTGGTGTACCCATTCTCTCCCTCTCTCTCTCTCTCTCTCTCTCTCTCTCTCTCTCTCTCTGTCTGTCCCTATCTGCTTCTCCCCCACCTCTCAAATAAAATATTAGAAAAAAATTATCAGCGGAATCCATGTCACCTTATTTGTGGATATAATTGCAGTTTTGAAAAATATGGGCCAAGTAGATTGCTCAGTGGCTAAGAGTGCTTACCACTTAAGCAAAAGGGCCTGAGTTTGATTCCCCCAGAACCAATATAAAAAGCTGGGCACTAGGGCTGGAGAGATGGTTTAGTGGTTAAGGGACTTGCTTGTGAAGCTTAAGAACCCAAGTTCAATTCCCCAGTACCCACATAATGTCAGATATACAAGATGGCTAGAGGCCCTGGTGTACCCATTCTCTCTCTCTTTTTCTTGCTTGCTCTCTCCTTGCAAATAAATAACAAATAAATAAAATCAAAAACTTAGCTGGGCCTGGTGGTACACACCTTTGATCCCAGAACTCAGGAGGCAGAAGTAGGAGGGTCACCATGAGTTCAAGGCAACCCTAAGACTACATAGTGAATTTCAGATCAGCCTGCACTAGAGTGAGACCCTGCCTCTAAACAAACAAACAAGCAAACAAACCAAAAAAGAAAAAAGAAAAAAGCTGGGCATGACCATATGTCTCTAACATCAGCACATGGAGAGGGGATGGTAACCAAAGAATGGTAGGGAAGGTCACCAACAGCTCTCTGTCCACCGCATGTACACACACAGCATGTGCATCTGTACATATGCATGCATCACACAAATACTATACATATGCTCATGCAAAGAGAAGTCACCACTTAATTTTTTAGATTTTTTTTTCAAATTTTCTTCCTATCTCTACTGTTCTAAACTCTTTTGGCAGTCAGTTTCATTTTATTTTATTATTTATTTATTTGTTTATTTATTAGAGAGAGAGAGAGAGAAAGAGACAGAGAGGAAGAGAAAATAAAAGGGCACTCCGGGGCCTCTAGCTACTACAAATGAACTCCAGATGCATGTGTCATCTTGTGCATCTGGCTTACATGGGTCCTGGAGAATTGAACCTGAATTTTTTTTTTCTTGTTTTAATTCATAATCAATTAACCTGGATTCTTTGGCTTGGCAAGCAATGCCTTAACTGCTAAGCCATCTCTCCAGCCCAATTGTTTTCAATTTTTGTTTTATTTATTTGGAAGCAGAGAGGGAGGGAGAGAGAATGAAGGAGAGGGAATGGGTATACCAGGGTCTCCTGCCACTGCAATCAAACACCATATGCATGTGCCACTTTGTTCATCTGGCTTTACTAGGGTATTGGGAATTGAACCTAGGCCATCAAGCTTTTGCAAACTAGTGCCTTTAACCACTGAGCCAACTCTCCAGCCTGCTGCCTAATTTTTGTCAGCATAAAAACCACAATGAGGGTTGGAGAGATGGCTGAGTGGCTAAGGTACTTGCCTGCCTAAACCTAAGGACCCACGTACAACTTTCCAGGTCCCATATAAGCCAGATGGACAATGTGACACAAGCATGAAAGTTTGCACATGCGCACAAGGTGGTACACATGTGTCTGGAGTTTGATTGCAGTGGCTGGAGGCCCTGGCACACCAGTTCTCTCTCTCTCTCTTGCTCTCACTCTTACTCTTTCACATAAAAAAAAAAGTCCAGTCGATTGGTCTTGCCTAAAAAAAAGAAAATCACAATGAGGGCTAGAGAAATGGCTTAGTGGTTAAGGCACTTGCCTACCAAACCTAAGGACCCATGTTTGACTCTCCAGATCCCACATGAGCCAGATGTACAAGGTAATGCAAGCACACAAAGTCGCATATGGGCTCAAGATGGTGCATGCACCAATTCTTTCTCTCATTAAAAAAAAATAAAAAGGTCAGTAGAAGAATAGATTAATGGGGGTGAAAAGGCCCAAAGTGAGGTCAGGGGAAGAGATTGAGTAAAGGAAAGGTGGAGGGAGGGCTAATAAAAATCTAAGAGGATATAAATAATTAACATGAAATCCTCCATTTTTGGACAATGGAACACTCAGGAGCCGTAGATTGTTGCTAGAAAATTTTCAGTGCCAGGGATAGGATACCTCCAGTGAGTTGTTGGCCAGGGAGGTTCCTGATGCCTCCAAAACATTACAGGCCATTGCTGAGGCCCTTGGTTTCCCACCAGGAATAGATGGTAAGACCCTATTGCTGAAGACTGCACATACTTGGGCTGCAAGGCCACTGAGAAATCCTGCTGGAACTGAGCTGATAACCGCCTCCATGTAGACCAGCTGAAAGAAAGCTGGAAGAAGCCATTCTGCATGTAGTTCAATGGGAGAGATACCACCAGTGAAGATACTCAACAGTGGACACTGCAAGCCTTATACTTGGCCAGCCAGGCCAAATAGCCATCGGTGGCAATAGTGGCATGTCTATCATGGTGGAAACCAACTGCCCTCTAATTGGACTGGAGGCCTGCTCCAATGGAGGGAATACATCCCTGATACTGAAAACTTAAAACAGGGGCAGTAATGAGCCCAAAGGGGGGGGGTTACATCTTCTGATGTCTGGATAAATGTATGTACTATGCTTATCAAACTGCACAGTAAGCACTTCTCTTAATGCCCATACCCTTATATAATACAAATTTTAAATGTGTGTAGTTCAGTGTGGCCTACCTTTTAGATTGCTTTTGTGCAAGAAAATATAATCAATAAAAAAAAAAATACCAGAGAGGGCTGGGAAGATAATTTAGTGGTTAAGGCACTTGCCTGTAAAGCCAAAGGATGGAGGTTCAATTCCCCAGGACCCACATAAGCCAGATGCACAAGGTGGCGCAGGAGTCTGGAGCTCATTTGCAGTGGCTGGAGGCCCTGGTGAGCCCATTCTCTCTCTCTCTCCCTCTCTCTCAAATAAATAAATAAATAAATAAATATATTTTAAAAATATAGCAGAGAGGTGGGACAAAAAGCTCTCTGGATCTGCACAGCAATGAACATCACTTCAGCATGTAGCAGTTGTAGTGGAAATAGCATCCTTGGAATCAAGAAGCACTGCAAGATGGAAGGTCACAAATCTGGTGATGGGGGTAAGATGTATAGTAAGGCGCATTTTCCCTGGCATCATATTCCAGGACAAAAGGAGGAAAGTCAATCTGCTCAGGTGATATGGCAGAAAACAGTGGGTGCAAGCTGTCCACATGGTGGACTTTATCCCTTCAGTCCTGAGACAGAAAAGGTGTTGAAAACTATGTTGAGACCTTTGAATGAAATGTTGGGTGAACAAAATAAACAGCCTTCAAATTCCTCTTGTACTTGACATCTACAACCCTGTAGAGTTTCTTCAGGAAGTCACAATGTAGGTGATTGTATTCGCTGGTCAATGTGTGAAAATACACTCATACATGTTCCTTCACAGCAATGTGATCCATCACATGGCTAAAATATAAGTGCCTTGTCCCTATCTATCAGTGTTACAGGAATGTTTCTTCCAACTACCACCGTCACTGTACAACCACAGTTATCCACACCTGTTTGGCACAAGGCTTTCAGAGAAGCAATATCAGATTGGTCCTCAGGTCGTGCTTGGCACAACCAGCGATTATAATTTCTCTGATGCTGCTTCTGCAGGGGCTGCTTCAGACAACTTCCCCTGAAGGACCAGTTTTCTTTGCTTATCAATATCTCCTTCCATTTGAGCAAAAGCATGAGAGCTCATGAAAGACACATCAGGGCTGGAGAGATGGCTTAGTGGTTAAGCGCTTGCCTGTGAAGCCTAAGGACCCCGGTTCGAGGCTCGGTTCCCCAGGTCCCACATTAGCCAGATGCACAAGGGGGCACACGCGTCTGGAGTTCGTTTGCAGAGGCTGGAAGCCCTGGCGCGCCCATTCTCTCTCTCTCCCTCTATCTGTCTTTCTCTCTGTGTCTGTCGCTCTCAAATAAAAAAAAAAAAAATTTCTGGGCTGGGGTGATGGCTCAGTAGTGAAAGGTGCTTGTTTAAAAAGCCTGTCAGCCCTGGTTTGATTCCCCAGGACCCACATAAAAGCTGGATGCAAGGTGGCATTTTCTTTTCTTTTTTTTTTTCTCAATTTTTATTAACATTTTCCATGATTATAAAAAATATCCCATGGTAATACCCTCACCCCCCCCACACTTTCCCCTTTGAAATTCCATTCTCCATCATATCCCCTCCCCATCTCAATCAGTCTCTCTTTTATTTTGATGTCATGATCTTTTCCTCCTCTTTTGATGGTCTTGTGTAGGTAGTGTCAGGCACTGTGAGGTCATGGATGTCCAGGCAATTTTATGTCTGGAGGGAACACGTTGTAAGGAGTCCAACCCTTCCTTTGGCTCTTATGTTCTTTCCACCATCTCTTCCACATTAGACCCTGAGCCTTGGAAGGTGTGATTGAGATGTTACTCAGTACTCCAGTCACTTCTTTCCAGCACTATGATGCCTTCTGAGTCATCCCAAGGTCACTGCCATCTGAAAAGAGAAGATTCTCTACCAAAAGTGAGAGTAATGAAAATATAAGGGTATAAATATTAAGAGAAGTGCTTATTGGGCAGTTTGATAAGCATAGTATATACTTTTTTCCAGACATCAGCAGATGTTACACCCCTAGGGCTCATGACTACCCCTGTTTTAAGTTTTCAGTATCAGGGATGTGTTTCCCCCCATGGAGCAGGCCTCCAGTCCAATTGGAGGGCAGTTGGTTTCCACCATGATAGATGTGCCACTATTGCACCTGTTGGCTCATTTGGCCTGGCTGGCCAAGTATAAGGCTTGCAGTGTCCACTGTTGAGTATCTTCACTGGTGGTATCTCTCCCATTGAACTGCATGTAGAATGGCTTCTTCCAGCTTCCTTTCAGCTGGTCTACATGGAGGAGGTTATCAGCTCAGTTCCAGCAGGATTTTTCAGTGGCCTTGCAGCCTAAGTATGTGCAGTCTTCAGCAATAGGGTCTTACCATCTATTCCTGGTGGGAAACCAAGGGCCTCAGCAATGGCCTGTAATGTTTTGGAGGCATCAGGAACCTCCCTGGCCAACAACTCACTGAAGGTATCCCATCCCTGGCACTGAAAATTTTCTAACAACAATCTATGGCTCCTGAGTGTTCCATTGACCGAAACCAGAGGATTCCATATGATTTATTTGCATCCTCTTAGATTTTGATCAGCCCTCCCTCCAGCAAGATGGCATTTTCATCTGGAGCTCATATCAATGACAAGAGATCCTGGTGCACCCATACGTGTGTGAAAACATGTGTACCTGCATGCAAGTAAATACATGAATACTAAATAAATTATAATATCATAATTTGTTTTTATCAAGGGCAAAATATCTAATGAATTTTTTTTTTCGAGGTAGGGTTTCACTCTAATACAGGCTGACCTGGAATTCACTATGTAGTCTCAGGGCGGCATCAAACTCACAGTGATCCTCCTACCTCTGCCTCCCAAGTGCTGGGATTAAAGGCGTGCGCCACCACACCAGGCTTTCTAATGATTATTTTTCGTTTTTTTCAAAGTAGGGTCTTGTTCTAGCCCAGGCTGACTTGGAGTTCAACATGTAGTCTCAGGGTGGCCTCAAATTCACCCCAATCCTACTTCTGCCTCCCAAGTGTTGAGATTAATATTTTATTTATTCATTTGAGAGAGAGAGATAGAAATATACTAAGGTGATACAAGCACAGCAAGGTTGCACATGTACACTAGGTGGCCCATGGGTTTGGAGTTCAACTGTAGTGGCTGGAGCCCTGGAGTGCCAATACTCTCTCACTCTTGCTCTTTCATAAAAATAAATAAATGAATGAATAAATAAATAAATAAATAAACAAAAAACAAAAAAAAAGGGCTGGAGAAATGGCATAGCAGTTAAGGGGCTTGCCTGCAAAGCCTAAGCACCCATCTTCGACTATCCAGACCCAATATAATCCAGACATACAGGATTATGCAAGACTGCAAAGTTGCACATAGTACTTGGGGAGTGCTCATGTGTAGTAGCACGCTGGAGAGATGGTTTAGCAGTTAAGGTGCTTGACTATGAAGCCTAAGAATTCCTGTCTGAATCTCCAGATCCCACTTGTATAGCCAGACCCAAGTGATGCAAGCATACAATGACACACATGGTCACAAGGGGGCCATCACCTGTGGAGTTCATTCACAGTGGCTGAAAGGCCCTGGTGCACCCATTCTCTCTCTCTCAAAAAAATTGTTTAATTAAGCCGGGCATGGTGGCGCACGCCTTTAATCCCAGTACTCGGGAGGCAGAGGTAGGAGGATCGCCTTGAGTTCAAGGCCACCCTGAGACTACAGAGTTAATTCCAGGTCAGCCTGGACCAGAGTGAGACCCTACCTCGAAAAACAAAAAACAAAACAAAAAAAAATTGTTTAATTAAAATAAGAACAACAAAATGCTTATTTGAGAGAGAGAGAGAGAGGACAGGACAGATATATAGAGAAAGAGTATGGGCATACCAGGGCATCTTGCCACTGCAAATGAACTCCATATGCATGCACCACCTTGTGCACCCAGCTTTATGTGGGTTTGGGGAATTGAACCCAGGCCTTCAGGCTTTGCAAGCAAGTGCCCTTAACTGCTGAGCCATCTCTCCGCCCCTGTTATGTACATTATACAACCTGTTGTTCAGTTAATAAATACAGGAAATCTTCTTAAAAATATATAGTATTGAGCCAGGCATGGTGGCACATGCCTTTAATCCCTGCACTTGCGAGGCAGAGGTAAGAGGATCACTGTGAGTTTGAGACCACCCTGAGATTCTGTAGTGAATTACAGGTCAGCCTAAGCTAGAGTGAAACCCTACCTTGAAAAACAAACAAAAATATATAGTATTTTATATATAGCAAACTAAAATTCAAATTCCTTGCTACAACGCACAAGTTCTTGTCTGACTTCAAAACTGCATTCCTCTTCTAAACCTATCCTTTCCTGCTACCCTCAGGCTAACCCTTTAGCCATTCTGACTTCTAAGCTTCTAGAACATCACTGCCATTTGGAATGTTCTGTGAAAATGAGGATGTTATTCTGCACTGTTCATTGTCCTTCTGCCTCAGGTTCCCAAGCCCAGGACTTAACACAGTCAGTGATGGTGTTATGGAAGTCCACAAATTGTTTCAACTTTTTTGCTTCCAACACTGATCACATGTCAAAGAGCACATGAACTGTGGCCAATGCACAAGAAAATAGATTTCTAATTTAATTTAATTTTAAATTAAAATATCCACCTGAGACTGGTGGTTACCATACTCAGCAATGCTGTACTAGAACCCATCAAGTTTGTCTTAAAAAATTTATTTGTTTTTATTTATTTATTTGCAAGCACAGAGAAAGAAAAAGACACAGAAAGAATGGGTGCACCAGGACTTATAGACATTGCAAATGCACGCCAGATGCATGTATCACCTTGTGCATCTGACTTTATGTGGACACTGGGGAATCAAACCTGGGTCCTTAGGCTTTGCAGGCAGGCACCTTAACACCTGGGCCATCTCTCCAGCCTGAGCTTGTCCCTTTTTAAGGCCTTTTGTTATGTGGGAAGTTATGTTGGTGCAATGACAAAACTTCAGTTACATTATTATGCAGGCTGTCCTAAATCTCAAAGAACAAGTGGGCATACCAAAATAAGAAGCTTGGTGCTGGAGAGATGACCCAGGGCACTTGCCTGCAAAACCTAACAACCTGGCTTCATTTCCTCAGTACTCATGTAAAGACTGATTCACAAAGTGACACATGTATTTGGAGTTTGCAGTGGTTAGGGGTGCTGGAGCACCCATACTCTCTGCCTCTGTTGGTTTGTATCTCTCTGCTTGCAAATAAATAAGTCAATTTTAAAAAATGGGGGGATTTCAAGATAGGCTCTTGCTCTAGCCCAGGCTGACCTGGAATTTACTGTGTATTCTCAGGTTGGCCTCACAGCCAACTCACAGCAATCCTCCTTCCCCAGCCTCCCAGTGCTAGGAATAAAGGCATGTGCCACTTTGCCTGGCTAAAAAGCCTCCAACTTAAGATGCTTGAGTTATGGGCTAAAGAGATGGCTTTAGTGGTTAAGGCACTTGGCCTTTGAAGCCTAAGGACCTATGTTCGACTCTCCAGATCCCACGAAAGCCAGGTGCACAAAGGTGACGCAAGCGCAAGGTCACACATGCCCACTACGTGGTACAAGTGTCTGGCATTCGATTTCAGTGGCTGAGGTCTTGACTCACAAATTCTCTCTCTCTCTCTCTTTCTAAAAAAAAAAAAAATAATAAATGGGGCTGGAGAGATGGCTTAGCAGTTAAGGCATCTGCCTGCAAAGCCAAAAGATACTGGTTCAAATCTCCAGGACCCACGTAAGCCAGATACACAAGGGGGTGCATTCATCTGGAGTCCTTTGCCGTTGCTGGATGCCCTGGCATGCCCATTCTCTCTCTCCCCTCCTTTCTCTATCTCAAATAAATAAATAAAATATATTTTATTTTAAATTTTATTTATTTATTTGAGAGCGACAGACACAGAGAGAAAGACAGATAGAAGGAAAGAGAAAGAATGGGCACGCCAGGGCTTCCAGCCTCTGCAAACGAACTCCAGACACGTGCGCCCCCTTGTGCATCTGGCTAACGTGGGACCTGGGGAACCGAGCCTCGAACCGGGGTCCTTAGGCTTCACAGGCAAGCGCTTAACCGCTAAGCCATCTCTCCAGCCCTAAAATATATTTTAAAATAAATAAATAAATAAATAAAAGCAAGAGGCTTGAGTCACATACTGTTTATGAAATCAAAACATACAGTGAGCCAGGCTTGGTGGCACACATCTTTAATCCCAGCACTTGGGAGGCAGAGGTAGGAGGATCACTGGGAGTTCAAGGCCACCCTAAGATTACATAGTGAACTCCAGGTTAGCCTGGGTTAGAGCAAGACCCTACCTTGAAAGACCAAATAAAACAAAACAAAACAAACAAACAAAAAAAAAAAACAGTGAAAGGCTAGGGGAATGAAATAGCCTAATTATAAAAGTGTATAGGGAAGGTAGAAGGATGATGCTACTTAAATCCCAGGTTATTCAACATTTGAATGTCCTACACATCTCTATTGATTTGACATTCTCTACCAATGCAGCACAGTTGAGGTTTAAGCAGTGGGATCATAGAAAGCGCCCTGTGTCAGAGACATAGACTTGTTCCATCAGAAGTATTCAGGAGAGACAAGCACTCTTGGCCTTTATGTGACTTAAACTCCTCTTCTGAATAACTTTGGTTTTTCTTTCTCCTTCGTTTTTCCCGCAAGGTAAGGTCTCATACTAGCCCAAGCTGACCTGTACCTCACTCTCTAGTACCATCATGCCCAGCTTCAACTTTTTTTTTTTTTTTGAGGTAGGGTCTCACTCTAGCCCAAGCTGACCTGGAACTAATTTTGTAGTCTCAGGGTGGCCTCGAACTCATGGTGATCCTCCTACCTCTGCCTCCCGAGTGCTGGGATTAAAGGTGTGCGCCACCACGTCCAGCTTCAACTATTTTTTTTTTTTAAGATTTTGTTTATTTATTTATTTACTAGAGACCGACAGAGGGAGAGGGAGAGGGAGAGAGAGAATGGGCATACCAGGGCCTCTAGCCATTGCAAATGAACTTCAGATGCATGTGCCACCATGTTCAACTGGTTTATGTGGGACCTGGAGAGTCAAACCTGGGTCCTTAGGTTTCACAGGCATGTCTCTTAACTGCTAAGCCATCTCTCCAGCCCATCAACTATTTTTTTTTTAACTACAATCTTTTTTTTTTTTTCGAGGTAGGGTCTCACTCCAGCCCATACTGACCTGGAATTCACTATGGAGTCTCAGGGTGGCCTCGAACTCACGGCAATCCTCCTACCTCTGCCTCCCAAGTGCTGAGATTAAAGGCGTGCGCCACCACGCCTGGCTTTTAACTACAATCTTATGTGTTTGGAGCAGAGAACATATGAACCAAAACAGTTATTACCACTAAGTGGTTAAGATTTCATAAATATTAAAGACTCATGTATATTTGTTCTATCATAAGTATTAACTGTCTCATATATATTTAAATTGTTATCAATATTTAGTGTCTAGGTGTCACATGTATATTTATGAATCTGACTTTTAGTTTTGTTTTATCCTCTTTGAATGTCATTTTATTGGACTCTGCTTGCTACTTATCATATCAAAGAGTTAGCTGGGCATGGTGGCACACACCTTTAATCCCAGCGCTCGGGAGGCAGAGGTAGGAGGATTATTGTGAGTTTGAGGCCACTCTGAGACTGTATAGTGAACAGGTCAGCCTGGGCTAGAGGGAAACACTACTTCAAAAAGCCAAACAAACATACAAACAAACAAAAACAACAAAGAGTTGCCTATTTTCCAGATCTTTTTATCTTTTTTTGGTGAGAGGAGGGTTGAGGTAGGCTCTCGCTCTAGCTCAGGTTGACCTGGAATGCACTATGTAGTCTCAGGGTGACCTCAAACTCACAACAATCTTCCTACCTATACCTCCCGAGTGCTGGGATTAAAAGTGTGTGCCACCATGCTGGTTCAAAATATATTTATTTGCTTATTTATTTATTTATGAGAGACAGAATGGGCATTCTGGGGCCTCCAGTCACTGCAAACAAACTCTAGATTCATGTGTTACTTTGTGCTTCTGGCTTATCGGGGTCCTGGGGAGCTGAACCTGGGTCCTTTGGCTTTGCAGGCAAGTGCCTTAACTGCTGAATCATCTCTCCAGCCCTCTTTGTAAATTATTTTTTCATTCTTTGTAAATTCTTGACAAGAACATGTCTAATAACAGCAGGCCTGGTTTAGAATCTTTGTATTTCTTTTATTTTCCCTAGATGGATGAAGTTCTCACACAGAATGGAATCGGAATGTAGTAACTTAATAGTGTACAGCCAGTACTGGCTACCTGGGCAACCAGCCAAGGAAGACTTCCTGAATTCAGGTGAATTTAGGTAATTCTTTCAGCTTGCATTGACAGACTGTTAGTTTTCCTAGAATAGCAAGAACAAACATGTTCCAAACAAACATTGGTCATTTTTCTCTACTAGGGTTGCTACGTGGTCAGCATTAGACAAAAATAACAATAACAAGAGCTGGAAGGCTCCTCCCTGTTGAGCAGCTGCCAGGATACTGGAAAGAGCTATGCACCTGCTGGAGGAGGAAAGTCATCATCAGTGTTAACCAGCAGTGGATCCTGCAAGCTTTATGGCTGGCCAGCCAGGCCTAATGTACCAGCTGGTACAATGGTGGCATGTCTGTTATGGGGGAAACCAATTGCTCTCTGATTAAACTGGAGACCATCTGCTGGGAATTCCTGCTGGTACTTAAATCCTAATCAAAAGCCTATGGCTTGGGAGATCATAAGCCCTAGGGGCTCTTACATTCATTCCATCATCTCTTCTGCAGTGGTGCCTGAGCCTTGGAGGGTGTGATAGAGACATCTCACTTAGTGTTGAACACTCCACTGTCACTTCTCAGCACTATGACGAGTTTTGAGTCACCTCCAGTGGTCACCACCATCTGAAGAGAGAAGCTTCTCTAACTGACAGAGAGTACAGTTAACATATGGACATAGGGTTGGGGAGATTGCTCAGTGGTTAATGGTACTTGCTTACAAAGCCTTATGACCTGAGTTCAATTCCCCAGTCCCTACATAAAATCAGATGCACAAAGTGGTACAAGTGTCTGGAGTTTGTTTGCAGTGGCACTAGACCCTGGTATTCTCTCTTTCTCTCTCCTTGCAAATAAATAAAAAATAAAAACAAAAAAATAATGGACATAAACGTAAGCACTTGAGGACCACTTGTTGAGTGTAATATATGTATGCTTAGGCAGACAAGAATAGCATTTCCCCCCTATGGCTTATGAACCCCTGTCCCCAGTCATAGGCTTTTTTTGCTTTTGATTTTTCTAGGTAGGGTCTTGCTCTAGCCCAGGCTGACCTGGAATTTACTATATATTCTCAGGCTGGCCTTGAACTCCCAGCAATTCTTCTTCCCCTGCCTTCCTAGCGCTGGGATTAAAGGTGTGTGCCACCACACCCAGTTCAGGCTTTTGATTTAGTGTTTAGTACCAGGCAAGAATTCCCTCCTTCTATTTTATTTTATTTATTTGTTTGTTTTTTGGTTTCTTAAGGTAGGGTCTCACTCTAGCTCAGGCTGACCTGGAATTTACTATGTAGTCTCAGGGTGGCCACGAACTCACAGTGATCCTCCTACCTCTGCCTCCCGAGAGGAGTGCTGGAATTAAAGGTGTGCACCACCATACGCGGCCCTCCTTCTAGTTTGTTTTCTACTCATTGTCATTCCCAATATCAAGCAAACTCTTTTTCTACTACCCTGCTTGGGAAACCAGAAAAAGAAAGCTGTTAGAATTATATAGAATAGTTATGGGTGGAGGAGGTTCATCTGTATCTGATGAAACAGCATGAAATTGGAGCTGGGGTGTGGCTCAGCGGTAGAACCCTTACCCAGCATGTATGAGCCTCTGGGTTCCATCCCAACACTGAAAAAAAAAAAAAAAAAAAGCCAGAGGCCAGCTGGAGATATGACTTAGTGGTTAAGGCATTTATCTGTAAATGCCAAAGGACTCAGGTTCGATTCTCCAGTATCCATTCTCTAGTACCTATGTAAAGCCAGCTACTCAAGGTGGTACATGGTACATTTGTATGGAATTCCATTTCCATTTGCCATGACTGGAGGTGGCAGGGTCTCACTCAAGCTCAGGCTGTCCTGGAATTCACTATGTAGTCTCAGGGTGGCCTCTAACTCTTGGAGATCCTCCTGTCTCTGCTTCCCAAGTGCTGGTATTAAAGGCATATGTTACCATGCCTGGCTTAATATTTGGCTTTTTTTCAAAATATTTTTATTTAGTTATTTGACAGAGAAAGAGGAAGGAAGAGAGAAAGAGAGAGAGAATGGGCTTGCCAGGGTCTCCAGCCACTGCAAATAAACTCCAGACATATGTGCCCCCTTGTATATCTGGCTAACATGGGTCCTGGGGAATCGAACCTGGGTCCTTTGGCTTTGCAGGCAAATGCCTTAACTGCTAAGCCATCCCTCCAGCCCATGTTTGGTTTTCTGAGGTAGGGTCTCACTCTAGCCCAAGTGATCTAGGACTCACTCTGTAGTCCCAGGCTGGCCTTAAACTCACAGAGATTTGCCTACATCAGTCTTTCTAGTTCTGGTACTAAACCTGGCTTTTTGTTGTTGTTGTTTTGCTTTGTTTTCAAGGAAGAAAGGTTTTGGTTTGGCTTACAGTTTTCCATTATGGTGAGGAATGCATGGCAAGAAGAGGGTTAGGCTGCTGGTGACACTGTACCTATAATCAGGAAGCAGAGAGACATGAATCTTGGTGACTTCATTTTTCATTTAACCTGCTATTAAGGTCTGTTCAGTCCACTTCTATGTTAGACAATTGAAAAGCGGCCTTCAAATAAGTGAGGCTTTAATTTTCATAAGCTAAGGGTGCATAATATATTTAAAACTTTTTACTTGGGAGGTAGAGGTAAGAGGATCGCTGTATGAGGCCAGCCTGAGACTATATATAGTGAATTCTAGGTCAGCCTGGGCCAGAGCGAGACCCTTCCTCAAAAAAAAAAAAAAAAAAAAAAAATTCTGCCATGCGTGGTGGTGCACATCTTTAATCCTAGCACTTGGGAGGCAGATGTAGGAGGATCACCATTAGTTCAAGGCCACCCTGAGATTACATGGTGAATTCCAAATAAGCCTGGGCTTATGGAAGACTCTACCTAAAAAAAAAACACAAAAAAACAAGAAACAAAAAACAAAATCATATCAAAGCCCAACATGATGGCACACACCTTTAATCCCAGCACTTGGTAGGCAGAGGGAGGAGAATCACCATGCATTTGAGGCCACCCTGAAATGACAGTAAATTCCAGGTCAGCCTGCCCGGGCTACAGTGAGACCCTATCTCAAAAACTTTTTTAAAAAAATAGGGCTGGAGAGATGGCTTAGCAGTTAAGGTATTTGTTTGTGAAGCCTACGGACCCAGGTTTGATTCCCCAGTACCTACATAAGGCAGATGTACAAGGTGGCACATGCATCTAGAGTTTTCAGTGGCTGGAGGCCTCTCTCTCTCTCTCCCTCCCTCCCTCCCTATGTCTTTCTGTCTCTCAAATAAATAAATAAAAACAAAATCCCCAAAATAAAAAATAAATAATCTTCCCTTCCAAATTTGCATTCGAACTTGTGTCTTTCAGCAATATGTGGCAGTACACCGCTGTCTTCATTGATAGATAACAAAGTAGGCTTTGGCCTTCCTGTAGTTTCTCTGTGTTTTCTTTTATTTTTTTTCTGTGTTTTCTTACCACTGAATTGTAGTTATACCCCAGAAGCTCTGACCACATTTAGCCCAAGAACAAGGAACTGTCCTGGCTGTCCAGTTTCTAGGGCATTCATGCAAGTCCTTTAAGTAAACTTAAGCCCAAAAGTCTGATATTGCAATTCACATCTTGTCTCATACTCATCCTTTCTTCTTTTCTTTCATTTGTTTATTTATTTGAGAGATAGAAAGATGCAGAGAGACAGAGACAGAGAGAGACAGACAATGGGCATGCCAGGACAAACAAACTCCAGACACATGCGCCACCTTGTGCATCTGGTTTTACATGTGTACTAAGGGATTGAACCTTGGTCCTTAGGCTTTGCAAGCAAGTGCCTTATCTGCTGAGCCATCTCTCTAGCCCTTTTTCTTTTCTTGTTTGTTTTTTTCGGGGTAGGGTCTCACTCTAACTGAGGCTGACCTGGAATTCGCTATGTAACTCAGAGATGACCTCAAACTCATGGCGATCCCCCTACCTCTGCCTCCTGAGGGCTTGTTTTTGTTTTTTTCAATGTAGCTCAGGCTGACCTGGAATTCACTATGTAGTCTTAGGCTGGCCTTTAACTCATGGCAATACCCCTACCTCTGTCTCCCAAGTGCTGGTGTGCCACACCTGGCTTTTTTCCTTTTTCCTTTTTTTCTTAAGCTTTGAAGATTGCTGAAATGTCAGGAGGTTGGTTAGGGGTGAGTAAGGAAGTGTGGAATGTTTTTAATCCTACACTTAATGCTCTTGGTAATACTAGAAAAACAACAGAGCCATGGGTTCAGTTATGTTCTTGGCTAACACAGCCTACCCTGACTTAAGTGCTCCTCGGGTTGAGGGAAAAAAAAAACAAAAACAAAAACTAGACTGACAGTAAATACAACCTGAGCCACTGATGTGACCTGGCTGCCAAACCAAGCAAATGTGATCTGAAGTGACATTAATAGAAGGCTACTGGCTGGCACAAGGAAGGTTATGGTTCTAGGGTACACTCTGTTGTGATCAGCTCGCACCTGGAGGATGGTGTTTTGTTTTGTGTTTTAAAATAGTTTTTTGTTTATTTTTATTTATTTATTTGAGAGCAACAGACAAAGAGGCACATATATGTATATGTATGTATGTGTATACATATATGTGTATATATATATATACACACACACACATACATACATACATACATACAAACAGAGAGAGAGAGAGAGAGAGAGAATGGGTATGCCAGGGCCTCCAGCCATTGCAAATGAACTCCAGATGCACGCACCACCTTGTGCATCTGGCTTACTTGGGTCCTGGGGAATTGAGCCTTGAACCAGGATCCTTAGGCATCACAGGCAAGTGCTTAACCACTAAGCCATCTCTCCAGCCCTGTTCTGTGTTTTTTATTCTTTTTATTTTTTTTCTTTACTGAATTGGCTTTATTTCTCTTGAAAATTCACTCAATTATATTTGAGGACATGTGTATCTGGGCAACATTTTCCATGATGGCAATCTACTTTTTCTGTTCTTTTGCCAATGTTGTACCATCCCAATAGAGTGCATTTATGGATTCAAAATGAAAAATGCCATCCTTTGAGTGTTGCTGCTCTTCAACTTTGTGTCAACTATTACCAGTTTTTTGTCATCCTATATTAATCTTCTTTAAAAATTTTTATTAGCATTTTCATTTTTTTTTTTGGTTCATTTATTTATTTATTTATTTATTTGAGAGTGACAGAGAAAGAGAAAGAGGCAGACAGTGAGAGAGAGAATGGGCATGCCAGGGCTTTCAGCCACTGCAAACGAACTCCAGACGTGTGCGCCCCCTTGTGCATCTGGCTAATGTGGGTCCTGGGGAATCAAGCCTCGAACCGGAGTCCTTAGACTTCACAGGCAAGCGCTTAACCGCTAAGCCATCTCTCCAGCCCGAGCATTTTCCATGATTATAAAAAAATATCCCATGTTAATTCCCCCCCATACTTTCTCCTTTGAAATTCCATTCTCCATCATATTACCTCCCCTATATTAATCTTAAAATGAGGCTTTCTATCCAGAACACAAGTTGCTAAGATCTTGGATAGATTTGTCTTGAATCTAAACAAGTTGAGAGAAAAAAAAAAAAAAAGCCAAACAAACATCTAAATGATGTTGAGTTTCCATATCAAGAACATGAACTATCTATTCAGATTTTTTTTCTTTCTTTTGGTTTTTCTAGGTAGGGTCTCACCCTAGCCCAGACTGACCTGGAATTCACTATAGAGTCTCAGGGTGGCCTCGAACTCATGGCAATCCTCTATCTCTGCCTCCCAAGTGCTGGGATTAAAAGTGTGTGCCACCACACCCAGTTTATTCAGATCTTCTTTGAGTTCTCTTATCAGTGTTTAGAACTTTGTTTTCATAATATCCACATGCTACATAGTTTATTTGATTTTTACTTAAGCATTTCTCTTGTCCTGGTACTGATTTCCATGCTGTTTGTTATTAACTAAAATATCCATTTGAGGGATGGAGAGATGGCTTAGCAGTTAAGGCAATTGCCTGCAGAGCCAAAGGACCTTGGTTTGACTCCTCTGGACCCATGTAAGCCAGATACACAAGGTGGTGCATGTGTCTGGAGTTCATTTACAGTGGCTGGAGGCCCTGGTGTGCCCATTCTCTCTCTGTGTGTCTGACTCTTTCTCTCTCAAATAAATACATTATTTAAAAAATACAGCTGATGGTGAGGATGTAGAGAAGTAGGAACACTCATCCACATATGGTGGGAATATAGGATGGTACAACCACTTTGGAAAGCAATATGGAGACTCCCGAAAAAGCTGACTATAGAGATACCAACAGGCCCAGTTATTCCCTTACTGGGCATCTACCCTAAAACCTTGAAACCACAGGCCAGAGAGATTTGCTCAACCATGTTTGTAGCAGCTAAATTCGTAATAGCTAAGAGCTGGAATCAACCCAGATGTCCATCACTAGAAGAATGGATAACTAAGATGTGGTATATCTACACAATGGAATTCTATACAGCAGTAAGAAAAAATGACACAAAGAAGTTTGAGGAAAAATGTTTGGAGGAAGGAATGTATATATATATTATATATACATACATATATATATAGATACATACATACATACATACACACACACACACACACACACACACATATACATACATACATACATACATACAGACAGACAGAGAGAGAGAGAGAGAGAGAGAGAGAGAGAGAGAAAGAGAGAATGGGCATGCCAGGGCTTCCAGCCACTGCAAACTATGTATGTATATATGTATGTATCTTAAAAAAAGAGGGCTGGAGAAATGGCTTAACAGTTAAGGCATTTGTCTGCAAAGCCAAAGGACTCAGGATCAATTCCCCAGGATCCACGTTGGCCAGATGCACAAGGGGGTGCACACGTCTGGAGTTCATTTGCAGTGGCTGGAGCCCTAGCATTCTCTCTGTCAATTAAATAAAATAATAATAATAAAGACATTTAAAGCCAGGCATAACGGTGTGCTCCTTGAATCCCAGCACTCGGGAGGCAGTGGTGGTAGGATCACTGAGTTTGAGGACAGTCTGGGACTACAGAGTGAACTCTAGGGCAGCCTGAGTTAGAGTAAGACCCTACCTGGCTGGGAGGGAGGTGCCCCATATCCCATGTAAGCCAGATGCGCATAGTCGCGCTTGCATCTGAAGTGTGTTGACAGTGACTAGAGGCCTTGGCATGCCCATTTTTTCTTTCATAAATAAATAAATAAAATATATTTATTAAAGCATGTAAAAATAAAATAGGGAGCTGAAGATATGGCTCAGCAGTTAAAGGCACTTGCTTGAAAATCATTGTGGTCCAGGTTGAATGCCCTAGTACCCAATGTAAAGCCAGATGCACAAAGTGGCACATGCATTTGGAGCTCATCTGCAGTGGCAGGAAGCCCTAGTGTGCCCATTTTCTCCCCACTTCTTTTTTTTTTTTTTTTAACCCTGAGGTAGGGGCTCTTACATTCTTTCCGCCACCTCTTCCGCAATGGACCCTGACCCTTGAAAGGTGTGCTGTTCTGTGTTTTAAAAGTGATGTTGACAATTTGGGACAGTTTGTCCACGTTGGGTGATAGGATGATAAATTGCCTAGAATCCTTTGAGGAACAGTTCGAGGAACTGAGTTAGTTTACCTTGGAAACTGGAAGATAGGAAGGTGTGGAATAATTATTTTGAAACATTCACAGGGCTATCAGTTAGAAGAGTTGGGCTTTTCAGTGTAAGCCCAGCTAATACAAATTTGACTGATGGGTGTACATTGTCTCCATGTAAAGAAGGCTTTTTTAGCCCTTATGAACATCCAGAAAACAGCAGCTCTGAAAGGTAGTGACAACTTTAATAGCTGGTGTATGTACATACTAGAAAAAAGGTTATGCTGGTCCTGGTGGCACATGCCTTTAATACCAACACTGGAGAGGCAGAGGTAGGAAGATTCAAAAAAAAAAAAAAAAAGTAAAAAAGAAAGAAAGAAAAGAGGAAAAGAGGAAAAGAGGTTAGCTGACCCAGTATCAAAATCTCTCTCTTTCTCTAATATATAAAAAATAGGACTGGGGGAAGGGAAGGAGAGTATTACCATGGGATATTTTTTATAATCATGGAAAATGTTAATAAAAATTGAGAAAGAGAAGAAAAAAAACTTTACAGAACACCAAAAAAAAAAAAAAAAAGAAAGAAAGAAAGAAAGAAAAACCAAACAAAAAACAAAGGCAAAAACAAAAAAATAAAAATAAAAAGGGGGCTGGAGAGATGGCTTAGCGGTCAAGCACTGCCTGTGACGCCTAATGACCCCAGTTTGAGGCTCATATTCCCCAGGACCCACATAAGCCAGATGCACAAGGTGGTGCATGCATCTGCAGTTCGTTTACAATGAATGGCTGGAGACCCTGGTGCACCCATTCTCTCTCTATCTGCCTCTTTCTCTGTCACTCTCAAATAAATAATTAATTAATAAACAACAAAATATTAAAAAAAAATAGGACTGGAGAGAGATGGTTTAGAAGTTAAGGTGCTTGTCTGCCAAGCCTAAGGACTGAGGTTCAATTTCCCAGTACCCATTTAAGCCAGATGCACAAGGTGGTGCATACGTCTGGAGTTCATTTGCAGCGTCTGGAGGCCCTGGCATGCCCATTCACTCTCTCTTTCAGTCTCTAACAAATAAATTAAAAAGAGAGAGAGAGAGGATGTGATCCAAGATGCTGTCAGATTCAAAAGTTATAATGATGAACCTTGTGGTGATTGCAATGTAAAATTTCCCCATAGTGTTTTGATTAAACTTCCTACTTAGTTCCCAGCTAATGGAGCCACTGGGAGGTAGGGCCTTGCTGCTGGAGGAAATGTGTGTCCCTGGGAGCTGACCTTGATGTTGATTTACCCAGTCCACTGGGTGTTCAGGGCTAGCTCACTGTGGCTACTTCCTCCCAGATGATATGATAAGACTTGATGCCCAAGCTGTCTGCTCTGCCATGCTTTCCCTGCCTTGATGAAACTTCTCCTCAAAAGTGTAAAGTGAGCCAGGCATGGGGGTGCATGCACACCTTTAATCACAGCACTCTGGAGGCAGAGGTAGGAAGATCTCTGTGAGTTTGAGGCCAACCTGAGACTACATAGTGAATTCCAGGTCAGCCTAGTCTAGAGTGAGACTCTACCTCGAAAAACAAGCAAACAAACAAACAAAAAAGAAGCTGCTTTTTTTTTTTTCCAAGTGACTGTAAGATCATTTTATTGTCTTTGTAGCAAAATTGGCTTAGAACTGCATCACTTGGCCCCTTTTCTCTTATCTCCTTCAAGTTCAAAATGGGTGCATCTCTTTTACAAGTAGAATGTAGGCTTAGTCCATCCCCCATAGCCACTCTACTTCCTGTCATAACACTGTTTTCCCTGGGCATACAGAGAATCCTTTCCCTTTTTATACTGGGTCACTTTGTGGGGCTGATGCTGAGCTTCTTGCAGAAACTCTGGCCAGTTTTAGGGACATTCACCATATTGGCAGGAGTGCTATCAGCATGGAAAGCACAAGAAGCTTTTCTAATCAAAGGTGAGAGTGGTGCCGGAGAGATGGCTGGGTGGTTAAGATGCTTGCCTGTGAAGCCTATGGACCTACATTCAATTCCCCAATACCCATGTAGAGCCAGATGCACAAGTGTATGGAGTTTGTTTGAAGTGGCAGGAAGCTCTGGTGTGTGCTCGTTCTGCTTCTTTTTACTGTTTTTCTCAAATAATAATTTTTTAAACCCTTGATACTTTGTATGCTTTATTTCTCATCTCAACATGTTGATTTCAGAGTATCTGAGTATTGGGACAAGATTTACCTAAATCAAATATTATAAGACAACATTTCAAACAATGGTAGTTTGTGTTCACAGGTTAAAGAACTAGCTCCATGGAACAACTGGCCACTAAAGACCATTAATCAATAATGACATAGTAATATCCAAATGTGTGCATTGTGATAGTTTCTCTTTTTCCAATCCTCAGTGAAGTGTTAGTAATGATCACTTTTTTTTTTTTGAAGGTAGGGTCTCACTCTAGCCCAGGCTGACATGTAATTCACTCTGTAGTCTCAGGGTGAACTCAAACTCACAGCGATCCTCCTACCTCTGTTTCCCGAGTGCTGGGATTAAAGGCGTGTGCCACCACGCCCGGCTTCCCTAACCCATATTCTATTGTAGTATTATTGTGTTCCTCAAGTACTTTCGCTGAATAAATCCTAATCAGTGGTACCTTTCTGTACCAACAATCAGTAGCAATCCAACAGAACAAGTGCCTCCTGGGAGCCCAGGTTAGTGCTGACCTCTAACAATGCAAAGTCACCTTTGCTCAGAGAGCATGGTCCAGAGGTTGCTGGGAAGGCCAGCTCACTCCACTTGGGGCCTAGAGATGTATGAGTGTTGAGTGAGTCAGCCAGATTAATAAAGGTGGGAAGGGCTCTGGTTGAAAAGGAACAGAGGAGACAAAGTACAAATCTGTGAATCAGCAGATGGCAGAAGTGAACATTGAGTCTGCTTGGGAGTTGTCCTAAATACTGGGCTAATCATTCCGCCTCTCAGACACTCAATTTCCTTACCTGTAACGTAACCAGGCATGGTGATCCACACCTCTAATCCCAGCACCTTAGGAGACCGAGGCAAGGGGATTGCAAGTTGGAGGCCAGTTTAGACTACACAGGGAGACCCTATTCTATCTCAGACAAAACAGACAAACCAAATCATGGCAAGCAAATATGATGTAGAGAAATGGGCTGAAGAGATGGCTCATCAGTTAAAAGTGCTTGTTTGCAAAGCCTAATGGCCTGGGTTTGGTTTGGTATCCATGGTAAAGCCAGATGCACAACGTAGTGCATGCATCTGGAGCTCGTGTGCTGTGGCAAGAGGCTCTATCACACCCATACTCTTTCCATCTGCATTCTTTCTCTAAAATAAATAAATGAAATATATACATATATTTCATTTACATATATAAATAAATATATATGTATATGTATAGGTATATGTATGTGTATATATATATATATATATATAGAGAGAGAGAGAGAGAGAGTGTGTGTGTGTGTGTGTGTGTGTGCCAGGACCTTCTGCCACTGCAAAAGAATTCAGGATGCATGCGCCACCTCGTGCATCTGGCTTAACATGAGTCTTGAGGAATCGAAAGCCTGAAGGCAAGCCCCTTAACCACTAAGCCATCTCCCCAGGCCTGAACATATGTGTGTGTGTGTGTGTATGTATGTATGTGTGTGTGTATATATATATATATATATATATTTGTATTTATATATATATATATTTTTTTTGAGGTAGGTTCTTACTGTAACCCAGGCTGCCCTGGCACTCACTCTGTAGACCCAGACTAGCCTCACAGCGATCCTCCCCTTCTGTCTTACGCGCTCCGAGGCGTGGCTGGAAGGATGGCTTGGTGGTTATGGCATTTGCCTGCAAAGCCAAAGAACCTAGGTTCGATTCCCCAGGACCCAAGTTGGCCAGATGCACAAGAGGTCTCACGCATCTGGAGTTCGTTTGCAGGAGGCCCTAGTACGCCTATTCTCTGTGTCTCTCTCTCTCCCTCTTTCTTTGTCAAATAAATAAAATAAATAAAAATTAAAAAAAAAAAGATCTCTAAGGGGGCTGATAGAAAGGCTTAGCGGTTAAGGCACTTGTCTGCGAAGCCTAAGGACCCAGGTTCTAATTCCCCAGTACCCACATAAGCCAGATGCAGAAGGTGGCACAAGCGTCTGTACTTCGTGTGTAGTGTCTGGAGGCCTTGGCGCGCCCATTCTCCGTCTGTATGCCTCTTTCTCTCTCTCTGAAACAAATAAATAAAATATGTATATAATTGTTAGAGAGCTCTAAGTCAAGCAGGGGAGGTAAGTCTGGATGCTGAAGGGGGAAAAGCGAGCCTAGGACACCCGAGCGCAGCAAAGCGGCGCTGCCAAGTCACGTGACACCAGGCCCCGCCCCTCTCCTCGCCGGCGCGTCTGGAGCGGCTGCGGCAGCCCCTGGTGCGCATGCGTCCAGTTCGCCCACCAGCCCGCTCTGCGGCGCGGTCCGGAGGAGCACGGCGAACGGCGGGCTCGGGGTGGGGGACGGCCGATGGCTCTGGCGGGTCCAGCGGTCTTGGGACCTGGTTCCAGCGGGTCTTCTGTGGACGAGACCGTGGCTGCGGCCGAGGGTCGCGAGACGTCGGGCCTTGCGGCTCCGGAAGACGATGAAGAAGAGGAGGATGGCCGCCGCGGCCGGGGCCTGCTACGTTGGGACGGCTTCTCGGCCTGGCTGCACTGCGTGTGTGTGGTGGGCTTCGATCTGGAGCTGGGCCAGGCGGTGGAGGTGAGGCCCCGGCCCCCGCATCCCGTCTCCGTCCATCCTCGTGCTCCCGGCCGAGCCCGTCTGTGGACGGCGGGGCGGCGCATCCGGGCGTGGCCGGCCGTCCCCCCTCCGAGGCCCGGTCCACCGGCCCTTCCCCTGGGAGGGTCTTGGGGCTGTGGCTTAGGGGTGAAAAGTTCCTCTAGGCCCCTCCTATAATACTTGTTGACGTTCGTTTTAAAAAAAAAGAAAGGAAGAAAATCCGAGCCCCGCGCCCTCCTTTAATCCCAGCATTTGGCACTTGGGCAGCAGAGGCTGTGAGTTGGAGGCCGCCCTGAGACTACAAAGTGAATTCCATGTCAGCCTGAGCTCGAGCGAGACCCTACCTCAACCTTCACATTCCCCATCCTCCTACCCTCCCCTCCCAAATTCAGCAACACAGGAATAACTGACAGTTTTAGCAGCCACCCACAAAAGGCTGCCCCGCACAGGATGTTTGTGACTTTTTCAAGGAAGGGAAACAATAAATACTTCTGACATGGTGAACTAGAATAGCCAGGCATGCACATCCAAGGGGTTAGGCTCCGTCTGTTGTGTCCATTGCTGTCTGAGCCAAAGTGCTTATCTTAGCCTTCGTTTTTTTTTTTTTTCCTTCTTTTGTTCCCCATTTCTGGGTAGTGTGTAGTGGGCCCTCACACCTTGTTAGGGAAAGAATATCTCAGGCCTTTTGAATGCTAGGCAAGGGTTCTACCACTGAGCTACATTCTCAGTTCCTGGTGCTTATTTATTTATTTGACAGAGAGAGAGAGAGAGAGAGAGAGAGAGAGAGGGAGAGAAAGAATGGGCACGCCAGGGCCTCCAGCCATTGCAAACGAACTCTATATGTGTGTGCCCCCTTGTGTATCTGACTAACTTGTGTGTGTGTCCTGGGGAATTGAACCTAGGTCCTTTGGCTTTGCAGATAAAGCCATTCCTCCAGCCCTTATATATTTATTTAAAGTATTTTTATTTATTACACACACAGAGAGAGAGAGAGAGAGAGAGAGAATATGGGCATGCAAGGGCCTTCAGTCACTGCAAACAAACTCCAGATGCATGCACCACCTTGTGCATCTGCCTTGCATGGGTACTGGGAACTCCAACGTGGGTCCGCAGGCTTCACAGGCAATAACCTTAACCACTAAGCCATCTCTCCATCCCATTTATTTATTTTAGAGAGAAGAGTCAGTGAGAGAAAGAAAATGGGCATGCCAGGGCCTTCTGCCACAGCAAATGAATTCCAGATGCATGTCCCATTTTGTTCATCTAGCCTTGGTATTGGGGAATTGAACCCAAGCTAGTAGGCTTTGGCAAGCAAGCAACTTTCACCACTGAGCTATTGGCCAAGTCTTCTCCTGTTGCTTCTTAATTTTCTTTCTTTCTTTCTTTCTTTCTTTCTTTCTTTCTTTCTTTCTTTCTTTCTTTCTTTCTCTCTTTCTCTCTTTCTCTCTTTCTCTCTTTCTTTCTTTTTTGAGGCAAGCCCAACAGACTGGCTTTTTTTTTTTTTTTTAACAGAGTGAGAGAGAGAGAATATTAGTGCTCCAGGGCTTCCAGCCACTGTAATTGAGCTCCAGACGTCTTGCACACATGTATGATCTTGCACATGCATCACCTGCTTCTGGCTTACATGGGATCTGGGGAGTCGAACATGGGTCCTTAGGCATTGCAGGCAAATGCCTTGACCACTAAGCCATTTCATACCCACACACACATACATATATAAAATACTGACTTCCTTCTTTTATTTATTTATTTATAGAGAGAGAGTGAGAGAAAGAGTGAGTATGCATGTGTCAGGACTGCTAGCCACTGCAAATGAACTCCAGATGCATCTAGTGCATCTAGATCCACCTTGTGCATTTGGCTTTGTGAGGGCACTGGGGAATTGAACCTGGGCTATACCTTAACTACTGAGCCATCTCTCCATTCCTTAATACTGCTTCTGAAACAGTTGACTGGAAAGTATATGTCAAGACAAGGAAAACTGTCAGTCTGTCAAGTTTTCCATCTTAACTTAAGGCTATTGAAATTTTTTTTTTTTTTTTTTTTGAGTTAGGGTCCAGCTCTAGCTCAGGCTGACTTGGAATTCACAGTGTAGTTTCATGGTGGCCTCGAACTCATGGCAATCTTCCTACTTCTGTCTCCCGTTTGAATTTTATTATCTTTTTTACATTGTTTAGGGTTCTTTTTGTTAACATAAGGATAATTGTTATTGGAATGATGTATATTTAGAAATTAGAAAAAATTTTCATTTGTATGGCAAGAGAGACAGAATGAGCTAGAGCCTCTTGCCAAGGCAAACTCCAGAAGCATGGACTACTTCGTGCATCTGGCTTTATGTGGGTACTGGGAAATTGAACTTGGGCTGGCAGGCTTTGCAAGCAAATACGTTTAACCACTGAGCCGTATTCCCAGACCTATTTTGAAAAATATATTTTTTGCTGGGTGTGGTGGTGCATGTCTTTAATCCCAGCACTCGGGAGGCAGAGGTAGGAGGATCACCGTGAGTTTGAGGCCACCCTGAGACTTCATAGTGAATTCCAGGTCAGCCTGGGCCATAGTGAGATAGTTACCTTGAAAAACAAAAAACAACAACAACAAAAAAAGTATATGTGTGTGTGTGTATCTTTATTTATTTATTTGAGAGAGAGAGAGAATGAATGGCCATTGCATATGAACTCTAGATCCATGTGCCACCTTGTGCATCTGGCTTACATGGGCCCTAGGAAAGTGAAACTGGGTCTTTATGATTCACAGGCAAGTGCCTTAACCACTAACCCATCTCTCCAGTGTCCCCCAGACCTATTTTTGTTGTTTTGGTGATAGTAACAGATTTTAATCACATCCTGACTTTGGTGACCTAAGTTGGCTAGGGAAGTTCTTAATCTTGGTTTTGTCATTGCATAGTTCTGGAAATTCTGAGTTTTCTCTAAGATATTAACATTATGCTAAATATGCATACAAATATAAAGAAGATGTGCTCTAGATTGAGACAAGCATTCACTGGAGAGCCACAGATCTCCATAGTTCATAGGACCAAGTGGAGTAACTGATGACTGATGAGTAAATATGTGAACATTTATTTCTTGTATAAATATCATCTTCAGGGCTGGAGAGATAGCTTAGTGGTTAAAGTGCTTGCCTATGAAGCCTAAGGACCCATGTTCTACTCTCCAGGTTCCATGTAAGTCAAATGCACAAAGTGATGCAGTGCACAAGGTTGCACATATGCACAAGATCACTTATACGTCTGGATAGAGGCCCTGGTATACCATTTCTGTCTCTCTGGCTCTCTCATATTAAAAAGAAAAGAAATATATTTATTAAAAAAATTTATTTATTTGAAGCTGGGCGTGGTAGCACATGCCTTTAATCCCAGCACTTGAAGGCAGAGGTGGGAGGATCACCATGAGTTTGAGGCCACCCTGAGACTCCATAGTGAGTTCCAGGTCAGCCTGGACTAGAGTGAGACCCTACCTCAAAAAACAACAACAAGCCGGGCGTGGTGGCGCATGCCTTTAATCCCAGCACTCGGGAGGCAGAGGTAGGAGGATCGTCATGAGTTCGAGGCCACCCTGAGACTACATAGTTAATTCCAGGTCAGCCTGAGCTAGAGTGAGACTCTACCTTGAAAAACCAAGAAAAAAAAAAAAAAAAAAACAACAACAAAATTATTTGGGCTTGAGGGATGGCTTAGCTGTTAAGGTACTTGTCCACAAAGCCAAAGGACCCAGGTTTGATTCTCCAGGACCATATAAGCCAGATGTACAAGGTGGCAAATGCGTCTGGAGTTTGTTTGCAGTGGCTGGAGGCCCTGGTGCACCCATTCTCTCTCTCTCTCTCTCTCCCCCCTTCTTTCTCTCTCAAATAAATAAAGATAAAATAATCAAAAAATTATTTATTTGATATATAGACAGAGACAGACAGAAAAACTTTGGCATGCCAGGGCCTCCTGCCACCATACAGAGATGAACTCTGGACACTGGCTTTTCAAGGGTACTGGGGAATCAAATCAGAGATGTAAAGTTTTACAAGCAAGAGCCATCTCTCTGCAACCATGAGCATTTTTTTTTTAATCTTGGAGGCAGTTAAGTTTGAAGACAGTTATCTGCAAACTGATTATCATCTACCTTGGCATGATAACCAGAAGTTACACATATAGCAAAATAAAATTTAACTGGAAAGCTTAAATTGTTATTTGATTGCTTTTTTTTCTCCTGGTTTTATGAAGTAGGATCTCACTCTAGCCCAGGCTGACCTGGAACTCACTGTGTAGTCTCAGGGTGGCCTTGAACTCATAGCAATCCTCCTACCTCTGCCTCCCGAGTGCTGGGATTAAAGGCGTGCACCATTACATCCCGCTGATTGCATTTTTAAAATATTTATTTGAGAGAGAAGAGGACAGAGAGAGAGAGTGGGTGTGCCAGGGCATAAAGTAAATGAACTCCAGATTCATGTTCCACCTTGTGCATGTGGCTTATGTGGGCCCTGGGGAATCAAACCTGGGTCCTTTGGCTTTGCAGGGAAATGACTTAACTACTAAGCCATCTCTCCAGCCCCTTATTGCATTTTAAAATAGATAAAGGAGATGTTTTTGGATTCTCATAATTTGAAACAACACTGTTTGGTGTTTGTTTTGTTTTATTGAAGGGCTTAACATAGCTGCAGTGTTAAAACAAATAGAAATCACTGAATGACTTTGAGTTTCATTCCTCATGGTATTTATTGCTGCACAGACTTCTTTAGGCAAGTATGGCTTAACTTACTTTTCAGAGGTAGGACCATTGCTGTAGGTTCAAGGCTAGCCTGGAACTATAGAACCAGAACCAATTCCAGGTCAGCTTGGGCTAGAGTGAGTCCCTACCTGGAAACAGGCACCAAAAAATCTCTTGAGCTAGGCATGGCATGGTGGTGCACACTGTTAGCCACAGCAGTTGGGAGGTTGAAGTAGGAGGATTGAGTTCAAGCCCAGCCTGGGGCTACACTGAGTTGCTGGTCAACCTGGACTAAAGAAGAAACCCTCTCTCTCAAAAAACACACAGAGCCAGGTGTGGTGGCTCATGCCTTTAATCCCAGCACTGGGGAGTTCAAGGCCACCCTGAGACTACATTGTGAATTCAAGGTCAGCCTGGACCACAGTGAAACCCTACCTCGACTCCCCCCCCAAAAAAAAACCCAACAACAAAATGAACTCTCCACTAGAAAAACAGCTTAAGACAGGATTATTTGTGCAATTTCATGGACTATTGTCTTCCACTCCATTCTTCCCAGATGAAGGTTCAATGATTCCTGAAAGGACTTGTCAGGTTTCCTTAATAAGGAAAGATAAAGATAATATATGAGATGCAAAAAGACTTAATTTTGCCATTTTTTTTCCTGAAGGAGAAATATCGACTATTTTGCCTTACTCCTTTCATAAAAAATTATTTATTTATTTGTAAGCAGAGAGGAGGAGGTTCCTGTGATGCAGGATTTTGGGGTTTAAGAGGGGTCCCCCAATGTATGAACCCCAAGTTTTGGATTATTGAGGGGAAAATGAAAAATTGTGGGTTTAGGAAACATGCTGTCATGTGGAAGCATAGTTTATAAGGTTCATTTAAGAGAAACAGATTTTTTGGGGGCGGGGGCTGGAGTAGAGCTGCAGACATGTGGACTTAAGAGAAACTGAGGGTTTTAAAGAGATTAGAGCAAAGCTGCTGACCTGTGCACAGTAGAATCTAGGAGCTTGTGTAGAGAAAGTTGGGAAGAACCCACACATCATAGATTCAGAAACCAGGATAAAATCATGCATGTAATCAAAGAGAGAAGTTATTCCAAACTATAAAGCACAGACAAACAAATGGTTTGCTCCTTTCCCCCCAGCCAGGCTGGGTGAGGGGGAAGCTGGACATGAGTTCCATCTTTGTGGTGGCATCTCATGGTTCTCTGAGCCTCACTCAATCCCTAGCTGAAACTGCCTAAAAAAGCTAGCTTTCTCCTGTCCTCCTTCACCAGGACCTCTAGTCACTGGCAATGAACTACAGATGCATGCACCACTTTGTGCATATGACTTTACATAGGTACTAGGGAATCAAACCTGGGTTGTTCGGCTTTGCAGGCAAGGACCTTGACCAATGAGTCATGTCTCTAGTCCTCTTACTCCTCTTCTTTTTTATTTAAGTATTTTATTTATTTATTTATTTATTTATTTATTTATTTATTTATTTATTTATTGAGGTAAGGTTTTACTGTAGCCTAGGCTGACCTGGAATTCACTACATAGTCTCAGGGTGGCCTTGAACTCATGGCAATCCTCCTACCTCTTCCAAGTGCTGGGATTAAAGGCATGTGCCACCATGACCGGCCCCCTTATTCCTTTTGTAATCAAGTACATGAACACAGATTAGTAAAATGAACAAAAAATTAGTACGTTGGTCAGTGGTTAAAGGTGCTGGCTTGCCAAACCTGGCTGCCTGGGTTTAATTCCCTAGTATCCATGTAAAGATAAATGCAGTAAGTGGCGCATATATCTGGGGTTCATTTGCAGTAGCAAGAGGCCCTGACACACTGATGCTCACTTGCTTTTTCTTTTTTTTTTTTTTAAATTTTTTTATTTATTTATTTGAGAGCGACAGACACAGAGAGAAAGACAGATAGAGGGAGAGAGAGAGAATGGGCGCGCCAGGGCTTCCAGCCTCTGCAAACGAACTCCAGATGCGTGCGCCCCCTTGTGCATCTGGCTAACGTGGGACCTGGGGAACCGAGCCTCGAACCGGGGTCCTTAGGCTTCACAGGCAAGCGCTTAACCGCTAAGCCATCTCTCCAGCCCCTCACTTGCTTTTTCTATCTCATAAATAAAATTAAAAAAAATACATAGAATAAAGAATAAGAAAAGCCAGGTGTGGTACTGCACGCCATTAATCCCAGCACTCGGGAGGCAGAGGTAGGAGGTTCACCATAAGTTCGAGGCCACCCAGAGACTACAGATCAGCAGGTCAGCCTGGGCTAGAGTGAGACCCTACTTCAAAAAACAAAACAATAACAATAATAACAAATACACACAGATATATACACACACACACACAAAGAACTTGCCTGGAGAGATGGCTTAGTGGTTAAGGCACTTCCCTGCAAAGCCAAAGGACCCAGGTTCAATTCCCCAGGACCCATGTAAGCCAGATGTACAAGGTAGCACATACATTTGGAGTTGTCTTGCAGTGGCTGGAGTCCCTGGTGCACCCATTCTCTGTCTCCTCTCTCTCTGGCTCTTTATCTCAAATAAATAAAATATTGAAAAAAATCTATTTAAAGAAAAAAAAAACATGGGCTAGGGAGATGACTGATTAAACATGCTTGCTTACAAAGCCTGTCAGTCCAGGTTTGATTCTTCAGAACTCATGTGAAGCCAGAAGCACAAAGTTACACATCCATCTGGAGTTCCGTAGCAGAAGCAAGAGTGCCCATTCACCCCACATCAAATAAGAAAATATTTTTAAATAAAAAGAAAACCAGTCCCCCCTAAAATAACTGATTATTGCTCCCACAATGCATAAACTACAACCCCATGGGGAATACCTGCAACCCTACAGAGGAGTGTCCTCAACAGAATGGGGGCAGGGATGAGGGGAAAGAGGATACAAACACATGATGTATCCATATGAAGCATCTTGCTAATAATAATAAGAAGAAAGAAAACCAGGGCTGAAGAGATGGCTTAGTGGTTAAGGTGCTTGCTTACAAAGCCTAAGGACCCATGTTCAACTCTCCAGATCCCACATAAACCAGATGCAGAAGGTGACACATAAGATAATGTAAACATGCAAGATTGTGCATACACACAGGATGGCAAACATGTCTGGAGTTCAGTGGCAGTGACTGGAGGCCATGGTGGGCCAATTCTGTGTCGCTGAATCTGTCATAAAAAAATACAAAATAAGCTGGGTGTGGTGGTGCACGCCTTTAATCCCAGCACTTGGGAAGCAGAGGTAGGAGGATCACTGTGAGTTGGAGACTACCCTGAGGCTACGGAGTGAATTCTAGGACAATCTGGGCTAGAGTGAGACCCTACCTTGAACCCCCCCAAAAGAAAATAAATAAATATGTAAATATTTAAAAATGCAAAATAAAGCCGGGTATGGTGGTGCACGTCTTTAATCCCAGCACTTGGGAGGCAGAGGGAGGAGGATTGCCATGAGTTTAAGGCCACCCAGAGACTACATAGTAAATTCCAGGTCAGCCTGGGCTAGAGCGAAACCCAAAAAGAAAGCAAACAAAAAACAAAATAAACTGGGTGTGGTGGTGCATGCCTCTAATCCCAGTACTGGGGATGCAGAGGTAGGAGGATCACAGTTAGTTGGAGGCCACCCTGAGATTATAGAGTGAATTCTAGTTCAGCCTGGACTAGTGTGAGACCTTTCCTTGAGAAACTGAAAATCAATTCAAACAAACAAGCAAACAAAAGCCCAAAGGGGCTCAACAAAAAGATTATTTGAAGAATATTTTCAAATTGAGCAAACTCATGGCAATCCTATCTCTACCACTCCAGTGCTGGGATTACAGGCGTGCGTCAACATGCCTGGCTTTTTTTTTTTTTTTTAAAGTAGGGTCTCACTATATGTCCATGTTGGCCTTGACATGGCAATCCTCTGAACTCTTAACTCCAGAGTGTTGGGATTAGAGCCACGAACCACCACACCTGGTGATTTTCATTTTCATTTATTTGAGGCAGAGAGAGAGAATGGGTGCATCAGGGCCTATAACCATTTGCAAATGAACTCCAGACAAACGTACTACCTTCTGCATCTGACTTACATGGGTCCTGGGGAATCGAACCTGGGTCCTTTTGCTTTGAAGGAAAGCACCTTATCCACTAAGCCATCTCTCCAGCCCCCTTTTATTTCTTTCGAGATAAGGTCTCACTTTAGCCAGGCTAACCTGGAATTCACTTTGTAGTCCCAAGCTGGCCTTGAACTCACAGCGATCCTCCTAATTATGTCTCCAGAGTGCTGGTATGAAAGGAATGTGCCAAGCCTGGCTCCCATCTTATTTTCTTGAAGCGGGGTAGGATTTCTCAACCCTAGAGTTCACTTTGTTGTTGTTTTTTTTTTTTTTTTTTTTCAGCTTCACTGGTTGACCAGCGAGTGTCTTTGATCCTTCACCCTTAGCACTGGGTTTACAGGTGTGTGACTAGCCACATGTGGCTTTTCTCACTGCTGGGGATTGAACTCAGTTTGTCATACTTGCACAGCAAGCACTTTTCCTCACTCAGCCATCATCCCCAGTCCCAGTATACTTCTTACAAATGTAAAAATTAGTGCCAGGCTGGGTGTGGTGGCACACACCTTTAGGAGGCAGAAGTAGGAGGATTGCCATGAGTTTGATGCCACTCTGAGAGTACATAGTGAATTTCAGGTCAGCCTGTGCTAGAGTGAGACCCTACCTCAAAAACAAAAAAAATAACAAAAGAAGTCAGGCATGGTGTTACATGCCTTTAATTGTAGCCCCTGAGAGACAGGTAGAAGGATCTCTATGAGTTTGAGGCCACCCTGAAACTACAGAGTGAATTCTAGGTCAGCCTGGGCTAGGAGAGTGAGATTCTAATTCGGGGGAAAAAAAAGCAGCCAACCCAACAAAAAAAAAAAAATTGGTGGCTTAGTGGTTAAGATGGTTGCCTGCAAAGCCAAAGGACCCAGATTCCATTCCCTAGGACCCACATAAGCGACACGCACAAGGTGGTACATGTGTCTGGTGCACCCATTCTCTCTCTCTCTCTCTCTCTCTCTCTCTCACATACACTCCCCTCCTCTCCTCCTCCTCCTCCTCCTCCTCCTCCTTCTTCTTCTTCTCTCTCTCTCTCTATATATATACATATACATATACATATGCACATATATATATATATATCTTTCAAGTACACAAAATAAGGTAAAAAAGATTTTTATATAATTTTTTATAATTTTTAAAGATTTTGTTTTTATTAATTAGAGACAGAGGGAGAGAGAGAATGCCAGGGCCTCTAGCCACTGCAAACAAACTCCAGATGTATGCACTACCATGTGTATCTGGCTTATGTGGGACCTAGAGAATTGAACCTAGGTTCTTTATGCTTTGCCAGCATGCGCCTTAACCGACAAGCCTTGTCTCCAGCCCAATAAAAAAGATTTTTAAAAAAAATCTGGGCGTGGTGGTGCATGCTTTTAATCCCAGTACTCTGGAGGCAGAGGTAGGAGGATCACCATGAGTTCAAGGCCACCCTGAGACTCCATAGTGAATTCCAGGTGGTCAGCCTGGCCTAGAGTGAGGCCCTACCTCAAAACAACCAAAAAAAAAAAAAAAAAAAAAATCAAGAAACAGAATGGAGTAATGATCAAGAATTTAGTCTAGGTCTAGAGAGATGGCTTAACAGTTAAGACACTTGTCTTCAAAACCAAAGGACTCAGGTTCAATTCCCCAAGACTCATGTAAGCCAGATGCACACAGTGGTGTGTGTCAAGAGTTCATTTCCAGTGGCTGAAAGCCCTTTTATGCCCAGTATCTCTCTCTGCCTCTTTCTCTTACATGAATAAATAAATAAATAAAAGAATTTAGTCTATCTGTAGTATGGAGGCACATGTGTGCACTCAAGAAGCAGGCTGGAGGATTATTTCAAGTTTGAGATCAACCGGTCTTCAAAGTGAGTTTCAGCCCAGCCTGGGCCACACAGTGAGAAATTGACTCTGAATAAATAAGTAAGGCCTGGAGAGATGGCTTAGTGGTTTAGGTGCTTGCCTGAGAAGCTTAAGGACTCAGGTTCTACTTCCCAGTACCCACGTAAGCCAGATGCACAAAGTGGCACATGAGTCGAGTTCGTTTGCTCTGGCTAGACGCCCTGGTGTGCCTATTCCCCCTACCCCTCCCATCTGCCTCCTTATCAAATAAATAAAATTTTTAAAAATAAATATTTTTGTTTTTTTCAAGGTAGGGTATTGCTCTAGCCTAGGACAACCTTTAATTCACTATGTGGTCTCAGTCTGGGCTCAAACTGAGATATCCTCCAATGTCTGCCTCCTAAATACTGGGATTAAATGTGCCACCATTCCTGTTACGACTTGGCATTTTTGTTAATGCTGTTTTCCCTCCTTTATATAATGTTGTATCCCTTAAGGGTTGATTTGGTTGTTAGGAACAAAGACTGTTCTCAAATAAATTCAAGAGAGGTTGTAAAAATGTAGACAGTTCACTGAAGCAGGGAAGAACCCTATGGAATATTGATCATCCCAGCTCTGGGCCTTTGTCTAGAGATGTGTGAACTAGGTTCTGTGTGTCTTCTGCTCTCCATGCTGAGGCCATTTTCCTTTGAAAGGACTTAATTTCTGCTCCCTTGTAACTTGTGTTCAAGTTTGGGTTAGAGTATTAGTGATTTTAGCCAAACTCTACTCTTTTAGATTGAGTCTACCCTTTTATTTCTAGACTGAGGCTGAAATGTAATACAAATGCAGGAATTTCAGGCTCAGCAGAGGTCAGGACCCCTTTTGTTTAGTCAGCTGTAGTCTCTATCTAAATTCAGCCTTAAGTAGGACAAGAGCTCATTCCAAAGTCTGGGCTGGGTAGCAAGCCCCAGTGTATACCGTAAGAGGCTGATTTTACTGGTAAGCATTTTGGGAGGAAACTATTTGCCAGATTATTAAAGTCTTTTCACAGATAATGATTTTGGGGAGGGGGATTTTAAATTTATTTATTTTTTGGTTTTTCAAGGTAGGGTTTCACGCTAGCTCAGGCTGACTTGGAGGTTACTATGTAGTCTCAGGGTAGCTTCAAACTCACAGTGATCCTTCTACCTCTGCCTCCTGAGTGCTGGGATTAAAGGTGTGCACCACCATGCCCAGTGAGATTTTAAGTTTTTAAAAATATTATTTTTTAATTTATTTGCAAGGAGAGAGAGAAAGAGAGAATGAATGAATGAATGAATGAATATGTGTACCTAGGGCCTCTAGCTGCTGCAAACAAATTCCAGATACATGTGCCACTTTATGCATCTGGCTTTACATGGGTACTGGGAAATTGAATCTGAGCTGTCAGGCTTTTCAAGCAAGTGCTTTAGCCACTGTACAATCTCTCTAGTACCAGTACCTATCTTTTGGATAATTTTATTTTGATTTTTGGTTTGTTGAGGTATGGTTTTGCTCTAGCCCTGATTGACCTGGAATTCATTATGTAGTCTCAGGGTGGCCTCGAACTCAAGGCAGTCCTCTTAACTCTGTCTCCCAAGTGCTAGGTTAAAGGCTTGTGTTTGTGTGGTTCAGTGGTGAATGCATTTGGAGTTCATTTGCAGGCTCTGGAGTCCCTTGTGTACCCATTCTCGCTCACTCTGCTTGAAAATAAATAAATAGAGTATTAAATTTTTTAATCTAATGTAAATTTTACTTAATTCTTCCAACTCCTTTGTTTTATTATTCTTATAAATTTATTTATTTTTATTGATTTATTTTATTTTTTGGTTTTTGGAGGTAGGGTCTCACTCTATCTCAGACTGACCTGGAATTCACTATGTAGTCTCAGGGTGGCCTAGAATTCATGGCAATCCTCTTACCTCTGACCCCTGAGTCCTAGGATTAAAGGTGTGCGCCATCACACTTGGCTATTATTGATTTATTTTTGTGGTAGGTAGGTTCTCAGTATGTTGTCTGGGTTGTTCTTTAGCACAAAGGATCCTCCTGGCCCAGCCTCCTGAATAACTGCTACTATAGGAGCCTATCGCTATGCCTGGTTGTGATTTCTTAAAAACTTATTTAACCATAGCCAAGTAGAAATTTTAGAAGTCCTCACTAATGTATATGTTTAACAAAATTTAACTCTTTCTATTCCAGGTAATTTATCCTCAACATTCCAGTCTCACTGATAAAGAAGTAAGTAAAACTGTTGTTCTGAATAGTATACTGTCCTGTTATGTTTGTTTTCATTGGTGTGTGTATGTCAGCATATATACCTTTTGTTTTCTTTTTCAGAAAACCAATATTTGCTATTTGTCTTTTCCAGATTCAAATTCAGGTAACTATTTCTTTTTCACTTGGTATTTCTCTTAAATTTTGTATTAAGAGTACTGGTTATATTCTTAATATGTGAAGATTAACCAAAATAGAATATTAAAATGCATACTTAGTTTCAGCCTAGTAGTTGAGTTCTTTTGAGTTTTGTTTACTGATGCTAGTCATGCCATCATTGATTTCAGTCTGCTCAACTCTTGAGATTATTGTTACAGTGTGATGAAGTGAAAGAAATAGTATGTTTGGGGACTTATAGTTTACTTTTAGTTCAGTCTTTAGGAGCTTGCCAATGTGAGTTAATATATAAAGTACTTGGAGTAGAGCTTGGTTTATAGAAAACTAGTAATTGTTTGCCCATTGTTAAGCTTGCTTTTGCTGGTCCCTTTCAGCTTACCCTATGTGTGGTCCAAAACCTTGATGTCTTTCAGGTCACCTCTTGTGTTTTGCTTTCAAAACAGCTTAGGTGTAAACTGACCAGAACATTCATCTTCTCAAGCCACACACAGTCAGAACCCTTAAAATAGCATTTGTCCAGTTCTCTTTCCTTTTGTGGTTTCTTCTAATGCACTCATATTTAGTTTATTGATTTGGGAGACTTGACAGTTATTTTCTTCTTCTTCTTTTTTTTTTTTTTTTTTTTTTTGAGGTAGGGTCTCACTATAGTTCAGGCTGACCTGGAATTCACTATGTAGTCTCAAGGTGGCCTCAAACTCAACAGCAGTCCTCCTACCTCTGCCTCCCAAGTGCTGGGAATCAAACCTGGGTCCTTAGGTTTCGTAGGCAAGCACCTTAACCATTCAGCCATCACCCCAGCCTTAGTATATTTATTAAAAATAATTAAAGTATTAATTTATTTGCAGGCAGAGAGAGATATAGAGAGAAGAGTGATAGAGTCGGTGTGCCAGGGCCTCTAGCCACTGTAAACAAATTCTAGATGCATGCACCACTTTGTGCATTTGGCTTTACATGGGTACTAGAAAATCAAACCTGGGTTGTTAGGCTTTGCAGGCAAGTGCCTAAATAGATGAGTCATCTCTCCAGCCCCTTAGTCTCTCTCTTCTTTTTTGTTTTTTTAGTTAGGGTCTTGTTCTAGCTCAGGCTGATCTGGAATTTACTATGGAGTCTCAGGATGGCTTCAAACTCAACAGCGATTCTCCTACCTCTGCCTCCCGAGTGCTGGGATTAAAGGCATGCGCCACCACGCCCAACAATAAAATATATTTAAAATAAAATAAAATAAAAATAAAAAGAGACTAAGGGGGCTGGGTGTGGTGGTGCACATCTTTAATCCCAGCACTCGGGAGGCAGAGGTAGGAGGATCACCATGAGTTCAAGGCCACCCTGAGACTCCATAGTGAATTCCAGGTCAGCCTGGGCTAGAGTGAGACCCTACCTCAAAAAACCAAAATAAATAAATAAATATATTTTATCTACTTTATTTCTTTGACAGAGAGAAAGAGGGAGAGAGAGAGAGAATGGGTGTGCCAGGGCCTCCAGCCACTGCAATCAAACTACAGGCGCATGCACCTCCTTGTGCATCTGGCTAATATGAGTCCTGGGGAATCAAACCTGGGTCCTTTGGCTTTGCAAGCAAACGCCTTACCATTAAGCCATCCCTCCAGCCCCCTTAGTCTCTTTAAAAAACTATTTTATTTATTTATATGCAAGGAGGGTGGAGAGATAGAGAGAGAGATAGAGAGAGAGAGAGAGATAGAAAGATAGAATATGGGCATGCCAGGGCTTTTAGCCACAGTAAACAAACTCCAGATACATATACCACCCTGTGTATCTGGCTTTATGTAAGTAATGGGTATCAAATCCAGGTCATTAAGCATTAGGCTTTAGGCATTGTAGGCAAGCACGTTTGTTGAGCTATCTCTCCAGCCTCAAAAACTAGTATCTTGATACATTACATATTGCCTTTAAAAAAAATGTTTTTTGCCAGGCATGGTGGTGCATACCTTTAATCCCAGCACTTAGGAGGCAGAGGTAGGAGGATTATCATGAAGTCACCCTGAGAATACAGAGTGAATTTCAGGTCAGCTTGGGATACAGTGAGACCCTACCTCAAAAAACAAGGGCTGGAGAGATGGCTTAGTGGTTAAGCACTTGCCTGTGAAGCCTGAGGACCCTGGTTCGAGGCTCGATTTCCCAGGGCCCATGTTAGCCAGGTGCCACAAGGGGTTGCACGTGTCTAGAGTTCATTTGCAGTGGCTGGAGACCCTGGTGTGCCCATTCTCTCTCTCTCTCTGTCACTCTCAAATAAATAAATAAAAATAAACAAAAAATTAAAAAAAATATTGTTAAAAAACAAAATAAAAATTTTTTTTTTTAATTTGAGAGAAAGAATGGGCACTCCAGAACCTTTAGCCATTGCAAACGAACTCCAGACATGTGCACCTTCTTGTGCACATGTGCGACATTGCATGCATCTGGGTTATATGGGACCTAGAGATTCGAATGTGGGTTCTTAGGTTTCACAGGCAAGCGCCTTAACAGCTAAGCCATCTCTCCAGCCCTTAAAAAATTACTTACTTATTTGTAAACAGAGAGAGATAGAAAGAAGAGAGACAGAGAATGGTCACACCAGGGCTTCCACTCCAGCTGCTGCAAAGGAACTTCACATGTATTTATCACTTTGTGCATCTGGCTTTACATGGGTACTGGGGAATTGAACTGGGTTCTTAACCTCTTCAGGCAGGTGCTTTAACTGCTGAACCATCTCCAGCTCTACATACTACTTTTTGTCTTTTTCTTTCTGAATATAGTGTTGGACTGGACTCCTAGTATTCAAGGTATCTTGAGTTGTACTGCTTGCAGGATGAACTGACTTGCTGTGATGGGGTCCCAGTAGATTTGTAACCTTATCAGACTTTTGACTGCTGCCATAACTCTTTCATGTCTCTACATGAGCATATGGAGATCAGAGCATGCCCCCAACCCATACCCCGTGTGTTTATGGCGTAAGGATTATTTTGAGCTGGAGGGTAAATGGTGGATGCAAAAAGAGTTCTTCCTCCCTATATGCCTAAAAACAGTATGTAAAATTCTCTTTATGAAGGTCTCTCCCTGTCTTTTTTTTTTTTTTTTTTTTTTTTTGCTTGAGGTAGGGTCTTGCTGTAGCCCAAAATGACCTGGAATTCACTAGGTAGACTCAGGCTGGCCTCAAACTCACAAGGATCCTATTACCTTGGCCTCCCTAGTGTTGGGATTAAAGGTGTGCACTACCACTCCTGGATTCCCTTGTCCCTTTCTAGTACCAGGTGGAAGAGGATTCTGAATTGATAGAAACAATTCTTTTTTTGGGGGGAGGGGGGAGGTTTCGAGGTAGGGTCTCACTCTAGCTCAGGCTGAACGGGAAATTCACTATGTAGGCCTAGGGTGGCCTTGAACTCATGGTGATCCTTCTACCTCTGCCTCTTGAGTGCTGGGATTAAAGGTGTGTGCCCCCACACCTGGCCCTAGAAGCAATTCTTGTTAGAGAAGGTATTGCCTTGAATTGTGTGTAAATAATCCTCAGCTCTCCTTAGTTTTCCGTAGATGTTATCTTTCCACAATTTACTACTTTTTTTTCTTTGTTTTTTGTGGTAGGGTCTCATCACAACTCACACAATTTACTACTTCTAAAAGATCAACCTTTCCTTTCCTCTTCTTTCTTTCTTTCTTTTTTTTTTTTTTTTTGCTTGTTTATGTTTGTATAATGTGTGTGGTATATGCGTATGTTATGTGCCCATGTGGTGCCTCATGCTCTCACCTGGGGTGGTGGGGTGCGCTTGCCTATGGTGGCCATAGTGGGACACAGGGTGCTCCTGCTCTACCACTCTTCTGCCCTTCCCCCCAACCCCCCTGAGGTAGGGTTTCACTGTAGTCCAGGCTTACCATGACAGACGTGCCACTATTGCACCCATTGGCTCATTTGGCCTAATTGGCCAAATATATGGCTTGCAGTGTCCATTACTGAGTATCTTCACTGGTGATTTCTCTTTCTCCCATTGAACTGTATACAGAATAGCTTCTTTCAGCTTTCTGTCAATGAAGACCAGCTCTTTTTATTGTTGTTTAGTCATATCTACCCTTTGTTATCCTAAGAGGTGAGCATTAATTTGAGCAGTAATATTAATTTTAATATGACAGCAAGAACCCAAGTACTCTGTATGCATTTGACATTACAGATCTCAGTTGTGATTATCCAAATAATGTTTCTCTTCTGTCTCTTATAAATGGAAGTTGAAATTACTATGCCAACTTTGAAATTGATTTAAAATTTCCAAAGTAGCTTTTATTTATTTATTTATTTTTTGTTTTTTCGAGGTAGGGTCTCACTCTAGCCCAGGCTGACCTGGAATTCCCTCTGTAGTCTCAGGGTGGCCTTGAACTCACAGTGATCCTCCTACCTCTGCCTCCCACTTGCTGGGATTAAAAGCGTGCACTACCACGCCTGGCTGAATAAGTAGCTTTATTGCTGTGGAAGGAAAGCTAGGCATAGCAGAGCTGACTTTAGAAGAGAATCCTAAATCAAAGTTATGCTTATATGGTACAGACAAGTAAAAGTAAAACAACATTTTAGACTGTATGAAAGTTATACAGAAAAAAAAAAAGTTTTAGAATTTCTAATGAAACGGCTTCTCAGTCTCACTGTCTTCTCCTCATACACACCTTAGGTCTTTGTGACTTTAGAACTTTTATTTGTTCTTGTCCATCTGAATAGATTTTGTCTGAATGTAAATTTAAGATGTGCTTATGGTCTGGAGAGGTGGCTCAGCAGTTAAGACACTTACCTGCAAAGCCTAATGACCTGAGTTTGATTTCCTAGGACCAATGTAAAGCCAGATGCACAAAGAAGCACATTCATCTGGAGTTCATCATCTCCTTTGGAGAAATGTCTATTCAACCCCCCCTTTTTTTTTTAGCTTTTTAGGGTAGCAGAGAGAGAGAGAGAGAGAGGGAGGGAGGGAGGATAGGTGCATCAGGACCTTTAGCCACTGCAAACAAACTCCAAATGAATGTGCTATCTTGTGCATCTGGCTTTCTGTGGGTAAAGGGGAAGTGAACTTGGGTCCTTTGGCTTTGCAGGCAAGTGCCCTAACTACTAAGTTATCTCTTCAGCCTGGCAGGTTGGTTTTAATCAAACTTAAACATATTGTGAAGTTTCTATTTCCTGTTTAGAATTCAATATGCCAAAGAAAAAATAGTTATGTGTGTGGTAATAAGTAATGATAATACTGAGGACATTAAAATATATATATATATTTCTTTGTTTCTTTGAGGTAGGGTCTCACACTAGCCCAGGCTGACCTGGAAATCACTATGGAGTCTCAGGGTGGCCTTGAACTCATGGTGATCCTCCTACCTCTGCCTCCCAAGTGCTGGGATTGAAGGTGTGTGCCATCACACCTGGCTTAAAAAAATATTTATTTATTTATTTATTTGAAAGAGAGAGAAAGAGGCAAAGAAAGAGGGAGATAATGGGCATGCCTGTGCCTCCAGCCACTGCAAACGAATTCCAAATGCATGCATACACTTGTACATCTGGCCTACATGGGTCCTGAAGAGTTGAACTGGTATCCTTTGGCTTTGCAGGCAACTGCCTTAATGGCTAAGCCATCTCTCCAACCCAATACTAAGCACTTTTAACATGATTATGTTATTCTAAATATAGTACCTGAGTGAAATCAGAGTGATATCACAAGTGTTTTAAAATTTTTTTAAATTTTTATTTATTTATTTGAGAGAGAGAGGAAAGGAAGGCAGAGAGCGAGAGAGAGAGAGAGAGAGAGAGAGAGAAAGAGAATATGAATATCATATTGGCATACCAGGGCATCCAGGCCTTGTAAAAGAATTCCAGATGCATGTGCCACCTTGTGCAACTGGCTTATGTGGGTTGGGTCCTAGGGAATTGAACCTGGGTCCTTTCGCTTTTAAAGCAAGTGCCTTAATGCCTAAGCCATCTCTCTAGTTCACAAATGTTTCATTGTTTTTATTTTCTTTCTTTAGGGTAGGAGCTTAAGGTGCTAGGTGTGGCTCTTAAGACTCTCAGAGTATCTACCAAAGTGACCCTTGATTTTGGGTTTGCCTGCTATGAGAGTATTCAAGTAGGCTGACTGGAACAAAATATAGGGAGATTCTAAAATTTAACTAAACAATGTACACATTTAATGAAAAACAGCACAGAGTATTTATGCAAGAGTAGGTATTATGACAACCAGATCCTCTAACAAAGTCACAGTCCCTTAGGATGTGTGGTGCCCCACACACTTAATCCTGTCAACTAAGAGGCTAAGATTTCTGGTCTGTTCCAAGTCAGGTTGTGACTAAGTGAAACCCTTCCCTAATGAACAACAGAAGAGGAAACAAAGCCACTATAAATCAGGTAGCAACAAATGACAAGCCCTAAATGTAGCTTATTTAAGAATGGCAAATCCAGCCAGGCGTGGTGGCGCACACCTTTAATCCCAGTACTCGGGAGGCAGAGGTAGGAGGCTTGCCGAGAATTTGAAGCTACCCTGAGACCATAGAGTGAATTCCAGGTCAGCCTGGACTAGAGTGAGACGCTACATTGAAAAACAAAGAACAAAACACAAAACAAAACAAAACAAAAATGAATGGCTGGGGATGGAGAGATGGCTTAGCAGTTAAGGCGCTTGCCAGCAAAGCCTAAGGACCCAGGTTCGATTCTCCAGGTCCCATGTAAGCCAGATGCACAAGGTGGCACATGCGTCTGGAGTTCGTTTGCAGTGGCTGGAGGCCCTGGCACTCCCATTCTCTCTCTCAATCTCTCTCTCTCTCCTCCCTCTCTCTGTCTCTAATAAATAAATGAAAATAAAAACTTTTTTTTAAAAAAAAAAAAGAAAAAAAATGAATGGCAAATCCAATCATCCATCCGATTTAACATATAATTTCTATATATTTATATATTTACATATAATTTATTATAACATATAATTTTGTTTTGTTTTTGTTTTTCAAGGTAGGGTCTCTCTCTAGCCCAGGCTGACCTGGAATTCACTATGGAGTCTCAGGGTGATCTCGAATTCATGGTGATCCTCCTACCTCTGCCTCCCAAGTGCTGGGATTAAAGGCATGCGCCACCACGTCCAGCTATAACATATCATTTATCCTGATATGGAAGGTGCAACTAGCCACCATGCCCAGAAAACTTTATATTTTACAATGATTGAAGATGTAATTTTTATATTTTTAAAATTTTATTATTATTATTATATATTTCTTGGTTTTTCAAGGTAGGGTCTCACTCTAGCTCAGGCTGACCTGGAATTCATGACAATCCTCCTACCTTTTCCTCCCTAGTGCTGGGATTAAAGTTGTGTACCACCATGTCCTGCTTTTTAAAAAACCTATTATCTTTGTTTATTTGAGAGGGGGGAGGGCAGAGAGAGAGAATGGGTGTGCTAGGGTCTCCAGCTTCTGCAAATGAACTCCAGACTCATGCACCCCCTTGTGCCATCTGGTTTATGGGGGTCCTAGGGAATCAAACCTGGGTCCTTTGCTTTGCAGGCAAGCACCTTAACTGTGAATCCATCCCTCTCTCCTGTAGCCCTTAGTTTTTTTTTTTTTTTTTTTTTTAATTTTATTTTGAGGTAGGGTCTCACTCTGCTGAGGCTGACCTGGAATTCACTGTGTAGTTTCAGGATGGCTTTGAACTCACAGTGATCCTCCTACCTGTGCCTCGCGAGTACTGGCCTGGCTCCAGTTTTAAAGTTTTTCTTTTTTTTTAAGATTTATTTTTATTTATTTATTAGAGAGAGAGAGAGCGAGAAAGAGAGAGACAGAGAGTGAGAATGGATGAGCCAGGGCCTCCAGCCACTGCAAATGAACTTCAGATGCATGTGCCACTATCTGGCTTATGCATCTGGCTTATGAGGGACCTGGAGAATTGAACCTGGGTCCTTAGGCTTCACAGGCATGTGACTTAACCACTAAGCCATCTCTCTAGCCCCAGCCCTTAGTTTTGATTTTGCCTCTAACTAGCCAAGATGGATTAAGCAGTTCCTCAAATCTTTAGGGTGTCCTATTTCTCCTTTGAAACATGACAGAATGGTTGAAGATGTTTGTAATGTTTTGTAAGTCGTATGAAACTTGAAACGTGGGCTGGGGAGATGACTTAGTGGTTAAGACGTTTGCCAGGGAAGCCAAAGGACCCAGGTTCCACTCCCCAGGACCCACATAAGCCAGATATGCAAGGTACATGTGTCTAGGGTTTGTTTACAGTGGCTGAAGGCCCTGGCTGCTCATTCTCTCTCTCTCTGAAATAAATAACAAAATAAATTTTTAAGAAAGCTGATGAAACTGGGTAAATGCTCTACTAAGTTGTCCTCTCTTTCATTTTGTTTTCACTAGGTTGTCTTGGAGATACCCAGTTTTGTTTTCGATTTCGACAGTCTTCTGGGAGGAGGGTATCACTGCATTGTCTCCTTGATCAATTTGACAAAGATTTGCCAGTGTACTTAAAGGTTAGAAAAATGTCCATGTGAGAGGAATCTAGTATTAGAACTCTTATAACTAATGTGTTTCGTTGCCTCTGTTATGACATTCAGATATAGATTGCTTTTCTTGCTTACTTTATAATATAGCTAGATATGTATGTGTATGTGTGTGTGTGTGTGTGTTTATTTTTTTAAAGAAAAAGAATACACTCTATATGCATGTGCCATTATGAGTATCTGGCTTATGTGAGTTATAGAGAGTTGAGCCTAGGTCCAAACATTTTGACAATCAAAGTAGTTATGTTAGCTTCTGGTATCCCAAACATTCGAAATGTGACATCAGATTAATTACCAACATAGAAGTTGAGGGCTTGCCTAGCACCTGTGAGGCCCTAGGTTAAATTTCTAGTACCACAGAATAAATAAACATACACATAAATAAATAAACTATTATAGCTGGATATTTTAAGGGAATCTAAATTACACAGATTCAGCATATCAGTAAAACTGACTATAAGGTTTCTGTGCTGTAGACATAATACCAGTGTGTATTACAGAAATTTATTAGAATGCTAAGACAATTTCTTTGTTACTAACTCTTTGTTTAGATGTGCAAAATAGAGTGGTACTATTCAGAAAATGTCACCCATAGTTGGAGTAGTAATTCCTTGTGGTCATAACTCATGGTTTATGACAGCACACTTACTTACAACCATTTGATCTTTAATGAATTTTGCTTTACATTTGCTGTTCATTAAAGTAATTTTCTTTTTCAAGGTAGTGTCTCTAGTCTAGGCTGAGCTAGAACTTACTTTGCAGTTCCAGACTGGCCTCAAACTCATTCTACCTCCTGAGTGCTGGGATTAAAGGTTTGTGCCACCATACCCAGCTTAAAGGAATTTTTTTGGCGATTATTTATTTATTTATTTATTTGGGGGAGGGAAGATTGGGCACACCAGGACTGTAAACAAATCCCAGACGCATGTACCACCTTGTGCATCTGGCTTATGTGGGTACTGGGGAATCAAAGTTGGGCCCTTAGGCTTCTCAGGGAAGTATCTTAACCACTGAGCCATTTCTCCGTGCCCCCCCCCCCCCCTTTGAGGTAGGATCTTGCTCCAATCCAGGTTGACCTGGAATTCAGTATGTAGTCTCAGGGTGTCCTTGAACTAATGGGCATTCCTCCTATCTCTGCCTCCCAAGTTTTGAGAGTAAAGGCATTTGCTACCTTGCCTGGCGGGAATTTATTTTATTATTTTAATTTTTTTAAATTTAATTTAATTTTTTGAGTTAGGGTCTCACTGTAGCTCAGACTGACCTGGAATTCACTTTGTAGTCTCAGGGTGGCCTGGAACTCACTGTGATCCTCCTACCTCTGCCTACCGTGTGCTCCCGTGAGCCACCACGCCTGGCCTCCTGGCAGGAAATTTTAATAACCCAGGTGATCTCAGAATCTGTTTTTGCTCTTAGTACTTTATGCTTCTATCTTGGGCTGGGCAAGATACATTTTCCATCCACACATCCAGTATGAACTTGGTATCATTTACCAGAAATCACCTTTTATAGCTGACCTCTCTGGTTCTATTAACAGCAGAAATATGCTCTCAATTAGCAAAGATAGGACTTTAGAAATGTTTCTTAGACAAAAAAAAAAAAAAAAGAAAGGAAGGAAGATAGGTAGAAAAGAAAAGAAGCCAGGCCTATTGGCACCCTTTGATCCTAGTACTTGGGAAGGCAGAAGTAGAATTGTGAGTTTGAGGCCAGCCTGAAACTGCAGAGTGAATTCCAGGTCAGCCTGACCTTGAGTGAGACCCGACCTCAAAAACACAAAAGAGCCGGGCGTGGTGGTGCACTCCTTTAATCCCAGCACTCGAGAGGCAGAGGTAGGAGGATTGCCATGAGTTTGAGGCCACCCTGAGACTCCATAGTGAATTCCAGGTCAGCCTGGGCTGGAGTAAGACCCTACCTTGAAAAACCAAAAAAAAAAAAAAAAGAAATTATTACAGCCACATGCTCCTTGCCATATTCTTTTTTTTTTTTTTTTAATCCTCCATACAGTCCTTTGTTTTTGTAGATAATTGACTTCAGGGAAATTTGCCCAAAGACATTCTGCCCCTTGCTGTTACCAGCATAGTATGTCTTACATAGTATTGTCAGCTGAAGTATGTGTGTGTGTCTATGTGTACACACACTTATATATGTGTTTTAAAAATAGACTAAAATATGAAATTGTACCAAAATAAAACATTAACAAAAAAATAGACTAAATAGCTGGGAGTGGTGGCTCACACCTTTAATCCCAGCACACTGGAGGCAGAGGTAGGAGGATCACCATGAGTTTGAGGCCATCCTGTGACGACATAGTGAATACCAGGTCAGCCTGAGACCCTACCTGGAGAAAGAAAAAAAAAATAGACTAAAATGGCTAGGTATGGTGGTACACACCTTTAATCCCAGCACTCAGGCGGTAGAGGTGGGGGGATTGCTGTGAATTTGAGGCCAGATTGAGAATACATATTAAATTTCAGGTCAGCCTGGGCTAGAGTGAGACCCTGCCTCGACAAATCCAGAAAAAACTACACTAAGATGACTAGCAATTGCTGAATAAAGAAAAAACTGTATAATTTTGGATCTTTCAAAATAAGACCCTTTTCCAATTTCTTATTTTTTTTCCAGTTCTTCCCCCACCTCTTCATCAACAACTCCCTTATCCCAACTTCTTTTCTTTTCTCTTTCTTTCTTTCGTTTTTTTGTATCTTGTTTTTTTTTTTTGAGGGGGAGGGTCTTGCTCTAGCTCAGGGTGACCTGGAAATCACTACGTACTGTCAGGGTGGCCTCAAAATCACAGTGATCCTCCTACCTCTCTGTCTTCCAAGTGCTGGGATTAAAGGCGTGTGCCACCATGGTTTTTTTTTTTTTTTTTTTTTGGTCCAGTTTCTTTTCTTTGTTGTTGGTTTTTCCTTTCCAGTTTCTAATCTTGTCTCTTCTATACACATGACAGATTTTAGTACTTTTCCATGAAATGGTTATATTTATCTGCCTGTGGTTTTGCTCAAATTCCTGGCTTTATAAGCCTGAGATTTCTTTGTTTAAATCATATCCACACTTCAGCTCTGACACTTCCACTTTACCCTTCTGTAACACTCTGTGCTTTCTTCATTTGATCCACCCTCCTATTACATAATTAAAAAATTTTTTAATTGTCAACTTCCATAATTACAGACAATAAACCATGTTAATCCTCCCCCCCACCTCCGCCACTGACACTTTCCCCTATGCAACTCCACTCTCCATCACACCCCTTCCTCCTCTCAGTCAGTCTCTCTATTTTGATGTCATAATCTTTTCCTCCTATTATGGCTCCTAGATGCATACCATTGTCCAAAAACATAGGTTAGATTTTGACTAGCCCTCCCCCCACCTTTCCCTTACTCAATGTCTTCTCCTAACCTCACTTAGGTCCATCCATCCCCAATCATCTGTTCTTCTACTTACATATATACAATACCATCCTCTTTAAGTCCTGCCTCCCTTTCTATAACTTTTATGTCCCCTTTGTAACTTACTGGTCTCTGCTACTGAGTTTTATTCCAACTCACTTAGAAGTCCAAACATTTGTAGCCAACATCCACATATGAGAGAGAACATGCAATGTTTGGATTTCTGGGCCTGCATTACCTCAACTAAATATGATCCTTTCCAGATCCATCCATTTCCTTGCAAATTTTATAATTTTCTCTTTCTTTACTGCTGAGTAGAAGTCCACTGTATAAATGTTCCACATCTTCAATTATCCACTCATCAATTGAGGGACATCTAGGCTGGTTCCATTTCCTAGCTATTGTGAATAATAGAGTAGCAAAAAACATGGTTTGAGCAAGTGCTTCTAAAGTAGTGAGACAAGTCCTTAGGAAATATGCCTAGGAGTGATATAGCTGGGTCATATGGTAAATCTATTTTTAGCTGTCTTAGGAATCTCCACACTGATTTCCACCATGGCTGTACCAGATTGCATTCCCACCAAGGGTGCAGAAGTACTCCTTTTTCTGCATTCTCATCAGCATTTATTTATTTTCTTGATGATAGCCATTCTGACAGGAGTGAGATGGAATCTCAAAATAGATTTAATTTGCATTTCCTTGATGCCTATTTTTCAACTATTCTTATTCCCCTAGATTGTACTGACCTTAAGGAACTGTGTCTGATGCACCACTTTTAAAAAAAAGATTTTATTTATTTCTTTTATTAGAGACAGAGAGGGGTGAGAGGGTGGGGGGGGGGAGAGGGAGAAAAAGAATGATAATGGGTGCTCCAGGGCCTCTAGCCACTGCAAACAACTCCAGACACATGCGCCACCATGTGCATCTGGCTTATGTGGAACCTGGATAATCGAACCTAGGTCCTTAGGCTTTACAGGCATGAGCCTTAATTGCTAAGCTATCTTCCAGCCCTGCACCTCTTTTTTTTTTTTTTTTTTTTAGTTTGTGTATTTATTTATGTGAGAGGGAGAGAGAGAGCTAGCTAGAAAGAGATGGGCATAGCAGGGCCTCTGGGATTTTTCCATCTGCTGACAAAGATAAGTTTTAGCTCCTCATTAATTAACTCTTTACAGTAACTCAGTGAATTAGTTCAACTTTTAGCTTCTTTTCTGCCACAGATGCAGATAGAGAGAACAGAGGCAGAGAGATAGAAAGAGAGAATGGGTGTGCCAATCTTGCTGCTGCTGCTGAACTCCAGACGCATGTGCCGCCTTGTGCATCTGGCTTACATGGGTATTGGGAAATCAAACCTAGGTCCTTAGGCTTCACAAGCTAGCACCTTAATTGCTAAGATCTCTCCAGTCAGGCATTTAACTTCTTATATTTCTTCTCTTGCAATTTTGTTAGCTGGGCATGGTGGTGGTGCATGCCTTTAATCCCAGACCTCAGGAGGCAGAGGCAGGAGGATTGCTGTGAGTTTGAGGTCAGCCTGGGCTAGAGTGAGACCCTACCTTGAAAAACCATAAAAACAAAAACAAAAACACCACACAACTTTATATTAGGGCATCCCATTTTGGTAAAAGATTGACAGCTTAGCCCTCAACATAATAGGTAAAATTTAAGAAACTGATATCGCATTAGGGAAAATACAAAATTTGATTATTTTCTGAGTTTGTTTGCATAACGACCACAGCTGAAGGGCTGGGCATGGTGGTGCACACATTTAATCCCAGCACTCAGGTGGCACAGGTAGGAGGATCACTGTGAGTTCAAGGCCACCCTGAGACTACATAGTGAATTCCAGGTCAGCCGAGGCTAGACTGAGACCCTACCTTGAAAAACCAACCAACCAAACAAAAAATGACCACAGCTGAGGACCTCCCTGGGGAAAGTCTCATCTTTGGTCCTTAGATTATGATTATTTTAGCTTTGGGCAAGTTATCAAGTCATTCATCTGGAAGTTCCTGTCATGAGTAGTTTGTTCTTATTTCTGAAAAGCATAACTAGTTGTTTGTGTTGGTTTGGGTTATCACAGAAGCCTGCTGTCAGCACTAGTGAGTGCCCGTGCATAGGAACATTGGTGTGTGTTTGCTCTCTCATAGAAAGATCCTGCTTACTTTTATGGATACGTGTACTTCCGACAAGTTCGAGATCAGACTCTTAAAAGAGGCTACTTCCAGAAGGTAACTTTCATATACATTAATAATTTTTTAATATTGTTATTAGAAAAATTAAGAGCCAGGCATGATGATGCATGCCTGAAATTGCAGCAGTTGGGAGGTGGAGGGAAGAGAATGAGGAGTTGAAGGGCATCCTGGACTACATGAGTCCCTGTCTCAAACAAAAAAGGGAAACCCTACTAGGCTTAAGTCTTTTTTTTTCTTTTTGGTTTTTCGAGGTAGGGTCTCACTCTGGCTCAGGCTGACTTGGAATTCACTATGTAGTCTCAGGGTGGCCTCGAACTCTCAGCGATCCTCCTACCTCTGCCTCCCAAGTGCTGGGATTAAAGGCGTGCTCCACCATGCCTGGCCTTTTTTTTTTTTTAAATGATATTTTATTTACTTATTTGAGAGAAAGAGAGACAGACAGAATGGGTGTGCCAAGGCATCTAGCCACTGCAGAGGAACTCCAGACGCATGCGGTTCCTTTGTGCATCTGGCTAACGTGGGTCTTGGAGAATGGAACTGGGATCCTTTAGTTTTGTAGGCAAACACCTTAACTGCTAAGCCATCTCTCCAGCCCAGGTTTCAGTCTTTTATTTTTATCTGTGCATGCATGTGTGTGTGCTTTCTTTTTTATTTATTTACTTATTTATTTTTAGGGTTTTTTGAGGTAGGGCCTCACTCTAGCCCAGGCTGACCTGGAATTCACTATGGAGTCTCAGGCCTCGAACTCACGGCAATCCTCCTACCTATGCCTTCTGAGTGCTGGAATTAAAGGTGTGTGCCACCACGCCTGGCTTTCTTTTTTGTTTTTTTTTTTTCGAGCTAGGGTCTCATTCTAGCTCAGGCTGATCTGGAATTCACTATGTAGTCTCAGGGTAGCCTCAAACTCATGGCGATCCTCCTACCTCTGCCTCCCAAGTGCTTGGATTAAAGGCATGCACCACCACATCTGGCTTTGTGCATATTTTGATTATAGACACTAGTCTCTAGATTGTTTTGCATGTGCATGGGTGTGCCTGTGGAGGCCAGTAGTTGATACCTGGTGTCTTATTTGATGCTGCCCATCTTACTCTGTAGGGTGTTTCACATAAACTCAGAGCTTGCTTGTTCAGGTAACCTAGCTGCCTAGGGAGCCCCTTACTCTGCCTCCCAGGCACTGACATTACAGGTGGGCCACCAAATTCACCTGGCGTTTACATGGGTGCCAAGGATCTAAACTCTGATTCTCAGTTCTTAGACTTGGGCGAGAGTGCTCGTGATTTAAAAAAAAAAAAAAATTGTTTTAATTTTTAAATTATGTCATTTATTTATTTGAGAGAACTAGGCAGACAGATACAGAGAGAAAGTGAGAGAGAGAGAGAAGAGAGGAATGAATGAGCACACCAAGGCCTCTAGCTCCTGCAAAGGAATTCCAGACACATGAGCCACCTTGTGCATCTGGCTTACATGAGTGCTAGGGAATCGAACCTGGGTCCTTAGTCTTTGCAGGCAAGTGCCTTAATTGCTAAGCCATCTTCTAGCCCCACTCTTGATTTTCTTTTTTTGATTTTTTGAGGTAGGGTCTCAGTACAGTCCAGGCAGACCTGGATATTCACTATATAGTCTCAGGGTGGCCTCAAAGTCATGGTGATCCTCCTACCTCTGCCTCCCGAGTGCTGGGACTTAAAGGTGTGGGCCACCGCACCTGGCCCTGCTCTTAATTTTTTAAAATATATTTTTAAAATTCTATTTTTATTTGTTTATTTGAGAGAGAAAGTCAGAGAGAGTTTTAACTGCTAAATGTTTGCTACCTCTGGACCAGGTTTCTAGTAGTAGCATAGAATATGTTACAGTTATTAGAGAATAAACAAATTGTAATACTGTTGCAGCCAGTGAAGCCAGAAGTGTCTGGTTTTGATGAGCCAGTAAGTAAAAATTAGCAACATCTTAGCAATTTTTGTTTCCATCTTTTCCTTAAATCAAAAAGAAAAAAATGGGGCTGAAGAGATGGCTTAGTGGTTAAGCGCTTGCCTGTGAAGTCTAAGGACCCCGGTTCGAGGATCGATTCCCCAGGACCCACGTTAGCCAGATGCACAAGGGGGCGCACGCATCTGGAGTTTGTTTGCAGTGGCTGGAGGCCCTGGTGCGCCCATTCTCTCTCTCTCTATGCCTCTTTCTCTCTTTGTCTGTCACTCTCAAATAAATAAATAAAAATAAACAAAAAATTAAAAAAAGAAAATAAAAATAAAAAGGGAACAAATGAAGAAAAGTGAATCAGTCCTCTTAATACCAGCTATTAGGACTTACCTTAGCCATTTAAAATTGGATTTGTCCTGACCACTAACTGATGCAGAATGGAAAGGTAGAGTGGTTTTCAAGAAAAACTACATTAAAAAAATTAGTGTAACTTAGATTTTTTTGTTCTTTGAGGTAGGGTTCCATTGTAGTCCAGGCTGACCTGGAAATCACTATGTAGTCTCATGCTGGCCTTGAACTCACAGTGATCTTTCTACCTGTGCCTCTCAAATGTTGGGATTAAAGGTGTGCACATCCCCAAGCCCAGCTCAGTGTAATTTTATATAGAATGTAACCAAGCTGAAATTTGCAGTTTTTTTTGTTTTTTTTTTTTTTCCCACTTAGGGTCTTGCTCTAGCTCAGGCTGACTTGGAATTCACTGTGTAGTCTCTTAGGGTGGTATCAAATTCATGGTGATCCTCTAACCTCTGCCTCTGGAGTAATGGCATGCACCACCACGCCCCGTTGTTTTTTTTTTTTTTAAATATTTTTATTTATTTATTTGAGAGGGAGAGAAAGAGGCTGATAGAGAATGGGCATGTCAGACTTCCAGCCACTGCAAAGGAGCTCAAATGCAATTGCCTCCTTGTGCATATGGCTTATGTGGGTCCTGGGGAGTAAACCTGTGTCCTTGGGTTTTGCAGTCAAGTGCCTTAACTGCTAAGCCACCTCCCTAGCCTGAGTCTGCTTTCCTTAACTATGTGCTTTGAAATTATTTTTAATTCAAAAAATCTACTCTTTTTGCTGAATTTAGCTTTTTCATAAATACTGAACATAATGGCAAACTCAAATTATAATCACTAGTCAATTTAAAAAACATTGTGTGAGGATCACCATGAGTTCGAGGCTACCCTGAGAATACAGAGTGAATTCCAGGTCATGGTGGGCTAGAGTGAGACACTACCTATAACCACCCCCCCCCCACATATACACCAAAAAATAAAAAACCAAAACCACAAGAAAAACAAAACAAACAATGATAATAATAATAATATAAAATAAATAACAAACATTGTTACCTTTCTCTCCTTAGTCACTGGTTTTGATCAGCAAGCTGCCTTATATTCATTTTTTTCACACCGTACTCAAACAGATAGCACCAGAGTATTTTGAGAAAAATGAACCTTATTTGGAAGCAGGTAAGGTAAACACACTGCATGAACTGTATGTTCTTATCAAAAGAGTTCTAAAATTTTTACTGAATGTATATGACAAGAATGAAGTTATTTTAAAAAACTGGAAGAGAATCTAAGGGCTTGTATGATGAGAAAGATACAAAGTGTCTGGCATCTTTCCCAACAAATACCAAAAGTCGTATCTGTTGTTCTCCTCTAACGACATTCAGATAAATCTGTTTGGTAGGTATTGACAACTTCCATAATTATAGATAATAAACCATGATAATTCCCTCCCTTCCCCCACTTTCCCCTTCACAAATCTACTCTCCATCATATCCCCTCCCTTTCTCAATCAGTCTCTCCTTTATTTTGATGTCATCATATTTTCCTCCTATTATAAGGGTTTTGTGCAGGTAGTACCAGGCATTGTGAGGTCATGGATAGCCAGGCCATTTTGTGTCTGGAAGAGTGCATTGTAAGCAGTCTTACCATTTCTTTGGCTCTTAGATTCTTTCTGCCACCCCTTATGCAATGGACCCTGAACTTTGGAGGGTGTGATAGAGATAGTGATCAGTCCTCTGTTACTTCATCTCAGTACTGTGGTGCCCTTTTAAAAAAGTTTTTAAAAAATATTTTAGTTTTATTTATTTATTAGAGACCAAGGGAGGGGGGAGGAGAATGGGCATATTAGGGTCTCTAACCACTGCAAAAGAACTCCAGACACATGCACCATCTTTTGCATCTGGCTTATGTGGGTTCCAGGGAGTTGAACCTGGATCCTTAGGCTTTGCAGACAAGCACCTTAACCACTAAGCCATCTGTCCAGCCCACTATGGTACCTTTTGAGTTATCCTAGAGGTCAATGCCATCTGAAAAGAGAAGCTTCTCTAACCAAAAGTGAGAGTTATAAGTATGAACGTTAAGAAAACTGCTTAGAGGGCACTTTTGTGAGCATAATATATGTATTTAGCCAGACAACAGCAGTCGTTACACCCCTAGGACTTGTAACCTCTCCACCATAGTCTTTGGACTAGGTCTTCAGTACCAGGCATGTATTCCCATGGAGTTTGCCTCCAGTCCAATTAGAGAGCAGTTGGTTTTCCCCATAACAGACATGCCACTATTGTACCCACTGGGTCATTTAGCCTGGCTGGCCATACATAAGGCTTGCAGTGTCCACTGTTGTTTATCACAACTGGTGACCTCTCTCCCATAGGGCTGCATGCAGTGTAACTTTTTCTAGCTTTCTGTCAGTTGGTCTACAGGGAGGAGGTTTTCAGCTCAGTTCCACCTTTATTTCTCAGTGACCTTGCAGCCAAAGCATGTGAAGTCTTCAGCAATAGTGTCTTACCATCTATTTCTGGTGGAAAATCAAGAGTGTTGGCAATGGTTTATGATGTTTTGGGAGAATCAGGGGCCTCCCTGGCCAACAACTCACTGGAGGGTATCCCATCCCTGGCACTGAAATTTTTCTAGCAGCAATCTATGGCTTATGGATCTGCCATTATCCAAAAAGTAGGTTTCTATATGGCTTGTTCAGAACATCTTAAAATTATTTTATTTTATTTTATTTTTTAATTTTTATTTATTTGAGAGCAACAGAGAGAGAAAGAGTGAGAGAGAGAAAGAATGGGTGCGCCAGGGTTTCCAGCCACTGCAAACGAACTCCAGATGCATGTGCCCCCTTTTGCATCTGGCTAACGTGGGTCCTGGGGAATCAAGCCTTGAACCGGGGTCCTTAAGCTTCACAGGCGAGCACTTAACCGCTAAGCCATCTCTACAGCCCACATCTTAAATTTTGATTAACCCTTTTCCCACCCTTCTTTTACTCATGTCTCATTCATTTATTTGAGAAAGAAACAGAAAGAGAGAATGGACATATCAGGGCCTCTTGCCACTGTAAACACACAAGATGTATGCACTACCATGTGCAGTTGGTTTACTTGGTGCTGGGGAATCAAATTTAGGTTTTGTAGGCAAGCACCTTAACCACTAAGCCATATCTCCAATCCTAATTTTTTGTTCTTATAGAGTTGCATTCTAACATTTTTAATATTTGTTCTGTCCATTTGCACTTAAGAAACCATTTTGTTACATTTTCCAGCTTGTAATGATGTTGACCGATGGCCTGCCCCAGTGCCAGGGAAAACATTGCATCTGCCTATTATGGGCGTGGTAATGAAGGTAAGAGCTTACTATCTTACCTGTTTCCTTTTTTAAAACCCTGGAGAAAGTTCACACATGGATTTTACTCTTTAACTTCCTAATAATGTATAGTAGCAGTGTTATAGCTTTCCCTTTTTGTTTTGTTTTGGTTTTTCAAGGTAGAGTCTTGCTTTAGCCCAGGCTGACCTAAAATTTACTTTCCTACTTCTGTCTCTGGAGTGCTGGGATTAAAAGCGTGCACCACCATGACTGGCTCTTTTTTTATTTTTATTTTTAAAATTTTTTTCCAAGGTAAGGTCTTGCTCTAGCCCAGGCTGACCTGGAATTCACTCTGCAGTCCCTGGCTGGCCTGTCATTCACAGTGATCCTCCTACCTCTGAGTGCTGGGAATAAAGAAGACATGTGCCACCATGCTTGGCTAGTTCTTAGTCTTAAATGATCTTGCCAACTTGTAATATCAGGCTTAATGTTTATTGTGAAATAGTCTCTATTAAGGTGTTTTCATCTTTTAAAATATTTTAATTTATTTATTTTCAAGCATAGTGGGGGGGAGAGAGGGGGCGAGAGAGAGAGAGAGAGAGAGAGAGAGAGAGAGAGAGGAGAATGGACATGCCAGGGTCTCCAGCTGCTGCAAAGGAAGTCCAGATGTGTATTAGTCAGGGTTCTCTAGGGGAACAGAACTGCTAGAATAAATTATTTTAAAAAGGGAATTTATTGGATTAGTTTAAGGTAGTCCAGTAGCAATTGCAGGCCTGAGAATCACAGAACCTGATAGCTGCTCAGTCCACATGGCCAGATGCCTCAGCAGTCCTGAGCTGGCACTGCAGATGGTGCCGGAAAGCCTGGAGGCTTCCTGAAGAGCCTCTAGGTACGATCCACAAGGGTCTTCAGTTGATGCTGGTCTTCAGTCCACATTGGTCTTCAATCCACGCTGGAAGGTAGCAAGTAGCTCTGGCAGCCAAGTGGAAGGAAGGAAGGGGCTCTTTTTACCCAGAGCTTCCTTATATCAAGTCCCCCTCTGAGTAGGGCCTCCCACTCTGGGGGAAGGGCTCACTCTGGGGGGACTTCCTCCTTTAGTTGATCCTTCCTGGAAGCAACCTCCGAGATCTACCCGAAAGGGATTTCTGTGGATTACTAAACAGATGAAGTTGACAACACCTTAACTGTCACAAGATGCATTGCCAATTTGTGCATCTGGCTTTATCTGGGTACTGGGAAGTTGAACCCATGTCATTGGGCTTTGCAAGCAAGCACCTTAACTGCTGAGCCATCTCTCCAGCCCTGGTATTTTCATTTTTAGGTGTTTTTTTTTTTTTAATTTTTTATTTATTTATTTGAGAGCGACAGACACAGAGGGAAAGACAGATAGAAGGAGAGAGAGAGAATGGGCGCGCCAGGGCTTCCAGCCTCTGCAAACGAACTCCAGCCGCATGTGCCCCCTTGTGCATCTGGCTAACGTGGGAACTGGGGAATCGAGCCTCGAACCGGAGTCCTCAGGCTTCACAGGCAAACGCTTAACTGCTAAGCCATCTTTCTAGCCCTTTAAATTTATTTTTGAGAGAGAGAATGTGAGCCAGGTCTCTCAGACATTGCAGACAAACTCCAGACACGTGTGCCTCTTTGTGCGCATGTGTGACATTGCACTTGCATCACTGGCTATGTGGGACCTGGAGATTTGAACATAAGTTCTTAGGCTTGACCAGCAAGCACTTTAACTGCTAAGCCATCTCTCCAGCCTGACAATGTTCTTTTAATATGCTTGTTCTTTTTTTTTTTTTTTTCCCCAAGATAGGGTCTCACTCTAGCTCAGGCAGACCTGGAATTACTACATAGTCTCAGGGTGGCCTCAAACTCACTGCAATCCTCCTACCTCTACCTCCCAAGGGCTGGGATTAAAGGTGTTTGTCACCACACCTGGCTTAATTTGCTTGTTCTTTACATGTATTTCTTTTTTTCTTGGGACAAGATCAAAAGTAACACTGACAGTCCATTGTTTTCTGTGGCATTTATATAAAAGTTTGGCAGGCTTAAAAGGGTGTTTTTGGGTGTGTGTATATTCATGGAGCAAAGAAAGACTGGAAAAATAAATAGGAAGTTGTATGAGGTTGATGTCTTTGGTCTGTTTCTCAGCATATTAGCTTCTGAGTTGATTTATGATTTCTCTCATGGAGATCTTGTTTCACTTTCTGGTATGGGTAAAAATTAATAACTTTAGTTTCGAGCCCCAATTTCAAAATCTGTTATAAGTATTTTGTTTTCTTAGCTTTAGTGTATCTTTTTTAGCCACAGGATAGAGCACTTCTCATAAAACTAAAGATAATTTCTTCTCTTTCTCTTGAAGGTACAGATTCCTACATGTCATGATAAGCCTGGGACAACTCCAATAGCGCAGTTAACTCAGCAGGTATTATGGTCTGTGGTAAAATTATCACAAGTTTTTTTATTTGTATATGTGCCATTCTTACGGGTGTGTGTGTGTGTGTGCACCACCATGCCCAACCACTTTTTTTCCCTTGGGCAAGAGCTCTGCATTTCTTCCTTATCTTATGTTCTGGGCTTCCCCATTTCTGGGAATCCAGCTCATTTCTTCCTTCCCGTAAGTTATATCTATAATCTAATAAAATCTGTAAATTTATGTGAGCTGGGGGAGTGGTGGTGTAAGCCTTTAATCCCAGCCCTTGGGAGGCAGAGGTAGGAGGATCTCCATGAGTTCGAGGCCACCCTGAGACTACATAGTGAATTCCAGGCCAGCCTGTGCTAGAGTGAGACCTTACCTTGAAAAATAAAAATAAAATCTAAAATTTAAAACAAACAAACAAAACAAAAAAACTGCTACAAGGTTTAATACTGCCAAAAGCTACTGTCTTTGGAAAATAGCCAGGTGACTGACTGGTGATTTTAGAAGCATCAGTCAAAAGAATCTCCTTGGACTGGAGAGATGGCTTACAAATCCTAAGGACCCAGGTTTAGTTCCCCAGTACCCATGTAAGCCAGGTGTACAAGGTGATGCATGCATCTGGAATTTGTTTGCAGTAGCTGGAGGCCCTGGTATCCATTCTTTCTTTGTATTTGCCTTTTTTCTCTCTCAAATAATTTTTTTAAATCTTTTTTAAAATTTTTTTGGTTTTTCGAGGTAGGGTTTCACTCTAGCTCAGGCTGACCTGGAATTCACTATGTAGTCTCAGGGTGGCCTCAAACTCACGGAGATCCTCCTACCTCTGCCTCCTGAGTGCTGGGATTAAAGACATGTGCCACCATGCCTGGCTGTTTTTCGTGTGTGTGTGTGTGTGTGTGTGTGTGTGTGTGTATTTTTTTTTTTTTTAAGAAAAGAATTCTGGGCTGGAGAGAGAGCAGCTTAGCAGTTAAGGAGCTTGCCTGCGAAGCCTAAGGACCCAGGTTTGATTCTCCAGGTCCCATGTTAGCCAGATGCACATCATGGCACATGCATTTGGAGTTCGTTTGCAGTGGCTAGAGGCCCTGGCATGCCCATTCTTTCTCTCTCTGTCCCTCTGTATCTAATAAATAAATAATGATAAAAAAAATTTTAAAAAAGAAAAGAATCCTCTTGATTTTTCTGAAAGCAGCATCTGTTTATGAGTTGAGTTGAAGTTTTCTTTTGGAATGTTTTACTGCTATATTAGCATTCCTCCCTATTCTTTGAATTGAGTAAAAGTGGTTCTGGCCACTACTTAATTAATTCTTTATTTTAAAGTTTAACAAATTACTTTATTAACTTATTAGAGAGAGGCAGATAGAGAGAGAATGGGCAGGCTAGGTGTATCTGCCAGAGGTGGTTACTGGGGGATAAACTTGGGTCCTTAGGCTTCTCAGGCAAGCTCCTTATCCACTAAATCATCTCTCCAGCCCCTACTTAATTCTTTTCCCATGGTGTGTATGTGTATGTATGTGTGTGTGTGTGTGTGTGTGTATATATATTAGGTTTATACTTATCTTCTGCTGTACTAGAGGAGATTGATAAGGCCCATTCTCTCTCTAGCTGCTCCTATAAGAAGAGAGATTTTCTTTTTTTGCATGTATTTAGAGTTAAGTGTGTGGTATGGTGTATGCTCATGTCTGTTGCAGATGCATACCATGTGTGCATCTGCAGAGGCCAGAGGAGAATGTCAGATGTCTTTTTTATAGATCATTCACTTACTTCCTTGAGATGGTGTCTTTCGCTTATACTGGTGCTGCTGTCTATCTGTGAGTCCCAGTCATTCTCCAGTCTGTGCTTCCCCCAGACTGGGGTTACAGATGTGCATGGCCATCCCTAGCTTTTTATATAGGTTCTGGGAAGTTGAAGTTGGCAGTCTCTGGCCTCAGAGGCCATTGTGTTTAAGCAGCAAGTGCTCTTAACTGCTGAGCAATCTTTAACAAAAGTTGAAGAGATGCTAACAAGAGTAGAAAAGAGCAATATGGCTTACTAATTGTGAGATAGGCATTTTTTGTTTGTTTTGTTTGTTTTGAGGTTCAGGCTACCTGGAGTTTACTGTGTAGTCTCAGGGTACCTCTGCCTCCTGAGTGCTGGAATTAAAGACGTGTGCAGCTGGCATGTTTATTTTATTTTATTATTATTATTATTTTGTTGTTGTTTGTGTGTTGAGACAAGGTCTCACTGTGTAGCTAACTGACCAGCTTGCTTAAGCAGACCTTGAACTTGCAGCCCTCCTCCTGCCTCTGTCTCCTAAGTGCGGGGATTATAAGCATGTGTCATCGTGCCTGGCTCAACACAGGCATATTCTCACCATCAATTTCTGCAAATGTTAGTGATGTCTCCTTTGTTCTGTTTTATCTCTCAGGCAGATACACACATATCTGTGGTTTTACCTACTGTTCATGAGGTGGATCTTTTCAGGTAAAGAATAACCACTTTTACTAGTTGCATTATCTCTTAGTTTGTGAGATTGCTTTTAATTTATTCAGAATCTTTGTGTAGGATGTAGAAAAACTAGAACAAATTACTCCTGTTTTCCACATGAAAGTCAGCAGTTCATCCCTGGATACATTTTATGAGCTTTGGCAACAAGGAAAATTAGAACATGGATTAGTTATTACATGGTTAAAGCAGATTGTTTGTTTTATTTGGCATGAGAATTTTAGAGACATTGGAAAATACACTTTTTGAACTAAGCGTAATGGCACATGCCAATGATCCCTATCCTCAAGGGACTGAAATAGAAGGGTTGCCATGAGCCTGGGCTACAAAGTGAGTTCCAGGTGAGCCTGGTCTGGAGTGAAACTCTGCTTCAAATAAACAAACAAAAAGGAAAATACAATATAAAAAAACTATTTATTGACAACTTTCATAACTATAGACAATACACCATGGTCATAATTCCCTCCTACCAACATCCCTTTTCCCCCTCCCAACCTTCCTCCACTAAATCCCGTCTCCTTTTCAGCTAGTCTCTCTTCTATTTTGATGCCATCATTTTTTCCCTCCCATTAGACGGGTCTTGTATAGGTTCAGCTACTGTGAGGTCATAAATATCAAGACCACTTTGTGTCTGAAAGACAGTGTGGTAAATAGTCCTCCCCTTCCATTGGCGCTTACATTCTTTCAGCCACCTCTTCTGCCATGGTTCTTGAGCCTTGGAGGGTGTGATAGAGATGCTTTACTTAGTGCTGAACACACCACTGTCACTTCTCAGCACTTTTAAGTGTTTACTCAATAAAAATGGAAATATGTTCATACAGGGTCTTGGATACAAATATTTATACTCTGTGAGTTGCTTTATTCATAACATTTTGAAATTAGATACAACCAAAATGCCTATCAGCTGGTGAAAGGCTAAAAAAGTGTAATATATGCATGCACATAGACTGTGACTAGCAGTAGTTAAAAAAAAAAAAAACACAAATAAGCCGTTGATGCATACTACAGCAGAAATGACTCAGAGGCAGAATGCTAAATCATACTTTCTAAAGATGCTTACTGGATGATTCAGCTTATGTAATATTGACAAACTAAAAGGAAAAAGAAAGAAAGAAATAAAGAGAAATATCATGCTGTTGTTTTCAGTGTAAGAAAATTATCTGTTACTTCTTTTTTGTTTTGTTCTGTTTTGTTGAGGTAGGGTCTCCTCTAGCCCAGGCAGACCTGGAATTCACTATGTAGTCTCAGGGTGACCTCAAACTCATGGCGATCCTCCTACCTCTCCTCTGCCTCCCTAGTGCTTGGATTAAAGGTGTGTGCCATCTTGCCTGTTTTTTTTTGTTGTTGTTTGTTTTTCAAGGTAGGGTCTCACTCTGGTCCAGGCTGACCTGGAATTAACTCTGTAGTCTCAGGGTGGCCTTGAACTCATGGCGATTCTCCTACCTCTACCTCCCGAGTGCTGGGATTAAAGGTGTACGCCACCATGCCCGGCCTTTTTTTTTTTTTTTTTTTTTTTTTTTTTTTAAGATGAGAATACTCAATTGAAGATATAACTCAAAGCTAGAGGGCTTGCCCAACATGCACAAGGCCCTAGGTCCTAGGTTCAATACCCACTACTTCTTAAAAAAAAAAAAAAAAAAAAAAAAAAAAAAAACAAGCCAGGAAAACCAAAAAAAATAAAAAATAAAAAACTAAAGTCTTCAAAAACAGTCTAATTTTACAGTGATAATATTATGACAAGCATGAAATACCTGATTGTCAGATTACTGCTTTTCTATGACAGGACTTTTCTTGTGTGCACAACGTTTTTCCCCTTTTAAAAATATTTATTTATTTATTTTTGGTTTTTCAAGGTAGAGTCTCACTGTAGCCCAGGCTGGCCTGGAATTCACTATGTAGCCTCAGGGTGGCCTCAAATGCATGGCGATCCTCTTACCTTTGCCTTCCTGGGTGCTGGGATTAAAGGTGTGTACCATCATACCCAGCTAATACTTACTTTTTGTTGTTGTTGTTCATTTTTTCTTTTAATTTGAGAGCGACAGACAGAGAGAGAAAGAGGCAGATATGTATACAGAGAGAATGGGCGTGCCAGGACCTCCAGCCAGTACAAACGAACTCCAGGCACGTGCACCCCCTTGTGCATCGGGCTAACGTGGGTCCTTAGGCTTCACAGGCAAGCGCTTAAACTGCTAAGCCATCTCTCCAGCCCGATATTTACTTTTAATAGCTTATTTATTTGAGAGAGAGAGAGAAAAAAGAAATAGTTAGAGAGAAAGAGCATGCTAGGGCCTGCAGCAACTGCAAACAAAACCTAGATGCATGTGCCATCTTGTGCATCTGGCTTACATGGGTCCTGGGGATTTGAACCTAGGTCCTTTGGCTTTGCAGGCAAGTGCCTTAACTGCTAAGCCATCTCTCCAGCATTAGCTCCCTCTTCATCACAGAAATTGTCCTCTCAGTTTTCAAGTTGTGGTAAGAAATGTAAGGGCAGTTTTCTGACATAGTTTATAAAGAACCCGACATTTTCTTACCTCAGTCTCTTCAAGATAGGGACTCTACCTGATGATATTTGCAGTTGACTCCTAGTATAGCTAGAGACACACTGTCTTCTCACTCCCACCCGAATATCCCTTCATAACTTGAAAATAAAGTAGGTTTTGCTTTCTAGGCATTAGCAGGATAAAGAGTCATGGGCATTTGAGACAGAGAGGAAGAGAGGCAGAGAGAGAGGGGGAGAGTGAGAGAATGAAAGAGAATGAGCACACAGGGACATGTGTGCCACTTTGTACATCTGGCTTTACGTGGGTACTGGGGAATCAAACCCAGGCCATTAGGCTTTGTAGGCAAGTGTCTTATCTGCTGAGCCATCTCCCTGGCCCTGTTTATATATTTGGTTTTTCTGAGGTAGGGTCTTGCTCTCACCTACGCAGACCTGGAATTCACTATGTAGTCTCAGGGTGGCCTGGAACTCAAAATAGTACACCTACCTCTGCCTCCCAAGGGCTAGGATTAAAGGTGTGCGCCACCATGCCTGGCTTACTTTTTTTTTTTCTTTAATGTGTTTTACTGTTTTGAGAAACTGTTCATGTAGTAAAGTCTGGCTTTGACTGTGTTTATCTGGGGATGATCATGAGCTCTGATTCTCCTATCCCAACTTTTGAATTGCTAGGAATACAGGAGTGTGTCACCAACCCCTTTTGTGTGTGTGTGTATGTGTGTGTGTGTGTGTGTGTGTGTGTGTTTTAAAAGGAACTTATGGGGCTGTAGAGATGGCTTAGCACTTAAGGTGCTGGCCTGTAAAGCCAAAGGACCAGGTTCATTTCCCAAGGACCGACATAAGCCAGATACACAAAGTAGCGCATGCATCTGGAGTTTGTTTACAGTGGCTAGAGGGCATGCCCATTCTCCCTTTCTTTCTTCCTTTCTCTCTCTCTCTCTCTCTTTCTTTCTTTCTTTCTTTCTTTCTTTCTTTCTTTCTTTCTTTCTTTCTTTTTCTCTCTCTGCCTCTTTCTTTCTTGTAAATAAATAAATAAAAATTTAAAAAGGAATTTATCGCTGGGCATGGTGGTGCACATCTTTAATCCTAGCATTTGGGAGGCAGAGGTAGGAGGATCACCATGAATTCGAGGCCACCCTGAGACTATATAGTGAATTCCAGGTCAGCCTGGGCTAGAGTGAAACCCTATCTCAAAAAGGGGGGGAGGTGGGACTTAATGCCTCTGTATATTGCCATATTCTAAAGTAATTTAATAGGTCAAGATAACAGTAGCAAGAAAAATTTTTGAAGTTTTTAGAATGATTATATAGGGATTTGGAAATGAGAGCAGATAAATAGTATATCTGTCCTGTATAAACAATTTCTAGGTGCTTCTGCCCAGTTTTCCTGCACAGTCAGATGCTGTGGGAGTTGGTGCTGTTGGGTGAGCCCCTCGTGGTCATGGCTCCATCACCATCTGAGTCCTCAGAAACTGTACTGGCCCTTGTAAAGTGAGTATACTTGGTTCCTGATGGTGATATCTGCAGTATTTTCCCAACTGTGACTTATTTCCCCAAACATTACTTCAATCCATACAGCCACTCTGTTGGAAAGTGGTGTTTTTTTTTTTTTTCAAGGTAGGGTCTTGCTCAAGCCCAGACTGACGTGGAATTCACTATGTAGTCTCAGGGTGGCCTTGAACTCACAGTGACCCTCCTACCTCTGCCTCCCAAGTGCTAGGATTAAAGGCATGTGCCACTACACCCAGGTTGGAAGTAGTGTTTATTATAGCACCATTTTATGGATAGGAAAATTAATTTAGGTACCATGATGGCTGGAAACATTTTTTTACTTTGAGTAAAAAAGATAGTCATTCACTCACATACATTGAAGCCTTCTAAATACCAGTTTTATTAGTAGTGTTTAGTCAAAGGCACACAGCTAGTAAGTAAGTGAGCCAGAAGTTCATCCGACCTTCTATCCAAAGACCAATTAATTTTTTCAGTATACCATTCCATGCATATTTATATTGCTGCTTTTAGTTCCCTAAAATGACTTTACTACTCAGAATCATCTATCCCATTGTATATAGTGTTTATCTGTGTGGTTCATGGTGATAGCATAGAGCCTTCAGTTTCTTTGTGCCTTGTTTCACATGGTCTTCCTGCTCCACAGCTGTATTTCTCCACTCAAGTACTTCAGTGATTTTCGACCTTATTTCACGATTCATGATAGTGAATTCAAAGAATACACCACCCGCACTCAAGCTCCGTAAGTAATCAGAATAGCTTTTATTGACCAAGTATTACCTTTGTTACCCAAATTATACAGAATTATTGTGCACAATAGAATTTTCATTTAAAATTATAACTTACTGACAGAAAATTTACAGAAGGTTTGAGGAGCTGCTGGTAATTTAGTATTTGAAGTTAGTAACTTTGGACTCTAAATTGTCATTAATATTGATTGGACTATATGTTTGGATTCTGCTTTTATTATGAAAACTCTAATCTATGGAAGGGAAGGCTAATCTTACCTTTTCCATTTTAACTCCTGTTTTATTATTATTTCTTGTCTTCTTTTCACAGGCAAGTATTAGAACAACAGCAGAAAATTCCATTTACTTTCCCCATTCTCCCCCCCACATTCTTTTTTTTAAAACTATTTATTGACAGCTTCCATAAATATAAACAATATGTCATGATCATAATCTACTCTCACCACCCTCCCTTTTTCTTTGCCCAGCACCCTCTCCACTGAGTCTCCCCCCCCCTTTTTCTTTAAATTTTATTTATTTTTTTTGTTTTTCGAGGTAGGGTCACACTCTGGCCCAGGCTCACCTGGAATTAACTATGTAGTCTCAGGGTGGCCTTGAACTCCTAGATCCTCCTAACTTTGCTTCCCAAGTACTGGGATTAAAGGCGTGTGCCACCACACCTGGCCCTTTTAAAAATATTTTTATTTTATTTATTTATTTATTTGAGAGAGAGAGAGAGACAGAAATAGGCATGTCCAGAAAGAAAGAGACAGAGAGAGAATGGGCACGCCAGGGCCTCTAGGCAGTGCAAACAAACTCCAGATGTGTGTGCCCCCTTGTGAATCTGGCTTATGTGGGTCCTGGAGAATCAAACATGGGTCCATGGGCTTTGCAGGCCAGCGTCTGAATCACTAAGCCATCCCTCCAGCCCTCCCTCCTTTTTTTTTATTTTTTTTGTTCATTTTTATTTATTTATTTGAGAGTGACAGAAAGAGAAAAAGAGGCAGATAGAGAGAGAGAATGGGCACGCCAGGGCTTTGAGCCACTGCAAACAAACTCCAGATGTGTGTGCCCCCTTGTGCATCTGGCTAACGTGGGTCCTGGGGAATCGAGCCTTGAACCTGGGTCCTTAGGCTTCGCAGGCAAGCACTTAACTGTTAAGCCATCTCTTCAGCCCCCTCCCTTCTTTTTTTTTTAAATAAAATTTTTATTCTTATTTGTTTTTTAGAGAGGGTAAGAGAATGGGTGCACCAGAGCCTCTAGTCACTGCAAATGAATTCCATGCACATGCTCTGCCTGTACATCTGGCTTTCTTGGCTTCTGGGGAATCAAACCTGGGTCCTTAGCCTTCACAGGCAAGTGCCTTAACTACTAAGCCATCTCTCCAGGCCTGAATCCCTTCTTTCCAACTAGTTTTTTCTTTTCTTTCCTCTTTTTTTTTTTATTTTTTTTTATTTTGGGGGTAGGGTTTCACTTTAGTCCAGGTGGACCTGGAACTCACTATGTAGTCTCAGGCTAGCCTCGAACTCATGGTGATCCTCCTACCTCTGCCTCCTAAGTGCTGGGATTAAAGGCATGTGCCACCACCCCTGGCCTTTCTTTTCTTTTCTTTTTTTTTAATAAAACATTTTATATATTTATTTGAGAGAGAAAGAAGCAGAGCAAAAGAGAGAAAGAAAACGGGTGTGCCAGAGCCTCTGTCCCTGCAGACAAATTCTAGACTCATATGCCACCTTGTATATACCTGGCTTACGTGGGTCCTGGGGAATTGAACCTAGTCCTTAGACTTTTCAGGGCAGCATTTTAACTGCTAAGCCATCTCTCTAGCCCTTTATTTTTTTTAAGTTTATTTTATTAATTTATTTGTAAGCAGAGAGAGATAGTAGAAAGACAGACAAAAGGATGGGTACATCAGAGCAGGGTGTGGTAGCTCACCCCTTTAATCTCAGCGCTTAGGAAGCAGAGGTAGGAGGATCACCAAGAGAAGAGTTCAAGGCCACCCCGAGACTACAAAGAAAAAAAAAAAAGGCTGCATCACTGCAAACAAACTCTAGATGTATATGCTACTTTATGCATCTGGCTTTATATGGCTACTGTGGAATTGAACCACAGTTATTAGGCTTTGTAGGCAGGTGCCTTAGTGGCTGAGCCATCTCTCCAGCTCTTTCTTCAATTTTGATGCCTTTTTTTTTGTTTGTTTGTTTTGTTTTGTTTTTGAGGTAGTGTCTTACTCTAGCACAGGCTGACCTAGACTTCATTATGTAGTCTCAGGGTGGCCTTGAACTCATGACAATCCTCCTACCTGTGCCTCCCAAGTGCTGGGATTGAAGGTATGTGCCACCACGCCCAGCTGCCATCAATTTTTTAAAAATTTTTTGGCTTTTCAAGGTAGGGTTTCACTCTAGCTCAGGCTGACCTGGAATTTACTATGTAATCTAACTTATTTATTTATTTTGTTTGTTTGTTTTTCGAGGTAGAGTCTTACTCTAGCCCAGGCTGACCTGGAATTCACTATGTAGTCTCAGGGTGGTCTTGAACTCACTGTGATCCTTCTACCTCTGCCACCAGAGTGCTGGGATTAAAGGCATGCACCACCATGCTCAGCATTGTTGTTTTTTTGAGGTAAGGCCTGGCTGTAGCCCAGGCTGAGCTGGAATTCACTGTGTAGTCCCAGGCTGGCTTTAAACTCTCAGTGATTTTCTTATCTCTGCCTTCCAAGTGCTGGGATTAAAGGTGTGCGTCACCATGCCTGGCTCACCATCATTTTTTTCCCCTCCTATAATGTAGGTCTTGTGTAGGTAGAGTCAGCCACTGTGAGGTCATAAATATCACGGCCACTTTGTGTCTGGATGATAGCATTGTAAGCAGTCTCCCTTTGGCTTTTACATTCTTTCTTCAGTTTTTCCACAATGATACTTTCTCCATTCTTGATTTTTGAGTTGTGTCTTCAGGTTAACTGCCCAGTGTCTGTCATTACTTGTCTTCAGGTTAACTTCTCAATGTCCATCATTCTCTGCTGGACTAGTGAGCAGCCCACTTCTTAATGGTTTCCTCCTGCTTTTGCAACTTTAATGCCTTTTTGTTGGGTCTCATGTAGCTCCGACTGGCCTTGAATTCTCTATGTAGCCAAGGCTGATCTTGAAATCCAGCTTGTCCTGTCTCTACTTTCCAAGTGCAGGGCTTATAAGAAGGCACTATCACACTTGGCTTTCTGTTTTAAGCCATGGTCCTTAAAAAGGTATGGTCCACATTGGCCTTAAACTTTTCATCCTCCTGTCTCAGCTTCTAGTGTGCTGAGATTAAAGACATGTATTACTGTACCTGATTGCTTTAAAATACCTTAATCTGTGATCTCCCTATCTCCTGACTGTTTGATGGGATGGGTTAGTCTCCTACATAGACTTTTCTTTCTTCAAGCCCCTTAAATGTTAGTGTTCTCAAATCTTGTGCTTGGGGTTCTGATTTCAGATAGATAATTCTTTCTGTATGATCAGCAGTGTCCATGGCCTCTTTAAGAACTTGTGCTAGTCAGTCGTGGTAGTTCATGCCTGCAATTCCAGCACTTTGAACTGAAGTGAGTTTGTAGCCAGTCTGGGCTGTAGGGCAAGAACCTATACATATGAGTAAATAAATGAATCAGTACTGTGTCTGAGTCACTGAATAATATATTTTTTTGTCTTACCATTCTTCAGAGTCCAGACCTGTACATCCAGGATTTTTGTTATTTGTTGAGCATATTGTTGTTGTACATTTATTTTTTGTTTGTTTAGTTTGAGACAGTGTTTGTGTGCAACTCTGGCTGGCCTGGAGCGCAATTATGTACATCAGGCTGGCTTTAAACTCCATGAGTAATTGTGGATAACCTTGAAACCCTAGTCCTCCTGACTCTGCCTTTACACTGGGCTTATACCTGAAAGTCTGAGTGGCATCCTAAACCAAACATGTCCAAATGCAATTATTTTTTCCCTTTTTCTTCCCATAATCTTATGGTTCTACTTAATACTTTTTACTAAGTAGAAACTTTGTATGGACACATCATGTTGGTACCATCATTCCCCTCCTCCCTGCCCCCATTCCACTGAGGGCCTCCTCAGCGGGTTTGCTGGTGTTCACCATGGGGTTGTGGGTTATGAGTTGTGAGAGCAGCAGTCAGTCATGGGTGGGGGGAATCTTATGTTTGTTTTTCTATTTTCATAAGTGAAATTACTTTTTACTTGGTTATCAGAAACCCAGTTGTCTCCTTCTTAACATGTCCCATTCAAATTTGAACCAAATTCTGTCAATTCAACTTTTTGAGATGTCTCTCTGTCTTTGTGTTATTTTCTTTCTATACTTCCAGTCTTACATTGTGTCCACTGTTGCTTTTCCCTCAAACAGTCTCCAAATCCCTCACAGGATAGCTTCCAAATAACACCAGTGATGTTTGCATTCCTGTGGTCTGCCTCCATCTGATTCTGTAGTGGCTTTTCTCTGCCTATAGCTAGAGCATCAATGTCTTGGCATAAACTGGGTACTAACAGTCACTTTCATTTCTAATGATGCTTCCTTCCCACTTTGTGCTATAGGAATGCTGAAAAATGTCAGGTTTCCTGGGGTAGTTTTGTTTAACTGTGATCTCACCTTGTTGCTGAACTCATCCTATTCTCCGGCATCCCTCTCACCTCCCTCCTACTTATCTCTTATGTCTCTTCAGTGCCGTCTGGTGAGGTTGTCCTTTAGATCCCAGTGGACCTGAGTTTCTTGTGGTAGTGTGCACCGTTGTGGCCCTCGTTGATTCCCTTCTCATCTTCATAGGGCTAGGACTCAAGATGCACTTGTCATGGTGATCTGTGATAGTCAAGTAAAGATAATGTTGGTGTTGTGGCTGACCATTCACCCTTTCACCTTCTTTATTTTATGTTTTCATATAGGCCCTCGGTCATACTAGGAGTAACCAACCCTTTTTTTGCTAAAACTCTCCAGCACTGGCCTCACATTATTCGAATAGGAGACCTTAAACCTGCAGGTAAGGTATGCTCTCAGTGCTTGTGATGTGACGTGACTGAACAGAGTCCATTCTTTCCCTTGATTTTCACAACTGTAGCAACTCTCTTTGAGGAAACCTAAATCCAGGAACATGGAGAAGAATATAACTGTCCATAAAAATAAGTAGATTCCTTTTTTTTTTTTCTTTTTTGGTGGGGGGTCTCATTCTAGTTTAGGCTGACTTGGCACTCAGTGTGTTGGCCAGACTGGCCTCAAACTCATGGTGATCCTCCTACCTTAGCCTTCCTAGTGCTGGAATTAAAGGAGTGTACCACCACACCCAGTCTAATTTAATAGTTTAAAAATTTATTTATTTATTTGCAAGCATAGACAGAGAGAGAATGGGCATGCCAGGGCCTTCTGCCACTGCAAATGAACTTCAGATGCCTGCTCCATTTCGTGTATCTGGCTAAATGTGGGTCCTGGGAAATTGAACCCAGGTGACTTGGGTTTGCCAGGCAGGTGCTTTAACCGCTAAGCCATCTTTCAAGGCCCAGTTGGGTTCTTTTTCGTTCAGAAGTTCATGTCTTTGTACAATTTTTAAAATATATTTTATTACTTTTATTTATTTATTTGAGAGGGAGAAAGACACAGGGAGAGAGAGAATGGGCATGCCAGGGCCTCTAGACACTGCTAATGAATTCCAGATGTACGTGCCACCTTGTGCATCTGGCTTATGCTTATGTAGGTCATGGGGGCCAAACTGAGGTCCTTTGGCTTTGCAGGCTAGCGCCTTAACCATCAAGTCATTTCTCCAGGCCTCTTTGTACAATTTTTTAAAAATTATTGAGGTATGTTGCAGTCAGGTTTGCATTGCTGGTAGAAATCACCCAACCAAAAGCAGCTTGTGGGAAAAGAGGTTTATTTTGGCTTACAGGCTCGAGGGGAAGCTCCACACGGCAGGGGAAAATGATGGCATGAGCAGAGGGTGGATATCACCCCCTGGCCAACATAAGGTGGACAATAGCAACAGGAGTGTTGCCAAATACTGGCATGGGGAAATTTGCTATAACACCCATAAGCCTGCCCCCAACAATACACTCCCTCCAGGAGGTATTAATCCCCAAATCTCCATCAGCTGGAAACCTAGCATTCAGATCATTCAAGACTAAAACCACCACATTCTGCCCCTGGCCCCCATAAACTGGTAACCATACGTGATGTAAAATGCAATGCACTCATCCAACTATAAAAGTCCCCATAGTTTTTATCAGTTGCAATGATGTTCAAACATCTCTATAGTCCAAGATCTTTTAACTGAGTCATAACAACCAAAAAATCCCCCCCCCAAACCCCATAATGGCACAGAATAAACACACTGCAAAAGGTGGCATTGGACATAGCAAAGGAATATTCAATTAATACAAGATTTAAAACAATCAGGGCAAACATCAAACTGTAACTTCAAGTCCAACAAGTCTAGCCAGTCACAAATCTCCAAGTCCAATAATTCTAACCAGCAGTTCCAATGTCCCCCCACCCCCCCAAGCTAGGCTACTCACAGTCCTGGAAAACTTCATTGAGGCCAGCAGCTTTCCTTAGCAGCCATCCCATGGTCCCAGCATCTCCACTGGGTCTCCACTGCAATCCACAGTTCATCTCATGACTCCATGGGGTCTCTATGCAGTCAGCCAGCAAACCTGCTTCACACTGCCCATGACCATTTCTGAAACACAAGACTGTGTTGCAAACTCAATGACCCTCTCTTTTCTGCATTTCTTATACTCCACCATATCAGGTAGGATGCCAATTTGTTAATCCAGGGGAAATAAAGCAGTCTTTGAAGAACTGGACACTCCTTGAGCACTCAGTCCCCTCCAAAAGAGTCTACATTCTTCCTGTTGCCCCAGTGCAGGTCAGCTAGCCCAGTCTGTTATCTCTCAACTGCAGCCGAATGGGCAACCGTTCACCCAAATATTTTTCTTTCTGTGCCATATCCCTCTGCTCACTCCAGTTCATTTCTATGCAGAGCAACCCTGCACAGCTTCTCAGGACACAGGCATACAAGCAAGCACAGACTGCTAGCCCAGTCCAAGCAAAGCTCTTTCTCATCCTCATAAGCCAAACCTTACAGTCCATTGTTCTTACTGCATAGTAATAGTCTGACCAGAATAGTCCATCAAGCTGTACTTACAGCGCTGTAAGGTATCTCTTAGGCCAAGGTTTCAAATCCTTCCACATTGCTCTTGAAAATCAGCTCCAGGGGCTGGAGAGATGGCTTAGTGGTTAAGTGTTTGCCTGTAAAGCCTAAGGACCCCAATTTAAGGTTTGACTCCCTAGTACCCACATAAACCAGATGCACAAGGTGGCGGATGCATCTGGAGTTTGTTTTCAGTGGTTGGAGGCCCCATGCGCCTATTCTGTCTCTCTCTCTCTCTCATTCTCAAATGAATAAAAATAAACAACAAAAAAATTAAAAAAAAAAAAAAGAAAAGAAAATCAGCTCCAAAAGGCCAAAGCCACATTGTCAGGTGTCTAGCAGCAACCCCACTCCTTGGTACCACTTTACTGTTTCAATCAGGTTTGCATTACTGGTAGAAATCACCCAACCAAGAGCAGCTTGTGGGAAAAACAGGTTTATTTTGGTTTACAGGCTCAAGGGGAAGCTCCACGATGGTAGGGGAAAACAATGGCATGAGCAGAAGGTAGACATCACCCCCTGGCCAACATAAGGTGGACGATAGCAACAGGATAGTGTGCCAGATACTGGCATGGGGAAACTGGCTCTAACACCCATAAACCCACCCCCAACAATACACTTCCTCCAGGAGGCATTAATTCTCAAATCTCCATCAGCTGGGAACCTAGCATTCAGAACACCCAAGTCTATGGGGGCACCTGACTCAAACCACCACAAGGTAGGGTCTCACTCTAGCCTAGGCTGACCTGGAATTCACTATGTATTCTCAGGGTGGCCTCAAACTCACAGTAATCTTCCTACCTCTGCCTCTTAAGTGCTGGTATTAACGACATGTGCCACCATGCCCGGCCTTAAAAAAAACAAAAAACTTTCTTGACAATTTTTAAAAAGTTTATTTATTTAATTTATTTATTAATTAGAGACAGAGAGAGGGAGAGAGAGAGAGTGAGAATGGGAGTGCCAGGGCCTCTAGCCACTGCAAACAAACTACAGACGCATGTGCCACCATGTGCATCTGCCTTACATGGGACCTGGAAAATCAAACCAGGATCCTTAGGCTTTGCAGGCATGTGCCTTAACTGCTAAGCCATCTCTCCGGCCTTTGACAATTTTTATACATAATGTATTTTGGTAATAATCCCCTCTCATTACCTTCTTTTGTACCCCACTCCCCTTCCGCTAAATCCTTTTTTCTTTCTAATTAGTTCCTCTCCCACTTTGATATCTCTCCTGCCTCCACCTCCACCATCCATGATGGAATGTTAATATTGTGCAGGTCTGTGGTGCAGTTGTAATGATAGCTGCTGTGAAGCCATGAATGCAGAGCACAGCATGCAGAGACACTCTTCAGTATCCTTGGGCTCTTCATTTTTTTTTTTTTTTTTCTGGCCACTATTCTGCAGTGCTTCCTGAACCTTGGAGGGCATGGTAGATATATCTTATTTAGCACTGAGCATTCAGTAGTCACTCACTCTTAACCCTTTGACAAGTTCTGGGTTTACCCAGTGGTCACTCACAACTGCAAGAAGCTTCTCTGACAAAAGTTGAGAGTAGCACTAATCTGTGAACATAAACAGATATGTAGAGGGCAGTTTGATGGGCATAGCATAGCCATTTAGCTAAATAACAGTAGTAGCTTCCCTCCTTGGGCCTCTGACCTTCCCCACCATAGGCTTTTAATAGTTTTCAGTACCTTCCAAGAATTTCCTCTCATGGAGTGGGCCTCAAATCCAGTCAAGAGAGCAGTGGTTACCCCTGTAACAGCCATGCCACTATTGCACCAGTGGGTACATCCTTTCTGGCTGGTTGGTTGTGTAGCTTACAGATTCTACTGCTTGGTAAAACTGTTGATGACTTTTCCCCCCCAGTGGCCTGCATAGCACTTTCCAGCTCTATGAGGCTTCTAGCTTGATTTCTCAGTGTCATGCTATCAAAACATTTAGTGCCTTCAGCAACAGGGTCTTGCTAGTTCTGGTGGGCAACCAAGATCATTGGCAATAGCCTGTATTGGTTTGGGGGCCTCAAAGGCCTCCCTGACCAATAATTCACAGGGAAGAATTCTACCCTGGGTACTGGGATTTTCCTATGATAACTTATAGATTCTGGGAGCAATATTATCCACCCACAGAGAGTACTTCTTTCCACACTCTTTAAAAACAAACAAACAAACATATATTTATTTATTTGAGAGAGAGAGAATAAAAGAGAATGTGTACACCAGGGCCTCCAACTGCTGCAAACAAACTCCAGACTCATGCGCCACCTTGTGCATCTGGCTTATTAGGGTACTGGAGAATTGAACCAGGGTCCTTAGCTTTGCAGGTAGGCACCTTAACCACTGAGCCACCTCTGCAGCCCCCATACTCCTTCTTTTTTTAAGTTTTACTTATGAGAGAGAGAGAGGTGGGGAATGAGAGAATGGGTGTGCCAGGACCTCCAGCTACTACAAACTCCAGACACATGCACCACCTTGTGCATCTGGCTTACGTGGGTCCTGGGGAATTGAACGTGGGTCCTTTGGCTTTGTAGTCAAATGCCTTAACTGCTAAGTCATATACCTCTAGCCCCTCAAACTCTTTTTTTTTTTTTAAATAATATTTATTTTGTTTTCTTTTGAGGTAGGATCTCATACTAGCTCAGACTGAACTGGAATTCACTATGTAGTCTGTGGGTGGCCTCGAACTCATGGTGATCCTCCTACATCTGCCTCCCAAGTGCTGAGATTAAAGGTATGCACCACCACACCTGGCTTTTATAACTGCTTTTTTTTTTTTTTTTTTTGAGGTAGGATCTCATTCTAGCCTAATAATTGCTTTAAAAAAACTTTATTTTTATTTATCTATTTGAGAGACAGAAATAGGTGGGGGGGGGGAGAGAATGGGTATGCCAGGGCCTCCAGCCACTGCAAACAAACTCCAGACATATGCGCCCCCTTGTACATATGGCTTATGTGGGTCCTGGGGAATTGAATCGAGGTCCTCTGGCTTTGCAGGCAAATGCCTTATCTGCTAAGCTATCTCTCCAGCCCCCTAATAACTGCTTTTAAATTAAAGATTTATAATTACAAACTTTTTATTTATTTGAGTGTGTGTGTGTGTGTGCCAGAGAGAGAGAGAGAGAGAGAGAGAGAGAGAATGGGCACACCAGGGCCTCAGCCACTACAAACAAACTCCAGACACATGGTCCACCTCATGCATCTGGCTTACGTGGGTCCTGGGGAATTGAACTGAGGTCGTTTGCAGGCAAGCACCTTAACGCTAAGCCGTCTCTCCAGCCCCTATTAAATTTTTTGTTTCCTGGTATTTTTTTTTTTGTTTTGTTCCAGAGCCATCTGACATCCACCTTACTTTTCTTTGTAATATTCAGATGTATCTTCATGATTAGTTTGTGTGTGTGTGTGTGTGTGTGTGTGTGTGCGCGCGCGCGCATTTGCATGTGCATAATACAATACATATGGTGGTATGAGGTGTATGCACGTGTGTATGCTAATACTGCAGCCCTTGGGTTCATCCCCATAGGGCTGGGTTTATAGATGTATGGCCACATCCAGCTATTTATGTGGGTTTTGGTCTGAGGCCTTCTCAGGCCCTCATTCTTGCACAGGAAGCACACTTAACCAGTGGGCCATCTTTCCAGCCCACTAGTTTTCTTGCTTTTAGATTCTTTTTGTTTTTGTTTTTGTTTTGCAAGGTAGGGTCTCGCTCCAGCCCAGGCTGACCTGGAATTCACTGTGTAGTCTCAGGCTGGCCTTGAACTCATTGCGATCTTCCTACCTCTGTCTCCCAAGTGCTGGGAGTAAAGAAGTGTGCCACCATGCTCAATTCCACTAGTTTTCTTTATAGCTATATACAGTATAAGGACTTAGCACAACTAGGATGATAGGTCAACATACATCTGACACCTGATAAGGTCTTGTGAGTCAGAGATGAGTTGTATGAGTGAAGATTGCTGAACGGATTTGTTCTTGTCCTTTCTAATCTTACAAACCACATATCGATCACTACATATTTTCATCATGAATAAGAACTTACTGACCATGAACAGTTTATGAAACTTACTGCTAAATTATTCTCCCTGGTATTTAGTTAGTTTGTACAATAAGTTTCAGGAAATAATATGCTGTGGATAGAGGAGTTCCTGTTTTGTGTTTTAGAGTAAAAGAAACAGAAAATAAATCAATTTTCATTGTAGGGTTTTGTTTGTTTTATTTTTAGTTTTCTGAGACAATGTCTCATGGAATTCAGGCTGGCCTGTTACTCACTGTGTAGCTAAGGCTGGCCTGGAACTCCTGCTTCTCCTGCCTTCACCTCCCAAGAGCTGAGATTACAGACATGTGCCACCACCCCTAGTGAAAATTATTGTGGTTTTACAACTTGATATTTGGATTCTTGGCACAAAGAGCCAGATACTGGGAATATGGCTCAGCACGCAAAGCATTTGCCACACAAGTATGACTTCTTTAGTTTGGATCCCCAGAACTCAGTAAAGGTGGACACCTTGGTGCAAGAGTCTAATCCCAGCACACCTACAACTGGACGGGAGGAGGGGACATTTCTGGGCTAGCTAGCCTGGCTAATGCAGTGGTAAGTAATGTGAGACAGTGCCTCAAGGCAGAAGACAAGGACTAACATCCAGAGTCATCCTTTTACCTTCACATGTGCTGTGGTGCAGGTGTGCCTGTACTCACACCTGAACATGCGTGCATATCATACACACACACACCAAAAGTCAGATAACTGTCTTATTTTGTTCTCTATTAAATATGAATTCATTCTCTATTTCTTAAGGAAAGAATCCTCATTATGACAAGCTGTCCAGAACTCAGGAAGCAAAACCACAAGCTTTCTAAGAGGCATTCTAAGAATGTATATGGCCACCGGTAGCCTGAACTGATAAAGGAAGAGCTGTAGGCCAGGGAATCAACCAAAAACCTGCGTTTTCTGATTTGTCTTGTTTCTCTCCATTTGCCCCACTTAGTCTTTTACATACATACATACATACATACATACATACATACATACATACATACATATATATTATAAGCCGAGTGTGGTGGCACATGCCTTTCATCCCAGCACTTGGGAGGCAGAGGTGGTAGGATTGCCACGAGTTGGAGGCCACCCTGAGACTATATAGCGAATTCCAGGTCAACCTCATCTAGACTGAGACCCTACCTTAGACAAACATGTATTATATTTCATTTATTTGAGAGAAGTTTCTTAAAACAACTTTATTCTTATTTTATTTATTTGAGAGTGAGCGAGAGAGAGAAAGAGGCAGAGAGGGAGAGAGAATGGGCATGCCAGGGCCTTCAGCCACTGCAAATGAACTACAGACATGTGCTCTGGGGTCCTTTGGCTTTGTTGACAAATGCCTTAACTGCTAAGCAATCTCTCCAGCTCTGTCCCTCAGTTCTATCTCCTATGTGGGGCTCGAGTTTTTCCTGGTCTCTTCCTGTACCGCTGTGCCTAGCTTTGTGTTGTTCCCGCCCAGAAGCAGAACTCTGCAGTGTGCACATGTGGTCTGTTCTTACCTGTACTCACTCTTCTGTCTGTCTGGCTCACACCTGTGCTTGTGGCATATATGATCACTACATGAGACAGTGAGTGTGTTAAAATGCAGATCTGGGACTAGGTAGATGGCTAGTGGTTTAAGGCACTTGACTGCAAAGTCTGCCAGTCCAGGTTCAATTCCCCAGCCACCCATGAAAAGCTAGATGGGTATTCTTTTTTTTTCGAGGTAGGGTCTCACTCTAGCTCAGGCTGACCTGGAATTCACTGTGGAGTCTCAGGGTGGCCTCGAACTCATGGCAATCCTCCTACCTCTGCCTCTCAAGTGCTGGGATTAAAGGCGAGCGCCACCACGCCCGGCTGGATGAGTATTCTTTTGAATTAGCAAGAGACCCTAATGTCCAACATGCACATGTGCGTGTATGCACACACATGCAGGCACATGCAAATAAACAAAAACTTAAAAAAAAAAAAAAAGGCCTGGTTGCACATGCCTTCAATCCCAGTGCTTGTGAGGCAGAAGTAGGAGGATCACTGTAAATTTTTGGTTAGCCTGAGACAATATAGTCAATTGCAGGTCAGCTGGGATAGAGGGAGACCCTACCTTGAAAAAAAGAAAAAAAAGTTCATGACATTTGGCCTGGGAAAATGGCTCAGCAGTGAGCATTTGCTGGTAGAGCATGGTGGTCTCTCACCTGAAGATTGCTGAGTTCAACACCAGGAACCAATGTAAAATCCTGGGTGTTGGTAATGCAGTCAGCAACCCTAGTGCACATGGTGAAGACACGTGGACACTGGTGTATAGCACCTTTCCTGATTGACAACACCTCTGGGCTGAAGGAGAGACTCCATTCAGGGAAATATGTAAGTGTACAACAGAAAAGTGCACCTGAAATTCTCTGGCCTTTACATTCATGTTCTTGGGTATATGCCTCTGTATACACATGTACATACCACCCATCACATACACAACCCCATGCCACATACATACACCACACACATGCAAAAAAATGTTCATGATATTTAAAGTATGTAACTTGAACATTTATTCCTGCCTGAGATAAGGTGGTTTAGGTTGTAGCTTCCCTGGCAAGGCCAGTGCATGTAGGACACAAAGTGGTGGAAACCTGTCTTTAGAACTTTTGTCCAGCTGTGGCTCAACACTGTGGCTGTTCCACACACTTGCCACTTGATGGCAGTTTAAGTTTCTGAAATACAAATGAAGAATTTGGGCTGGGGAGATGGCTCAGTGGCTAAAGGCATTTACTTGTAAAGCCTGCTGGCCTGGGTTCAGTTCTCCACAAAGCCAAGTGTGCAAAATGGCACATGTGTCTGGAGTTTGTTTGCAGTAGCAAGAAGCCTTGCTGTCCTCATTCTCTCTCAAATACATAAACAAATAAATAACATTTTAAAAATATTTTGGGGGACTGAAGAGATGGCTTAGTGGTTAAGGCACTTGCCTGCAAAGCCAAAGGACCCAGGTTCAGTTCCCCAGTCCACGTAAGCCAGATGTACAAGGTGGTCATGTGTCTGGAATTTGCTTGCATGGCTGGAGTCCCTGGCATACTCATTCTCTCTCTCTCTCTGCCTTTCTCTCTGTCTCTCAAATAAATAAATATTTTAAAATATTAAAAAAAAAGATTTTGGGGGATATGAGCAAAAAGAAACTTTAGAACATTACATCTATCTGCACACTTAGAAATTTTTTTCTATCTAGGTTTTTTGTGTAGCTTGGGACTATAGAGTGGCTAGAGTGAGAAAAAACAACAACAAAAAAAGTAGCTGGACATGGTGACAAATGCCTTTAATCCCAGCATTCGGGAGGCAGAGGTAGTAGGATCGCCGTGAGTTCGAGGCCACTCTGAGACCACATAGTAAATTCCAGGTTAGCCTGAGCTAGAATGAGACTCTTATCTCGGAAAACCAAAAAGAGCCTTTGTTATAGCTTCCCTAACTAATAAGTAGTATATTATTAGTGTTATAAGGTCAGTTTTATGATGTATATGATTATAATAATTCTAAAACTATACGTATCTTTTTTTTACAATGGTGCTTGAATTTTATGTGTGCTAGGCAAGCACATTCCCAGCCCAGTTTATAGGAATGCTGGTTTTTATTTTCAGGTGAAATTCCCAAGCAAGTGAAAGTGAAAAAGCTGAAGAATCTGAAGACTCTGGATTCTAAACCTGGTACTGGACCCCTCATTATGAGTGCTCTTCTCTGGGGGGGGGGTGCTCTTCTCTGGGGGGTGTGCTTTGTGTTGATGTCCGCTTCACTTCGCAGGGGTTTACACTTCTTACAAGCCATATCTAAACAGAGATGATGACATCATCAGACAGCTACAGAAGGTAATCATGCTCATATTATTCGTTTAAATCTCTTTGCTTACATGGCAAATGTTTAGTTAGGCTCTTTGCATAATAATTTGAAATGGTTTCTCCTTTTTTTTTTTTTTTTTTTTTGAGGTAGGGTCTCACTCTGGCCCACGCTCACATGGAATTCACTATGTAGTCTCAGGGTGGCCTCAAACTCACAGCGATCATCCTACCTCTGCCTCCTGAGTACTGGGATTGAAGGTGTGCACCACCACACCTGGCTGGTTTCTTCTCCCTTTTTGCTGTTGCAGTACGTTGCAGTACGTTGCAGTACTGGGGATTGAATCTAGACTCTTGAGCCTGCCAGGCAAGTGCTCCACTATTGAACTATGTCCCCAGCCTACACTGTCACTATGTGTTGTTATTGTTATTATTATTATTATTATTTTGAGGTAGGATTTCACTCTAGCCCATGCAGATCTGGGACTCACTCTGTAGTCCCAGGCTGGACTGGAACTCACAACAATCCTACCTTTGCCTCCTGAGTGAGTGCTGGAGTTAAAGGCATGTGCCACCATGCCTAGCTCTATTTGGGAGGATATTTACATAACTTCCCTGCTCGGTGTGACAGATTGCTTGATAGAAATCAGTTTAAGGGAAGAAGGGTTTATTTCACCTGACAGTTCCAGATTGCAGTCCATCATGGTAGGAAAGTACTAAGTGCAGGAGCTTGAGCCATTGTGGTTATATTCAGTCCACGCTAAGGAAACAGAGAGCCACAAGTGTCATATTCAGCCTGTGATATCATTTTTTAAATTAATAGATTTTAGCAAGAGAGGGAGAGACACAGAATTGGTGAACCAGGGCCTCAGGCACTGCAGTTGAACTCCAGACACATGTGCCACCTAGTGGGAATATGTGACCTTGTGCTTGCCTCACCTTTGCATGTCTGGCTTACATGGGATCTGGAAAGTCAAACATGGGCCTTAGGCTTCACAGGCAAGCGCCTTAACTGCAAAGCAATCTCTTCAGCCCCTGTTCTCCTTTTTATACAGTCCTGGACTGTGTGGAATGGTGAGGCCTACAGTTAAGGTTGGTCTTGCCACCTTAAGTAACCTAAATCAAGATTATCCATAGGGCTGGAGAGATAGCTCAGTGGTTAATACACTTGCCTGCAAAGCCTGAGGACCCACGTTTGATTCTCTAGTACCCACATAAACTAGATGCAGTAAATATTGCATTGCTGGAGTTTGTTTACAGTGGCTAGAGGCCCTGGTGCACCCATTTTTTTCTCTCTGTCTATTTCTCTCAAAAAACTGAACAAATAAATAAAAGTTTGTTTTCTTTTTCTTTTTGGTTTTTCAGGGTAGGGTCTCACTCAAGCCTAGGGTGATCTAGAATTCATTCTGTAGTCTCAGGGTGGCCTTGAACTCATGATGATCCTCCTACCTCTGCCTCCCAAATGGTAGGATTAAAGGTGTGCACCACCATACCCAGCTGAATAAAACATTTTTAAATTTTCTTTTCTTTTTATTTATTTGACAGATAAAGAGGGAGAGAGAGAGAGAAAGAATGGGTGCACCAGGGCCTCCTGCACTGCAGATGAACTCCAGACATGTGTACCCCCTTGTGCAGCTGGCTAACATGGGTTCTGGGGAATCGAACCTGGGTCCTTTGGCTTTGCAGGCAAACACATTAGTTGCTAAGCCATCCCTCTAGCCCAAATAAAACATTTTTTCGCCGGGTGTGGTGTGGTGGATTACCCAGCACTCGGGAGGCAGAGGTAGGAGGATCACCATGAGTTCAAGGCCACCCTGAGACTACATAGTGAATTCCAGGTCAGCCTGAGCCAGAGTGAGACCCTACCTCGAAAAAAAATTTTTTTTTCAATAGATTACTCACAGACATGCCCAGAGGCTAACCTCATCTACATAATCCCTCCCAGATCTAGGTCCTACAATAAATGTAAACACTTGATCATCTATCCCTACCCTTTCATGGAATGATCTTGATATCAGTGCAAGTCATTCTTTAGAAATACCAAGTGTTTCTACTCTTTTTAAGTAACAGTTAATTTTTTAAAATTTAATTATCTTATATTTTTATTTATTAATTTTGGTTTTTCAAGGTAGGATCTCACTTTAGCCCAGGCTGGCCTGGAATTCACTCTGTAGTCCCAGGGTGGCCTCAAACTCATGGCAATCATCCTACCTTTGCCTCCCAAATGCTGGGATTAAAGGCTGTGCCACCAAGCCCAGGTTTCTTTCTTTCTTTATTTTACTTTTAGAGAGGACAAGAGGGAGATGGGGGGAGGTGTGCCAGAGCCTCATCCACTGAAATCAAACTCTAGACGTTTGTGCCACCTAGTCGGCATGTGTGACCTTGCACTTGCCTTGCCTTTGTGTATCTGGCTTATGTGGGATCTGGAGAGTCAAATATGGGTCCTTAGGCTTTGCAGGCAAGTGCCTTAACTGCTAAGCCATCTCTCCAGCCCTATATATACATTTTTTAAAAAATATCATTTAGCAAGGATGTAGATTTTTTGTCGTTGTTTGTTTTTATTTATTTATTTGAGAGTGACAGACAGAGAGAGAAAGAGAGAAAGAATGGGTACGCCAGGGCCTCCAGCCACTGCAAAGGAACTTCAGATGCATGTGCCCCCTTGTGCATCTGGCTAACGTGGGTCCTGGGGAATCAAGCCTTGAACTGGAATCCTTAGGCTTTACAGGGAAGCACTTAACCACTAAGCCATCTCTCCAGCCCTATATATACATTTTTAATAACAAGTTATACTCTGTCATCCCCTTCCTCCAGCTGCCATTACCTTGGGGGATCTCCTCAGTGGAGTTATGGGATTCATTGTGGGGTCAAGGCCTCAGTCAGTCCCAATGGGATAGTGGGGGGAGCATACCTTACGGTATTCCTACTCACTCTGGGGCTCTTATAATCTTTCCACTTCCTCTTCCACAATGTTCCTTGAGCCATGAAAGGCCTGTGGGCAGTCTGATTTAGTGTTCACTTCTTTGTAACTTCTGGATTTCTGCTTTGATGATACATATACACATACATATACATATACATATATATATATTTGCTATATATTTGAGAGAAAGAGAGGCAAATAGAGAGAATGGGAGCATCAGGGTCTCTATCCACTGCAAACAAACTCCAGATGCATGCTCCATCTTGTGCATCTGGCTTACATGGGTACTGGGGAATTGAACATGGCTCCTTTGGCTTTGTCAGCAAGCATCTTAACTGCTAAGTTATCTCTCCAGTCCTTTGATAGTGTTTGTTATTAAAATAATTTTGTTTATTTATTTTATTTGAAAGAAAGAGGTAGAGAGATAGAGAGAGAGAATGGGCATGCCAGGGCCTTCAGCCACTGCAAACTCCAGATGCATACATTTGGCTTACATGGGTCCTGGGGAATTGAACTGGGATCCTTTGGCTTCGCAGGCAAATGCCCTAACCACTAAGCAATCTCTCTAGCCCCCTTTGATAGGTTTTGATTGATCACTATATCTGTTACCATCATCCTGGAACTTGTTGTCAGGCTAGCAGTAAGAACAGTAATCATGTCACTATTTCCTCTGCAGTTTCTCCTGGATCCTAGCAGATGTGGTAACATGTCATGATGGGAGGTTGGCTGTCTTCTTATCAATGGATCTTGGTTTTCCTCCATTTTTTTTTTTTTTTTTTTTTTTGCCATCTGTATGATAAAGCAGATTCTCCAGACAAGAGTGAAAGTAGCATAGGTTAAAGAGGGTATGCAAAATTATTTATTTATTTATTTATTTGGTGGTGTACAAAGCTATTTTTCTTCTCCAGAGAGCAGTGGGGGCTTCTTTCTAAAGTCTGCATCTCCAGACCATGAGATTTTGACTTGAGTACCAGATAAGCGGGGCTCATGTTCAGAGAACACTTGGTTACCCACAGAGGCTGTGTGCCAACATTGCACAAGTATGTGCTTACTGACCTGCTGGTTAATTTCATAGTCTGCAGGGCTCTCTGCTCATTCATGCTGCTGGTCACTGTTGTCCTGCCAGTGGCTCCTTTAGGGCTCTGCAGCACTGTGAAGGCTAGACGGGAGGAAGCTAGTTTCTCTTTTGGTTCCAGCATGGTATTCTGATGTACAATTAGATTTTTATTTCACTAGTGTGCTGCACTCCTTACAGATGTGCACCAACATGCCCAGCTCAGTCTTACTTAAAAAAATACTTATTTTCAAGCAGAGAGGGGGGATAGGCATACCAGGGCCTCTTACTATTGCATACAAACTCCAGGTGCATTTGGTTATATGTGTACTTGGGAATTGAACCCAGGCCATTGGGCATTGCAAACAAGTGCCTTTAATCTCTGGGTCATCCCTCCAGTCCCTCAGTCTTATTTTTAAAACTCAAAACAATATTTTTTGTTTACTTATTTTTATTTATTTGAAAGTGACAGAGAGATAAAAAGAGGCAGATAGAGAGAGAGAGAAGGGGTGCGCCAGGGCCTCCAGCCACTGCAAATGAACTCCAGACACGTGCACCCCTTGTGCATCTGGCTAAACTGGGTCCTGGGGAATCGAGCCTCTAACTGGGGCCTTAGGCTTCATAGGCAAGCGCTTAACTGCTAAGCCATCTCTCCAGCCCACTCTTTTTTTTTTTTTTAATATTTTTTGTTCATTTATTTATTTATTTATTTGAGAGCGACAGACACAGAGAGAAAGACAGAGGAGAGAGAGAGAATGGGTGTGCCAGGGCTTCCAGCCACTGCAAATGAACTCCAGACGCGTGTGCCCCCTTGTGCATCTGGCTAACGTGGGACCTGGGGAACCGAGCCTCGAACCGGGGTCCATAGGCTTCACAGGCGAGCACTTAACCGCTAAGCCATGTCTCCAGCCCTCCAGCCCACTCTTATTTTAATTTTAGTTTTTTAATTTTTTTTGGTTTTTCGAGGTAGGGTCTCACTCTAGCCCAGGCTGACCTGGAATTTACTATGGAGTCTCAGGGTGGCCTCGAACTCATGGCAATCCTCCTACCTTTGCCTCCCGAGTGCTGGGATTAAAGGCCTGTGCCACCACGCCCGGCTTCTTATTTTTAAATCAGCTTTAGGGATAGGCGTAGTGAGTGGGTCTTGCCTGGATTTCCAGCCCTAGGGAGACTGAGACAGGGGGATATGGGATCAGGGCCAGCCTGGGCTAAATAATGAGCTCTTATCTCAAAAAAGTCCATAAATAAATAAAATAGATAAATGAATAAACCTGCTTAAAAGTCAAGAGTCGCGGGCGTGGTGGTGCAGGCCTTTAATCCCAACATTTGGGAGGGAGAGGTAGCAGGATTGCTCTGAGTTTGAGGCCATCCTGAGACTACATAGTAAATTCCAGGTCAGCCTGGACTACAGTGAGACCCTACCTCGAAAGACAAAACAAACAAAAAAGTCAAGAGTCTAAAGTAGTAGTAATCAAAGTCTTGAAGATTGGCCTGACAGTTGCAAACAAGTACCATTCCTTCTGGAAATGGAGGATCTACCATGAGGTACTTTAGCATCTAGGAGAAAGCATGTTTTAAGAAACAAACAGTACCAGTATAGCAAATATGAAATAAATCTTGTCTTCATTGTGAATTGATTTTTTTTTTTTTTCCTGAGGTCGGGTTCTAGCCCAAGCAGGAATTCACTGTGTAATCTCAGGGTAGCCTTGAATTCATGGAGAGCCTTCTACCTCAGCCTCCCAAGTGCTGGGATATAAACTGATTTTAAGTATGGGTTGAATAATGTTATCTAATCTACAGGCTCTGAGGCTTTGTGGGTTGTTTTTTTGTTTTGTTTTGTTTTGTTTTGTTTTTTGTATTTCAAGGTAGGGTCTCACTTAGCTCTGGAGGACCTGGAATTCACTATGTAGTCTCAGGGGAGTCTCGAACTCACTGTGATCCTCCTACCTCTACCTCCCAAGTTTTGGTTTTAAAGGTGTGCCCACCACATCTGGCTGAAATTTTTTAAAAAATATTTTATTTATTTGTTTATTGGAGAGAAGGTGAGAGAGAGAGAGAGATTGAGAGTATGGGCATGCCAGGGTCCCTACCACTGCAAATAAACTCCAAATGCATGCACCACCTTGTGCATCTGGCTTTGTGTGGGTACTGGGGAATTGAACCTAGGTCCTTTGGCTTTACCAGCAAGTGCCTTAACTGCTAAGCCATCTCTCCAGCCCTGAGGATTGTTTTTTAAGATTAATTTTTAACCTGATAGGTAAAAATGTACAAGTGATATGTATTCATGGAGTACTATGATGTTTTGTTATAGATGTACATTGTTTAATGTTTCATACAGGTTAAATGTGCATAGCTCTTCAAGCATTTCTCATTTCTTGGTGGCGAAAGTGTTTAAAACTCTGGGTTGTTGAGATATTTTGTATGAATTGTTCTCTGCTGTCCCCTCTTGTATAATACTATCACACGAGGACTTTTTGCTGCCATCTAAGTGTAATTCAGTATTCTTTGTTCAGTCTGTCCCCACACCCAGCCCCCACTGCCCACAGTTTCTGCCCAAATGACCTTTTACAGAATATGACAATTTAACTTCAAATTAAATTACTTAAATAAGAAGGTAGAGTTTGGGATTATTTTTGGTATTTGGGATTTTTTTTTGCATTAAGTTTAAATATATATTTATACAGTGTTTGGTCCCTATCCATTGTTTTCTATTCCTGACACTAATGTGTGGGTTCCCATTGTTTCTTCTTTTAAGGGTGTCCAACAGAAACGTCCTTCTGAGGCACAAAGTGTTATCCTCCGACGGTATTTTTTGGAGCTGACACAAAGCTTCATCATTCCATTAGTAAGTTAACAAATGCATCTTCACTTCACTATCTGTTGAAGGGTGTGTGATTGCTCTGTGTTTTTGAGGTGTCTGTTTCCAGCTTCTTTGAGACAGGGTCTCTTGTGCTGCAAACAAACTGCTAGACTGCAAACAAAGACAACTGGCCAGCAAGCTTTGGCTTTTTCTGGGTCTACCTCCCATTGTCATAGGTGAGTTGGGATCACAGATTCCTGTGTTGTTTTGCAACCAGCTTTATATGGATGCTCGGGAATTGAACCTGGTCCAACTGGCTTTGCAAACAAATACCTTTAACTACTGAGCCATCTTCCTGGCCCATGAATAATCATTTTATTTTCCAATATGCTTTCTGGTTTTTTGAGGTAGGACCCCATTCAAGACCAGGGTTGACCTGGAATTCATTATTTAGTCTCAGGCTGGCCTCGAACTCACAGTGATCCTCCTACTTGAGCCTCTCAACTGCTGTGATTAAGCACATGTGCCACATACTTAAGTATACTTTAATTTGTGCATTTTCCAGTTATTATGATTAGTGACTTAACACAGAGCTCTTTGTAGCAGATCTGGATTTTTTTGTTTTGTTTTGTTTTTGTTTTTCAAGGTAAGGTCTTCCTGTAGTCCAGGCTGACCTAGAATTCACTATGTAGTCTCTCAGGGTGGCCTTGAACTCATAGTGATCCACCTACCTCTGACTCCCTAGTGCTGGGATTAAAGGGATTCACCACCATGCCTGTTTAGATTCTAGTTCTAGAATTCACTACTGTCACTTTGGTGAGTCATTCACTCCCCTGACCCTTGGTTGCTCAGGTGCAAGTATCTTTCGTATATGTTGAGAATATTAAGTGAGATAATTAATAGAAATTAAAAATATTTTATTAATTTATTTAGGAGGCAGAGAGAGAGAGAGAATGGGCGTGCTAGGGCCTGTAGCCATTGCAAACGAACACCAGATGCATGTACCACCTTGTGCATCTGGCTTACGTGGGTACTGGGGAATCAAACCTGGGTCCTTGGGCTTCACAGGTAAACGCCTTAACTGCTAAGCCATCTCTCCAGCCCCAGAATTTTGTTTTTTGATTTGATCAATTTTTTTTCCTGGTTTCAGTCTTTAAAGTAGACATAGAATGCTTAGAATTAAACTGAACTGAATGCAGTGGTAAACAATATGTCTGGCTTCAAAACAAGATGGACTGACACCCAAAGTTATCCTCTGACATTGACACATTTACTGTGGCACATATGTGCCCATTCTCACACACATGAAAATACCCCCCACACCTAAAGAAGAAGGAATTTGGCCAGCACCGGGAGGCAGAGGTAGGAGGATCACTATGAGTTCAAGGCCAGCCTGAGACTACATAGTGAATTCCAGTTCAGCCTGGGTTAGAATGAGACCCTCACAACAAAATAAAACAAAAATATTTTAAAAATTAGAACAAAAAAAGCTATACCATCCAACTAGTTGGAAAGAGGCAAGATTCAGTGGAAGAAGTATGGAGAAAGGGGTTCAAAAGAAAGTACTACGGAACCAGGTGTGGTGGTGCATGTTTTTAATCCCAGCACTCGGGAGGCAGAAGTAGGAGGATTGCTGTGAGTTCAAGGTCACCCTGATACTACATAGTAAATTCCAGGCATGGCTAGAGAGAGATCCTACCCTGAAAAAAACAAAAAATGTACTAGGAGGAGATTAAGATCAAATACATGTACATGTATGAAAATTGTCAACATGCAACTTAAAAGATAAACCATCTAGATATTCTATATTCCCAGTGACCTATTCCCTCTAGCCATGCCCTACCTCCTAATAGCCCATTCCATATGAACATATAAGTGGTTTAACCCATTGGTGAAGTTAGCATCCATTTCTTCCAATCACCTCAATCACCATCACCACCTGGGGAAACAAGCCTTTCACTTATAGGTTATTATCCAGCCACAGTAAGCCCAGTGCTTTTTTTGAGGGGGGGGTTTCTGAAGTAGGGTCTCATGCTAGCTCAGGCTGAGAAATTCACTATGTAGTCTCAGGGTAGCCTTGAACTCATGGCTATCCTCCTACCTCTGCTTCCTGAGTGTTGGGATTAAAGGCGTGTGCTACCACGCCCGGCCAAGCCCAGTGCTTTTTTTTTTAAATCTTTTTTTTTTTTTTTAATTTTTATTTATTTATTTGAGAGTGACAGACACAGAGAGAAGGACAGATAGAGGGGGAGAGAGAGAATGGGCGCGCCAGGGCTTCCAGTCTCTGCAAACGAACTCCAGATGCGTGCGCCCCCTTGTGCATCTGGCTAACGTAGGACCTGGGGAACTGAGCCTCGAACCGGGGTCCTTAGGCTTCACAGGCAAGCGTTTAACCGCTAAGCCATCTCTCCAGCCCAAGCCCAGTGCTTTTAATGTCAGTGTTCTTCATTCTTTAGAAACATGAATGTTTCCACTGTATTAAAGTTATAGATAATTTTAAAATACTACTTTTACTGTGACCATTATATTATTTATACTTATGTTTGCTGTTGCAGTCAGGCTCACATTGCTGGCAGAAATCACCCAACCAAGAGCAGCTTGTGGGAAAAAGGGGTTTATTTTGTTCTTATAGACTTGAGGGGAAGCTCTATGATGGCAGGGGAAAATAATGGCATGAGCAGAGGGTGGACATCACCTCCTCACCAGTATCCCATGGACAACAAGAACAGGAGAGAGTGCCAAACACTGGCAAGGGGACACTGGCTATAATACTCATAAGCCCGCTCCTAACAATACACTACCTATAGGTAGGAGGTTGATTCCCAAATCTCCATTAGCTGCGAGCCTAGCATTTAAAATACCTAAGTTTATGGGGGACACCTGAATTAAACTACCACATTTACAATCCAAATAAAATTTGTTACCAAATCACTGCAGTAAATATTAATCTGACAAGTTTACCACATAAAAATAATTTATCCAGCTGGGTGTGGTGGCAATATGCCTTTAATCCCAGTACTCAGGAGGCAGAGGTAGGAGGACCGCCAAGAGTTCGAGGCCACCCTGAGACTACATAGTGAATTCCAGGTCAACCTGAGCTGGTGAGACCCTGCCTCGAAAAGCCAAAAAAAAAAAAAAAAAAAAAAAATCCAGGTGTGATTAAACATTCCTTTAATCCCAGCACTGAGGCTGAGGTTGGAGGCTCACCATTAATTTAAAGCCAGCCTGGGGCTGCAGAGTAAGTTCCAGCAGTTGGGAGGTAGAGGCAGGAGGATCACAAACTCAAATATAGCTAGAGCTACATAGCAAGACCCTGCCTCAACAAACTACATTAACTGTTGGCTATGGTGGTTCACGTCTTTAATCACAGCACTCAGGAGGCAGAGGTTGGTGTATTGCTGTGAGTTCAAGGCCACCTTGAGACTACATAGTGAATTCCAGGTCAGCCTGGGCTAGAGTGAGATCCTTCCTCAAGGGGGTGCGGGGAAAGTGGTTAAGGCACTTGCCTGCAAAGCCAAAAAAGCCACATTTGATTCCCCAGAACCCATGAAAGCCAGATGCACAAGGTGGTACAATGCATCTGGAGTTCAATTACAGTGGCTAGAAGCCTGGCATGCCAACTCTCCCTCTCCCTCTGCCTCTTTCTGTCTGTCGAATAAATTAATTAAACTACAACAACAACCCTAGGAGATGGCTCAGCAGTTAAAGGCACTTGCTTGCAAAGCTTGCTGGCCCAAGTTTAGTTCCCTAGCACCCACATAAAGCCAAATGCAAAGTGTCATTGGCATCTGTGACCCCCAACATACCTAAAACAATGGGAGTTAGAATCTGGAGAATTTGATGTTCTTTTGCAGTCTGTCAATTTATTTGCAGCTACAAAACTCCCTGTCTCTTGGACTGGTGAGATAGTTTAGTGGTTGAAGTGTTTGCCTGCAAAGCCTAAGGACTGGGCTTTTTTTTTTTTTTTTTTCTTGAGGTAGGGTCTCACTCTAGCTCAAGCCAACCTGGAATTCACTCTGTAGTCTCAGGGTAGCCTCGAACTCACAGTGATCCTCCTACCTCTGCCTCCTGAGTGCTGTGATTAAAGGCATGCACCACCACGCCTGGCGTAGGACTGGGATTTGATTCCTCAGTACTCAAATAAAGCCAGCCGGATGCACAACGTGACACATGCATCTGGAATTTGTTTGCAGTGGCTAGGGGCTCTGGTGTATTCATTCACTCTCTCTCATAAATAAAATATATTTTAAAAATTCCTGTATCTGGGGCTGGAGAGATGGCTTAGCGGTTAAGCGCTTGCCTGTGAAGCCTAAGGACCCCGGTTTGAGGCTCGATTCCCCATGACTCACGTTAGCTAGATGCACAAGGGGGCGCATGCGTCTGGAGTTCGTTTGCAGTGGCTGGAGGCCCTAGCATGCCCATTCTCTGTCTGCCTTTCTCTCTGATTCTGTTTCTGTCACTCTCAAATAAATAAATAATGAACAAAATTTAAAAAAAAATCCCTGTATCTGGCTGGAGAGATGGTTTGGCAGTTAAGGCGCTTGCCTACAAAGCCAAAGGACCTTAGTTTGATTCCCCAGTACCTATGTAAGACAGATGCACAAGGTAGCACATACATCTAGAGTTTGTTTGCAGTGGCTGGAAGCCCTGGCGTGCCCATTCTCTCTCTCCCTCTCTCCCTCTTTCTCTCTCTCAAATAAATAAATTAAATAAAAATGCTTGTGTCATAAAAGAAGTGGAGCTCAGACACCTTGAAGGTGTCCTGTAACCTCCATTGCATACCATGGCATTTACACCCACATGATTACATAAATTAATTAAAAAACACAAAAATAGGAGCTGGGCACAGTGGCATGTGCTTAGGTGCTTAACAAGTTGAAGTGGGAAGATCAGTTGAACCTGTGGGCAATTTAGTGTGAGATACCTGTCTCAAAGAGAAACAAAGCTATACAACAATAAAATGCAATTTTTGGCATATCGAGAACTGTTAAATTTTTGTGGAAGCATGACTTCCCAAGTCAGTCTAAAAGTGGCTATGTCTGTTGTGGAAATGCTGGAGTCATTGAGGCTCATTAAAGGAGTGTGAAAAAAAGCAACATCTAGACTTTCTTTTTCTGTTAATACATTCACAACACCTTGGATCACTTCTGTGAGTCCATGAGGTATGAAGGGTTGTTTTTTGTTTGTTTCTTTGTTTTTTCCCACACCAGCAAGCAATCAATTAGTTTTATAGCAGATACATCAGATCCCACAGACTGAGGACTGGTTCAGGAGATTGCCTACTTCAGATGCCAGTCAGAAGCCCCAGGTTGTTTTACCTGTACATGTGACTGACCGACTATAAATCCCAGTCTTTCTTGGGTTCCGTTAATATGCTTTAGGGTGTGGGTAATTTAGTGACTCAGAGAAACATACAATGTTCATTTATTTATTATAAAGGATATTACAAAGGGTACAGACATGCATACCGTGGAGCTTGGAGGAAGAGGAGGAACCTCCATGATTTCTAGGTGTGCCATCTTCTAGGAACCTCAGCTATATGGAAGCTTCCAAACCCTGTCTTTTGGGTGTCTATGGAGACTTCATTGCACAGGCATGGTTGAAGCATGGGTCAGCGTTTGATTGGATGTTCACAAACTGAGTAGGGAAAGCTGGCAAGGCCTGTCTGGTCAGATTATTGAGCATTCCTCACTTACAAGGATGAGGTAGGACCCGTTCTGAAGTGGAGATCTTACCTACTTTCAAAGTAGGTTAGAGAATGTCTTTATGGGCAGCAGCTTCCAGACAAAAAGGAAGGGGAAGATTAGGAGTTTCTATGACCTGCCTTGGGGAAGAGAATTTATAGTTTGTGTGGTCTGCCTAAAGAAAGGATTTATAAGCTAGGAACTGTAGGTATATATTAAAAATAACAGTGTTAGCCAGGCGTGGTGGCACACACCTTTAATCCCAGCACTTGGGAGGCAGAGGTAGGAGGATTGCCATGAGTTTAAGGCCACCCTGAGATGACAGAGTTAATTCCAGGTCAGCCTGGACCAGAGTGAGACCCTACCTCGAAAAAACCCAATAAATAAATAAATAAATAAATAAGTATGTGTATATGTGTGTGTGTGTGTGTGTGTGTGTATACATACATACATATATATGTATATGTATCTATCTATCTATCTATATATATATACACACACATACATACATACATACATACATACATACATACATACATACATATACATACACAGAGGTAGGAGGATTGCTGTGAGTTTGAGGCTACCCTGAGACCACATAGTGAATTCCAGGTCAGCCTGGGCTAGAATGAGACCCTACCTTGAAAAATAAAAAAAACAAACAAATAACCCTCCCCCCCAAAAAAAATCAGTGTTGCACAATTTTTAGTCCTCTGCCCCCCCACCTTTTATAATGGGCTGAGTTTTAAATTATAAATTTCAACTGTCTGAGGGAAAGAGTTTTTAGTAAATACCTTATTACCTCTTAAAAAATAAATAAAAATAAACCACTTCAAGGGGCTGGAGAGATGGATTAGTGGTTAAGGCACTTGTCTGTAAAGCCTAAGGACCTATGTTCAACTCCCCAAAACCCACATAAGCCAGATGCTCATGGTGGTGTATGTATCTGGAGTTTGTTTGCAGTGGCAGAAGGCCCTGGGACACCTATTATCTACTTTACTCCCTCTCTCTCTCTAGTAAATAAATAAATAAATAAAATATATTTTTTAAAAAACACTTCAAAGTTCGGGGCCACCCTGACACTGCATAGTGAATTTCTGGTGAGCCTGGGCCAGAGTGAGACCCTACCTTGAAAAACCAAAAAAAAAATAAAATAAAAAATCTCTTATAAAAATAAAAAAACACTTCAAAACCCATTTTATTGGATCTGGGGAGATAGCTCAGTGGTTAAAGGTGCTTGCTTGCAAAGCCAACTGGACTGGGTTTGATTCCCCAGTACCCATGTAAAGTCAGACACAAAAGTGGTACATGGGCCAGAGAGATGGCTTAGCAGTTAAGGCACTTGCCTGCAAAGCCAAAGGACCCAGTTTCGATTCCCCAGGATCCAAGTAAGCCAGATAGATGTATAAGGTGGCACATGTGGCTGGAGTTTGTAGTGGCTGGAAGCCCTGGCATACCCATTCTCTCTCTATCTGCCTGTTTCTCTCTCTCTCTCAAATGAATAAATAAAAATAATAAAAATATATTTAAGGGCTGGAGAGATGGCTTAGTGATTAAGGTGATTGCCTGCAAAGCCAAAGGACCCAGGTTCGATCTCCCAGAACCCACATAAGCCAGATACACTAGGTGGCACAAGTGTCTGGAGTTTGCTTACAGTGGCTAGAAGCTCTTGCACACCCATTCTCTCTCTCAGTCTCTCCCTGTCAAATACATAAATAAAAAATAAAATTATGAAAAGTATATTTTTAAAAAAGTGCATGTGTCTGACATTTCTTTGATGTGGCAAGATACTGGTACATACAGACATGCATGCATGCAAATAAATAAAAAAATATTATTTTTTGTTTGAGGTAGGGTCTCACTCTAGCTTAGGCTGACCTAGAATTCATTAAGTGGTCTCAGGGTAGCCTTGAACTCATGGCAATCCTACTAATTCTGCCTTACGAGTGCTAGGATTAAAGGCATATGCTACCACGTCCAGAAAATAAAAAAAAATGTTCTATTAAAGTTTAAGACCCCTTACTGTCTGAGTAAGAATTCCTAACCTTTATTAACTTTTTCCCTGGTTTTAGGAAAGATATGTGGCAAGCTTGATGCCTTTGCAGAAAAGTATTTCTCCATGGAAGGTATGTGCATATTGAAGCAATTTCCTCTTTCAGTTCTAAACTATAATTTCCTTCTTTGAATATATCACTTTCTTATTTCTACATATATATGACTTGTTTTCTAGAGTCCACCCCAATTAAGACAGTTTCTTCCAGAAGAATTTATGAAGACACTTGAGAAAGCAGGACCTCAGCTTACCTCTAGAATAAAAGGCGATTGGATTGGACTTTACCGGTTAATCACTCCACCTCACCCCTCTTTACCCATATGCGTAGCTTTACTTAAAACTAAATGTAAGCTGGACATGGTGGCACACACCTTTAGTCCCAGCTCTTGGGAGGCTGAAGTAGGACTAAATGTAAACTGGATCCTTTATTTAATTTAATTAATTAATTAATTTATTTATTTATTTGAGAGAGCGTGAGAAAAGAGGCAGAGAGAGAGAGAGAGAGAAAAGGCACACCAGGGCCTTCAGCCACTGTATACAAACTCCAGATGTATTTGCCACTCTGTACATCTGGCTTATGTGGGTCCTGAGAAATCAAATTTTTATTTATTTGTAAGAGAGAATATGAGGCAGACAGTGAGTATGGGAGCACCACAGCCTCCTGCCGCTGCAGACAAACTCCAGACACATGCGCCACTATGTATATCCAGCTTTATGTAGATACTGAGGAATCAAACCTGGGCTGTCAGGGGAATTCTCACCCTGGTTGTCAAGCTGTGCAAACAAGTGCTATTAACCTCTGAGACATCTCTATAGACCATAGATTCTTTTTTAGAAAATTCAAATAAGATGGTAGTTTTCTGAGTTGTAAGGAAGGGATAAAAGGTTGCTTTGGTAGTGTACACTTCTAATCCAAACTCTTGGGAAGTGGAGGCAGGAGGATCAAGAGTTGGTCTTTCTTAGCTACATAGGAAGTTTTCAGGACAGCCTGGCTACTTGAGACTTTTTTTTTTTTTTTTTTTTTTTCAAGGTAGGGCCTCACTCTAGCGCAGGCTGACCTGGAATTCACAATGCAGTTTCATAGCATTCCTACCTCTGCCTCCTGAGTGCTGAGATTAAAGGCATGTGCCACCATGCCCAACTGAGACCCTGTCTTAATAAGGGGAGGGGAATGAATGAAGAGAGAAAATAAATCTTAGTCACATTTTGCTCTTTTGTAGGCAGTTTCTAAAGTCTCCAAATTTTGATGGTTGGTTCAAGACCCGACGGAAAGAAATGACCCAGAAATTGGAGGCTCTTCATCTAGAAGCCCTTTGTGAAGAGGTTGGAAAGCAGTGTGTTTGTACATTGACCTCAAGTAGTGAAAGTAAAGATAAAAGTTATTGTTTGGGCTGGAGAAATGGTTCATCAGTTAAGGCACTTACCTACAAGGCCTAATAATCCTGGTTCAATTCCTTAGTACCTACCTAAAGTCAGATGCACAAAGTGGTGCATGCATCTGGAGTTCATTTGCAGCAGCTAGAGACTCTGGTGTGCCCATTCTCTCTTTTTCTGTTTGTCTTTGTTCTGTTTCTCTCTACTTTTAAATTAATTAATTTACCAAAAAAGGGGGGGACTGTATTGATGGTTTAGTGGTTAAGGCACTTGCCTGCAAAGCCTAAGGATCCCGGTTTGATTCCCCAGTACCCACATAACCAGATACACAATGTGGCTCATGGCTCTGGAATTTGTTTGCATTGGCTAGAGGCCCTGGCTCACCCATTCTCTCTTTATCTGCCTCTTTCTCTCTTTTTTTAAAAGAAAAAGGGCTGGAGAGATGGCTTAGTGGTTAAGGCATTTGCCTGCAAAGCCAGGTTTGATTCCCCAGGACCCACCTTAGCCAGATGCACCAGGGGTGTATGTGTCTGCAGCTTGTTTGCAGTGGCTGGAGGCTCTGGTGCTCATTCTTTCTCTCTTTTTCCTTCTTTCTCTCTGTCAAATAAATAAATAAAAATAAAAATATTAAAAAAATATATATATATATTTTAAATGATGGGTTTTTATATTTTTTTTATTTACTTATTTGACAGAGAAAGAGGGAGAGAGAGAGAGAGAATGGGTACACCAGGGCCTCTAGCCACTGCAAACAAACTCCAGACATGTGCACCCCTGGTGCATCTGGCTAAGGTGGGTCCTGGGGAGTCAAACCTGGGTCTTTTGGCTTTGCAGGCAAGTGCCTTAATAGCTAAGCCATCCCTCCAGCCCAATAATATACTTTTTTTTTTTTTTTATTTGAGAGCAACAGACACAGAGAGAAAGACAGATAGAGGGAGAGAGAGAGAACGGGCGCACCAGGGCTTCCAGCCTCTGCAAACGAACTCCAGACACGTGCGCCCCCTTGTGCATCTGGCTAACATGGGACCTAGGGAACCGAGCCTCGAACCGGGGTCCTTAGGCTTCACAGGCAAGCGCTTAACCGCTAAGCCATCTCTCCAGCCCAATAATATACTTTTTTAAGTTACTCAGGGACTGGAGAGATGGCTTAGCAGTTAAAGGTGCTTGCCAGCAAAGTCTAAGAACCCAGGTTTGATTTCCCACAACCCACATAAGCCAGATGCACATAGAGGCACCTGCATCTGGAATACATTTGCAGTGGCTAGAGGCCCTGGTGCACCCATTCTGTCTCTCTCCGTCTATTCTCTCTGTCTCTTTCTACTTGCAAATTAATTAATTATTTTTTTTTAAAGTTACTCTTGTGCTGGGTGTGGTGGTACATACTTTCTATCCGGGCACTCAGGAGACACGGCTCAGTGGTTAGGTGCTTGCTTGCAAAGTCTGGTGGTCTGGGGTTCAATTCCCAAGTAAATACAGGCATAAAACCTGGCGCATGTATCTGGAGTTTCTGTGCACTTCTACATGTACTTGCATGTGCACATGCCCCCCCCCACGAATAAGTTAAAAGAAATTTTAGAAAAGATACCAGTACTCATAATCCCCTTGATAATGAATAATAAGTATAGTTTCCTAGATTCTGTGCTCTGTGTCAGGGGGCAACTATATCAGTGCTTAGTATGCAGAGTGTGAATTGTTACAGCAGCTTCCTAAAGCAGATTTGTTATGATCTGCATTAGGCAGCACCCCTGCATCATAGAGCCCACAGTGTGCTGTGGTCCGCTTGCACTGGCCTCTGCAAACTTACCGTGCTTATCTCTTCTAGTGCTGTGCTCAGTGACCTTAGCTTGAAATTCCCTGCAGTGGGAGTAATACACCACAGAACCTGGCAAATTTTATATAAACCAGGGAGCATATTTGGGATCAGGACTCACATCCTCACAGTATAACTCCAGCTCATTTCCAGTGGGACTTTGCCAGTTAGTGCTATCAGCTTTTTCCATGTGGTTGGACTGGATTTTACATCCATGGCTTAAAGCCAAGCAATTTAAAATAACTTCTTGTGACAGATATAGGATTATTTTCTTTTTAAAAAATATTTTATTTGAGAAAGAGGCAGATAGAGAAAGAGAGATAATGGGCACACCAGGGCATTTAGCCATTACTAATGAACTCCATACACATGCGCCACCTTGTGCATCTGGCTTTACATGGGTACTGGGGAGTCAAACCTGGGTCCTTTACCTTTGCAGGTAAGTACCTTAACCCTTAAACCATCTGTCCATCCCTGTAGGCTTGTTTTCATTTGTATTTAGTTTTAAATGTTGAGAACTGGTCTTGGTGTCATCTTTCTGATCATAAACTCCCATTATGACTGGAGAAAAAGAATCCAATGAAGGCAGCCAATAAGTAAGCCAGGAGAGCTCACTTGAGGGCAGAGTTTCTTCAGTTCATTTCTGTCAGTCACCTTATCTGCTGCCAATGTCACTCCTCACCACTGTAGGGTAAAGGTTAGGGTTCCAGAGCTGCTGCTATGCTTTTCCTACTTTACCTGGAAGGGCCTAAGGAAGGATTTTTTTTCTTTCATTCTGTTTCATTTCCAAATATTAGACAGTTGTCTGGTTAATTGTGAAAGTTATCTAATTTAGACTATCATAAGAATTGTTCTTGGGCTGGAGAGTTGGCTTAGCGGTTAAGCGCTTGCCTGTGAAGCCTAAGGACCCCGGTTCGAGGCTCGGTTCCCCAGGTCCCATGTTAGCCAGATGCACAAGGGGGCGCACGCGTCTGGAGTTCGTTTGCAGAGGCTGGAAGCCCTGGCGTGCCCATTCTCTCTCTCCATCTATCTGTCTTTCTTTCTGTGTCTGTCGCTCTCAAATAAATAAATAAAATATTAAAAAAAATATTAAAAAAAAAAAAAGAATTGTTCTTGGGCTGGCATGTGGTGTCTCAACTGAGGAAAAGCTCTGCTCTCTTTTCTTTCCTATTCTTCTTGCCCATCCGCCTCAGTGGCTGGGGTAGAGAGGTTTGGTTTGGGTGTTGTTTTGAATCCATACTGATTTGGAATCTTCTTTCTGTTTTAGGACCTTCTTCTCTGGATCCAGAAACATACAGAAGTAGAAACAGTAGACCTTGTATTGAAACTAAAAAATAAGTTGGTATGTAACTAAAGAGGTGACGAATGGGGCTGGAGAGATGGCTTAGCGGTTAAGAGGTGACGAATGAACTATCCTTTCTGTGAAGATATTTTTCTCTCATTTGAGTTGATAATCCAGGATGTATCACCGAAGTAACTTTAAATGAGAAGACATGAGACTGGCTAATTGACAGTAGATATGATGGAAAACATTTCATCATTCAAGCAGGTTATAGTGGTGCCATATTATTCTAAGATACTTGCTTGGAATTTAATGAATTCTATAAAAATATTGCCACTTCCTGTCATGGGGGAGGGAAGGAAGAGTCCATTCAGCCTCTCCTCTCACTTAGGTCTTCTAGGAAGATTATGGTAGCTAGTGTGGAGGGGCATAAGGGCATACCTATCCCAGAGTATCCCAGAATGGCAGGGCCTCACTTAGCCAAGGCTGCCTAGAACTCACTCTATAGTCCCCGACTGGCCTTGATCTCAGAGTGATCCTCCTACCTTTGTCTGTACCACCACACCAGCTTCCCAAAGTATATTTAAGTGTGTTTAAGCAGTTGCTGGGAGATGGCTTAGCCACTGGTAAAGAGTGTATACTCCTATAAATAACCCTTCGCTAAGGATTTTTGTGGGCAACCCTGACCCAAAAAAAAAAGGAAAAGAGAAAGACATGACATGAACATGGAAACAAGACTTGTTGGGAAGAGGGAGGGGAGCAGTTGGGAAGGTAGGGGAGTGAAAGGGTAATGGGGGCGTGAATTGATAAAAATACATTGTGGAGCTGGAGAGATGGCTTAGTGGTTAAGGCACTTGCTTGCAAAGGACCCAGATTCAATTCCCCAGGACCCATGTAAGCCAGATGCACAAGGTGGCATGTGCATCTGGAGTTTGTTTACAGTGGCTGAATGCTCTGGTGCACCCGTTCTCTCTCTTCTTCTCTGTCCCTCTCTTTCGATCTCTTCTGTCTCTCAAATAAATTTAAAAATGCACTGTGGACATGTAGAAAATGTCATCATGAAGCCTGTTGTTATTTATAATTAGCATATGCTAATGAAAGTACCTCTAGATACAAAAAAGTCACCTTCAATTTTATGCCATATAGTTTCTGTCCGTAGGTATTATCCATGAATTCATAGGGAAGCCTATAACTGAGCTGCGCGATGTATTGTTTCAGTGGCATATCCTCTGCTGTGTCAGTTTCTATAAGTTCTACTCTAAGACTGCAAGTTTCCAAGTAGTTAGGGCATGAAAACTGCTTATGTAGAATATAGTATATTAATTAGACTCATTGAAATGCTGTCATCTGTTCCTTCTATAGTTGCAGGCAAACCGAGAGCATTTACCTGTGAAACCTGGCACTGTAGAAAAGTTACGGACACATATAGACACAATTATCTTAGCGTTGCCAGAGGACCTGCAAGGCATACTGATCAAGATGGGCACAACGTGATACCTGCCAGGATTCTCCAGCCAAAGGGATTGTGCAACATGAAGCACACTGACATTTCAACCAGATGCACAAAGGATGTGTCTCAGCAGCAAAGTGAGAGAAGCCGTGAAGGCAGGATGCGGGGTGGACACAATACTTGAGTTGTATCAACAGACCTTTTTAGTGCATTATTTTTAAAAATGGATATTGGTGGTGGTTCCATTTTATACTGAAATACCGAAAGGCATTTCCCTATTTTTAATCATGTTCTAAAGTGCTCTTATGAGAGACCTGTGGGGCCATCAGAATCCGGATTCCCAGCTGCAGTGCTGGCATTGCAGGTATTTTTTTAAATTGGTGCTGCTTTGCCCAATCATGTTGAAACTCAGGGGGATATAACTAACATTCACACTGGCTATCTCCTCAAGAAGGACAAGACTTTTCTTTGCAGGAGTAGTGAGAAATGATCGAGGCTTGTGTAGTGCCTTCTGTGGTCCTGTATGTTTCACAAAGCCCAGCTGCTGGTCCTGAAGCTTGTTCTTAGCTGGATATGATGTATCATTTTGTAAGGTATTCTGATAAGCGATCCTGCCTGTCCATCATGTGTGTTAGTTACATGGTGTTTTAAACTGTCATATTTGTTTTTATTTCACTATTTTGTTTACCATTCTCAAAATTTAGTTTTAGGAGTTTCTCCAAAGGCAAGAAGGCATTTAGCATTAGGGAGAGTTTCTTTTCTCTCGCCTTTTACTGATGGATCTGCACAAATTAACTAGGTTGGATGTATTTTGAAAATGTTATAATTATCAACCTTATAATCAACTGTTTTGTTTTGTTTTTTTGAGGTAGAGTTCAACTCTAGCCCAGGCTGGCCTGGAACTCACACTGTAGTCCCAGGATAGCCTCAAACTCACAGCGATCCTCCTACCTCTGCCTCCCAAGTGCTGGGATTGAAGGCGTGCACCACCATGCCCATCTCAACTATGTTTTTAAACAACTATTCTTATATCAAAGGCATTCCTAAGCCATTTATGGGATAGTTATTTGAGGACTGAGTTTTAAAGTTATTTTTTTGGGTAGTGTTACTTCACCCAAATTAATGTTTCTCAGAACACTTTTCCTATTGTTGTTTGACATGGGAATGTTTATCTCTGAATCACTGTTAGAGGTTTTTGTTGTTTTTGTTAATTTCTGTTTTGTTCATACTACCTTGCCAAAAGTGGAAGAATGTTATTTGGTAGAGTGAGATTGGTTTATGTTTGACTAGGAATGTCTGCAGAAGCCACTATTCAAGATAGGCACACATGATGTAGCACATATGTAAATATATTCAGTACCCTCTGGACAGCCAAGATTAGGTGTGTGCATTTGTTTAAAAAAAAAAAAGGCTTCAGAAGCTATCTCTCGTTCTCTGTTGGTGTTACTCTATAAAGGGCATTTCTTACCCAAGAAAGGTTCCTACTATTTGTGACTGTGATTTAACACCCAGGTGTGCCCCTTGAAGCACGTGTGTGTCATGGAAGGAATCATTTGCTGTGAATCATGTGGTTGTCTTGTGAAACAACACTTGACCTTTGAGAAGAGGGGCAACAACTTTTCTATGCTGACATACTTCATAACTTTCTGGGAAACTTTATTTAGGTATAAATGGTCATTGTATTTTTCAAAAAGTGTATTTTAATAATCTCACAATTTATATATAGTCTGTGACCTGGATTTAGAAGTTGTTAGTGTCATATCAAGGATCTTTTAAATTACACTTCCACAGGATGTATCATTTCAGGTTTATTTTGCACAGCTAAAGAATAACATGAAATGCCAGTTAGCATGATAATGGTATCATCATATTTACTGTTTTTAACTGAAACTTAACACATGTTGAAAAGCTAATCATATTCACTTAAGTTATCTTCCATCTAACCAGGCCTGACCCTGTTTAGCTTCTGTCATCAGATGAAATCAGATTTGTTTAGGGTAGTATGGCCATACACTCACCCCAATTATCTCTTAATTTCAAATTATGTACCTGTAAGAGTACCTTAAAGTTGTATTGGTAACCTGAAAAGATTGACTGGTAACTTAAATTTTGTATGTGATTTTTCAGAGATGTCTGTTTTTATTTTTTTCAATTTTGTTAATATCCAAACTGTTTCATGTGTATCTCTAACACTGTCAGAAGAAATCACTGCTTTGTGAATGTGCTGTAATGCCTAGTGCCTTCTATTATAATGGAAAAGAAGTGGTATGGAGGCATTTATGGTCATTACCAAAAACTGAATTAAAGGCCTTGGATTTTAAAGCATTTGCATAACTTGTGTTTCTTTTCTCCCACTCCTTCCTTCCCTTCCCTCCTTCCCTCCCTCCCTTCCTTTTTTTTTTTCTTTTTGGGTATATTTTTGGTTTTTTGAAGTAGGGTCTCACCATACCTCAGTCTGACCTGGAATTCACTATGAGGTCTCAGGTGGCCTTAAACTCACAGCGATCCTACCTCTGTCTCCTAAATGCTGGGATTAGAGGTGTGTACCACCACGCCCAGCCTGAGTCTTTTTTAAACATTGTTTTTTCTTTTCTTAATCTAATAAAGTCTCTCCAAACTTTAAAAAATATGTTTTATGTACCAGAAAAAGAGATTGGATGCCCATTACCTCATCACTTTTTTTTTTTTTTTTGGTTGTTCGAGGTAGGGTCTTACTCTGGTCCAGGCTGACTGGGAATTAACTCTGTAGTCTCAGGGTGGCCTTGAACTCACAGCGGTCCTCCTACCTCTGCCTCCCGAGTGCTGGGATTAAAGGCGTGCGCCACCACACCTGGCTTTCTACTTTTTTTTTTTTTTTGGTAATTTTTTAAATAAGAGATAATTGACATGTCGGGGGCTCTAGCCACTGCAGTCAAACTCCAGATGCATGTGCCACCTTGTGTTGCATGTATGACCTTGTGCAATTGTATCACTTTGTGCATCTGGCTTATGTGGGACCTGGAGAGTTGAACATGGGTCCTTAGGTTTTGCAGGCAAGTACCTTAACTGCTAAACCATCTCTCTAGCCTTTTTATCTTCTTTTCTTTCTTTCTTTTCTTTTCTTTTTTTTTTTTTTTTTTTTTTAGTTTTTCAAGGTAGGATTTCACACTAGTGCAGGCTGACCTGGAATTTACTATGTTGTTTCAGGGTGGCCTCAAACTCTCAGCTACCCTCCTACCTCTGCTTCCCTAGTGCTGGGATTAAAGGCCTGTGCCACCATGCCTAGCCTCCTTTCTGCTATTTAAAAAACAAAATGCATATATATAGTTTGAGTCCTGGGATCCTGGGGAATGGAATCTGGGTCCTTTGGCTTTGCAGGCAAATGCCTTAACTGTTAAGCCATCCTTCTCCAGCCACTTTCTGCTTTTTTTTTTTTTTTTGCTTGTTTTTCGAGGTACGGTTTCACTCTAGTCCAGGCTGACCTGGAATTCACTATGTAGTCTCAGGGTGGCCTTGAACTCATGGTGACCCAACAACCTCTGACTCCCAAGTGCTGGGATTAAAGACATGTGCCACCATGCCTAGCACCCCTTTCTGCTCTTTTAATTTGTTTTTTAAATTTTTTTTAAATTTTTACTTTTGGTTTTTCGAGGTAGGGTTTCACAATAGCCCAGGCTGACCTGGAACTCACTGTGTAGTCTCAGGATGGCCTCCAACTCACGGCAATCCTCCAACCTCTGCCTCCTGAGTGCTGGGATTAAAGACATGCCCCACCACACCTGGCTTGGATCTGCTTTTTTAAATGTAGGTTTCTAGTGCTATCTATATTTTCTTTTTTTAAATCTTATTTTATTTTTCTCAATTTTTTAAAACATTTTCCATTATTATAAAAAATATCCCATGGTATATTTTCTTTTTTTTAAAAAAAATTTTATTAGCATTTTCCATGATTATATAAAAAATCCCATGTTAATTCCCTCCTCCCCCCCCCCACACTTTCTCCTCCATGGTATATTTTCTTAAACACTGTTTTAGTGGTATTCCACAGATTGTATTATGCTGTTTATTTTCATTCAATTCAAAATGCCCTACACTTGTTTTTCACTCTTTTTATTTGCCAGCACAGAGGAATAGAGAAAAGGTAGATAGAATGGGCACGCCAGGGCCCCTAGCAGTTGCAAATGAACTCCAAACACATATGCCACTTTGTGCATCTAGTTTTATGTGGGTACTGGGAATTGAAACTTAGGTTGTTGGGTGTTAATCTAGTTTCCACATATTTGTAGTTTCCAGAAATATTTTGTCTCCAATTCGTAACTTTACTTGATTAATGGATTGAATGCACAGTTGGTATGACTTAGTACATTTAAGATTTGTTTAAGAACTGGAGTATGGTTTATGGTGGTAAATGTTCCAGCTGCCCTTGAGAACAATGTGTACATTGCTCTTAGTGGAGTGTTTTAGAAGTACCAAGTAGGTCAAACTGGCTTATGATGTTCACATCCTTCCTGCTTTTTGTCCTACTTGTTTGCCTTTCTCGTGCAATTATTACAAGAGGAGTACTGAAGTATTTTGTAGAATGGATTTTCCCTCCAAAATCTACTTACATGAAGAATATTAACTGGGTATGGTGGTGCATGCCTTTAATCCCAGCATTCCGGAGGCAGAGGTCGGAGGATGGGTGTGATTTGAGGCCAGCCTGACATTACATATTGAATTCCAAGTTAGCCTGGTCTAGAATGAGATCCTACCTTGAAAAAAAAAAGAATATTACTTCTCTAGCTTTCTTAGTATATCTTTTCCTTACGCACACACACACACACACACACACACACACACACACTCTCTCTCTCTCTCTCTCTCTCTCTCTTGATCTTTATTGTGCCTTCTTTTTAAAAAAGAAATATTTATTTATTTATTTGAGGGGGGGACAGATAGAGAATGGGTGCACCAGGGCCTCCAGCCACTGCAAATGCACTCCAGATGCATGGACCACCTTGTGCATCTGGCTTACATGGGTACTGGGGAATTGAACCTGGTTTGTTAGGCTTCACAGGCAAGAGCTTTAACAGCAAAGCTATCTCTCCAGCCCCTATTGTGCCTTTTTTTTTTTTTTTTTTAGTGGGTTTTTCAAGGTAGGTGCTCACGCTAGACCAGGCTGACCTAGAATTCACTATGTATTCTCAGGGTGGCCTTGAACTCACGGTGATCCTCCTATGTCAGCCTCCCAAGTGCTGGGATTAAAGGTGTGTGCCACCATGCCTGGCTTTATGCCTTCTTTTTAAAAAGTCATTTGTGCCTGGTGTGGTGGCACACGTCCTTATCTCAGTACCCGGGAGTCAGAGGTAGGAGGATAGCTGTGAGTTCCAGGCCACCCTGAGACTATGTAGTGAATTCCAGGTCAGCCTGGGCTAAAGGGAAACCCTACCTCAAAAAAATAAAATGCAAATGTTAAAAGGCATTGAAACCAATGAAAGGTTCACAGAAGTCTTGTTCTATTTTTGGCACGTATGTTTAGTGTGTGCATGTGTGTGTGTAGGCATGTGCATCCTGTGTGCATGCATGCAGAGGCCAGAGGACATTGGGAGTCCTGTACTGGTCATCTGCATGTTTCCATGAAATAGTCTCTCTCATTGTTCCAGAGTTTGCTAAGTATCAGTGATTGCAATTCTCAGAACTGTGATCCCTACAGGATCCCCCACAGATGTGTGTGGGTGCTGGGGAATTGAACCCAGGCATCCTCAGTACCCATCAAGCTATCATGCTTGCTCAGAAAGCACTTTTAACCCCCAAGCCATCTCTCCAGCCCCATAGCTGTTGTTGTTTCTATCGAAGATTCTGGAAATTACCAGACAATACCTTCCCGAAGAGAATATCATGGACAAGATTCTTTCATAGAAGCACAGATGTTTTACTGTTACAGATAAATGATAATGTTGAAGAGATATGAACTTTAAAGATCAGAGCTGGGCATGGTGGCCCATGCCTTTAATCCCAGCACTTGGGAGGCAGAGGTAGGAGGTTTGCTGAGTTTGTGGCCACCCTGAGACTACATAGTGAATTCCAGGTCAGCCTGGGCTAGAGGGAAACCCTACCTCCAAAAACAAAAACAAACAAAAAGATCAGTAATGGATTAAACCAGAGAATGAGATCAAAATGGAGTTTATAGGACTACTTGGAGAGATGGATCTGTGGTTAAGGCACTTGTTTACAAAGCCTAATGGCCTGGGTTCAATTCCCTAGTATCCACTTAAAGCCGGATGCCCAAAGTGGCACATGCATCCTGGAGTTCCTTTGTAGTGGCTGGAAGCTCTAGTGTGCCCAATTTGTCTCTTGCTGCTTGCAAATAAACTATTTTTAAATATTTTATTTTCACTTACTTATTTGAGAGAGAGAAAGATGCAGAGCGAGAGCGAGAAAGAGAGAATGGATGTGCTAGGGCTTCTAGCCACTGCCAATGAACTCCGGACGTATGTGCAACCTTGTGCATCTGGCTTATGTGGGTCCTGGGGAATTGAACCAAGGTCTGTTAGCTTTTCAGGCAAGCACCTTAACTGCTAAACCATCTCTCCAGACCAAATAAAATATTTTTAAAAAGGAGTTTGCAAACAAAAAATAAAGAAATAGTATTACTGGACAGTTTGGGACTTGGAAAAGAACCAGTAAACACATTTTTACTTCTGAAATGGCATTAACTTATGGGTCTATTTGAATAAAGGAGTTTTTACTTTTGATTTATCAGAGCCACTCTTAAGAAACCAGTCTCTGAAGGGTATTTCTACTAAAGGGAGCTTTACTTTGCAAGCCTTCAACAATACAAAATAGCTTGCTCTTCTGATAGTGCAGAAATGCATCAGCTGGTGTAAGCAACAGCAGAACAACCCAAGATTGTGCTTTTAGGAAAACATTAACTCTTTATCCTGACAATGGTTCTTAATTTATCATGGTTCTGAATTTTAAAAGTTGTAGCAAAGTAAATTCACAAATTGAGTGTCTGAGCTAGTGATCTGAGAAGAAACCAGAGAGGATTTAAAGGGTTATTTTAAAATTGATGTTTCTATAACTGAGGAGAAGGCTGTGCCACTTAATAAAGCTGCTAACTCAAGAGACCGTGTGATGGGAAAAAGAAAGAGATTTATTCAGTGGTCAAAGAATGGAGAAGTCGGAGCCTCCATTCCAGCATATTCAAGAGCTACAGACATAGGATGGGGTCATGAGGGGAAGGGACAGGCTAACAAAGGGGAGGACTACCCATATCTTTTCTGGGACTAGGAAGCCATCTCTCAGAAACTCCAGTGACACCTCACTGCTCTATCTTGGTGGCTGGTTTGTATCTTTAGGCCAGAGATGAGGCCTCAGTATGAAGACATATGTTGAATTTTAGAAAAAAAAAAATATTTAGGGCTGTGGAGAGATGGCTTGGCATTTAAGGGACTTGCCTGTGAAGCCTAAGGACCCAGGTTTGATTCCCAGTACCCACATAAAGTCAGATGCACAAGGTGGCACATGCATCTGAAGTTCTTTTGCAGTGGCTTTGGGGCCCTGGTGTGTGAGGAGAGAGAGAAAGAGAATGGATGTGCCAGGCTTCTTGCTGCTGCAAATACACCTCAGATGCATGCACCACTTGGTGTATCTTGCTTTTATATAGGTACTGAGGATTTGAACATGGGCCAAACCTAGGCCGCCAGGCTTTGCAAGCAAGTGCCTTGGACCACTGAGCCACCTCCACAGCCTAACTGACAGACCTTTTCATCTTGTTCCAGTCACCCAATCAGATCTGTGGATCTAAATGAGGAGCCAGGGTTTTCAGCTTAAAACAGTCTTCAAGTCTCTGACAAGTCCCCTAGGCAGGTGGGGTCATCATACCACATGAGGCAGAGATGCTGTGTTCAGCAATGATAGTAGGAGACGGGCCCTGCCCAGCTCTGTCACAAAAATAGTGTTTATCAAGTCAATTGCAAGCAATGGGACCTCTTTTTAGGTCTTTCCTCATTAACATTTCCACTGTTAAACTGCTTCAATGCTGTGAAACACATTTTCTTCCCAATAAATTTAGTGATTTGGGTATGCACATATTACAATTTGACAGATTGGTTAGAATTCAGTTTTTCCCCCCATTATTGGGGATTGAGTTTAGGGCCTTGAGCATGCCAGGCAAGTGCTCAGACATGGAACAGTATCTTCAAACCTCTTAATTTTTTTTCCTCCTGAAGTAAGGTCTCACTCTAGCCCACGCTGACTTGGAACTCACTCTGTAGTCCCAGGCTGGCTTCAAACTCACAGTGATCCTCCTACCTCAGTCTCCTGAGTGCTGAGATTAAAGGCATGTACCACCATGCCTGGCTTTCCAACCTCTTATTTTTTAAAAAAAAATACTACTTTTTAAAAATGTATCTTATTGATTTGACTTGAGAGAGAGAGAGAAAGAGAGAGAGAGAACGACAAAGAGAGGCAGAGAGAGAGAATGGGTGTGCCAGGGCCTCCAGCCACTGCAAACGAACTCCAGATGCATGTGCACCTTGTGCATCTGGCTTATGTGGGTCCTGGGGAATCAAACCTTGGTCCTTTGGCTTTGCTAGCAAGTGCCTTAACCACTCAGCCATCTCTTCAACCCCCAAACCTCTTTTTTATTTTGAGGCAGGTGTCACTAAATTGCCTAGACTGATCAGGGAAATGCAACTTAAAACTACTTTGAGATTCTTTTTTACTCCTGTCCAAAGGAATGGCTACCATCATGAAAACAGATAGCGAGGATGTGGAAAAAGAGGACCCCTTCTATACTGTTGGTGGGAATTAATCTGGTATAGCAATTGTGGAAATCAGTGTAGAGGTTCCTGAAACAGCTAAAAATAGATTTACCATATGACCCAGCTATACTACTCCTAGGCATATATCCTAAGGACTCCTTTTACTACCTTAGAGTAATCCATGTTTATTCCTGCTCTATTCACCATAGCTAGGAAATGGAACCAGCCTAGATGTACCTCAACTGATGAGTGGATAATGAAGATGTGGTATATTTTATACAATGGAGTTCTATTCAGCAGTAAAGAAAAATAAAATTATGGAATTTGCAGGAAAATGGATGGACCTAAAAAGGATTATATTTAGCGAGGTAACCCAGGGCCAGAAAGCCAAGCACCACATGTTCTCTCTTATATGTGGATCATAGCTACAAATGTTTGGACTTGTACATGAGTTAGAATAAAACTCAGTAGCAGAGGCCAATAAGGTAGAAAGGGACTATAAGGGATAGAGGAAGGGGGTACTTAAGTGGATGATACTGTATATGTAAGTAGAAAACAGATTACTGGAGGTGGAAAGGCCTAAGTGAGGTCAGGGGAAGAGATTGAGAAAAGGAAGGGTGGAGGGAGGGTTAATAAAAATCTAAGAGGGTATGAATAATTCATATGGAAACCTACTTCTTTGGACAATGATACATGCAGAAGCCATAGATTGTTACTAGAAAATTTTCAGTGTCAGGGATGGGATACCTTCCAGTGAGTTGTTGGCCAGGGAGGTCCCTGATGCCCTCTAAACATTACAGGCCATGGCTAAGGCTCTTGGTTTCCCACAAGGAATATATGGTAAGACCCTATTGCTGAAGACTCCACATGCTTGGGTTGCAAGGACAATGAGAAATCCTGCTGGAGCTGAGCTGAAAACCACCTTCCCGTAGACCAGCTGACAGAAAGCTAGAAAAAGCTACACAGGCCGTACAACTGTACAACTGTAATAACTGAAGAGGTAGGAGGATCGCCATGAGTTTGAGGCCACCCTAAGATTACATGGTGAAATCCAGGTCAGTCTGGGCTAGAGTGAAACCCTACCTAGAACCCCACACACAAAAAAAAAAAGAAAGAAAAAAAAAAAAAAGAAACGGCTACACTGCATGCAGCTTCATGGAAGAGAGAGAAGTCATCAGTGGAAATAACAGTGGACACTGCAAGACTTAAGTTTGGCCAGCCGGGCCAAATGAACCAAAGGGCACAATAGTGGCATGTCTGTTACCGGACAAACGAACTGTTCTCTAATTGGACTGGAGGCCCGCTCCATGGGAGGGAATACATGCCTGATACTGGAAAACCTATGGTGGGGGAAGTCGTGAGTCCTAGGGGTGTAACACTTGCTGGTGTCTGACTTAATGAATATATTATACTCACCAAACTGCCCAGTAAGCACTTCTCTAATGTTAATACCCATAAATTAATGTTGCTCTCACTTTTGGTTAGAGAAACTTTTCTTTTAAGATGGTGACCTCTGGGATGACACAAAAGGAAGTGACAGAGTGCTCAGCACTGAAACATCTCTATCACACTTTCCAAGGCTCAGCGTCCATTGCAGAAGAGGTGGTGGAAAGAATGTAAGAACCAAAGGAAGGGTAGGACTCCACTCTTCCAGACACAAAATGGCTTGGATATATGTGATCTCTCCGTGTCTGGCACGATCTGTACAAGACCACTACAATAGTAGGAAAAGACGATGATGTCAAAATAAAAGAGACTAGCTGGGCATGGTGGTGCACGCCTTGAATCCCAGCACTTGGGAGGCAGAGGTAGGAGGATTGCCGTGAGTTCAATGCCACCGTGAGACTACACAGTGAATTCCAGATCAGCTTGGGCCTATCTTGAAAAACCAAAAAATAAAAATAAAAATAAATAAATGAAAGACTGAGAGGGGGAGGGTATATGATGGAGGCAGACAGGGGATTATTGTTTATTGTATATAATTATGGAAGTTGTCAATAATAAAAAATGTATTTACTTTTTCAACGTAGGGTCTTGCTGTAGCCCAGGCTGACCTGGAATTCACTATGTAGTCTCAGGATGGCCTCGAACTCACAGCGATCCTCCTACCTCCACCTCCCGAGTGCTGGGATTCAAGGTGTGCATCACCATGCCCAGCCTCAAATAAATAAAATACTTTTTAAAACCACTACATACCATATGGTTTCATTTATATGAAATTTTGGAAAACAAAACTATAGTGATTATGGCCGGGCGTGGTGGTGCACACCTTGAATCCCAGCAGAGGTAGGATTGCTTTTGAGTTTGAGGTCAGCCTGGGACTACAGGAGTGAGTTCTAGGTTAACCTGGGCTACAGTGAGACCCAACCTTGCAACAACAACAAAACACTACAGTGATAGTAGATCAGTGGTTGGTTAGTGGTAGACTGGTTAAGTACAAAAGACCATGAGAACATGAGGAAGCTTTCTTTTTCTAAAACAAAAACATTTGAGAGGGAGAGAGCGAATGGAGCTCCAGGGCCTCTTGCTGTTGTAAATGAACTCCTGATGAATGTGCCACTTTGTGCATCTGGTTTTACATGGTGTGGTGGTTTGAGTCAGGTGTCCCCCATAAACAGGTGTTCTGGATGCTAGGTTCGCCAGCTGAAGGCAAATGGAAATTAATGTTTCCTGGAGGCAGTGTATTGTTAGGGGCGGGCTTATGGGTGTTAAAGTCAATTTCCCCAATGCCAATGTTTGGCACACACTCCTGTTGCTATTGTCCACCTTATGTTGGCCGGGGTGATGTCCATCATCCCCTTGTTTTCCCTGCCATCCTGGAGCTTCCCCCTTGAGACTGTAAGCCAAAATAAACCTCTTTTTTCCCACAAGCTGCTCTTGGTTGGGTGATTTCTACCAGCAATGCAGACCTGACTGCAACACATGGGTATTGTGAAATCAAACTGGGACCATCAGGCTTTGCAAGCAAGTGCCTTTAATGACTGAGACATCTCTCCCACCCAAAGAACCTTTTTCTTTTGTGATAATAGAAATATATGACACAATGGCAGCTTTGTTATGGAATATGTGTTACTAAAGTGTACATTTAATTACTAAATCTTTTTTTGTGAGGTAGTGTCTCACTCTAGCCCATGTTGACCTGGAATTCACTCTGTATTCTCAGGGTGGCCTGGAACTCAGCAATCCTTCCATCTCTGCCTCCCGGAGTGCTGGGATTAAAGGTGTGCGCCACCATGCCCAGCTCCACTAAAGCCATTTTTATTTATTTATTTGAGAGAGAGAGAGAGATACAGAAATATAGGTAGGGAGACAGAGAGAACGGATGGGCATGCCAGAGCCTTCAGACATTACAAAGGAACTCCAGGTGCATGTGTCCCCTTGTGCATCTCGCTTACGGGGGTCCTTCGGAGTTGAACCTGGGTCCTTTGGCTTTGCAGGCAAACATCTTACCCGTGAAGCCATCTCTCCAGCCCTAAAGCCATTTTTAGGAGTATAGAAGCCCCCCTTTCAGTTTATTCCGGTAACGCTGTTACTAGATTCAAGTTCTTGTTCTGAATACCTAGTTCTGAATACCTATTGCTGTGTGGGCAGAAGGATGAAGGGTCTCATGTAGTACAGGCTGGCTTCAAACTCACTATGTAGTCTGAGGATGACCTTTAACTCTTGATCCTCCTGCCTCTGCCTCCCAAGTGCTAGGATTACGGGTTTTCACCATCATACCAGGAGATACTTGTATTTTAGTATCAGAGATAGGGTGGCATATATAGAATTTGATATGTAGCTGAGAATGACCTTTTGATCCTCTTGCCTCCACAATCATGATTTATTTTATAATTATTTACTTGAGGAAGAGAGAAAGAGAGAGAGAGAGAGAGGGAGAGAGAGGGAGGGAGGGAGGGAGGGGGAGGGAGGGAGGGGCGGAGGGAGGGAGGGAGGGACGGAGGGGAGGGGAGGGGAGGAAGAGGGGGAGAGGGAGAGAGAGAGAATGGGTGTGCCAGGGCCTCCAGCCACTGCCAATGAACTCCAGCTGCATGCACCCCCTTGTGTATCTGGCTTACGTGGGTCCTGGAGAGTTGGATCTGGATCCTTTGGCTTTGCAAGAAAACACCTTAACTGCTAAGCCATCTCTCCAGCCCCACAATCATATGATTTTTAAAACATCTACTTACAGAGATTGATTAAGCATTGCTGAGCTAGGGCCTCCTGCCACTGTAAATGAACTCTAGGCACATGCACTACTTTATGCATTTGGCTTTTTACATGGGTACTGAGGAAGCAAACTCTGGTCTGCATGCTTTGCAAGGAAGCATATTTGACCACTGAACTATCTCCCCAGTCCCCACCATGTTTTTTCTTTTCTTTTCTTTTCTTTTTCTTTTTTGCTGTGGTGGGGATCCAACCTAGTTTCTCTTCCTTGTAGGCAAGCACTGTACTTACTGAGCTATATCGCCAGCTTGGAAACCAGTACATTATGGTACAGTACTTGTTTTCCCACTCACCCTACCTTGGAGGTTTTTTTTTTTTTTTTTTTTTATTAGAATACTATGTATAGTTTTGCTTATTTCTTCCTCGTTTTTTTTTTTTTTTTTATGTAGGGTCTTGCTCTAGCCCAGGCTGACCTGGAATTCACTGTGGATTCTCAAAACTCCTACCTCAGCATCAGGAGTGTGGCGCTGGAGATAAAGACATGTGCTACTATGCCCCGTTTATTTTGTGTATTTCTATCTCCCGATAATATTTACAGTGTGGATAGATCATAAGTTTATTTGACCACCTCCATACCATCCATTTGTTTGTGGTTTGCCAACTTCTCTGCTTTTCCTAATGCTTTCAAACAAGTAGGAAAGGAGGGGGCTGGAAAAATGGCTTAGTGATTAAGGTGCTTGCCTGTAAAGCCAAAGGACCTAAGTTTGATTCCCCAGGACCCATGTAAGCCAGATGCACAAGGCAGTGCATGTGTGTGGATCTAGAGTCTGTTTGCAGTGTCTGGAGCCTCTGGTGTGCCCATTCACTATCTGCCCCTCTCTGCTTCTTTCTCTCACTCTCAAATAAATAAATATAAGAAAGGAGATAAGGGCTGAAGAGATGGCTTAGTGATTAAGATGCTTGCCTGCAAAGCCTAGGGAACCCATGTTAAACTCTCCAGATCCCATACACACACAAGGTCACACATGCCCAGAAGGTGGCAGAAGCAGCTGGAGTTTGATTACAGTGGCCAGAGGCCCCGGTATGCCAATTCTCTCTCATAAAAAAAGCCAGGCTTGGTGGCCCATGTACTTGAGAGAGGTAGAGGTAAGAGAATTGCTGAGTTCATGGCCACCCTGCAACTACCAAGTGAATTCTGGGTTAGCCTGGGCTAGAGTGAGACCCTACCTGGAAATACCAAAAAAAAAAAAAAAAAAAGAAAGAAAAAAAGAAAAAGGAGGTAAGACTTTGAGCCTGATTAAAAGGAAGTCTCCTTAGCCACATGCTCAAAAAGCACTGTCTAAACAGGGTGTGTTGGCTCATGCCTTTAGTCCCAGCACTTGGGAGGCTGAGGCAGGAGGATTTCCAGTGTGAGGCTACAGAGTGAGTTCCAGGTCAGTCTGGGCAAAGGTGAGAACCTACCTCAAAAATACCACAAGCCTGGCATGGTGTGTCACATGCCTTCAATCCCAGGACTTGGGAGACAGAGGTTGGAGGATCCTTGTGAGTTCAAGGTCACCCTGAGACTGTATAGTGAATTCCAGGTCAGCCTGGGCTAGAGCAAGACCTTTGAGTGTGTGTGTGGGTTGGGGGAATCCATACTAAAACCCAAAGAACTTTCCAAGGGAAAGAGTTGGGGTGAGGCACAAGGAATGGTAAACTTCAGCAACTGTGTGGTTGGGGAAGCATATGAGAGGTGGTTGAAATTCTCAGGAAATCTGTTTTCACTTTTACAGTTCATACTTTTTTTTTGAGGCAGGGTCTCGCTCTAACCTAGGCTGACCTGGAATTCATTATGTACTTTCAGGGTGGCCTCGAACTCACAGTGAGCCTCCCACCTCTGTCTCCTGTGTGCTGGGATTAAAGGTATGTGCCACCACGCCCGGCTATACTTTATTTTGTAAGCAGTGAAACGATAAAAAAGATCAGGAACTCTTTTAAAGCAAGGCGGCTGCCTCTCTCAATGTCAGGATGAAATACTTCATGCTTATAGGATAGGAAAGCCGGGCGTGGATGTACACGCTCAGACACCCCGAAGGCCGAGGTAGGAGGATGTCAAGTTCGAAGCCAGCCTGGACAACCTTAGAGGAAGCAGGAAGGTGCAGCTCAATGGCAAAACGCGGCCTAGCATGCTCGAGGTCCTGGGTTCCACACCCGAGAGAGAGTCTTGGGGTTCTGTAGCCTTTACATAACCAGCAGTCTTCAGTGTCAGCTGCCCTCTGCGGCCTTGCCCTTGGCCGCCCAGGCTTCTCCCTAACTACTTATTTCCAGGGAAGGTAGGATCCAGTTCTCTGCGTCTTCATGATGGTCTACTTCCAGTCGCGTGCGAGAAGCGTGAAAACTTGTGGGGTATGGGGAGGGAAAACACCCCAAAGCAGAAAGAACCACGGTCCCTCTAACCTAACCTAAACCACGTCGTCCAGCTCGCTTTCCGGGAAGCAAGAGACGCCAACACACAGGCGGAAGCTCCTCGCACAGAGCCTGATAGGCAGGGACAAAGCGGAGCATGATGGGACCTCTCTCGTCTCCTACTACGCATGTGCCAACCGCCTTGGTCCTGCCCCACATCCGGTTGGTGACGTGCAGCATGGCCGACCGTCTAGCATAGCAGGCGCAGTAGGCATCAACCGGAGGAAACGCAAGGTGGGGCGGCCGGTCTGCGCAGGCGCAATAGGCGCCGGCCCGACGGAAGCGCGAGAGGAAAAGGGGGTGGGGCGGTGGTGACGCGATTCTGTCCGCGTTGGAGCGGGCGGGCCGCCGCCAGTGTCCGCGGCCTTCGTGTGACGTGGCACACACACAGCGGAACACTTAGCTCCAGGGGAGCCGGAGTCGTCCGCCACAGTCGCCGGGCAGCTCGTTGTCCGTGAAGTCGTGCCCCGGGGGACTTCGCCGGCCTCGAGCGGTCCGTGCCGCCCCGCGTTGCCTAAAGGGAGGGGAGGAAAAGGGGGGGGAAAAAGCGTGAACGAACAGAGGAGGAGGCCCGACGACGCCCCGGACCCCCAGTCTCGTCTTTCGCGACCGCCGCCGCCATGGGCCTCACCATCTCTTCGCTATTCTCTCGCCTCTTCGGCAAGAAGCAGATGCGCATCCTGATGGGTGAGTCGGGGGCCTTGGCCCTCGCGCCGTGGCCGTGGTCGTGGGGGGCGGGGAAGGAAGCCGAAACCTTTGGGGGAACAATGGGAGCTGGGGACTGCCGATGAGCCTCCCGGAGCCGCGGGGAGGAGCACCGGGCAGGGCAGGGCTCCCCCTTGTTCTCGGTGCTGATGGTGGGGCGGCGGCGACACCAGCGCCCGGCTCTCGACGGGGATCGGCTCTTCCCGCCCCCCTTCCCCGGCTATGGGCAGCGATCGGGGGTGCAGGAGGGAGAGGGGCAGAGCTACTCCTGCCTCCTTCCTCCCCCTTTTCCTCCGCGTCCGCCCTGTGCACACACGGCTGCTGTGTGAGCGCAGGAAGTGGCCAGCCTCGGGGCAGTGGCCCAGGGGAGCGCCCGAGCTTTTTGAAAAGTCCGGAGTCCTCCTGCGCCCGTTCCGGCTCAACTTTGCCTCCTTCACCCCACCCTTACCATTATTAATAAGCTTCTACCGTGAAAATTCAGTTTTATTTCATGTCTCCCAGCTACTTCTAAGAACTCTTGAACACGTTTGGTTTGTTACCTTTCCTTTTTTCTCCCACACTAATTTTTGCCCAGCTGGCTTCCCCAACCTTTTAGAAACACAGTTTTAAGAACTGCATAGGTCTGAAGCACTACAGTGCTTGATTTCAGGGTAGTCTCAAAAACTGCCTCAGTTGCCTATTTGATTGCCCAGCTGAGACTATCTCTTGGGCCAGTCTAAGCGATCTCCGCCCTTTTGTTCTGTGTTCTATACCTCACAACTGAGTTCTACAGACCTGACTAATGCGGAAAAAGGCGCTCGTTTAACATGCCACACTGACAGTTGGTGTGTGAGCTTGTTTTTTTAAAGAAGGGGGAGAGTTTATTTTGAGCTTCACTCAGAAGTTTCAAAAGCAAGCTTCTGCAGAGTGTCTGTACTCCCTTTGGTTGTTTCACTTTCTTGTTAATTCAGCTTCTGTACAATTCATGAAATTTGTCATGATTCATATTCACAAAGATAAGCCAAAATGCTTTCTCCTTTAAAATCTCCGATTTCCTTTATGAAGAGGACAGAATGAGGAGGGCAGGCATGATATTTGAGCTCTAAGTGGTTGAAATGTGGCAGTATATGAAAAGATCTGAAGTCAAAAGGAGGACTTTGGACAGTGATGAGTGAATTCCAACCTTAGCGATGAACCCATACACGAATGTGTTCCTGAAAAAACATATGATAGCCTTTTACTTAAATTTTCTTGTAAATTGATGGTTATCTTTCATCTCCATAGTCTTTTTAAATTTTTTTTTGAGGTAGGGTTTCACCCTACCAGGAATTAGCTATGTAGTCTCAGGGTGGCCTTGAACTCATGGTGATCCTCCTCCTGAGTGCTGGCATTAAAGGTGTGTGCCACCACGCCCGGCTATCATCTCCCTAGTCTTGTGATGGCTAAAGTGATCCGGGGAGAAGGGTAGATGCTTTAAGTGCTTTCCCTGAGAAACTTTCCTGACATTCCCAAATATGATTGGGAGAAAACATATAAGCATTTATCTTCATGTGTGTAAGGGATGAGGTCATGTTAAGTGTTTTATCACTCAGGTTTGGTGTTCTTTTTTTGTTTGTTTGTTTGTTTTTTTTGAGGTAGGGTCTTACTCCAGCCCAGGCTGACCTGGTATTCACTATGGAGTCTCAGGGTGGCCTTGAACTCACGGCAATTCTCCTACCTCTGCCTGCCTCCCAAATGCTGGCATGCGCCACCACGCCCTGCTGGTGTTCTTTTTCTGAAAGTCATTTATTTACATTTATTTGTTTGAGAGACAAAGAGGCAGATACAGAAAGAGAGATTGGGCAGGACAAGGCCTCCAGCCGCTGCAAATGAACTCCATCCAAATACATGCGCCACCATTGCATCTGGTTTATTTGGGTCCTGGAGAATTGAACCTGGGTCCTTTGGCTTTGTAGGCAAGTGCCTTAACCGCTAAGCCATCTCTCTCTAGCCGTGCTGTTCTTTTTTAAAAATTTTATTTATTAAAAATATTTTATTTATTTATTTGAGAGAGAGAAAGAGATGCAGATAGAGAGAATGGGTGCCAGGGCCTTTAGCCACTGCAAATGAACTCCAGACACATGCACCCCCTTTTGTGCATCTGGCTTACGTGGGTCCTGGGGAATCATAACAGGGTCCGTAGGCTTTGCAAGCAAACACCTTAACCACTAAGCCATTTCACCAGCTCTAAAAAATTTATTTATGGGGGATTTATTAAATTGCATGTGTGGGACTGGAGAGATGGCTTAGTGGTTAAGCACTTGCCTCTGAAGCCTAAGGACCCCGGTTCGAGGTTCTATTCCCCAGGACCCACGTTAGTCAGATGCACAAGGGGGCGCACGCATCTGGTGTTCATTTGCAATGGCTGGAGGCCCTGGCGCGCCCATTCTTTCTCTCTCTGTCTGTAGACGCTGTCAAATAAATAAATAAAAATAAACAAAAATAATAAATTGCATGTGTGTGTGGACACAGTAGGGTCTCTTGCTGCTGTAAACAAAATACTAGAAGCATGCAGCATTTTTGTATCTGGCTTTGTGTGGATACTGGGGAATTGAACCTTAGTCCACAGGTTTTCCAAGCAAGCACCTTTAACCACTGAGCCATCTCCCCAGCCCCAGGTTTGGTGGTCTTATTTTACACTCTTAATTTTGGGAGAATCAGTTTTAGGTGGTTAAAAGCACTCTAGTCACAAAGTCAACCTGTATGGTAACTCATCAGAGGAAGTATAAGCTTGAGGATATGTGCAACAACAGAGAATGAAGTGATTTAGAAGTTTGGTAATTCTTGTTTTTCTTTGAGGCCTCATAAGTGATTGACGACCCAAATAATAGATCACTTTAAGATTACTTAATTCCTGCACTTTGGGATTGGGATGAATATTGAAGGACAGGATTGCTTTGTGGTGCTGGTGTTGGAACCCAGGATGTTGTGCATGCTAGCCAAGTAAGTGGTCTGTCACTGAGCTGCATCCCTAGCCGTGAATGATTTTTTTTTCCTACATAGTTCATTAGTGGGCTTCTATTTCCTTTATCAGGTTCAAATAAAATTTATGGCTTCCTAAAAAGATCATGCTTCTTCTTTTTCCTTTTTTTTTTTGGTTTTTCAAGGTAGGGTCTCACTCTGGTCCAAGCTGACCTAGAATTAACTATGTAGTCTCAGGGTGACCTCGAACTCATGCTGATCCTCCTACCTCTGCCTCCCAAGTGCTGGGATTAAAGGCGTGCACCACCACACCCAGCTTGATCATGCTTTCTTGATTTAATCGCTCTTTATTGAGGGTTTTTTTTTTTTTTTGGTTTTTCGAGGTAGGGTCTCACTCTGGTCCAGGCTGACCTAGAATTAACTCTGTCATCTCAGGGTGGCCTTGAACTCATGGCAATCCTCCTACCTCTGCCTCCCAAGTGCTGGGATTAAAGGCGTGCATCACCACGCCCGGCCTTTATTGAGTTTTTGCTAGGGGTTGAACCCAGGGTGTCCTGAGTGCTAAGCATGTGCACTATCACTGAGCTACATCACAAGCTTAAGGCTTTACTGTTTGTGTGCATGTGTGTAGATAATATATGTGTGGTGTGGAATTTGCACATATGTGTGCACATTCACATACCCCATGCATGTGCATATAGAGGCCAGAGAAGGTTTGGTGTCCTCTTACTGCTCAGGGTTGTTCTCTATTGCATATTTGAGATGGGGGGGGGGGTCTTTTCCTCAACCCAGCTGCTGTGCATTGGTAAGCCCCAGCTAGTCTCTCCTTTCTGCACCTGTAGATTGGGGTTATAGATATATGTGACCATGCCCAGTGTTTTACTTGGGTTTTGGGAAGGTGAATTTGGAGGTCTCCAGTTAGAGTAGTCCTTAAGCTTAAGTGCCGAGCACCTTTAACCATTGACCCATCTCATCAGTCCCTATTTTTTTTTTTTTAATTTTTATTTATTTGAGAGCGACAGACACAGAGAGAAAGACAGATAGAGGGACAGAGAGAGAATGGAAGTGCCAGGGCTTCCAGCCTCTTGCAAACGAACTCCAGACGTGTGCGCCCCCTTGTGCATCTGGCTAACGTGGGACCTGGGGAACCGAGCCTCGAACCGGGGTCCTTAGGCTTCACAGGCAAGCGCTTAACCGCTAAGCCATCTCTCCAGCCCAGTCCCTATTTTTATTACTGTTTTGAAGCGTGTTAAGAGAAATGTAAACTTAATTTTTGCATTAGCTATTCTTCCGAAAATAATTTGAAATGTGTTAGAAGATATAGCTGGTAGTTAACAGTAATTAAAAATAAAGCCAAGGGTTGGAGAGATGGCTTGGTGGTTAAGGCACTCGCCTGCAAAGCCAAAGGATCTAGGTTCGATTCCCCAGGACCCACGTAGGCCAGATGTACAAGGTGGCACATGCATCTGGAATTTGTTGTGGCTGGAGGCCCTGGTACACCTGTTCTTTCTCTCTCTTCCTCTGCCTCATTCTCTCTCTCAAATAAATAAAAAATATTTTAAGAAGTTGGGCATGGTGACGCATGTGTTTAATCCCAGCACTTGGGAGGCAGAGGTAGGAGGATCTCCATGAGTTCGAGGCCACCCTGAGACTCCACAGCGAATTCCAGGTCAGCCTGGGCTGGAGTGAGACCCTACCTTGAAAAACCTAAATAAATAAAATAAAATAAAGCCAAGTCTGGTGTGTTGGTACATGTCTGTAGTTCCAGCTCTGAAGAAGCTGACTCAGAAGCATCTCGGGTCTGAGGCCAGCCTGGGATACATAGCGAGACTGTCTCAAAAAAACTGATAAATAGGGTTGGAGAGATGGCTCATCAGTTGAAGGTGGTTGCTTTTGCAAAGCCAGATTCCCCAGTACCAGTGTAAAGCCAGATGTTCAAAATGTCCTCTTTGTTTGCAGCAAGAGGCCCTGGTGTGCCATTCTCTGTCAAGTAAATGAATAAAAATATTTTTAAAAACCCAGTAAATAAAAAATAGACACCTGGGCTGGAGAGATGGCTTAGCGGTTAAACGCTTGGCTATGAAGCCTAAGGACCCTGGTTTGAGGCTCGATTCCCGAGGACCCACGTTAGCCAGATGCACAAGGGTTGGTTGCACGTGTCTGGAGTTCATTTGCAGTGGCTGGAAGCCGTGGAGTGCCCCTTCTCTCTTTCTGTCTCTCTGTCTTTCTCACCCTCTTTCTTTGTCAGATAAGTAAATAAAAATTCAAATTAAAATTAAAAAATAGACATCTTCTGGACTACTGATCTACAGAAATGATGCAATAATATCACTGACTTAATAAGGAGAAATTACCTATGTGAATGGTACTAAATTCAAAGATTGATTTACACCTTACTAAGGGTTTCATAGGTAGAGTTAGAAAGCAGTAGCCCTGCATTTGGAAGGTCCATATTTTGGCCAGTGATAAGATGGACTTTTGGTTAATTAGCTAACAAAGAAGGATTTCCCTATTGGATTTCCATGATGTCTTTAGCTTTGGTTAACACTTCTCTTACTTCTCCCCCCCCCCAATGCCACTTTTAAACCCTTTCACCTACAGTATTCCACTCCTCTACTTACATATTTACTGTCCTCTCCCCAAGAGGCCTATCTTTTTCTTTTGTTTTGTGGAGTTAGGGTCTCACTCTAGCTCAGGCTGACCTGAAATTCACTATGGAGTGTCGAGGTGGCCTTGAATTCACAGGGATCCTCTGCCTCCTCAGTGCTGGGATTAAAGGCGTGGCATGCTCGGGTAGGCCTACCTTTTAATGTAGATTCCACCCTCCCCTAATGAGCATATTTCTATTTGTCAGCCTCAAATAATTTTTTTTTCTTTTGGTTTTTCACGGTAGGGTCTCACTCTAGCCCAAGCTGACCTGGAATTCACTCTGTAGTCTCAGGGTGACCTCGAACTCATGGCAGTTCTCATACTCTGCCTCCTAAGTGCTAGGATTAAAAGTATACGCCACCATGTCTGGCCTTATTTTATTTGTTTGTTTATTTTGGCCTTTTGAGTTAGGGTTGAGCTCCAGCCCAAGCGGACCTGGAATTTACTATGTAGTCTCAAGATAGCCTTGAACTTGTGTGATCCTCATACCCCAGTCTTCCAAGTGCTGGGATTAAAGGCATGCCCCATCACACCTGGTTCTATTTTATTTATTTTATTTTTTTCGAGATAGGGTCTCACTCTAGCCCAGGCTGACCTGAAATCACTGTGGAGTCTCAGGGTGACTTCGAACTCATGGCAATCCTCCTACATCTGCCTCCCAAGTGCTGGGATTAAAGGCACATGCCACCATGCCCGGTTTATTTTTATTTTTTGTATTTATTCGCTTGCAAGCAGAGAGAGAGAGCGAGAGGGAGGGAGGGAGAGAGAGAGAGAGAGAGAGAGGGAGGGAGGGGGAGAGGGAGAGGGAGAGAGAGACAGACAGACAGACACACACGGACGCACAAAAAGACAAAGGGAGAGAATGGGCCCACAAGAACCCCTAGCTGCTGCAAACAAACTCCAGATACATATGCCACTTTGTGCATCTGGCTTTTGGTGGTTATTGGGGAATCTAACCCCAGGTCATTACCATTGAGCCATCTCTCCAGCCCCCATCCACCTTTTTAGAGGCAGGGTCTCTCATTGTTAACCTAGAGCTTTACCAATTAGATTAGTTGGCTAATGAGCCCCAGGGATTCTGTCTCTGTGCCTCACCACCTTGTCTGACATTTTTACATGGGTACTGGGGATTGAATTTAAATTATTTCAAGAATTAAGACATTTCTAGCAAGGTTTGTTAGTACAGGCCTGTTACCTTAGCTGAGAGAATGTGGAAATGGGAGGATTAGGAGTTGAAAGCTAGCCTGGGCTGCATGAGACTATGTCTTAGAACTCCCCTCCCCCCAACACACAAAATTTACTTGAAGAATATGATGGACCACAAATCAGTAAAACTTTGGTTCTTAGTTCTGATGTTTGATGTTGAAATGGATTTAGGCAGGGCACAATTAATCTTACCTTCATTTATTATCATAAAGGGAGTAAGACATAGTTTTGTGTTTCCCCTTAGTATTATAAGCTTTTGAGCTGCAGGGATGGCTCAGTGGTTGGGGGTGCTTTCTCGTGCCAAGCCTCCTACTCAGGTTTGATTCTCTAGTACCCATGTAAGGCCAGATGCACAATGTGTCTGAATTTCTTATGCAGTGGCAGGAGGCCCTGGTGTGCCCATTCTTTCAAATATTTTTTTTTTCTGAGGTAGGGTCACACACTAGCCCAGACTGACCTGGAATTCACTGTAGTCCTAAATTGGCCTTAAACTCACATTGATCCTCCTACCTCTACCTCCTGAGTGCTGAGATTAAAAGTGTGTGCCACCATGTCTGGCAAATTTTTTTTTTTTATCTTTTACTCAAAATTTGCAGTGGTCATATTAAAGGAGGATTTACTTTTGGAGCTGGGATGCTTCTATCCCCAGCACACAAAAGTCCTGGGCCACGGTAGTGCAGGTCTGTAACAAGGCTAGCTTTGAGGGAAGTAGAAGCTGGAGGCTCAGGAGTTCAAGGTCATTCTCAACTACCTAGCCAGTTGGAAGCCAAACTGGAAGGAAGAGAGGAAAGAAAAAGGATTCATTTCCTTTTAGGTATTCCTATACCTTATTTGTGTTTTTAAAAATTGTGGTACTCTAAGAGGCTGGGTGTGGTGGTGCACACCTTTGATCCAAGCACTGGAGGATCGCCATGAGTTTGAGGGCAGCTTGAGACTATGTAGTGAATTCCAGGACAGCCTAGGCTAGAGCGAGACCCTACCTCAAAAACCAAACAAAAAATTATGGTACTCAAGGCCTGGAGAGATGGCTCAGAGGTTAAAGGAGCTTGTTTGCAAACCCTGACAGCCATATGGCCAACGTGGCATGTTCATCTGGAGTTTGTTTGTAGTGGCAAGAGGTCCTGCCCATTCTCTCTCTCTGCTTGCAAATAAATACAAAAAACAAAAAACAAATTAGGGCTGAAGAGATGGGTTAGTAGCTAAGGTGTTGGCCTTCAAAGCCAATGACCCAGTTTCAATTCCCCAGGACCCACACACAAAAGCCAGAAGCAGCACAGGGGGCGTACATGTCTGGAGTTCATTTACAGCAGCTGGAGGACCTGGCACACCCATTCTCTTCTCTGTCTGCCTACCTTTTTCTCTCTCTCTCAAAATAAATATATTCCCCCTCCCCCCCCCCAGGTAGGGTCTCACTCTAGTTCAGACTGACCTGGAATTAACTATGTAGTCTCAGGCTGGCCTCAAACTCACATTGATCCTTCTACCTCTGTCTCCCGAGTGCTGGGATTAAAGGTGTGTGCCACCATGCCTGGCTTCATCAAAATAAATATAAATGTTTTTAAAAAGTTTTATCAAAAAAAATTTAAAACAGAACTTTACTTGGTAGAGATTTATTCATTAATATATTTGTTTGTTTTATTTAAGGTTTTTTTTTTTTTTCTAGCCTAGGCTGACATGGAATTCTTTCTAGTCTCAGGTTGGCCTTGAACTCACAATGATCTTCCTACTTCTGCCACCATGGCTTTGAGATTTTAGATCATCTGTCTGATCCAATTCTTTTTTTTCACTATGTAGTCTCAGGTGGCCTCGAACTCATGGTGATCCTCCTACCTCTTCCTCCTGAGTGCTGGGATTAAAGGTGTGCGCCACCACACCTGGCTCCTTATTTTATTTATTTATTTATTTATTTTTAGTTTTTCCAGGTAGGGTCTCACTGTAGCCTAGGCTGGCCTGTAATTCACTATTTAGTGTCAGATTGGTCTCAAACTCACAGTGATTCTCTTACCTCAGCCTCTTGACTGCTGGGATGAAAGGGGTGTGCCAGCATGCTCAGCTCCAATCCCTTTATCATGTTTTTTTTTTAACTTTAATTTTTTTTTTTTTTTTTTTTGAGGTAGGGTCTCTCTTTCTGTAGCCCAGGCTGACCTGGAATTCACTATGTACTCTCAGGGTGGCTTCAGTGATCCTCCTACTTCTACCTCCCTAGTGCTGGGGTTAAAGGCGTGTGCCACCATACTCAGCTGTTATTTATTTATTTGTAAGCAGAGAGAGACAGAGAAAGAATGGGCACACCAGGGCATCCAGCCACTTCAAATAAAACCCCAGATGCATGTGCTTGCCACTTTGTGCATCTGGCATTACATGGATACTGGGAAATCAAATCTGGGCATTAGGCCTTGCAGGCAAGCATCTTAACTGCTGAGCCATCTCTCCAGCCCTTTAGTTTTGTTTTTTAACTGTGTGTGTGTGTGTGTGTGTGTGTGTGTGTGTGTGTGTGTGTATGTGTATGTGTATGGTAGTATTCAGGAAAAGCTTGGGGTTTGTCTTTTCTTTGCACCTTTCTTGAGACAGGGTCTTTGTTTTTTGGCTGCATGTGCACCAGACTAGCTGACCCTTGGGTACTCTGGCTTTGCCTCCTATTGCCATATATGTGTCGAGATTACAGATGCATGTGCTACTTTGTGTTCAGCATTATATGAGTGTTGGGGTATTGAACTAGAGCCAACAGGCTTGAAGGCATTGCCTTTAATCACTGAGTTGTCTTCCCAGCCTCCCAGTCCCTTTGTTTTAAGGTCAGTTTCTCATGGCTTTGTGTCCTATAGTGATATGTTTGAAAGCACTCAGATATTGGGAATATAGTTCACTGGTAGTGTTTGTCTTATGTATCCCCCCCCCTTCAGGAAAAAAAAAAGCACTCAGCTAGTTTGTGGCAAATCCATAGCTTAGGGCTTAGTCAGTCTTTCAATATTTATGCTGTTTTGTATCTAAAGGAAAAATGGAAAGGCTTTGTGTAGGAAGTATTGATTTTGGGAATCAGAAATGAGATAATTTCATTTTCAATTCCTTTTGTGCCTTGAACAGTCAATTTTTACTTTGAAGCTATAAATTGTTAAATTATCTATTTGTGTGCCTTTGATAGAGATTCTAAGTCTTTAATGTCTTTTTCCAGTTGGATTGGACGCTGCTGGCAAGACAACAATTCTGTATAAACTGAAGTTAGGGGAAATAGTCACCACCATTCCTACCATTGGTAAGAAAATTTATAGATGACTGCTTATCGCAAAGACTAAAAACAATTAGAATTTGCATGTTCATCTTGGAAGTGATATTATTAAGGCTTTGAAAAGTTATTCCAGGAGAAGTCACAATAAAGGAATTAAATGGTTTTGATGCTTTATTGTACATGCAGTACTCATTGTTGTTTCTTCTTACAGGTTTTAATGTGGAAACAGTAGAATATAAGAACATTTGTTTCACAGTATGGGATGTTGGTGGTCAAGATAAAATCAGGCCTCTCTGGAGGCATTACTTCCAGAATACCCAGGTAAAGGAATGCTATGCTTTTTTTTTGTTTTGTTTTGTTTTGTTTTTTAAGTTTTTCAAGGAAGGGTCTCGCTCTAGCTCTGGCTGATCTGGAATTCATTATATACTCTCAGGGTGGCCTTGAACTCATTGCGATCCTCCTGTCTCTGCCTCCTGAGTGTTGGTATTAAAGTTAAAGGCATGCACCACCACACCTGGCCTATGTGGGTTTTGTTAAAAATTTTTCTTTTTACATATTTATTAATTTATTTGAGAGAGGGAGAATGGGCATGCCAGGACCTTCAACCACTGCAAACAAACTGCAGATGCATGCACCCCCTTGTGCATCTGGCTTGTGGGTCCTGGCGAATCAAACTTGGGTCCTTAAGCCTGATAGGCAAACACCATAATTGCTAAGCCATCTCTCCAGTCCCAAAACATAATCCCTCTCCCTCACAGTAGGGTCTTGCTCTAGCCCAGGCTGACCTGGAATTCACTCTGTAGTCTCATAGTAGCCTTGAACTCATCCTCCTTTTTTATTTTAAATTTATTTGAGAGTGACAGAGAGAGAGAGAGAATGGGAGAGCCACTGCAAACGAACTCCAGATGTGTGTGCCCCTTGTGCATCTGGCTTAAGTGGGTCCTGGGGAATCGAGCCTTGAACTGGGGTCGTTAGGCTTCACAGGCAAGCGCTTAACTGCTAAGCCATCTCCAGCCTCCTGCCCTTCTTTTTTATTTTTCGAGGTAGGGTCTCACACTAGCCCAGGCTGACCTGAAATTCGCTATGTAGTTTCAGGGTGGCCTTTTTTTTTTTTTTTTTTTAAATGTAACTATGGTTTTCCTGGACTATTGACTTGATAATGTTGGTGTTCATTGTGAGTTTGCATTCTTCTCAAGTTCTCTAGTGGACTCTTTATTTTGGGCTTTTGAAATTTAAATAGCCATCCCAGTGAGATTTTGGAAGATGATGTGGGCTGGGATGTGTGGCAAAAGTAGGAAGGATCACCATGAGTTCAAGGGCTGAGACTACAAAGTGAATTCCAGATCAGCCTGGGCTAGAGTGAGACCCTCCTTGCAAAACCAAACAAACAAAAAAGAATGAATTAGGTATGTCATTAGTAGGTCCTTTGGTTTTACTCTTTAGAGATTTAGGTATGTGTAACTTTCTGTCATAGTAACTTACAGTGTATCTAAAACAGTGACAGAACTTTATTTAGTCCAGGTAAATGTTTATTGAAAACAGGGTTGAATCTGTTGTATATACTTGTAAGATATCTGTGTATATTTGGGATATATTGGCAGGAAAGAGACCTTACTGATCCTGTAGATAAGGAGCTGTCAAATTTGGCTGCACATTAGAATCACCTGAGGAGCTTTGAAAATCCCAAAGTTACAGTCATACAGAACCACTTGAAATAGACACTGGGTGTGCAAGCCAAGCCAGCCAGAGTGTTTCTGAAACTTTCATGTGTCTATGAATCCACCCAGGCATTTGTTAGCAATACAGATGGATTTAGTAGGGCATGGCTCCTGAGATACTGCATTTCTACCAAGTTCTCCATGGTAATTGACATAGGTGGGGATCTCGAAGCTGCTCTGTGGACATTCTCTTGGCTGGCTGTGGGGAAGTCCCTCCTGTTGGGTGTGTAACAGCACCCTGTCCTCTGCACTGGCTGTCAGTAGCAGCTCTTCTCATCCCCGTGTGACAACCATAGTGATTACCTACTTGCAGTTTCCTAGGGGCAAAATTTCTTCTGGGGAGGGGGCAACTATTCTAAATCACTCTTCTTTTAAGACTGGATCTGTGAAGGGTACATTACAAATGGCAGGCATTTATCCTCTTTTGCCCTTTCTCACTCCATTGGCAGTGCAGGATGGCCTCAGACATCCAATATGTTTGCCTCAACCTTCCTGCATGCTGGGATCATGGACATGATGACTTTCTAGATCTATTTTAAGTGAGGAAACTGAAATTTAGAATGATTTCAAGATGGGGGAGTTGTAGCTGTGTGTAGTGGCATGCACCTGTAATCTCAGTTATTGGGAGGCAGAGACAAGATAGGGAGACCCTGTTTAAAAATAAAAACAAAAACAAACAAGGTCCTTTTTATTTCCATGATGATGTATATAAGAAATTATTGAAGTACATCCTATCTAGTCAGTCCTCCAGGTGATTCTAGGTCCTGTCAAGTTGACAATTGATAGAAATCAGCACACTCTCATCTCTCTGGGTTTTTACACTTATTCATATCTGTTACTGAAAATACTCACATAGTTCAAGGGTGTTTTGTTGTTTTGTTTTTGGTTTTCTCTCTCTCCCTTTCTCTCCTTCTTTCCCTCCTCCCTTCTTTTCCTGAGATAGTCTCTCATGTATGCTAGGCTGGCCTCCAGTTCCCTGTATAACCAATGGTAAAAACTCTGAGCTTCTGCCTCCACCTTCAGCTGCTGGGATCACGCTGCACTGCTATGCCTGGTTTATGTAGTACAGAAGATCAAACCCAATGCCTGCATGTCAGGAGTTACTCTGCTAGTCCTGTGATTGTTGTGCTACTTTTATTTACCTGGGAGAAAGGGATAACAATTTTTTTTTTTTTTTAGTTTCGTTGAGAAAAAATACTTAGTGGTTGGACTTGTTTATTTGTATTTGAAATAACAGTCACATGTTAAAATTGAAATAGTGTCCCAACCAGTTTTCAGTATTCGAGGCCTGAGTTTTATTTTGGCTTTAAAAAGGAAACATTGTCTACTCACTGTATAATACTCCCCACTGATTTGTTAGTAGTTTTATGTTTAGTATGGCTCTTGTAAGTTTAACTGTTATGATTGATTGAAAGACTTCTTCCCCAGGGCCTTATTTTTGTGGTGGATAGCAACGACCGGGAACGAATCCAGGAAGGAGCAGATGTACTGCAGAAAATGGTGAGTGTATACTTGTTTATTCCAAAGATGGGCTAATTGAGGAATAATGGCATTGTTAGTGTTTGTTATACCAGGTGTTCCTCCCACCTCCCCCCCCCCCCCTCCAGGTAGGGTCTCACTCTAGCTTAGGCTGACCTGAAATTCTCAGGGTGGCCTTGAACTCACAGTGATCCTCCTACCTCTGCCTCTGGAGTGCTGGGATTAAAGACTAGTGCTACCATGCCCACCTTTGTTTTTGTTTTTTAAGGTAGGATCTTGCTTTAGCCCAGGCTGGCCTCCAACTCAATAGTGATCCTTCTACCTCAGCCTCCCAAATGCTGGGATTAAAGGCATGTGCCCCTACATCCAGCAATCCTCTTTTACAAATAGAAAACTTAGTTTTGTAGCTTTTTTCCCTCTGAGAATCCTGTTCAAATACCTTCTTCTCAACTTTTTTCTGCTTGGTATTACTTAGTTTTGTAGTAGCAACCACAATAAAGATGGATCTGAAAGTAGTGGTCACTTGGTTAAAAGATAGCCAGGCACGGTGGCACACACATTTAATACCAGTACTTGGGAGGCAAAGATAGGAAGACCATCGTGAGTTTGAGGCCACCCTGAGACTATATAGTGAATTCCAGGTCAGCCTGGGCTAGAGTAAGATCCTACCTCAAAAAACCAAAAGGGGGTGGCATTTTGGCTTTCCCATATATTGAATTAATATTTTCTTGTATTATCTTTTTAAAAAAATACATTTTATTTAATTTGAGAGAGAGAAAGAGGTAGAGAGGGAGGGAGAGAATGGGCGCACCAGGGCCTCCAGCCACTGCAAATGAACTCCAGATATATGCGCTCCCTTGTGCATCTGGCTTATGTGGGTCCTGGAGAATTGAACCAGGATCCTTTGGCTTTGCAGGTAAATTCCTTAACTACTAAGCCATCTCGCCAGCCCTGTATTTATCTTTTTAAAACTCCTCTGTTAAGGAACCTTGTCATGGTTTCAAATTACATTCATATTTACAGAAATCAAATCATACTTCTTACTCATTGCTCCTGTGACTATAGTGCAGTCTGTAAAACCCTTTTGAACTAGGTGTGCTATCTTATACCTACAATCCAAGTACTCAGTGAACAGGTCAGTGTTTCCTTACATCCCCCTCCTCCAGAAAGGGGGGGGGGCTAGAGAATCGGTTCAGCAGTTAAGAGCCCTTCCTGCAAAGGATAGCCTTGACCTGCTGATCCTCCTGCCACTGCCTCCTGAGTACTTGGATTATAGGTGTGTGACATCATTTATAGTCAGTTTTACAGTTGTAAGTTATTTTGAGATAAAATTCACAAGCTGTAAATTTTATTAATGAAGATGTACAAGTCTGGATTTTTGTATACAAAGCTTTGTAATCATCACCACTATCTAGTATTAAAATTTTAAGTTCATGACTCAACAATATTTTTGGAAGCTTCACATCTTTGGAAATTTAACACCTTTGGAAACAATTCATACATCAAATAATTTCCTTTATTTTAAAAAAAGGTTTTTTTGCCAGGCGTGGTGGCGCACGCCTTTAATCCCAGCACTTGGGAGGCAGAGGTAGGAGGATTGCCTTGAGTTCAAGGCCACCCTGAGATGACAGAGTTAATTCTAGGTCAGCCTTGACCAGAGTGAGACCCTACCTCAAAAAAACCAAAAAAAATTAAGTTTTTTGCTTTATTTGAGAGAAAGAGAGGGAGAGGAAGAGAATGAGAGAGAAAATGAGCATGCCAGGGCCTTCAGCCACTGAAAATGAACTCCAGAAGTATGAACCACCTTGTGTATCTGGCTTATGTGGGTCCTGGGGAATTGAACTTGGGTTCTTTGGATTTTCAGGCAAGCACCTTAACCTCTAAGCTATCCCTCCAGCCCACATCAAATAATTTCTAAAGAAAGTATAGGGCGTTTTGAACTGAATGAAAATAAAGTAAGAGCATGTAACAATTTGTGGAATACCACTAAAGTAGTGCTTAGGGAAATAGTTATAGCATTAGAAGCCTGTATTTAAAATAGCAGTCGTGCATGGGGGTGCATGCTTTTAATCCCAGTAGCTGGGAGGCAGAGGTCAGAAGATTGCTGTGCATTTGAGGCCAGCCTGGTACTATACAGTAATTTCCAGGTCAACCTGGACTAGAGTGAGACCCTACCTCCAAAACAAAACAAAACAAAACAAAAAGTCCTGGAACCATTACCAGTCACTTCGCAGTCCTTTACCATCCCACACTGCCAGCTCCTGATGAACCCACTAATGAATGACTTTCTGTCTTTATGAGTCACTTACTCTAGATACTCATATAAATCACTGTGTCTTTTGTGAGTAGTTTCTTTCACATAGCATAACTTTTCAGGACTCATCCATGTTGTGTAATGTATTTGTTAGTTCTGCTAGTCTTTATCTGTTCTTGGTTCACCTTGGAAATGACCAAAGTTCAAAAACAAATCCTCACTGGTTGTGGTGCATGCCTTTAATCCTAGCACTTGGGAGGCAGAGGTAGGAGGATTGCCATGAGCCACCCTGAGACTACAGATTGAGTTTCCGGTCAGCCTGAGATAGAATGAGACACTACCTCAAAACAAACAAACAAACAAACAAAAGTCCTTTAAATAGATGAACCAACAATACCAGTCTGTGATATAGTTCCTGTACTTGTCAGTCCTGAAATCCTGACCCTGGTTGGGTCATCATGAAGGCTAAACAAGAATTTACCTTAATGGAATAGAGGATGTTTGGTTGAAAACTGCTGTGCTGGGGCGGGGGGCTGGAGTGATGGCTCAGTGGTTAAAGGCTGTTCTTGTTTGCAAAACCTGACGACCCAGGTTTGATTCCCCAGTACTCAAGTAAAGCCAGATGCACAAAGTGGTGCATGCATCTGGAGGTCATGTGAAGAAGCACAAGGCACACCCATTCGCTCTCTCCCTGCCACTTGCTCTGCTTGCAAATAAAACCACTGGGCTGCATGTATTGGTGGCACAGTTTTAGGATCATCAGCTCTAGGGAAGCACAGGAAGGAAGATCTCAAGTTGGAGCATAGCCTGGGCTATATAATGAGAATCTGTCTCAAGAAATCAAAAATGATTTTGCTTTACCCTAAAGAAGTATTGTTATTTGCTCTGGATTTAAAAAGTGAAGGACATGAGGTTTCAGAAGTTTGTTTATTTACTATAAATAGAAGCACAGGGCTGAAGAGATAGATGGCTTAGTGGTTAAGGCATTTGCCTGCAAATGTTCGACTCTCCAGGTCCCATGTAAACCAAACACACAGTGATGGAAGTGCACAATGTTCTTTCTCTGGCTCTCTTGCATAAAAAAAGGGGGGCTAGTCTGTTGGGCTTGCCACAAAAAAACAAAACAAGAGGGTGGTTGGTGCCATTAATTAGAGTCACTGTATTCCCAGTTGGTGGTGCTTACGGCTCACCTTTTTCTGCAGCTTCTGGAAGATGAGCTGCAGGATGCAGTACTGCTGCTGTTTGCAAACAAACAGGATCTGCCCAATGCCATGGCCATCAGCGAGATGACGGACAAGCTAGGTCTGCAGTCTCTTCGGAACAGAACAGTGAGTATCTGGGGGCCATGCTGCTCCTCTTTGTTAGAGTAAGTTAATATTCAAAGTATCTCCTTTAAACAGATACAATAGTAAGGACTTTTTGTTGTTAAAAGATGGTAAGATAGTTTTACCTCTCTAAAAATTAGGCTGGAGAGATGGCTCAGCGGTTAAGGTGTTTGTTTACAAAGCCTAATGGCATGGGTTCAGTTTCCCTGTACCCACGTAAAGCTAGATGCACAAAGTGGCACATGCATCTGGGATTTGTCTGCAGTGGCTAGAGGCTCTGGTGTGCCCCATTCATATTTTCTCTTTCTCTCTTGCAAAATTAGGCTTTATTTCAAATCTACAAATAGTGCATTAAATTTCAATTTAAAACATTGATATCTTCATTTTCTATTACTGTATCATTTAAGAAGCCAAAGGGGTGTGTGTGTGTGTATGTGTGTGTGTGTGTGTGTGTGTGTGTATACGTATGTACGTACATATGTATGTATATATACATATATATAATGGTGGTGTTGGTGTTTTGTCTTTTTGAGGTAGGGTCTCAATGTAGCTCAGGCTGACCTGGAATTCACTATGTAGTCTCAGGGTGGCCTCGAACTCACAGTGAACCTCTTACCTTTGTCTCCCAAGTGCTGGGACTAAAGGTGTGTGCCACCATGCCCAGCTAAGCCAAAATTTTTTTAAAATTTTGTTTATTTATTTATTTGAGAGAGCGCTAGAGAGAAAAAGGCAGACAGAGAGAGAGAAAACAAATGGGCACGCCAGGGCCTCCAGCCACTGCAAATAAACTCAACACACGTGCCATCTTGTGTACCTGGCTTACGTGGGTCCTGGAGAATCGAACTGAGGTCCTTTGGCTTTGCAGTCAGGTGCCTTAACTGCTAAACCATCTCTCCAGCCCTAAGCCAAAGGTTTTAAAATAGTCTTAATGTAATTTAACTTTTTAAAATATTTTCTTTTTATTTATTGTTATTTATTTATTTATTTGAGAGTGACAGACAGAGAAAGAGGCAGAGAGAGAGAGAGAGAATGGGCACACCAGGGTCTCCAGCCACTGCAAATGAACTCCAAATGCATGCATCACCTTGTGCATCTGGCTTAAGTGGGTCCTGGGGAATCAAGCCTGGAACCGGGGTCCTTAGGCTTCATAGGCAAGCGCTTAACCACTATGCCATCTCTCCAGCCCATATTTTTATTTATTTATTTATTTATTTATTTATTTATTTATTTATTTATTTATTTATTTATTTATTTATTTGAGAGAGACAGACACAGAGAGAAAGACAGATAGAGGGAGAGAGAGAGAGAATGGGCGCGCCAGGGCTTCCAGCCTCTGCAAATGAACTCCAGACGCGTGCGCCCCCTTGTGCATCTGGCTAACGTGGCTCCTGGGGAATTGAATCTGGGTTGTTTGACTTTGCAGGCAAATGCCTTCCTTAACTGTTAAGCCATCCCTCCAGCCCTATAATTTAATTTTTATTGACTTCATCTTTAATATTGATGTGGAAAACTACTGTTTTGAGAATTGAATATATAAATATTACTGACTTTTTTTTTTTTTGAGGTGAAGGGTCTCACTATAGCTCAGGCTGACCTAAAATTCACTATGAGGTCTCAGGGTGGCCTTGAACTCATGGTGGTCCTCTTCTCTCTGCCTCCCAAGTGCTGGGTAGAACGTACTACCATGCCCAGCTGTCATTTAATTTTATGTCTTTTAAATAGCTCTATATCAAGTTCTCCCCCACCCTCCACTGAGGTATTAGGGTTTGAATTCAGTCTTGTATATGCTAGGGAATCACTCTGTGACTGAGTTAGAGCCCCACCTTAGCAAGTATTTTATCCTTTGGCATCTTCCTTTCCCTTCCATTCTTTTTCTTTTTCTCCCCTTCTGTCCATCTGTCCGTCCGTCTGTCCATCCATGCCACCACATCAACCATGTACTTTGGTGTTCTTACAAAGCATCCAGTATTTATCAACAATTTATTTGAGAGGGTGATAGGCAGATAGAGATGGAGAGAATGGTGTGCCAGGGCCTGGGTCCTTAGGCTTCACAGGCAATGGCCTTAACTGCTAAGGCATCTCTCCAGCCCTATTTTTTTTTTTTTTCCTTCCCCCCGAGGTAGAGTCTTATTCTAGCCCAGGCTGACCTGGAGCCTGGAATTCACTATGTAGTCTCAGGCTGTTCTTAAACTCACAGCAATGCCTCCTCAGTGTTGTGATTAAAGGTGTTTTCCACCATGCCCCATTTTTTTTTATTGTATAAATTGGGAAGGTAATTTGAATATAAGATTATAAGAAATATTATTCCTACTATAAATAGCTTATTTTACTATCAGTACTTGTGGTATTGGCAAAACATTACACATACATTAAAATGGTATCATAGTCATGAGACATTGTCATAGAATAAAAATAATAGTGGGCTGGAGAGATGGATTAGTAGTTAAGGTGCTTGCCTGTGAAGCCTAAGGATGCAGGATTGATTCCCCAGGTCACACATAAGCCAGATGCACAAGGTAGAGCATGAGTCCAGAGTTTGTTTGCAGTGGCTAGAAGCCCTTGCATGCTCATTCTCTGTGTCCCTCTGTCTCTCAAATAAAATACTTTCTTTTAAAAAAGGATGGATCACAAGTTCATAGTATCACATACTTTATAACAGTTTTTCATTAACTTGTTAACAAGGTAAATACGATTGTAAGGGCTGATTTAAAACAAGAAAAACTGGAAAGGTTACAAATTTGCATGCTATGAAGATAAAAATACATGCCTTTCTCCAGCTTTGTGGGTTATTGAGGTGTTTGGTATTTAATTAAAGTAAGGTGAAGTAATACTGGTCAATTTTAAAAAGAATGAGGGCTAGAGAGATGACTTAGTGGCTAAGGCACTTGCCTGTGAAGCCTTAAGAACACATGTCCAAATCTCCAGGTCCCATGTAAGCCAGATGCATAGTGATGCAAGAATGTGCACAAGGGGGCGCACGAGTCTGGAGTTTGTATTTGCAGCTGCTGAAGACCCTGGCATGCCCATTTTCTCTTTTTTCTGCCTCTTTCTCTCTCTCAAAAACAAAAGAATGAGGGCTGTAGAGATGGCTTAGTTGTTAAGGCACTTGCCTGCAAAGCCAAAAGACCCAGGTTCAATTCCCCACGACCCACATAAGCCAGATGCATAAGGTGGCACATGCATCTAGAGTTTGTTTGTAGTGGCTAGAGACCCTGGCATGCCCATTCTCTCCTTTACCTACCCCCAGCCCTGCCTCTTTCTCTGTCAAGTAAATAAAAATACTTTTAAAAATGAAGGGCTGGAGAGATGGCTCAGTGGTTAAGGCGCTTGTGTGTAAAGCCTGTGGACCCGAATTCCATTCCCCAATACCCCAGTAATGCCAGATGCACAAGGTGGTGAATGCTTCTGGAGTTCGTTTGCAGTGGCTGGAGGCCCTGGCATGCCCACTCCCTCCCCAAATAAATATAAAAGAATGAAGCTGGGCGCTGTGGCGCACACCTTTAATCCCAGCACTCGGGAGGAAGAGGTAGTAGGATGGCTGTAAATTCAAGGCCACCCTGAGACTACATAATGAATTCCAGGTCAGCCTGTGGTGAAACCTTACCTTGAAAAACCAAAAGAATAAAAATAAACTTTCCATAAAGAAAAATTGCTGTGTGTGTTTGTGTATATGAGTGTGTGTGTTTCGAACCTGAATTTCATACAAGTAATGAAGATAAGGTTCTATACTGTTTAAAAGGTAGAAATTAGTTGGGCGTGGTGGCGCACACCTTTAATCCCAGCACTTGGGAGGCGGAGGTAGGAGGATCACTGAATTTGAAGCTACCCCGAGACTACATAGTGAACTCCAGGTCAGCATGAGCTAGAGTGAGACCCTACCTCGAAAAACCTAAAATAAATAAAAATAAAAGGTGGAACTTTTTGGAATGTATGATACCACAAATAGTGAAATTTATCTTAAAAGTTTGTTCCTAGAATATCAAAGAAACCTACTCTTCCAGAAATTTTCCCCCTTTCAATTCAGAGTGTAGCTTAGTGGCAAAGGTAGCATGTGTCAGCCCCTTGGCTCAAACTTTAAGCACTGCAAAAAGTAAAATAAGTGACATTTTATTTTAGTTTTATGGGAACACAAAAACCATAAGGACCAATGTGCATAGTTTGTAGTTATTTCTTCAAATTAAATGGGAGAAAACTGACTAAATCTAAAGAATAAATCAATGTAATTCTTAATATGGGGTATGGTAAGAAGGAGAAAATTCTAAAGGTAGGTAATTGAGTGATCTTTATAGTTCTATCATGGTCTTTAAATATGTTTGTGGGATGTAAGATCACTTATTTCCTTGTATTTATTTCTGTGATTTTTTTTTATTTTCCAAGGTAGGGTCTCATTGTAGCTCAGGCTGACCTGGAATTCACTAGTAGTCTCAGGGTGGCCTTGAACTCTGCTTCCCCCACCTCACCCCAGTGATGGGATTAAAATGTGTGTGCCACCACACCTGGCTTTTGTGACATTTTTTTTTTTATAGTTTTCATTTTCCTATACATTTTTGGTAACTGCTTACTCAGTAGTACCCTTGGGCATTTATGCAGAGATACTTAATTTATTAAGAATGTTTAAAGGCTTAGGTTGTATTTTAATCTTGTTAACCAAGTATCTCTTGTCCTTTCTTCACAGTGGTATGTTCAAGCTACCTGTGCTACACAAGGAACCGGTCTGTACGAGGGACTTGATTGGCTGTCAAATGAGCTTTCAAAACGTTAAATGAAACTAGATCTCTAACCAAGGACATGTTTGATAGAATTGGTCTAGGCTTGTTACAACAAAATTAGTTTGCATCTTGGTTATTAAGCAGTATCTGAGACTGGTTCGGGCAGAATATCACAGCGTTTAAAACTCATTTTGTTGCCAATTATTGATTACCAAGCATATTTTTGCTATTTAGCAATATGTTTGGTTTTAAAGAAATTCTCCTTAGGGAAAAAAGTATCATTTTAAAATTTTACTTCCCTTAAGCCTAAATGCCTGGACATAGCTATTGTGACACCTTGAAATAAATCTATCTTTTTTTTTTTTTTTGAGCCCACACCAATAATGTTTTCAAGTTACCCCCTTGTTACTTTACCAATCAATACCTTTATCATTCCTGGGACAGTCTGCTCACTTAAAATGTAGCATTCCATTTATATTTATTTCTTTCCCTCACCAAAAAGATTTTTTAATAATAGCTTGTACCAGCCAGGGGTATGCTCCAAAACACTAGTCAGTTTTCTTGCACTGAGGAATTCACTCTTTTCCTCCTGTTATTGACTCCTGGCTTCCATCAGCCAAACTTGCCATGGTGTGGTTTTGGACTTGACAGAATTGTGTGCTGGCTGCAAAGAGTTCACATTGAGGTGGTTTTCACTGCTCAGCAGATTAGATTGTCTTCCTCTACGTTCTCTCTCTTATGTTGCATGTTGCTTTTGGGATCAGCCTGACTCTTTGCCCAGTATATGATAGTTCTGCTCATGTTTTCTGTTTATTGGTGAACATATCTCCATTAAGAGTTTTGAAAAACTCATCAAACTACATTTTCTTCATACCCCCTTTGGAAATCTTCCTAATAAAATTACTAAAAGAATATGCTTGGGTGTTTTCTTTGAGTCTTGAAATTATTTCAAGATTTGTTTACAGGGCTGGAGAGATGGCTTAGCAGTTAAGGCACTTGGCCTGCAAAGCCAAAGGACCTAGGTTTGGTTCCACAGGACCCACGTAAGCCAGATGCAGAAAGTGGACCATACATCTGGAGTTCATTTGCAGTGGCTGGATGTCCTGATATGCCCATTCTCTCTCTCCCCCTTTCTCTCAAATAAATAAATGATAAATAATTAAAACAGATTTGTTTATATGCCAAAGTTGATTGGCATATTTAATATATGATGTTCAGTAAACTCATCATGGTTTAATGCATGTAAGAGAAAGGTGAAGACACATAAAGTGCATATGTCTGGAGTTCATTTGCATATTAATCAGGAGGCCCTGGTACACCATACTGTATATTTTAAATAAGTAAAAATATCTTTATTTATTGGCAAGCAGAGAGAGAATAGTCATGCCAAGGCCTGCTGCCACTATAAATGAACTCCAGATGCACGTACCACTTTGTGCATCTGGCTTTATGTGGGTACTGAGAGTTGAACTTGGGTTGTTATGCTTTGTAGGACAAATGGCTTAACCACTGAGCAATCAATCTCTCCAGCCCCAAGTAAAAATATTTTTGAAAAGAGTAAGGTGGCTGGGCAGCTCAGGATTGCCATGAATTCAAGGCCACCCTGAGATTACATAGTGAATTTCAGGTCAGCCTGGGCTAGTGTGAAACCCTACATTGGAACCCCCCCCCCAAATATATATGTACATGTATGTATGTATGTATATATAGTGAGTTGTGCTTGGCATGTTGGCACATGCCTTTAGTAGGAGGCTGAAGTAGTATGATCACAGTGAGTCTGAGGTCAGCTAGGGGCTCTAAGTCAGCTTGGACAACAGTGAAACCCTGCCTTGCCAAAAAAAAAAAAAAAGTGCTTAGGTGGTATGGTGCTGGCCTGTAATCCCAACACTCAGCAGACAGAGGTATGATCACTGTGAGTTCAAGGCTAGCCTGGGACTACAGGGTGAATTCACAGTCAGCCTGGGCTAGAGTAAAGACCCCACATTAAAAAAAAAAAAAAAAAAAAAGAGCAAGCTGCAACATTTTCTTTGGTCTAGGGAGATGGCTCAGTGGTTAAACGTGTGCGCTTTTGTAAAAAGGTAGGATTTCACTGTAGCCCAAACCGACCTGGAATTCACTATGTAGTTTCAGGGTAGCATTCCTCTTATATCCTCTTATCCTCCTGAGTGGTGGGATTAAAGGTGTGTGCCACCACGCCCAGGAACCAATACTCTTTCTCACTGCTTGCAAATATGTAATATTACAAAAAAGAATTTAGTTTTCTCTGGTAGAATCTCATTTTAGGCCATAAAGTCAGATCAGGAATAAAAAGTTGTGTGGCTTAGCAGTTAAGGTGTTTGCCTGCAAAGCCAAAGGTCCCAGGATCAATTCCGTAGGATTCACGTTAGCCAGATGCACAAGGGGCGCACACATCTGGAGTTCGGTTCACCCATTCTCTCCCTCTTTCCCTGTCAAATTAATAATATGTATATATTTTTTAAAGAATAAGTTGTAATAAGGGCTGGAGAAATGGCTTAGCAGTTAAGGCATTTGCTTGCCTGCAAAGCCAAAGAACCTAGGTTCGATTCCCCAGGACTCATGTAAAGCCAGATAGATGCACATGGCGCAGGCATTTGGAGTTCGTTTGCAGGGGCTGGAGGCTCTGGGGCTCCTATTCTCTATCTGCCTCTTTCATGTAAATATGTTTTTTAAGTTGTAATAAAAATTAAATGCTCCAAAAGCAGGTATACAGGGACTGGCGATGTAGCTTGGTTGGTAGAAGGCCTAGCATGCAGGAAGTCCCAGCACGGATAAATTGGGCTTGCTGGTGTATGCCAGTAAGCCCAGCACAGAGGGGGTGGAGATAGGAAAACTAGAAATTTGAGGTCATCCTGGGATACATGGGACCTTGTCTCCCAAACGAAAATAGGTATGCCTATGTTTAGCATTAGTTTAAATTTTTTCTCAAGTGCTGTTGACATGGTAGAATACACAGACTGCTACGGTGGTGCTCTACTGTAAAGAAAAAAAGCTGCCAAGTATATTTTTACTATATTTCAGAATGTCAGCAGGACATTGTGATTTTTTATTAGTAAGACAATATAGGTAATATATCCCACTAATTATATTATGCTGTTAAGGATTCTACTTGATAACTTTATTTTTCAAGGTAGGGTCTCACTGTAGCTCATGCTGACCTGAATTCACTATGTAGTCTCAGGGTGGCCTCAAACTCATGGTGATCCTCCCACCTGTGCCTCCTCAGTGCTGGGATTAAAGGCATGTACCACCACACCCAGCTTCTACTTAATAACTTTGAGTGACTTGGTTTTTGTCTATTTTAATGTTCCATGTATTATACAAATAGCCCAGGCTAACCTGAATTCACTCTACTCCCAGGCTGACCTCAAACTCACCTCGGCCTAAAGGTACACGTCACCACACCCAGCTGAATTAATGGCTCAAAAATTTATTTCTAAGCAGGTATGGTGTTGCACGCTTTTAATCCCAGCACTCAGAAGGTGGAATGCCATGAGTTGGAGGCCACCCTGAGACTGCATAGTGAATTCCAGGTCAGCCTGAGCTCGAGTGAGACCCTACCTCCAAAAAAATAAAAATAAAAATTTCTAAAACAGACTTACTTGTAAAAATGTAGTTTCAATTATGAAATAAAAATGACTGGAGAGATGACTTAGTAGTTAAAGGCACTTATTTGAAAAATAAAAACCAACAGGGTTAGCAAAAGGAAAACAAAGTTTACCAGTTAATGTCAAAAATAGGAAACTGGGGGCTGGAGAGAAGACTTAGCTGGTAAGCCGCTTGCCTATGAAGCCTAAAGGACCCAGGTTCAATACCCTAGTAAGCCAGATGAACAAGGTGTCACATGTGTTTTGAGTTCATTAGCAGTGGCTAGAGGCCCTGGTGCACCCATTCTCTCCATCTGCCTTTCTCTCAAATAAATAAATAAAAGTTTATTTAAAAAATGGGGAACTGGGCTGGAGAGATAGCTTAAGCACTTGCCAGTAAAGCCTAAGGACCTGGTTTTGAGGCTCAATTCCCCAGGACCCACATTAGCCAGATGCACAAGGGGGCTCACATGGCTGGAGTTCATCTGCAGTGGCTGGAGGCCCTGGCGCGCCCATTCTCTCTCTCTCTCTGCCTCTTTCTGTCGCTCTCAAATAAATTTAAAAAAATGGGGAACTGGGATAAAGTATGTTTAGCTCATCTGTTTCACTTGTAATCCCACCTTTGTAGCCCATTAGATGAAGTCCTTCTTTCCAAGTAAGAGGTCTTATTTTTGCTGGAGAAAATTATAGAACATGGTATTGTGTGTGCTTGTTTTTTTTCTTTTTTTGAGGTAGGGTCTTATTCTAGGCTGTAGCCCAGGCTGACCTGGAATTCATTATGTAGTCTCAAGGTGGCCTTAAACTCTTGAAGATCCTCCTACCTCTGCCTCAGTGCTGGGAGAAAGAGGCAGATGGAGAGAGAGAAACAGAATGGGTGTGCCAGGGCCTTCAGCCACTGCAAATGAACTCTAGACGTGTGCGCCTCCTTGTGCATTTGGCTAATGTGGGTCCTGGGGAATGAAACCTTTGGCTTTGCAGGCAGGTGCCTTAACTGCTAGGCCATCTCTCCAGCCCTGTTAATCTTCTTTTAAAATTTATTATTTGTTTGAGAGAAAGAAGCAGAAGAGAGACAGAACAGGCACGCTAGAACCTCCAGCCACTGCAAACTCCAGATGCATGTGCCTCTCTGTGCATCTGGCTTATGTGTGTCTGAGGAATTGAACCTGGATCCTTTGGCTTTGTAGGAAAGTGCCTTAACCACTAAGCCTTCTTTCCTGCCCTGTTAATTTATAATTAAGTTAAACTATTGTTGTTATAGGAAATATCATAGTACTGGTACAGGCATCTACTGTGGGGTCTTGGGATGTAACCCCATCAGGAAAATGTAAATTTAAAAATGATGGCTGCTGGGCTGGAGATGGCTTAATGGTTAAGGTGCCTGCAAAGCCAAAGAACCCATGTTCTTCAATTCAGATCCCTCGTTAGCCAGATGGACAACAGTGAGGCAAGCGCAAGGTTGCACATGTCCACTAGGTGGTGCAAGCATCTGGAGTTCGATTGCTGTGGCTGAGGCCCTGGTGCACCAATTTTCCCTGCCTCTCTCTCTGTCTCTCGCTTGCTCTCTCTAAAATAAAATAAAGTATTTTAAAAATGATGGCTGTCATTTCATGCAAGTTACCTGTAACCAAAGAAATGTTGAAGGGGCTGGAGAGAGAGCTCAGAGGTTAAGGTGCTTGCCTAAAATATCTCATAACCGGGGTTCAATCCCCCAGTACCTACATAAAATCACATGCATCTGGAGTTAGTTTGCAGCAGCTAGAGGCCCTGGGGTACCATTCTGTCTCTGCTTGCAAATAAATAAAAAGTATTTTAGTGGGGCATGGTGGCGCATGCCTTTAATCCCAGCACTCAGGAGGCAGAGGTAGGAGGATCACTGTGAGTGAAAGGCCACCCTGAGACTGCGTAGTGAATCCCAGGTTAGGCTGGGCTAAAGTGAGACTCTACCTTGAAAAACCAAAAACTTTTTTTTTTTAAATGTTGAGGAGCTGGAAACATGGCTTAGTGGTGAAGGTGCTTGCCTGCAAAGCCAAAGGACCCAGGTTCGGTTCCCCAGGGCCCCTGTAAGCCAAATGCACAAGGTGCCTCAAGTGTCTGCAGCTTATTTATAGCAGCTAGAGGCCCTGGTGCGCCCATTCTCTTTCCCCCCTTCTCTTGCTATCTCCCTCTTACTCTTTCAAATAGATAAGTATTTTAAAAACCACTGATGTGGAGAAAATGGAACTCTCATATATTACTGGTAGGAATGTATAATTGTGTGCCTGCTTTTGTTGATATTTTGGTAATTTCTTCAAAAGGCAAAGGAGTTTCTATGTGACTCATCAATTCCACTCCTCTATGTATATGCTTCAAAGAAATGAAAACATCCACTCAAAACTTGTATCAAAATATTTATAGCAACATTATTCATAGAAGCCAGAAAGTGAAAGCAGTACAAATATTGGTCAGTTGATCAGTAAATAAAATATAGTGTATCCAACGATGGGATATTCATTTAAAAAATGAATTAAGTACTAGTACTACAATATTGGAAGTTACCTACACATCCTAAGTGAAAAAAGCTGGTCACAGGAGCTACATGTTTTATTTCATTTATAATATGAAACTTCAAAATTGACATCCATAGAGACAATGTTAGGTAAGTGATTGCAAGGAGAAGTGGGGTGTGGGGGGGCTGTAGAGATGGCTTAGCAGTTAAATCACATGCCTGCAAAGTCAAAGATCCCAGGTTCGATTCCCTAGGGCCTACGTAAGCCAGATGCACAAAGGGGTGCACGTGTCTTGAGTTTGTTTGCAGTGGCTGTATGCCCTGGAGTGCCTGTTCCCTCTCTCCCCTTCTCTCTCAAATGGGGTGTGACTTCTCACAAGAATGGAGGTTCTTTTGGGACTCAGTCCTTGTCAATTATTTTGACATTCAATGACCAAAACCACTTAAAGCAATAAAAAAATAAATTAGGAGAAAATTTAGGATGATGAAAAGACCTTAAAAGAATAAGGTAATTCCTGCTGGGCGTGGTGGCACACGCCTTTAATCCCAGCACTCAGGAGGCAGAGGTAGGAGGATTGCCATGAGTTCAAGGCCACCCTGTGACCATGTAGTGAATTCCAGGTCAGCCTGGGCCAGAATGAAGCCCTACCTCGAAACAAAAATAAACAAAAAAAGAATAAGGTAACTCCTTATTTAAATTAATTTGTTTTTGGTTTTTTGAAGTATGGTTTTGCTCTAGGCCTGGTTGCATTGGCTAGAGACCCTAATGTGCCCATTCTCTCTCTCTCAAATAAATAAATAAATATTTTAAGAGAGAGTGATTATTATCAGGGCAATTAAAAAGGTCTTCCAACCTCTTTTCCCTGGTTTATTTTCCTCATAGACCTCTAGTACTCAACAAAGTCACCACCCAGTGAAATTCTTGGAAATTTACAAGTGATCTTAATATTCAGAATTTTAAAAAACACTCACTGTAGCCAGAATGATCTTTTTGCTAGTGAATTACAAGCTATTGGGGTTTGCTGTGACAACTATGTAAGAGTTGGTTTTAACAGGATAACATTCTTATAATCAATATAAAATTTTGAAGTGTTAATTCTTTCAACAAGAACTCATATGGTTCACTAAAGTTGTCAGACTTCTCGTGTTTATTAAAATTAATGATAGTAAAAACTCCAAATGTAATAGAAAAAACCAACCATACAGTTTTAAACATTTCTGAGTAACACTTTGTCCTAACTCTTGTGTACAAGAATATTTTTGTATGCTATGTATATAATTTTCTTGGTGTCTTCTCCTTTGGATGCCAGTCATTCAAATATATCTGTATGCTAGAGATTTGACTAGAGACAAATCTCTTCACTACCCAAATATCCTAAAAGATGTATGAATAATCTAATTATATTGTTTAATCCAGAAACATAAAGTTTAAAGATATAGGACATGGGATATTTGATAAGTGCCATAGAGTTTTTCTGACCATAATTCAGTCAGGTCAACCTGATCTTATTAGAATTATTATAAGAGCTCTGTGCTTTTGTCATGGGCATAAATAATTATCACCCTATAATTTTTTTTACTTCATTCAAAATGTTTCTCAATTTTTTTGATTATTGTTTTTTCTTGTAATTGTAAAAGTCTGTCACAAAAATAAACTTGCAAAAGAATCAGATGTTGAATTTACATATTTACACACTACTGTCAAAATGCTCTCGCAATGGCATGTAAGGTTCTGGGAATGTAGCTCAAAGGCCCTCAGTCTGATCTTAAGCATGAAAAGCCAAACCCCACCCCTGCCAAAAAAAAAAAAAAAAAAAAAAAGCTGATTTAGTAAGGCACGATCTGGTAGCATTGATTTTATCTGCAGTTTTTAAAAAAAACAAGTTCCAAGAAACTGCCTCCTTACTCCTTCACATAACTTACATACTTCAAGTTCAGTGTGAAGACGCAATGTCCTCAAACGGTGAATGAAGTGTGACAGCAGACCAAGAGAGCACAGACCACATCATCGAGAGGACAGCTTTGATGGTACTGGATCGGAGACTAAAGACTCCAACAAGGGTTTTCATGACTGGACAATCGGACTTTACTATCTATGCTGGTGATTACAGAAATATGCGACATACCTCAGTCAGCTCAAGCATCACAGATGAAGCATGGTGATCACTGAGTTAGCAAAGCTTGCTTAGACTTCTTCAGGGGACATGAATACAACTTGGAATTTATAATTTTTAAGTTTGGCTTCATGTTTAATTTTCTTTTACAATAATTATGTAGCATTATTCTATAACTCAAAAGTATAATGCTTAAGTCTATAAAAATTGTATTTCAGGCTGGAGAGATGGCGTAGTGGTTAAGCACTTGCCTGTGAAGCCTAAGGACCCTGGTTCGAGGCTCAATTCCCCAGGACCCACATTAGCCAGATGCACAAGGGGGTACATGCATCTGGAGTTTGTAGTGCCTGGAGGCCCATTCTCTCTTTCTCTGCCTCTTTCTCTCTGTTGCTCTCAAATAAATAAATAAAAATGATTTAAAAAAATTTTATTTCAGATATGGTCAAAGGCCCCACTATTCCTTTTGTGTTTGAGGGTCTTGTTAGGTAGCCCAACCTGGCCTGAACTCACTATGTAATCTAGGCTAGCATTGAGCTCATGGCAATCCTCCTGTCTTGGCCTCCCAAAGTGCTGGATAAGGTACTATACCTGGCTTTCTTCTTCCTGTTTGTAAAACCTAACGATTTTTTTTTTTTTTTTTTTTTTTTTGGTTTTTCAAGGTAGGGTCTCACTCTGGTCCAGGCTGACGTGGAATTCACTATGTAGTCTCAGGGTGGCCTCGAACTCGTGGTGATCCTCCTACCTCAACCCTAACGATTATGAAAACACTTCCAGCAGAGAAATGCTCAGTAGTTCACCAAGTTTCAAGCCCCCTTCAGTACTTTCTCAGGAAGTAGCTATAATGTATGCTCTAATTTCAGGCAGTCAAAGACCAGGTTGAGTTATGAGCAAGAGTGATTAAAGACATGGGGATCAAGTTGTTTATGTTGCCATCCACCTTGAATATTAAATTGTGCATACATCCTATCAATGTGGGCTGAAGTATGAGTGAGAAGATAAAGTAGGGGTGTTTGTACCACCATTTGTACACTAGAAAATAAAATGCCCAAACGAAGCCAATGAAAATATTTGCTAATAAAAAAAAGGAGAAGCAGTAGTAAAAGTAGTGATAGTGTATTTTAATGTTTTGTTCAAGCTTTGGGATTGTAGTCAATTCTAACCAAACTGAGACAGAGGTAGACTCTAATACAATTCTTCTCATGTATCAGGACTCAAGTCTCCCACCTTAACCTGTATGCGCTCCCCTCCATTAGAGGAACATAATTCAATGTGAAATGTGTTATGAAATAAAAATCTTAACATCATTCAAATGGCACTTTAAAAATTCTTAATTACCAGCTTAAAAAAATATAAAAATGTACACAACAATTCAATTTTCTTCTTGCTAGTCATAAATATACTTGTTTCCCTCCAAGTGTAAGAAATAAAAATGGATAGAGAAATTATGTGACATAAACATTATGAATTTAGTTTTGTAACAATGCCATCTGTAACATAACTGGTAGGGAATGACTGTAAAGTTAGCTTAGTGTCTAGATTTCCTCTTTGAAGGTTATTATGAAGTTTGATTCATATGACATTTTCTGAAAAGTAACTAATTTCTCTTTCAGACTTAAATCCGTTAAACAAACATCTACTTCCATTTTAAGTCACATACAAGTGCTATGTGATCAGAGGGATGGGAGACACTAGGCAAGGCCTGGTGGGTGGTGACTTCTTCGTGACTGGGTAATGGAATCACCTGTTCAACTTCCAAAGCATTGAAGTCAATGAAAATGTAATCTAGGCATCCATGAAAGCCACCAACGTAATTTGTGTAAGCAGGTTCCCCAGAAGCACTTTTTAGTTTGAACAAATGTGTGAGAGACATGTTGCACCTTTCCTCTTCCCCGTTGGAGGCCCAGTCTTCATGGTCCTCTGCAATGCTGCCATTGATGACAAAATGATACATTCCTGTTGATGGTGTACTATTAAAATCACCACAAAATATGACTGGTATGCCAGGATACAGAGCACATGAGACATGTCTAATGTGAGCCAGGGCTACTGCCATTTGAATGAGACGAATGTACCCACCTACAAACATATATAAAAACACATTAATGTAAGTACTTTTGGAATTTTTTTTTGAAAGCAAGAAAATACCCTTAACAAACTACAGTAGCTGGGTGATATATAGGATGTGTGTGTGTGCATGTATGTGAAAATATTTTCATTTTTAAACATTTTTTTGCAAGGAGAGAAAGAAGGGAGGGAGGGAGAACATGGGTGTGCCAGAGCCTCTTGCAAACGAACTCCAGATGCATGCATCACACTGTGCATCTGGCTTTACATGGATACTGGGGAATCAAACCCAAACACATGCTTTGCAAGCAGTGTTTTTAACCACTGAGCTACCTCCTCAGTGTTACCAACCTTAAATTATATTTAAGCCACTTAAAACAGCTGGATGACACTTGAGATCAATATCTGCATAGGTCTTGGGTGTTGTCACACACTTCTAATCTCAGCACTCAGGAGGCTGAGGCAGGAGGCCTGTGAATTCCAGGCCAGCATATCCATAGGGAGTGCTTTTATCAAAAAAAAAAAACAAAAGGGCTGGGCATGGTGGCACATGCCTTTAATCCCAGCACTTGGGAGGCAGAGGTGGGAGGATTGCTGTGAGTTCAAGGCCACTCTGAGACTACATAGTGAATTCCAGGTCAGCCTGAGCTAGAGTGAGACCTAACCTTGAAAAACAAAAATAAATAAATAAAAAAATTAAAACAAACAAACCAAAGGCGCTTCTTGGCTGTCCATCTCTCCTGAAGCCTGAACCTCCCTGGCTCTGATAGGCCTGCCCCTGTCCCAGCCTGCCTGGGCTGGGATTGGGGGAGGGGTAAGGACCCACATGTGCTCACTACTCACTCCTGTCTTCCACATGACAGAAGCTCTCTGCACTTTCTTCTTTTAATCTAGTAAAAGTCTCTAACCCTGAAAAAAAGATATGTATATACATACATATACATATGGATATGTATGTGTACACACACACTCACACAAATTATGTATGTGTATTAAAAAAAAAAAAGAGTTTTAGCAACCTAAGTCACAATGTTTAAGTCACTTGCAAAACCAAGACCTACCTTTTGGATGCCAGTAGAGATGGGTATTAGCAACACATATCTTTTTAGTAGAGTCCGTTACAGATTGAAGAACTGAAACCTAAAATCAACAGAAAGTGTCAAGGGTTCAGTTGGTGTCTGCCAATCTCCTGAATGTTTTTTTGTTTGTTTGTTTTTCAAGGTAGGGTCTCACTTCAGCCTAGGCCGACCTGGAATTCTCTATGTAGTCTCAAGGTGACCTTGAATTTATGGTGATTCTCCTACCTCTGCCTCCTGAGTGCTGGGATTAAAGGCATGTGCCATCATGCCTGGCCTGAATGTTTTTTTACTATACAATGAATTAATATTTTATGACATATCCTTCTCCTTCTCTTGATGAACTATGATCAATGATTAAATCTGATGTTATGTAAGTTTTAGGGCACATGTGAATGATTCAATGTGATATTTTAATAATTTTCTAATGTATATGCCCCATGAAAAAATACATTTTGGACGACAGTTAAGATTGGAACTTTTCAAGTGAATAAGTACAAGCTTGGGTGTCAAGCCGGTCTGTTTGAGTAGCTGAGCATTTTGAGCAAGCTATTTTTCACAGAACCTCATGTATACTTAGTTAAATGGGCTTACACAGAAGTGCAAGGAACACATTGCTCAAAACATGATAGATCTTCGTTTTACTTGGAAAAACCCCAATTACTTGAAATTTGTGTGGATAACACACTGAAAATGTTCTTGAAAAACAAGACAGCTTTAAGCTAAGTAGCAATTCACACCCTGCCCTGTGATGAAGATTTAGGTAATTAGCTAAGAATCTTGGCTCCATACTGTGTGAACCTCAGTGAAGAAATTTAACCATTTCCTCAGTTTTAAAATGGGAAGAGAAGGGCTGGAGGGATAGGATCCCGGTTCTATTCTCCAGGACTCATGTAAACCAGATTCACAAAGGGGTGCATACATCTGGAATTCGTTTGCAGTGCCCATTGTCTCTTTCTATCTGCCTCTTTCTTTTTCTCAAATAAATAAAATAAAATAATTTTTAAAATTAAAAAATAAAATGGGGCTGGAGAGATGGCTTAGCGGTTAAGCGCTTGCCTGTGAAGCCTAAGGACCCCGGTTCGAGGCTCGGTTCCCCAGGTCCCACGTTAGCCAGATGCACAAGGGGGCGCACGCGTCTGGAGTTCGTTTGCAGAGGCTGGAAGCCCTGGCGCGCCCATTCTCTCACTCTCCCTCTATCTGTCTTTCTCTCTGTGTCTGTCGCTCTCAAATTAAAAAAAAAAAAAAAAAAAAAGTTGTGAAAAAAAATAAAATGGAAGTGTGTGGGGGGGAGGGAGGGAATTACCATGGGATATTTTTTTACAATCATGGAAAATGCTATAAAAATTTAAAAAATAAAATAAAATGGGAAGAACACCTATAAAATGGGAGCACAAACAACTGTGAAGATTCAAAGAGCTAATGATATGCAACAATAGCATCTGACAGTTACGAAGTATATTTTGCATCCAAGTGCCTTAACCTCTGAGCCATCTCCCCAGCCCTGAGTTATGTTTTGTACAGACCAGTGCTTGACAAACAGTAAACAGCTATGTGTCTCTCTCTGTGGACAGCAAGCACTACAGATGTCCCTATTTGTCTCGTTCAAGGCAACCTACAGGCACAATTGGAAAGTTTAATCAATCCATGCTTAAGTAATCATGATGGCTAAATTTTGCAGACGCTACAGTAGCAGACATACCTTCCACTAAACTCTGGACAGCTTCAATTATACCCTCCATCACCATCCCTCTATTCGCCTTCCAACCCCCTAAAAACGAGCAAGTATTGGTCAGGGGAGATGACACAGCACCTAAAGGAGCCTGCTTGCAAAGCCTACCAGCCTGTGTTCAAGTCCCTTCATTTGCAGCAGTTGGAGGTCCTGGTGCGCCCATATACTCACTCTGTCTCCCTTGCAAATTTTTTTTTTTTTTTCCGAGGTAGGGTCTCACTCTGGCCCAGACTGACCTGGAATTCACTATGGAGTCTCAGGGTGGCCTTGAACTCACGGCGATCCTCCTACCTCTGCCTCCCGAGTGCTGGGATTAAAGGCGTGCGCCACCACGCCCGGCAGTGCAAATAATATTTTTTTAAAAAATATTTTTTATTTATTTGCACACAGACACACACAGATAAGGGATACAGAGAATGGGTACACCAGGACCTCTAGCCAGTGCAAACGATCTCCAGACGCATGCGCCACTGTGTGCATCTGGCTTTACATGGGTGCTAGAGAATTGAATCCGGGTTGTCAGGCTTTGCAGGAAAGTGCCTTAATCACTGAGCCATCTCTCCAGCTCCCCCCCCCCTTTTCCCCTATAAGAAAATAAGCTAGTATAAAGAAGTCAGAAGAGTGTTGGAGAGATGGCTTAGCGATTAAGGCACTTGCCTGCAAAGCCTAACGACCCGGATTCAATTCTCCAGGACCCACATAAGCCAGATGCACAAGGTGGTGCATGCGTCTGGAGTTCGTTTGCAGTGGCTGGTGGCCCTGGCGCCCGTTCTCTCTGCCTCTCTCAAATAAATAAAAATAAACGTTAAAAAAACGTTTTAAAAGAGAAGTCGGGGGAAGCTAGCTACTTCACCTGAAGGACAGAAGATCTCTGGAGTACTTTCTCCTGCGCCAGTGGGTACCGAACTAGTTTTCCCAGTAAGTCTTTGTGAAGTGGGTCAGACTCCAGGGCTTCTTGGAAAGAGATGTCATGCTGGCTAAGAAGATGAAACTTCGACTTCCGGTAGAAAGTGGCCAGGCCTTCGTGCTGCTTTATGCGAAACACGCCCTCCAGCCCGAAGGCCTCGAGGGCGGGTACCAAGCTGTCGGCGAACACGGCGCGGTCCACCTCCTGCAAACAGATGAGGTCGGCGTTGTAGCCGGTGAGTTCCTTCTGGATGAGGTTCTGGCGATAGTCGACCTCCAGGGCGTAGGGGGCACAGTATGGGTACAGGACCGTCCTCGAGAACTCAGTCTGGGCGTATGTGTCGGCCAGGATGTTGTAGGAGACTGTGCGGATGAGAGCGTCCTCGGTCACCTTCTTGGTGTACAGATGCCGGTGGTCGAAAGTGCAGGTTCCAGGCCCCGCCTCCACCGGACACACACTTTCCAACTCCCGGCTGGGACCGAGGCGCTGCCCATTGCCCGGCGTGCACCGAAGCTTGAGCCGTAAGCCGATGTCAGCATTGCTGGGAGTGTAGACGCGCTCGTCCACCCCGGTCTCGGTCCAAGCAGAAGATGGCGAGGAGGAGTGCGACCATGACGAGGGTCCACCGTCATCGGATGGCTCTTCCGCCGCTCTGGGCTTGGCTTCCTTGTACCAATGGAAGAGCGAGCTGGCGGGGTCTCCGAATTCCAGGGCCAGCTTCGGGCACACCGGGAAGCCGGCCATAATGTAGCGCGGCAGCTGCAGCTCGGTGAAGGCCGGCGGGTTGCGCTCCACCTTGTACTTGACGTCTCCAATCTGCAGCACGGCGCCGTCCTGCCAGGCGTCTACGTTGAGCACGTCCTCGGCCACGGCTTCCTCTCGGTAGTACAGCTTCACCACGGGTTCGCAGGCCGCCGGCGGTTCGGGCCCGGTGCCCGTTGCACAGGCGGCGGCGGCGCCGCTCGACTGGGGTCGGTTCCTGCGGCCCTTCTTGGCCGCCGCCTTCGCGTGACCCTTGAGCGCGTTGGTGGCGATCCTGCTGAGAGCCCGCCCCACCGGCTCGCTCTGATCCCGCTGCATGTTCTTGTGACTGCCGTCGGCCAGCGCGAAAGACAGGCTCAGCTTGGGCTCCGAGGGCACACAGCGCACCACCGCGCGCTCCATCGCGCCCGCCGCCGCCGCCGGCTCGGTCACCGCCTCGGCCCGGCTGCGCTGCTCCACCCCCGCCGACCGGACCCCACGAAGGACGGCACGGACCCCCGGGAACCTCCACATGAACCTGGACGCTGACAAAGATCAGTCCCAACAGTTGCCCAGCGCCAACCCGAGACCCAGGAACCACAGCCACTCATTCAGACCCGAACACTTCCGGCCGGTGAGGATTTCCGGTGGGCCCGCAGAGGGCGCGCGTTGCCTGATCCGCATTTTCGCCGGCCCGCTCACCTTCTCCTTCTTTATACAGTCATCCTTGGTTCTAAATTATACTGCCTTAATTTTTACATTACACAACGGTCAAAAAGGAAGGAGTAGAGTAAAATATTCAGACGACGGAGAGAAATACCGCATACAACGGTTTTGTCGAAAGTGCCAGCCATATGAGAGGGAAGGTATACCAAACCGGAAGTGGCTGTGGGCTTCCTTTTTTTTTTTTTTTGGTTTTCCGAGGTAGGGTCTCACTGTAGCTCAGGCTAACCTGGAACTATGGAGTCTCAGGGTGGCCTCGAACTCACAGAGATCCTACCTCTGCCTCCCCAGTGCTCGAATTAAAGGCGTGCGCCCCCCGCCCGGCTCCCGTCATTCTTAATGCCAACGTTCTCGGCTGGGGCTGGTGTAGGCGAGGGCGTGCTAGTGCTACTGGCTTTAAGGCCATATACATGTATATAGCCAAATGAATGAATGAATGAATAAAAATATTTATGGACTGGAGAGATAGCTTAGCGGTTCAGGCACTTGCTTAGGAAGCCTAAGGACCCAATTTCGAATCTCCAGCACTCATGTAAGCCTGATGAACAAGGTGGCACATGCATCTGGAGTTCCTTTACAAGGGCTGAGGCCCGGGCGTCCCGTTCTCTCTCAATCTCTTTCTCTCTCTCTCTCTCTCTCTCTCTCTCTCTCTCTCTCTCTCTCTCTCATAAATAAAAAAAAATAAAAAAATTACTTGGGGGCTGGAGAGATGGCTTAGCGGTTAAGCGCTTGCCTGTGAAGCCTAAGGACCATGGTTCAAGGCTTGATTCCCCAGGACCCACGTTAGCCAGATGCACAAGGGGCACATGTGTCTGGAGTTCGTTTGCAGTGGCTAGAAGCCCTGGCGCGCCCACTCTCCTTTCTGTCTCTCTGCCTCTTTCTCTCTCTGTCTGTCGCTCTCAAATAAATAAATAAATAAAAATAAACAAAAAAATTTACTTGGGCTGGAGAGATTGTTCAGTGTTTAAGATGCACGCCTGCAAACCCTGATGGCCTGGGTTCGATTCCCCAGTACCCAGGTAAGCTAGATGCACAAGGTGGCGCATGCACAAGGTGGCACATGCATCTGGAATTCGTTTGCAGTGACTAGAGGACCTGGCACACCCATTCTCTCTCTCTCTCTCTCTCCCTCCCTCTCAAATAAAAATAAAATATTTAAGAAAACTTAAGATTGGGCTAGAGAGATGGCTTAGCAGTTAAGGTGCGTGCCTGTGAAGCCTAAGGATCCATGCTCGATTCTCCAGTCCCACTTAAGCCAGACACGTAAAGGAAGTGCAGGCATCTGGATTTTGATTGCAGTGGCTGGAGGCCCTGCCCTGGCATGCCAATTCTCTCCCTTTCTCTCATAAACAACAAACAAACAAACAAACCCACCTTACAATTAAATGATTAAGGCAAGGGTTGGAGAGATGGTTCAACAGTTAAGGTACTTGCCTGCAAAGCTTGATGATGTTTCATTACCCAGTATTCAAGGAATGTCAGATGCACAAAAGGGAAGATGCATCTGGAGTTCGATTTCAGTGGCTAGAGGCCCTGGCATGCTCATATTCATATTTATATTCTCTCTGCCTCTGCTTGCAAATAAATTTAATTTCTAAAAAATATTTTTATTTAGGGCTGGGGAAATAGCTTCGTGGTTAAGGCATTTGCCTGCAAAACCTAAGGACCCTGGTTCGATTCCTCAGGACCCACGGAAGCCAGATACACAAAGGGTCGCATGTGTCTGAAGTTTGTTTTCAGGAGCTGGAGGCCCTGGCACACCCATTCTCTCTGCCTCTTTCTCTCTTTCTCAAATAAAGAAATAAAATATATAAAAATATATCTATTTATTTATTTGAGAGAGAGAATGGTTGCTCCAGGGCCTCCAGCCACTGTGAACAAATGCCAGATGCATGTGCCACCTTGTGCATCTGACTTATGTGGGTTGTGGGGAAATGAACCTGAGTCCTTGGACTTTACAGGCAAATGCCTTAACTACTAAGCCATCTTTCCAGCTCATAAATTTTTTTTTTAAAAAGGTGAAGGCAATAACATGCTTTCCCTGATATCAGGAGAAGAAAAGGCAATAGGAATAATTTTATTCACTCAGTCCAAGTCAAGAAACATAAGGTAAGGCCTGAGGGTATAACTTGGTGGAGGTGTGCTGAACTGGTACGTGTGAGGCCTTAGGTTCCACCCTCAGCCCCAGGACTAAGACAGTCTGGACGACATCCACCTGTGATCTCAGCAATGAGGCTGAGAGTCTCAAACTTTCAGTTCTCCTGCTTCAGTCTCAAAAGAGCTGGAATTAGAGGCGTATGCTACAAGACCCAGCCAGAGAATCACATTCATAAATTCTTTTCAAATAATCAAGGCTTTTTGCAAAATAAGCAGTTACCTGATTCCATAAATAGCATTTTTAACCATTAGCTCAGAATTAGAGTTTGCAGGAAGATTTTCAGCTGCAAATAAGTCTGGGTGGTTAATTTCTTTGAAAGCATAAGATATATCAAAACATTAGCCAATCCTATAATAGCAAAAACTAGTTCTTTTTATAAAAAATACAGATTTAATCCCAGCAATTTGTAGGCAGAGGTAGAAGGATTGCCATGAGTTCAAGGCCACCCTGAGACTACATAGGGAATTCCAGGTCAGCCTGGGCTAGTGCAAGACCCTACCTTGAAAAAAAAAAAGTTAAGAACCAGGCGTGGTGGCACATGACTTTTGTCTCAGAACTCAGGAGGCAGAGGTAGGTGGATCACTATGAGTTCAAGACCACCTTGAGACTACACAGTGAATTTCAGGTCAGCCTAGGCTGGAAAGCAAAACCCCACATCAAAATAAAAAATAATAATAAACAACAAAAAACCAGAGAACTAAAACTACCCATTTTAAACTATAACAGTTTGGGCTTTTGGGCTAGAGAGATGGCTAAGCAGTCAAGGCATTTGCCTGCAAAGCCTAAGGACTCAGGTTTGATTCTCCAGGACCCATACCCATATAAGACAGATGCACAAGGTGGCACATGTGTCTGGAGTTCATTTGCAGTGGCTAGAGGTGCTGCAACTGTTCTTAGTAAGTCTGCAGTAGTTGAGACGGTCTGGGTCAGTAGTACATATAGATAGGTATACAGATTCGTGGAACAGAATTGAGAGTCTAGAAATAAACACTTACAGTTACATTGCATTCAGGTGTTGATTTTTTTTCAAGGTAGGATCTTATTCTAGCCCAGGCTGACCCAGAAATCACTGGGTAGTCTCAGGCTGGCCTTGAACTCATGGTGATCCTCCTACCTCTGCTTCTCAAGTCTTGGGACTGAAGTGTATGCCACCATACCTAGCTTGAGTTTTTGTTTTTGAGGTAGGGTCTCTTTCTAGTCCAGGCTGACCTAGAATCCATTATGTAGTCTCAGGGTGGCCTCAAATTCATGGCAATCTTCCTACCTCTGCCTCAGGAGGTTCCCCTTTTCCCAGAATTAAGATTCCTGGAAGGAGTAAACCTGAACCTTGTACTGTAGCTGGTTAAACTCAACCCCCAAAACTTGGCATCATGGCTGGTTAGCTCAGCCCCCATTCAGTTACCTGTAAATAACCCCAACTTTGATCTCTAGATGGGCTTTACACCCTCCTGCCTTCTCATGGGCAGGAGCTTTTTATAGTCTCCCCTTTTTCCTTCTCTTAAATATTTTAAAGTCTCTTGGGCTGGAGAGATGGCTTAGTGGTTAAACCACTTGCCTGCAAAGCCAAAGGTCCTCGGTTCAATTTCCCAGTATCCATGTACAGATACACAGGTGGCACATGCATCTGGAATTCGTTTGCAGTGGCTGGAAGCCCTGGCATGCCTATTCTTTCTTTCTCTCTCTCCCTGCGTCTCTCTCTCAAATAAATAAATAAAAATTAAATATTTTAAAGTCTCTGTAAACACACAAATAAACCCATCCATACATAAGAAGTTTTTGTTTTCTACAGGTAGATACTTACTTTAAAAACTACTGGGAAGTTGTATTTATACATTCACTCCAATGACTTTTTTTTTTGTTTGTTTGTTTAAGGGAGGATTTCATTCAAGCCCATACTGACCGGGAATTCACTTTGTAGTTCCAGACTTGTCTCAGAACTCACAGGGGTCCTCCAACCTCAGCCACCACACCTTTCTCCCAAGTGACATTTTTGGAGTAACTACTGTATGGAAAACATAGTAGTGTAGGATGCTTCCTCACTAAAAAAACTCCTGCTCTTTCTCTTTAACGAGGCGGTCGAGCAGCCACCAAAATGCAAATCTTTGTGAAGACCCTGACAAGTGAGACCATCACACTAGAAGTTGAACCCAGTGACACCAACATAAATGTCAAGGCCAAGATCCAAGACAAGGAAGGTATCCCACCTGACCAGCAGCGGCTGATATTCGCTGGCACACGGCTGGAGGATGGCCGCACTCTCTCTGAATACAACATCCAGAAAGAGTCTCCCCTGCACCTGGTGTTGCGCCTGCATGGTGGCATCATCAAGCCCTCCCTCCGCCAGCGTGCCCAGAAGTACAACTGTGACAAGATGATCTGCCACAAGTGCTATGCTCGTCTGCACCCCCATGCTGTGAATTGCTGTAAGAAGTGTGGCCACACCAACATCCTTTGCCCCAAGAATAAGATCAAGTAAAGCCATGGCCTTGGGGCCCTAACAAAGTCCCCATACATTGACTGCATCAGGAAGAAAAATCCTGACATAGATCTGGAGAGATGGCTCAGCAGTTAAGGCACTTGCTTGCAAAGCCTAAGGTCACAAGTTTGATTCATCAGTATTCATGTAAAGCCAGATGCACAAGGTGGTGCCTGCATCTGGTATTTGTTTGCAGTGGCTAGAGGCCCTGATGCACCCATTTTCCCCTTCTCTCTCAAATAAATACATTTTTAAAAATCCTGACATGGAGACTAGAAGGCAGAAAGTGCTCCAGTGTTTCTAGAATAGACTTACTATTAACACACCATCAAGTAAACTACTAGAATAAAGCTTTAGATGAAATGCCTGCTTGGGGTTATAGGGCACTCTGGGAAGGGACTTTGTGGCATGCTGTGCCTCCTGTCCTCCCAGGTTGCCATGAAGAACAGTGTTCCAAAAGGAGACCCTGTTGCCAAACTGCTAGACCAGCGAATGCAGGAGGTACAGCATGACAGTGTCTCCAAGACCACACAGACCCTGAACCCTGCAGCCACATGAATAAGAGAAACGCACTGAACCTGGCATGGGGTGTCACTTATCTGAATACACTCAGGCAAAACTGGGCATCCTCAGAGAAAAAGCAGGATGTCGCTGGGAAGAAAGCACCCAGCGGCAGAGGTAAACATAAACCACGGCCCCCACCCCACTCCCAGCCCAGCCCATGGAAAATTCACTCGCCCACTGCCCCAAAGAGAAGGCTGTAGCTGGTGGATAGACAGCATACCATGAAATTGAAGGAGGATAAGAGAAAGCTAGCTTCTTTTAGGCAGTTTCAGTTAGAGGTTGAGGCCCAGAGAGAACCAGGAGATGCCACCCCACTTGCTACCTCACTCTGGCACAAGAACAGAACTCTTGGCAGAAGTGGAACTCATGTCTCATGGAGACTGATCTACAGCACCCCTTGCTGCCCACAGTCTAGCATGCTACCTGGACAAGCGGCCCAGGTGGGCAGGCTCTGGGATCCACCCTCCAAATCTACAAACCAACTGGGTCTTCCCCTTGGTTATAAACGCTGCTTTTCTCTGCTTGCCCAGCTCTGCTTTCACTCTTCTCTGCTCATGTCATTGCAGGAAAATGAATGAAAAAACATCATCATGTGTAGTGAAATAAGCCAAACTCAGAAAATATTGCAAGTTTTCTCATATACAGAATCTAGATTTAAACCCACACACACACACACACACACACATTTATATACCCATAGGACAAGAAAGGAGGACCATTATTGGAAGGTGTAGGAGGACATTAAGGGAGGGGAAGAAGAGGGGAAGGTAAGCTGGGGGACAAAACAATATATCCTGTTTTCTCTCATATGCAGAATACATTTATCTATCTATAATTAACTTAGATCCATACCCAAAACCATCTACAAAAATTAACTGTGGGGCTGGAGAGATGGCTTAGTAGTTAAGGTGCTTGCCTGTGAAACCTAAAGATCCAGGTTCAAATCCCCAGTACTCACATAAACCAGATGAACAAGGTGACACATGTGTCTGGAGTTCATTTGCAGTGGCTAGAGGCTCTAGTGTGCCTGTTCTCTCTCTCAAATAAATTAATTAAATCAAATTTAAGAAATTAACTATGAGTCATAGATTCAACATGTAAAACATAAAATTAGAAGAAAACAGAGGAAGCTAGAGAGATGGCTCAGCAGTTAAGGTGCTTGCCTGCAAAGCCTAACCACCCAGGTTCAGTTCCCCTGTCCCCCAGCAAAGCCAGATGCACAAAGTGGCACATGTGTCTGGAGTTCATTTGCAGTGGCTAGGTGCCCATTTTTTCTCTTTCTCTCTCTCTCTCTCTTCTTGCAAATAAATGAATAAAAGAAGAAACCAGATTTTTTTCAGTTTTTCAAGGCAGGGTCTCATTGTAGCCCAGGCTGACCTAAAATTCACTATGTAGTCTCAGGGTGGCCTTGAACTCATGGCAATTTTCCCACCTCTACCTTCTGAGTGCAAGAATTAAAAGCATGTACCACCATGCCTGGCAAAACCACAAAAATTTAATGGTTTTACCTGTAAACCTCCTTTCATGTACATATATATATATATATATATATATATATGTGTGTGTGTGTGTGTGTGTGTGTGTGTGTGTGTGTGTGTGTATATGAAAAATTAGATGCACAAGGTGGCACATGTATCTGGAGTTCGTTTGCAGTGGCTAAAGGTCCTGGCGTGCTCATTCTCTCTGTGTATATCTCTCTGTAATAAAGTTTAATAAAATCTCAGCAGGGCATGGTGGTGCATGCCTTTAATCCCAGGACTTGGGAGACAGATGTAGGAGGATCGCTGTGAGTTTGAGGTCACCCTGAGACTACATAGTGAGTTCCAGATCAGCCTGAGCTACAGTGAGACCCTACCTTGAAAGATAGCCCAGGCCCAGAAAGCCAAAAGTCACATGTTCTCTTTCATATGGGGATCCTACCTACAAATGATTGGACTTCTGGGTGAGTAGGAAGAAAACTCAGTAGCAGAAGCCAGTAAGCTAGAAAGGAGATATAAAGGGCAGGAGGGGGGACTTAATAGGATGGTATTATATGTATGTAAGTAGAAGAACAGATTAATGGGGGTGAAAAGGCCTAAGTGAGGTCATGGGAAGAGACTGAGTAAAGGAAAGGTGGAGGGAGGGCTAATCAAATCTAAGAGGATATAAATAAGTCATATGGAACATTACTTTGTTTTGGACAATGGACCACTCAGAAGCCATAGATTGTTACTAGAAAATTTTCAGTGCCAGGGATGCGATACCTTCTGGTGAGTTGTTGGCCAAGGAGGTCCCTGATGCTCCCAAAATGTTACAGGCCATTGCCAAGGCCCTTGGTTTCCCACCAGGAATAGATGGTAAGACCCTATTGCTGAAGACTGCACATACTTGGGCTTCAAGGTCACTGAGAAATCCTGCTGGAGCTGAGCTGTAAACCTCCTCCATATAGACCAGCTGACAGAAAGCTGGAAAAAGTCATGCTGAATAAAGTCCAATGGGAGAGAGAAAAACCACCAGTGAAGATACTCAACAGTGGACACTGCAAGCCTTAGATTTGGCCAGCCAGGCCAAATGAGCCAACGGGTACAATAGTGGCATGTCTGTTATGGGGGAAACCACCTACCCTCTAATTGGACTGGGGGCCCACTCCATGGGAGGGAATACATCCCTGATACTGGGGGCCCACTCCATGGGAGGGAATACATCCCTGATACTGAAAACCTACAATAGGAGTAGTCATGAACCCTAGGGGTGTAACGTCTTCTGCTGTCTAGCTAAATGTATGTACTATGCTCACCAAACTGTCCAGTAAGCACTTCTCTTAATGTTCATACCCACATATTAATGCTACTCTCACTTTTGTTTAGAGACACTTCTCTTCTCAGATGATGGATGACTCAGAAAGCACCATGGTGCTGAGAAGTGACAGAGGAGTGCTCAGTACTGAAATATCTTTATCACATCTTCCAAGGCTCAGGGTTCATTGTGGAACAGGTGGTGGAGAGAATATAAGAGCCAAAGGAAGGGCAGGACTCCTTACAACGTGCTCCTCCAGACACGAAATGGCCTGGATATTCATGACCCCGCAGTGCCTGACACTACTTACACAAGACCATCATAATAGGAGGTAAAAGATCATGACATCAAAATAAAAGAAACAGGGCTGGAGAGATGGCTTAGCAGTTAAGCGCTTGCCTGTGAAGCCTAAGGACCCCGGTTCGAGGCTCGGTTCCACAGGTCCCACGTTAGCCAGATGCACATTGCAGAGGCTGGAGGCCCTGGCGCGCCCATTCTCTCTCTCTCCCTCTATCTGTCTTTCTCTCTGTGTCTGTCGCTCTCAAATAAATAAATAATTAAAAAAAAATAAAAGAAACAGTGATTGAGGGGCGTGATATGATGGAGAATGGAGTTTCAAAGGGGGAGGTGGGGGGAGGGAGGGAATTACCATGGGATACTGTTTACAATTATGTAAATTGTTAATTAAGAAAAGATTAAAAACAAAAAATTTCTCTGGGCATGTTGGTGCACACTCACCTTTAGTCCCAGCACTTGGGAGGCAGAGGTATGAATTCAAGGCCACCCCGAGTCCATATAGTGAGTTCTAGGTCAGCCTGAGCTAGAATGAGACTCTACCTTAAAAAGACAACAACAAAATCTTATAGTAAGCCAGGCATCATGACCCAAGCTTTTCTTTTTTTTTTTTTTTTTGGTTTTTCGAGGTAGGGTCTCACTCTGGCTCAAGCTGACCTGGAATTCACTATGTAGTCTCAGGGTGGCCTCAAACTCACGGCGATCCTCCTACCTCTGCCTCTCGAGTGCTGGGATTAAAGGCGTGTGCCACCATGCCCGGCTTATGACCCAAGCTTTTAATCCCAGCACTCAGGAGGCAGAAGTAGGAGGATTTCTATGAGTGCGAGGCCAGCTTGGGACTACAGAGTGTGTTCCAGGTCAGTCTGGGCTGGAGTTAGAACCTACCTGGAAAATAAATAAATAAATCTCAGAGCTAGCGGTGATGATGTATGTCTTTAATCCCAGCACATGGGAGGCAGAGGTAGGAGGATCGCTATGAGTTCAAGAAAAACCTGAGTCTACATAGAGAATTCTATGTCAGCCTGTGCTAGAGAGTGAGACCTTACATTGAACCCCCCCAAAATCTTATTTATTAATCTTATTTATTAATGAAAACCATAGTTTGATATGCTAGCCAAAGGAATAATTTAAAAAATAGAGTTCCAGGATTTATTCACCCCCAGTATTTCTACAAGCTATTGTTGAAAACAGATAGGGGTGTATACGTACACTGGGTGTTCAATTTGCAGCATTTCATATTTCTCTCCCCATGTACAGTCAGGAAGTTTACACACTGTAACCTGCTTGATTTTGGCAAGGATTTCCTGAAGTGCTGTATACACAAATAGCAAATAGAAACAAGATAAATTTTATTGTTGCTTAGCTACAATATTTATAAGAATTTGCAATAGGGACACTTGAAGTCTTGATTCTCCTCTGAGAATATATATTTGTTGTTGTTGCTTTTTTATTTTTTAATTTTTTTAAATTTATTTGAGAGTGACAGAGAGGAGGGAGGGAGGGGGAGAGAAAGAGAGAGAGAGAGAGAGAATGATTGGGCGCACCAGGGCTTCCAGCCACTGCAAATTAACTCCAGACTCGTGCGCCCCCTTGTGCATCTGGCTAATGTGGGTCCTGGGGAATCAAGCCTCGAACTGGGGTCCTTAGGCTTCACAGGCAAGCAATTAACCACTAAACCATCTCTCCAGCCCTTTATTATTATTATTTTTTTTCAAGGTAGGGTTTCACTCTAGCCCAAGCTGATCTGGAATTCACTATGTATCCCCAGGCTGGCCTCGAACTCACATTGATCCTCCTGCCTCTGCTTCTGAAGTTCTGGGACTAAAGGCAAGTGCCCACCTGGTCAGGCAAGAACCTATGTATTTTCCAATAAATCTAAATTCCACTCTTGAAGTTTTCCACAGTTTGAAACTCCTGATTTCCTGGACCCTTTTCCAAGGTAAGGCTGTTAGTTTTGAAATCAAACCCAAACCAAAACAAAAAAAGCCCTCTCTCCTCATTCACTTGAGTCAAGACCTGACGTGTCTTGGTAACCCTAAATCTGCCCGAGATCAGCAACTGTCCTTTCCAGCAGCTTGCAGCAGGCCCCTGGGCGGGCAGACCGGTTTCCATGGCGACAACGTTGTTTGCACTCGGTAGTTAGCGACCTTCTTTCACTTGCTTTTGAGCTGGGAGCTGGTGGGTGCAGGTCTGGACGGTTCGCCTTTTCCCAAGGCTTCCCTTCACCCCGGAAAACGCTGCAGGTCTGTCTCTGTCTGCGCGGCGAGTGAGAAAGTCAGGTAGATCTTGGTTCTCTGCCTTTCCCTCCCAGGGCAGGTCATTAGGATTTGGCAGGAATCTCCAAATCCTGTAGACATTGGGGCACAATGTAGGTAATACGACCGTAAAATTGCAGAGCATTTACATGTTATTGTACACTTGCTTCCCAGGAAATATGGTATTCTTTTTTTTTTCTTTTTCTATTTTTAGGTAGTGTCTCACTCTAGCTCTTGACCTGTGACTCACTCTGTAGTACCAGGCTGGCCTCGAATTCACAGCGATCTTTCTACCTGTGCCTCCCAAATGATGGGACTAAGCTGGCTTGGCCTAAATATGGTTATTTTTTGTCTTCATAACATTACTTCCTAGGATATTAGCAAGACAATACAATATTTCTTTTAAAATGCCATTCATGGGGGCTGGAGAGATGGCTTAGAGGTTAAGGTGTTTGCCTGTAAAGCCAAAGGACCTCGGTTCGATTCCCCAGGACCCACATAAGCCAGATGCCCAAGGTAGCCTATGCATTTGGAGTTTGTTTGCAATGGCTGGAAGCTCTGGCACACCCATTCTCTCTCTCACTGCCTCTTTTCCTCTCTCAAATAAATAAATAAAAATAAAAATATTAAAAACAAAAAGGCCTTAAAAAAATTTCAGTCCCTAAAGGGAAATTGTCTGCCTTCATCTCTTCATATTAAGGGAGGATTGGGGGGTAGGGGAACAATTCTAACAAGAATCCTTGCTCAAAAAGAAAAAAAAAAAAAACAGAAAGAAAAGAAAAGAATCCCTGCTCACTTATATCAACAACCATTTTTTATTTTGTTTTTTGTTTTTCAAGGTAGGGTCTCACTCTAGTCCAGGTTGACCTGGAACTCACTATGTAGAGTCTCAGGGTGGCCTTGAACTCATAGCGATCCTCCTACCTCTGCCCCCCAAGTGCTGGGATTAAAGTATGCCCCACCACGCCCGGAGTTCAACTGCCATTCTTTTAAAAATATTTTTATTATTTGAAAGAGAGAGAAGGAGAGAATATAGGTGTAATCTGGCTGAACGTGGGTATTGGGGAATCGAACCAGGGTTGTCAGGCTTTGTAAGCAAGTGCTATCAACAGGTGAGTCATCCACCAGCCCTTCAAATACTATATGTAGATATATTTTGGCGGAGGTGGGGGGTTCACAGTAGGATCTTGCTGTAGCCGAGGCTGACCTGGAATTCACTATGTAGTCTCAGGCTGGCCTCAAACTCACATTAATTCTCCTACCTCGGTCTCCTGAGCACCACCACACCTGGCTCAACTGCTAGTCTTTAGTTACTGCCATACCTGGGGAGAAAATCTCAAAGGGTGTAGAATTTTGGGTGTTGATATATAGGATATGTGGATATATTGAGGCCTGCTTTTATAATAATAATGGCTTGTGTGGACTTTTTTTCTCCTCAGAGTGTAGAGTATTTGAAACCTCAAGGGACCAAGATGTCAGCTCCTAACAAAGCTATCATTGAAGCAGAGAAGGAGGCTCTTAACCTGAAGTTACCCCCCATTGTCCATCCTTCAGAAAACATGGGTGTTGACACACCATATCAGAGTAAACTGCTAACTTACAGAAGGTGCAAGGAGCAGCAGAAGAAAATTAATCAGCTAGTGTAAGTAGCATGGTGGTAAATCACTCTTGCTTGGAATTCAATTGAAATGAGAAGTATTCTAGTCTCATTTAAAGCTTTTAAAAAATATAATTAATTAATTAATTAATTTTTTTTTGAGAGAAAAAGAGGCAGAGAGAGAGAGAGATGGGGGGGGGGTAAGAAAATGGGTGCACCAGGGCATCCAGCCACTGCAAACGAACTCCAGATGCATGTGCCTCCTTGTGCATCTGGCTTATGTGGGTCTTGGAGAATTGAATCAGGATCCTTTGGCTTTTCAGGTAAATACCTTAACCACTAAGCCATCCCTCCAGCCCTCATTTAAAGCTGAAACTGGGGACTGAAGAGATGGCTTGGCAGTCAAGGTGCTTGCCTGCGAAGCCTAAGGACCCATGTTCAATTCTCCAGATCCTACATAAGCCAGACACACAAGGTGATGTAAGCACACAAGGTTACATATTTATACAAGGTGACACATGTGTTTGGAGTTTGATTGCAGTGGTTGGAGGGCCTGGCACACCAATTTTCTCTCTCATTCTGTATCTCACTCATTAATTTTTTTTTTTTAAAGTAGGGCTGGAAGGATGCCTTAGTGGTTAAGGTGCTTGCCTGCAAAACCAAAGGACCCAGGTTCAATTCTCCAGGACCCATGTAAGCCAGATGCACAAGGTGGTGCATGCATCTGGAGTTTGTTTGCAGCGGCTGGAGGCTCTGGCATGCCCATTCTCTCTCTCTCTCTCTCTCTCTCTCACAAATAAATAAAAATAAAAAGTTTAAACTGGGGGCTGGAGAGATGGCATACTGGTTAAAGGTGCTTGCCAACCCTGAAAACCCAATGACCCTGGTTCAATTCCCCAGTAACCATGTAAAGCCAGGGCAGCCGGGCATGGTGGCACACACCTTTAATCCCAGCACTAGGGAGGCAGAGGTAGGAGGATCATCATGACTTTGAGGCCACCCTGAGACTACATAGTGAATTCCAGGTCATCCTGGGCTACAGTGAGACCTTACCTTAAAAAGCTAATAAAAAAAATAAAAATAAAAACAGATACATAATGTGGTGCAGGTGTCTGGGGTTTGTTTGCAGTAGCATGAGGCCCTGGCACAACCATACTCATTCTTTTTCTATCTGCCTCTTTGTCTCTCTTTCTCTCTCTCAAATAAATAAAAATTTTAAAAATATAAAAAAAATAGTGGAGCATTGTGGTGCATGCCTTTAATCCCAGCTCTTGGGCGGCATAGGTAGGAGGCTTGCCATGAGTTTGAGGTCACCCTGAGGCTTCATAGGGAATTCCAGGTCAGCCTGGAGTATAGTGAAACCCTACCTCAAAAAAATATAAAAAATTTAACTGTATGCGTTGTTCATGGGCAAAATACTATCAAATTAATTAGAAAAGCAATTGAAGCCAGGTGTGGTGGTGCACACCTTTAATCCCTGCTCCTGGGAGGCAGAGGTAGGAGGATTACTGTGAGTTCAAGGCCACCCTAAGACTACATAGTGAATTCTAGGTCAGCGTGGGCTATAGCAAGACCCTACCTCAAAAAAACAAAACAACAACAAAGAAAAACAACAACAAAGAAAAGCAATTGAAAATCATAGGCTCGCAAGTCTTGTATATTGTTACTATTGTTACTTTACTAATGCTTCTCAAGATAGGTAGTATGTTAAGCTCTGTTTTTATTATGTTTTTAGTAAATTGATATTTATTTATTTATTTGCCAGAGAAAGAGGAAGAGAGAGAGAATGGGTGTGCCAGGGCCTCCAGCCACTGCCTACAAATTCCAGACACATGCGCCCCCTTGTGTATCTGGCTAAAGTGGGTCCTGGGGAACCAAACCTGGGTCATTGCCTTTGCAGGCAAATGCCTTAACCACTAAGCTATCCCTCCAGCCTTCATTTTATTTATTTATTGAGAGAGAGATAGAGAGGCTGATAGAATGGGCACTCCAGGCCCTCTAGCCACTGCAGAAAAACTCCAGATGGATGCGCCACTGTCTATATCTGGCTTTAAGTGGGTACTGAAGAATTGAATCTGGGTCCCTAGGCTTCCCCAGCAAGCAAGCCCCTTAACTGATAAGCTGTTATGCTCAGATCACAGAGTCCCCAAAGACCACCAAGAGAGTTGGACACATATGCAACAGTAAAGAGCTTTATTTTGGGCTTAAACTCGGGCTCCAGACTTTACCAATGCAGTGGGTGGGTCCAAGATCCCCAGTAGCGGCTGGGAGCAGCTTTTATTAGGTTCAAACAAAGAAAAGGGGAATTCCAACATAGCAGTTACATGATTGGTTGACATTTAGCAAGAGCGTATATGTTGCAAGCTGACTGGTTACATAGCAGCTGAGGAACATTAAGCAAATTTATCTACAGTCACAAGAGCTACAGGAATGTATAAGATTTACTTGGCCCATTTCAGGGATTATTTTGGGTACTGAGCAGTTTGTGGCTGTTTTTCCCAGTAACTGCAAAGTGCTGTGTCAGTAATTTGGGCCCTGCAGGGAAACAGAAACTTAGGCCTATTAATATCTTTAAAGTCTATCATGGCATTACTTTGGTTTGGGCTCTTCAAAGCCATCTCTCCAGCCATCTCTGTTTTTTTTTTTTTTTTTTTTGTTGTTGTTGTCATTGTTTTTATTTTCCTTTAAAAATTTTTTTTTTTTTTTTGAGATAGGTTCTCGCTCTAGCCCAGGTTGACCTGGAATTCACTACATAGTCTCAGGGTGGCCTTGAACTAACGGTGATCCTCCTACCTCTGCCTCCCAAGTACTGGGATTAAAGGAATGTGGCACCACACCCAGCTCAATTTTTTTTATTAACAACTTCCATGATTATAAAAAATTCCAAAGGTAATATCCTCCTTCCCCCCACTTTCCCCTTTGAAACTTCATTCTCCATCATATCCCCTCCCCATCTCAATCAGTCTTTTATTTTGATGTCATGATCTTTTCCTCCTATTATGACGGTCTTGTGTAGGTTGTGTCAGGTACTGTGAGGTCACAGATGTCCAGGCCCATTTTGTGTCTGGAGGAACATGTTGTAAGGAGTCCTACCCTTCCTTTGGCTCTTACATTCTTTCTGCCACCTCTTCCACAATAGATCCTGAGCTCTGGAGGATGTGATAGAGATATTTCAGTGCTGAGCGTTCCTCTGTTACTTCTTCTCAGCACCATGGTGCCTTCTGAGTAATCCCAAGGTCACTGCTTATCTGAAAAGAGAAGCTTCTCTAACCAAAAATGAGAGTAGCATTAATATATAGGTATAAACATTAAGAGAAGTGCTTACTGGGCAGTTTGGTGAGCATAGTATATACATTTAGCCAGACAACAGCAGACATTACACTCCCAAGGCTCATGACTACCTCTGGTGTAGGATTTCAGTATCAGGGATGTATTCCCTTCCATGGAGTGGGTCTCCAGTCCAATTAGAGGGCAATTGGTTTCCCCCATAACAGATGTGCCACTATTGCACCCATTGGCTCATTGGGCCTGGCTGGCCAAATCTAGTGTCCACTGTTGAGTATCTTCACTGGTGATTTCTTTCTCTCTCATTGAACTGCATGCAGCATGGTTTTTCCCAGCTTTCTGTCAGCTGGTCTACATGGAGGAGGTTTTCAACTCAGCCTCAGCAGGATTTCTCAGTGACCTTGTTGCCCAAGTATGTGAAGTCTTCAGCAATAGGGTCTTACCATCTATTCCTGGTGGGAAACCAAGGGCCTTGGCAATGGCCTATAATGTTTTGGGGGCATCAGCAACCTCCCTGGCCAACAACTCATTGGAAGGTATCCCATCCCTGGCACTGAAAATTTTCTAGCAACAATCTATGGCTCCTGAGTGTTCTGTTGTTCGAAAAAGTAGGTTTGCATGTGACTTATTTATATCCTCTTGGATTTTGATTAGCTCTCCTCCATCTTTCCTTTACTCAATCTCTTCCCCTGACCTTACTTAGGCCTTTCCACCCACATTCATCTGTTCTTCTACTTACATATATACAATACCATCCTATTAAGTTTCCCTCTCCCTTCCTTTCTATTCCCTTAACATCCCCTTTCTAGCTTATTGGCCTCTGCTGCTGAGTTTCTTCCTACTCACACAGAAGTCCAATAATGTGTAGCTAGGATCCACATATGAGAGAGAACATGTGACGTTTGGCTTTCTGGGCCTGGGTTACCTCAGTAAGTATAATACTTTTCAGATTTTTTTTTTTTTTGAGGTAGGGTCTCATTCAGGCTGGCCTGATATTCCATATGTAGTCTCAGGGTGGCCTTGAACTCACAGCAATCCTCCTACCTCTGCTTCCCAAGTACTGAGATTAAAGGTGTGTGCCATCACATGAAGTCCCCTCCCCCTTTATTTTTAATTTTGGAGAGAGAGAGAGAGGTGAAATAGAGAATTGGTGCAACAGGGCCTCAGCCATTGCAATGGAACTCCAAATGCTTTTGCCACCTAGTGGGCATGTGTGATGTGCTTGTCTCACCTTTGTGTGTCTGGCTAACATGGGATCTGGAGAGTATAACATGGGTCCTTAGGCTTTGCAAGCAAGCGCCTTAACTGCTAAGTCATCTCTCCAGCTTTCCCCTTTTTTAATGAGAGACAGAGAGAGAGAGAGAGAGAGAAAGAGAGGAAGAGAGAGTGGGAGAGAGAATTGGTGCACCAGGGCCTCCTGCCACCTAAACCAACCTCCCTTGTGCACATGTGCAACCTTGCCAACTCGTGTCATTTTGTGTGTCTGTCTTACATGGAACCTGCAGAGTCAAACACGGGTCCTTAGGCTCCACAGTCAAGCGCCTTTTCAGCTAAGCCATCTCTCCAGCCCTCAAGCTCTGTTTTTAATTTATTTTTATTTTTATTTATTTGAGAGCAAGAGATAGATAGATAGAGAGAGAGAGAGAGAGAGAGAATGGGTGCGCCAGGGCTTCCAGCCTCTGCAAACGAACTCCAGACGCGTGCGCCCCCTTGTGCATCTGGCTAATGTGGGTCCTGGGGAAATGAGCCTCGAACCGGGGTCCTTAGGCTTCACAGGAAAGTGCTTAACCTCTAGGCTATCTCTCCAGCCCTATTCTTTGTTTTTTTCCAGGTAGGGTCTCACTCTGCTCCAGGCTCGAGGGTGGCCTTGAATGCAAGGTGATCCTCCTACCTCTACCTCCTGAGTGCTGGGATTAAAGGCATGCGCCACCATACCCGGCCTTTAAAATTTTTATTTTATTTTATTTTATTTGCAAGGAGAGAGAGAGAGAAAGAAAGAGAGAGAGAGAGAGAGAGTGAGGGAGGAGACAGACAGAGAATGGGTGCACTAGGGCCTCTAGTCACTGCAAATGAACTCTAGACACATGTGTCCCCTTGTGCATCTGGTTTATGTGGGTACTGGGGAATTGAACCTGGCTCCTTTGGCTTTGCAGACAAGTGCCTGAACCACTAAGCCATCTCTCCAGCCCCAAGTTTTGTTTTTAAAATGAATGATGGGCTGGAGAGATGACTTAGTGGTTCAGGCACTTGCCCATGAAGCTAAGGACCCATATTTGATTCCCCAGTGCCCATGTAAGCCAGATGCACAAGGTGGTGCACATGTCTGGGGTTTGTTTGCTGTGGCTAGAGGGCCTGGTATGCCTATTCTCTTTCTCTCTGTCTGCCTCTTTCTCTCTCTCTCTCAAATAAATAAGAAAAAAATTTAAATGAGTGAACTAAGGTACAGAGAAGTAATTTGCCCCAGCTCATGCATCTTGGGTTGGGGTTCAGGGTTAGGTTTTACAGTAAGCATACTTTAAGCATCTCCCTGTTTGCCTTTTATTATGTGATCACTATACTGGCAATAAAACCATGAAACTGGAACTCTACAAAGGATTTGGAAACAATATTTAATAAATTAAAATATCCTTAAACTACTTATAGTTAACTTTTTATAAAAACAGAAATTTAGCTGGGCTTGGTGGTGCATGCCTTTAATCCCAGAACTTGGGAGGCAGAGGTAGGTTTGTCATGAGTTTGAGGCCAGCCTGGGACTACAGAGTGAGTGCCAGGTCAGCCTGCGCTAAAGCAAGACCCTTCTTTGAAAAATAAAATAGAGCCCCATGCTGAGAAGAAGTGACAGAGGAGTGCTCAGCACTGAAATATCTCAATCACATCTTCCAAGGCTCAGGGTCCATTGCGGAAGAGGTGGTGGAAAGAATGTAAGACCCAAAGGAAGGGTAGGACTGCTTACAACGTGTTCCTCCAGACACAGAATGGCCTGGATATTCATGACCTCACAGTGCTTGACAGTACCTACACAAGACCATCATAATAGAAGGAAAAGATGATGACATTAAAATAAAAGATAGACTGATTGAGAGGGGGAGGGGATATGATGGAGAGTGGAGTTTCAAAGGGGAAAGTTGGGGGAGGGAGGGAATTACCATGGGATATTGTTTACAATTATGGAAGTTGTCAATAAAAATACATTAAAAAAGGAAAAATCAAATAAATATGGGCTGGAGAGGTGGCTTGGTGGTTAAGGCTCATGCCTGCAAAGCCAAAGGATCCAGGTTCAATTCTCTAGTACCCATGTAAAGCTAGATGCACAGGGTGACCCATGTGTTGAATTTGTTTGCAGTGGCTGTAGGCCCTGGCACATCCATTCTCTCCTCCTCAAAATAATAAATAAACAAATAAATTTTAAAAACCAAAGAAATAGCTGGGCATGTTGGTGTATACCTCTAATCCCAGCACTTGGGAGGCAGAGGTAGGAGGATTGCCGTGAGTTGAAGCCCACCCCGAGACTACTTACTAAATTCCAGGTCGGCCTGAGCTAGAGCAAGAACCTACTTTGAAAAGCCAAAAAAATCAAAAATCAAAATCAAAATAAATAAAAATAAGTAAAAAAGGAGACTCTAATTTATCACTGTGAATATCTTGTATTTAGAAGAACAAATAAATACCAGACCAGCTCTTCATGCAGGTTATTGGTTCTAAGGAATAAAACTTGGGCACTGTTTCTTCGTGGCTTCAAGCCACTAGGACACTGGTGTCCGCACCCTCAATTTTACTCAACTCTTGTGCTGAAGACTTTGGCCTTATAGTGACAGGCTCTGTAGGGAACTTTCCCTTCCCCTGGAACTTTAAATTTTTTTAATTGTTTATTTTTATTTATTTATTTGAGAGTGACAGAGAAAGAGGCAGAGAGAGAGAGAGAGAGAGAGAGAGAGAGAGAGAGAGAGAGAATGGGCATTCCAGGGTCTCTAGCCATTGCAAACGAACACCAGATGCGTGCACCCCCTTGTGCATCTGGCTAACGTGGGTCCTGGGGAATCAAGCCTTGAACTGGGGTCGTTAGGCTTCACAGGCAAGTGCTTAACTGCTAAGCCATCTCGCCAGCCCTCCGCTGGAACTTCACACCAGCCTGATCACACCACAATAGTGATGGGGGCAACTTCAGAAGCAGGAGGAGTCCTCAGAGGCTTTCAAATGAATGGGAGCCACCCATGAACAATGAGAGATTCTGCCTCAGAGTAAGTGGAAGTCCAGGACTGACCCTAGAGCTGTCCTCTGACCCTCATATGTGCTGTGATGCATGCACCAAGAACACACATGCACACATAGACACTAAATACTTAAACAAACAAACAAACTTTTTTTTGTTTGGTTTTTTGAGGTAGGGTCTTGCTGTAGTTCAGGCTGACCTGGAATTCACTCTGTAGTCTCAGGGTGGCCTTGAACTCTGTCTCCCAAGTGCTGGGATTAAAGGGTGTGTGCCACCATGCTCTGCTCTACATATTTTTTTAAAAAAATATTTGTTTACTTGTGAGTGAGGTGGGGGGGGAGAGGGAGAGGGAGAGGGAGAATGAATGGGTATGGGTGCTTCAGGTCTCTTGTAGCTGGCTTTATATGGGTACTGGGGAATTAAACCCAGGCTGTCAGGTTTTGCAAACAAGTGCTTTAACTGCTGAGCCATCTCTCCAACTCTAAAAAAATAATTTTTTTCAAAAGAAAAATATATTTCTGGGTTTGGAGGCTCACACCTTTAATCCAAGTACTCAGGCAAGTGTCTTAACCACTGAACCCTCTCTTTAGCCCTAATCCAAGCACTCAGGAGGCTGAGGTAGGAGAATTTGGCCTACAGAGGGAGTTCTAAATCATCCTGAGCTAGAGTGACACCCTGCCTAAAAAAAAAAAGGAAATACTTAACTTACATTGTTCTCAATGATTAGCTATAATGTTACCATCAAGAGTCATATATTTTTCTTTTTTTAAAAATTAAAGTTATTAGAGACAGAGAGAGGGAGGGATATATATGTGTGTGTATACATATATATATGGAGAGAGAGAGGGAGAGAGAGAGAGAATTGGTGTGGCAGGGCCTCCATCTTGTGTATCTGGCTTACATGGGACCTGGAGAATCAAACCTGAGTCCTTAGGCTTTATTGGCAAGCGCCTTAATTGCTAAGCCATTTCTCCAGCCCAAGAGTCATATATTTTTCTAACTATTAATTTCAGAATTTCTGGAGCCAAAATAAATCTAGAGAAAACACTGGAAAAAAGGGTACCACCATCACCAGAGCCTGATTATCCTCCAACTGTAAGTTAAGTTGATCCCTTTGAATTTTTTCCCCACACTGTTCACAAGTATATTTCCAGTTTGAAAATGCATATTTGCAGGCAGCAATACAAAAGTATTCATGCAGAATGCATAATCTCTGAAAATTATGAAAACATCCCTGCTACCAATACATATCTAAATACAAGACTAACCTATTTGTTACTTCTGTGTAGCGAGAGAAGTTCATTTTCAAAAGAGATAAAATTCAGTCTTTAGGTGTGAATGATATGAATGACAGTCTTTTTTTTTTTTTTTTTTTTTTTTTTTAATTTCTTCGTCGTTTGGGATCCTTGAGCAGGCAAAAGCTTTTAACAGGAGAGTCCACAAAGGGACCAGGTTTGTATTGTGGCATCCAGTTAGGCTAGAGCTGGGAATGCCTCTGGGTCATCCACACCAGGAGCCCAAGCACTTGACTTCCCAGCCCTGCGGCCACTATCCACCTCGTCCTCCCCTGCTGCCCCATCCAGGGCGCCCTAGGGCTCCAAAGTTGATCTCCAGCTGAGACGTATCATTTGCTGGCTTCCGGAATTGATGGTCCACAACTGAATCTTCAGCATGAGCCTTTTCGCTGGTTGATTTATGAAGAATAAATCCCTTCTTCCATTGCCCATCAGCACGTTCATTTGGTTTCCAGATATTAAACTCTTCTTTTTTGCTCGGTCTTTATTTTGAATAGTCTCCCACTTTTCCAAAATCATCTCTTGGCCGTACTTCCTTAACCACTTCAGCTCCGTTCTCCCTGTTTCCAGTGTCTGCTGCTGGACGTTCCTCCTCCTCAGCCTTTCCTCGGTCACATTTGCCTGGTCCAAACCTGTTAATTCAGGTTTGACGGTTCCCCAGTTGTGAGATCGCTCCCTCCACGCTTGTCCGGCGCTTCACCCACTGTAACGTGATAAAGATACTTATTTATTACAGACACGGAGAGAGGGACAGGATTGGGTGGGGGGAATGGGCACACCAGGGCCTCTAGCCACTGAGAACGAACTCCAGGTACATGTGCCACCATGTGCATCTGGCTTATGTGCGACCTGGAGAATCGAACCTGGGCCCACAGGCTTCGCAGGCATGCGCCTTAACCGCTAAGCCATCTCTCCAGCCCGTGGTCTTTTTTATCAATTATTTCTCCTTCAACCTGAGCTTGTTGATCAGGTCATCTTCCAGCTCCTCTTATTCCTTCTTTCTTCAGCCATCCTTTTGTGGCCCTTTTTGCAGCTGCGTGCCCGCTAGGTCTGGTTCTTTTTTATTGCTCTCAGCTGCTTTCAGTACCTCAAAGGGGTCCGATTCGTCATCAAATAACTGGTCGGATCGATTGTGACCACACAGCCGAAGCCTTCCGGTAGGTGCCCAGGCTTCATGATGGTGGCTCGGCGGCGCGTTCCTCCAGGATGGCAGCGGGCCGCACCAACCAAGCCAAGAGCGCCTGCTCTTTTTGAGTTTTTAACTTTAGATCATTTTAATGCGAAAGTCAATAATCCACTTTTAAAAGAACATATGTATATAATTATATTTTTGATTAAAAATATTTTGAAATATCCTTGATTTAATTCTCTCTCTCTTTTTGTTTTTGACAGATGACCAGTGAAATTAAAAAAAAAGGAGTGAGTTCAATTTTCTTGTTTTGAAAATGCTTAAAGACATTTATTACAAACTGGTTTCTTCTAAGATTATCTACTAAGTCCCACCCCAAGAGAGGGAAAAAATATCCAATTAAGAATAGATTTTTTTGGCTGGGCGTCGGGGGTGGCCGCCTTTAATGCCAACTCTGGGGAGGCAGAAGTAGGAGGATCACCATGAGTTTGAGGCCACCCTGAGACTACATGGTGAATTCCAGGTCAGCCTGTACTAGAGTGAGACCCTACCTCGAAAAACAAAAACAAAAACAAACAAACAACAACAACAAAAACAAAAAAGAATTTTGTTTTCTCTAGCCAAGGGGACAGCAGCATGTTATGGACAACAAATGTGGGTTGTGATATATATATTTAAGAGAGAGAGAGAGAGAGAGAGAGAGAGAGAGAGAGGGAGGGAGAGAGGAGACACACCAGAGCCTCCAACCACTGCAAAGGAATTCCAGATGCATGTGCCACCATGTGCATCTGGCTTACATGAGTACTGGGGAATTGAACCTGAGTCCTAAGGCTTTGCAGGCAACTGCCTTAACCAAAAGCTGTCTTTCCAGACCAAGAGTTATATTTTTTGTGACCTCCATTATTTGAGAACTAGCAGTGTAAATATTTTAGTTCTTATTCCAAAGAATTGAAAGAAGTTCACTGTCAGTTAAAGAAAATGCATCTGTTTTACAATCAGGGCAACAATTATCTTCATGTTGATATAATGACATTTATTTACTTAGCAAATACTAATTGAGAGTTATTTTATGCCAGCTACATGCTAAGTACTAGAGTTGTTTTTAAAAATGACACTGAATGGGCTGGAGAGATGGCTCATTGGTTAAAGGTGCTTGCTTGCAAAGCCTGAAGGCCTGGGGTTGATTCTCCAGTACCCTCATAAAGCCAGATGCAGAAAAGTAGCACATGCATCTGGAGTTCGCTTCCAGTAGCAGGAGGCCCTGGAGCGCACATACATTCTCACTCTTCTCTCTCTCAAGTAAATAAACATTTTAAAAGGAAGGGAATATCCAGAGGCATTCCCTGTCCACAATGACTAACTGTTGCTCCCCCAACTCATAACCCACAACCCCATGGTGAATACCAGAAATCCCACTGAGGAGGGGAGAATGGTACCAATATGTGATGTATCCATTCAAAGTTTCTACTTAAAAAAAAATACACTGCATGGGTGACGGTATGGTACTGTGATGTGATTGGCGGGAAGATGACAATATGTAAAATTCATTCAATAGTAAAGAATACAGAGATGAGCATGGTGATGCATGCATTTAGTCCCAGCACTTGAGAGGCAGAGGTAGGAGGATTGCTGTGAGTTCAAGTGAGGCCAGCCTGAGACTACATAGTGAATTCCAGGACAGCCTGGGTTAGGAAAAAAGAAAAATCACATGGGGAATTGATAATGGTTTTACCTTGAGAAAATGAAAACTTTACTAAGAACATTAATTTCATAAGAACTCATCACAAAGAAACTGATTTGTAGGGAATATTCTTAGATAACATAGTTTTTTTTGGTGTTTCGAGGTAGGTTCTCACTCTAGCCCAGGCTGACCTGGAATTCACTATGGAGTCTCAGGGTGGCCGCAAACTCATGGCAATCCTCCTACCTCTGCCTCCCAAGTGCTGGGATTAAAGGCGTGCGCCACCACGCCCGGCTAAAATAGTTTTATTTTGAAAGTTACTTTTAAGACTTAAAAAATATTTATTTATGAGAGAGAGAGGAGAATGAGCGAGAAAGAGGCAGACAGAGAGAATGGGTGTGCCAGAGTCTCTAGCCACTGCAAACGAACTCCAGACGCAGGGTTTACGTGGATCCGGGGGAATCAAACCTCGGTCCTTAGGCTTTGCCAGCAAGCCCCTTAACCACTGAGACATCTTTCTAGTCCAAGATTTTTTTTTTTTTTTTTTATTCTGAAAAAACTATTAGCAGAGAAAACAGAGCTTAGGAAACAACACTGAAACATTATGTCATGCAGAGCATTTGCTGTGTTCCTCTCATGTCACCAGCTCAACTACATCTACATGAAGCAGTGTGTGGAAAGTAGCCCAATCGTGCCCATTCAGCAGGAGTGGCTGGACCACATGCTAATGCTTGTCCCTGAGCACTTGAAGGAAGGGAAACAAAGACAAGAACTGCTTCAGAGCCTCATAAGTGAGGTGGCGGCTGACTTTAATAAAAGCATGAAGAGGTATATGGGTAAGTAGCTTTTGTTTTGTTTTGTTTTCAGATAGGGTCTCGCTGTAGCCCAGGCTGACCTGGAACTAACTATGTAGTGTCAGGGTGGCCTTGAATTCATGGCGATCCTTCTATCTCTGCCTCCAAATTGCTGGGATTCAAGGTGTGCGCCACCACGCCCGGCGGTAAGTAGCATTTAACACACACATAGTTTCTTTCCCCTTTCTGTGTGCCACTGAATCAAGTAGAATTGTGCCAGCCATGGCAGCCCATGCCGTTAGTCCCAGCACTGGGAGGCTGAGGTAGGAGGGACACTGTGAAGTTGAAGCCAGCCTGGGACTACAGAGTGAGTGCCAGGCGAGACCCTACCTCAAAAAGAACAGACAAACAAAAAGCGTAGAAGCAAGCAAGGGAAGATGGCACATGACTGTCATCACAGCGCTTGGGACATGGAGACAGGAGGATCAGGAGTCTAGGCCAGCCTCAGTTCATAGGGAGTTTGATACCAGCTTGGACTACATGAGATCCTGTGCCTCCAAAAAAAAAAGTGGGGAGAAAGTACAAGCAAAATGAATGTTTTGTTACTATTTTTACTTACTTGTAAGGAGAGGGAGAAAAAAATGAATTTATTTGCAAGCAGAGAAAGAGAAGAGAAACACACAAAATGGGTACACCAGGGCCTCCATCTGCCAGATGCATGTGCCACTTTAAGCATCTGGCTTTATGTGGGTACTGGGGAATGGAACCCAGGTCATTAGGCTTTTTAGGCAAGTGCCCTAACTTCCCCAAAATGAATTTTGAATATTATGTAAACTTTATATATTTCTTTTGAAAAAATTATTTATTTGCATGTGTGTTTATGGGCATGCCAGGGTCTCTTGTCACTGCAAACGAATGTCTTATATATGGCTGGTTGGGGAATTGAACCTTGGGCTGTCAGGCTTTGCAAGCAAGTGCCTTTAACAACTGAGCCATCTCCCCAGCCCCTAAATTATATATGTGTTTCTTAGATATGATTTCTACATAAAGTTTTATCCTGAGATTATAACATAGTCAAAGTCATTATAATTTAAGGGAACAGAGCTGCAAAGATGGCTTTGTGGTTAATGTGTCTGCCTGTGAAGCCTAAGGACCCAGGTTTGATTCTCCAGGATCCATGTAAGTCAGATGCACAAGGTGGTGCATGCATGTGGAGTTAGTTTGCAGTGGCTAGAGGCCCTGGCTCTCCCATTAATATTCTCTCTCTTAAATAAATATATAAAATAAGATAATTTAAGGGAGCATTTTGTAATTTTGTGTATATTAGCTGATCTGACTTTTCATTTTAGCTCCATTATTTTAGCTATAATTTTTATAGGATTGTCAGAAAATACTAATGTGTTTTTATAAAATTACTAGGAATTAAGTTTGTAATTTTTCTAATTTTAAAAAAGTATTTATTTATTTATTTGAGAAAGAGAGAGAGAGAGAGGCCAATATAGAAAGAGAGAAAGAGAATGGGTGCATCAGGGCCTCGAGCTACTGCAAAAGAACTCCAGATGCACGTGCCACCTTGTGTAACTGCTTTCTGTGCGTCTTGGGGATCAAACCTGGGTTCTTTGGCTTTTCAGGCAAGCATTTTAACCACTAATCCATCCCTCCAGCCCAAGCTTGCAATTTTTATTGAAATATTATTTTTTTCTTTTTGGGTTTAAAAAATTAATCTCTGTAGCCCAGGCTGGCCTAGAACTCATTATATGACCCAGGCTTGCCTCAAGCTCATGATAATCCTCCTGTCTCAGTCTCTTGAATGCTGGAGATGACAACTATTAGCCACTATACTGGCTCTAGTTATTTTTTTTTTAATTTTTTTAAATTTTTAAATTTTTAATTTTTTTAAAATTTTTATTATATATATATATATATATGTATATATATATATATATATATATGGAGAGAGAGAGAGAGAGAGAGAGAGAGAGAGAGAGACAGAGCTTATGTGGGATCTGGAGATTTGAACATGAGCTCTTAGACTTTGCAGGCAAGCACCTAATCTGCTAAGCCATCTCTTCAGCCTGAATTAAAATTTTTTATTTATTTGGGGACTGGAGGGATGGCTTAGAGGTTAAGGCATTTGCCTGCAAAGCCAAAGGACCCAGGTTCAATTCTCCAGGACCCACATAAGCCAGATGCACAAGGTAGCACATGCATCTGGCATTCATTTACAGAGGCTGAAGGCCCTGGTGTGCCCATTCTCTCTCTCTGAAATAAAGTTAATAAAAAATTATTAATTTGCAAGGAGAGAGAGAGAGAGAGAGAGAGAGGGAGGGAGGGAGGGAGGGAGGGAGGGAGGGAGGGAGGGAGGGAGAGAGAGAGAGTGGGCACACCAAGGCCCTTAGCCACTGCAAAAGAGTTTGAGATGCAGGCACCACTTTGTGTATTTGGCTGTACATGGATATTGGGGAATCAAACCTGGGTCATTAGGCTTCACAAACAAGTGCCTCAGTTGCTGAGCTATCTCTCCATTCCCCAAGGATGGATTTTCTTAAGTGATCATGACAGTGATCTTTGAATAGATGATATGCAAAGAATGGAGAATTAAGAATGTTCTCATATCTGAGTTTGATTTCACAGAATTCATGTAAAAAGTTGAGCATGGTCACACAGTCCTGAGGGGGATGGAGTCCAGAGAATCCCTGGTGCTCACTGACCACAGTGTTCCTATACTCACCTCCAAAATCAAGCCCAAATACTACTAAAAACTTGTTTTTGTTTCAAATAAAGGAATTTTTTCTAGGTTTATTTTAATGCACAGCAATTGGTACCATACAATATCTGGTTAGAGATTTAGCTATGAATAGGTCTTGAAAGAGTATTTAAGAAATATTAACACATATGTGTATTTTAGTACACAGCGTTCTTGTGAAACCTCCAGTTAAATGGCTCGAAGATGAAGGAGGCCCTTTACCTGAACCTCCTGTGTGAGTAAATTATTTTGAGAACAGTATTTCATGTAGCTTTGTTACAACTAAAAAATGAACTGATCAGCCAAGCAGGGTGGCTCATCCTATATTCCCAGCACTCAGGAGGCAGAGGTGGGAGGATCTCTGTGAATTGGAGGCCTGCCTGGGACTACAGAGTGAGTTCCAGGTCAGCCTGGGCTAGAGTGAGAGCCTGTTTCAAAAAGTTATATTGTGGAGGGAGAGATGGCTTAGTGGTTAAGGCACTTGCCTGCAAAGCCAAAGGACCTCGGTTCAATTCCCCAGGACCCACATAAGCCAGATGCACAATGGGGCACATGCATTTGGAGTTCATTTGCAGTGGCTGGAGGCCCTGGTGCACCCATTCTCTTCCCCTTTTTCTGCCTCTTTCTCTATCTCAAATAAATAAATAAAAATAAAGTTAAAAATTATACTGTGGGCTGGCTTAGTGGTTAAGGTGCTTGCCTACAAAGCCAAAGGATCCAGGTTCAATTCCCCAGGACCCATGTAAGCCAGATGCACAAAGTGGCACATGTTTCTGGAGTCATTTGCAGCATCTGGCTGTCCTGGCATGCCCATTCTCTCTCTTTCTCCCTTTCTCTGCCTCTTTCTCTGTCTCTCTCTCAAATAAATAAATAAAAATAAAATATTAAAAAATTATAGTGTGAAGCTCACAGATATTTGAATCTATCTAAAATACTCCAAGCCAGGCATGGTAATGCACATCTTTAATTCTAGCACTTGGGAGGCAGAGGTGGGAGCATTGCTATGAGTTCAAAACCACCCTGGGACTACAGAGTGAATTCCTGGCCAGTCTAGTCAAGAGTGAGACTTTGCCTTGAAGAAGAAAAGTAAAAAATTAAATTAAATAAACTACTACAAAGGCACTCTCTACATTGTGGTCATCTAGTTCTGCTCGCAGAAGTAGGAGGACCTCAGGAATCAATTCCTCAACCTGAGACAAGTGTGGCAGCGCCCACCTTTAATCCTGGCGCCAGGAGGTGGAAGAAGAGGGTTGGGAGTTCAAGGCCAGCCTCAGGTACACAGAGTTTGAGGTCAGTCTATGCAAAATGAGACAGATTTGTCCATTCTTTCCCTTCATCCTAACGACTGTATTCTTACCTAGCTCTCTACTAATTGAACCAGAACACAATAAAAGTTAACAGGACACTTAGCTGTGCCCAGGAATCTACTTCAGCCACAAACCATCTCTTCTCTCTGAAGATAATCTACTTTTGGAGATTCTGATGTGTTTTTATTATTTATTTAAAAGTATTTAATTTACTTTTAAGAGAGAGAGAGAGAATGGGTACACCAAGGCTTTTAGCTACTGTGAATGAATTCCAGACACATGTGCCACCTTGTGCATCTGGCTTATGTGGGTCCTGAGGAATCAAAATTGGGTCTTTAGCTTCAAAGGCAAGTGCTTTAACTGTTAAGCCATCTCTCCAGCCCAGTGTGTTTTTATTAAATGTATATTTTATAAGGTTTCCATTGCTGAACCTAGTTCTCTCTTCTCAATCTCCAGGTTATTCACTTTGACTCTACTTTCTTACAATATAGGGTGTATTTTTTGTTGTTGTTGTCTTTTTTTGAGGTAGGGTTTCACTCTAGCCTAGGCTGACCTGGAATTCACTATGGAGTCTCAGGGTGGCCTCAAACTCACGGCAATCCTCCTACCTCTGCGTCCCGAGTGCTGGGATTAAAGGTGTGCACTACCATGCCCGGCTCAGGGTGTTTTTTTTTTTTTTTTAGGTAGAGTCTCACTCTAGCCCAGGTTAACCTGGAATTTACTCTGTAGTCTCAGGCTGGCCTTGAACTCACAGCAGTTCTCCTACTTCAGTCTTCTGAATGCTGGGATTAAAGGCATGCATGTACCACCATGCCTGGGCATGGGGTTTGGGGGAGGGGAGAATGGGCATATCAAAGCCTCTAGTTGCTGCAAACGATCTCCAGATGCATGTGCCACTTTGTGCATCTGGCTTTATATGGGTACTGGGGAATTGAATTCAGGTCATTAGGCTTTACAGGCTTTACCTTAACAGCTAAGCCATCTTTCCAGTGCAGGTGTATTGTTTTAATCTTGTTTGATGTGATGTTTTGCTTTTCCAGAGGACTAGATTATTCCAAACCTTGGCATGCTAGCTATGTGCAAGCAAGAAATCAAATAGCAGCTAATTTACACATTGTTCACCCAAGTATGAAAATATTACTGGAATTTGGTTATACAACGTTTGCTAATACCACTTTGCTAGATTTAACAGGAATCAGGTAAGACTCTGTACTTATTAATCAAAACTTAGAAGTTTTGGAGGGATGGATTAGTGGTTAAGGCATTTGCCTACAATGCCAAAGGACCCAGGTTTGATTCCCCAGGACCCATGTTAGCCAGATGCACAAGGGGCACATGTATCTGGAGTTCATTTGCAGTGGCTGAAGGCCCTGGTGTACCCATTCTCTCTCTCTCTCTCTCCCTGTTTATTTGTCAAATAAATAAATAAATAATTTAAAAAGAATCCATTAAAAACCTCAAAAGTTAAATATCTCCTTATTTGACATTTTAAAAATTTATTTACAAGGGGAGGGAGGAAAAGAAGGAGAGAAAGAGGAAAGGAGAGAGAGAGAGAGAGAGAGAGAGAGGGGGAGAGAGAGGGAGAAAAAGAGAATGAATGAATCCCCCAGGGTCTGTTGCCACTGCAGAAGAACTCCAGATGCAGACACTATTTTGTGCATTTGGCTTTATGTGAGTACTGGGGAATCGCACCTAGGCCATTATGCTTCACGAGCAAACTCCCTCTTTCTCTGTCTGTCTCTCTCAAATAAATAAATAAATACACAGAGAGAAAGACAGATAGAGGGAGAGAGAGAGAATGGGCGCGCCAGGGCTTCCAGCCTCTGCAAACGAACTCCAGGCGCGTGCGCCCCCTTGTGCATCTGGCTAACGTGGGACCTGGGGAACCGGGCCTCGAACCGGGGTCCTTAGGCTTCACAGGCAAGCGCTTAACCGCTAAGTCATCTCTCCAGCCCAAATTTGCTTAGAGCCAGGCATGGCAGTGCATGCCTTTAAACCCAGCACTCGGGAGGCAAAGGTATGAGGATCACCATGAGTTCAAGGAGACTACTTAGTGAATTCCAGGTCAGCCTGAGCTAGAGTGAGACCCTACCTTGAAAAAAAAAAGATCCATCTTCTTTGTTTCAGCAATTGTCTATCAAGACCAGGCTATTATTTGTTTAAATCATTTTCTTTTCTTCATAAATAGAGCTAGAGGCCCAATTGATTGTGAATCACTGAGGAATGATCTATCAATTCAAGCTAAAAAAGCAGAAGAGAAGATCATGAACACATGGTACCCCAAGGTTATCAATCTGTTTACTAAGAAGGAAGCACTGGAAGACATTAAGCCTGAAAAACTGGACTCCTTTTTCAGCTGTGTTTCCACACTCATGTCGAACCAGGTATAAGTGTCATAGTTTTTTTTTTCAAGGTAGGGTCTCACTCTAGCCCAGGCTGACCTAAAACTCACTTTGTAGTCCCAGGCTGGCCTTGAATTCATGGCCATCTTCCTACCTCTGCCTCCTGAGTGCTGGGATTAAAGACATGCATCGTCATGCCTGGCTCTACAATTTAAAAAAATATTTTATTTATTTATTTGTGAAGAGTGGGGGGAAGAGAGAGAGAATGGGCACAATAGGGCCTGTAGCTGCTGCAAATGTACTTTCAGATGTATGTGCTACTTTGTGCATATGGCTTTATGTGGGTACTGGGGAATCAAACCTGGGTTGTTAGGCTTTGCAGTCCAGTGCCTTAATTGGTGAGCCATCTCTCCATCCCCAAGAAATCATGGTTTTTCCTTTTTTCTTTTTTTGTTTTGAGGTAAGGTCTCACTCTAGCTCAGGTTGACTTGGAATTCACTATGTAGTCTCAGGGTGGCCTCGAACTCACCGCAGTCCTCCTACCTCTGCCTCCTGAGTGTTGGAATTAAAGGCGTGCAACGCCATGCTTGGCAAAAATGCATTTTTTAATGCTTAGAAGCATGGTGCATATTTCTTAGTTTCTCTAACTTCACCTTCCCTTAGTGGTATTTTGGAAATCTGACTTTTCTGAGGAGAAAACACCCTGAGTTGTAGTGTTTGATTTCTGTGATATAAATATTTTCACTGTGGTTGATTTCAGGTTGCTAAGCATTTACCCACTCATCAGATCTTGACTAAGGTACTAATTTTAGTATACTGTACCTCATACACGTCAGGCCTTTTATGCTCAGACCCCTTAGTGTTAGCTATGACTGATCCCAGTCTTCACCATGTCATTTGGTCTTCTGAAGTGTTTTGTGGCCCAGGGATGGACTTTCTGAAACATGTAGAAAATTATGTACTGCTGTTTTTATTTTATTTATTTGTAGGCAGAGAGAGAGAGAAAATGGCATGCCAGAGCCTCCAGCCACTGCAAATGAACTATAGATGCACGTGCCACTTTGTGCATCTGGATTTACGTGGGTACTGGGGAATTGAACTTGGGTTGTCAGGTTTTGCAGGCAAGCGCTTTAACTGCTGAGCCATCTCTCCAGCCTTGCATTGCTATTTTTAGATTGCTGATATTACATTCCAAATTGTGGTTTACATATATTGTTCTACTGATTGCTTTAGACCTTTATTAAGAACATTTTGAGGGCTGGAGAGATGGCTTAACTGTTAAGGTGCCCATGTTCAATTCTCCAGATCCCACATTAGCCAGCTGCACAAAGGTGAGGCAAGTGCAAAGTCTCACATGCCCATGAGGTAGCACAAGCATCTGGTGTTCGGTTGCAATGGCTGAGGCTCTGGCGTACTAATTCTCTTTCTCAGTCTCTCTCTCTGTCTCTCTAAAAATAAATAAATAAAAAAGAATGTATTGGGGCTGGAGAGATGGCTTAGCGGTTAAGTGCTTGCCTGTGAAGCCTAAGGACCCCAGTTCGAGGCTCGGTTCCCCAGGTGCCACGTTAGCCAGATGCACAAGGGGGCGCACGCGTCTGGAGTTCGTTTGCAGAGGCTGGAAGCCCTGGCGCGCCCATTCTCTCTCTCTCCCTCTATCTGTCTTTCTCTCTGTGTCTGTCACTCTCAAATAAATAAATAAATAAATAATTTTAAAAAAAATTAAAAAAAAAGAATGTATTGATCTGGGCATTGGTGGTGCATGCCTTTAATCCCAGCACTTGGGAGGCAGAAGTAGGAGGATAGCTTTGAGTTCAAGCCCAGCCTGAGACTACATAGTGAGTTCCCAGTCAGTCTGAGCTATAGTGAGGCTCTAACACACACACACACACACACACACACACACACACACACACACTGTTCTGGGGCTGGTTCAGTTGATAAAAGTGTTTCCTTGTAAAGCCTGCTGGCTTGGGTTTGATTCCCCAGTACCCATGTAAAGTCAGATGCACAAAGTGGCACATGCAGCTGGAGTTCATTTGCAGTATCTAGAGACCCTGACCCATTCATTCTCTCTCTCTCTCTCTTCCCATGAATAAGAAAGAGACAAAGACTATACTGTGCTGAATAATTAAAGGTTGAATTTATACTCTCTAAAATAATAGTGATTTATGATGTGATTTAGCTAAAGGATCTCTTACGGAGGACTGTTGAAGGATTTGTAAACCTCTTTGACCCCAAACATCAAGAAAGACTGCCGATATTTAAGATGGAGTTGACATTTGATGAAGATAGGATGGAATTTTACCCTACCTTTCAAGATATGGAAGATGTAGTTTTGAGTTTGGTTGAGCGAATATCTGAAGCTCTGCAGGTATGACGTCCACGCTAGCCACTGCTTTTCTTTTCTCCTTCTTCTTCTCCCTCCTCCTCCTCCTCCTCCTTCCTCTTCCTCCTCCTCCTCTCCTTCTTCTTCTTTTTGAGGTAGGGACTCTGTAGCCCAGTCTGACCTGGAATTTACTCTGAAGTCTCAGGGCGGCCCTGTGCTCACAGCAGTCCCTCCTACCTCAGCCTCCCGAGTGCTGGGATGAAAGGTGTGTGGTACTACACCTGGCTTGCCACTGCTTTTCTTTACATTGTTCTAGTTCAGTATTTTATTTTAGCATTTTTTGTTTATTTTTATTTATTTGAGAGTGACAGACAGAGAGAGAGAGAGAAAGAGGCAGATATATATAGAGAAAGAATGGGTGTGCCAGGGCCTCCAGCCACTGTAAATGAACTCCAGATGCATGCATCACCTTGTGCATCTGGCTTACTTGGGTCCTGGGGGATGGAGTCTTGAACTGGGTTCCTTAGGCTTCACAGGCAAGTGCCTAACTGCTAAGCCATCTCTCCAGCCCCTAGCATTTGTTTTTTAATTTTTATTTATTTATTTATTTCAGAGAGTCAGAGAGAAAGAGGAAGAGGGAGAGAGAGAGAGAGAGAGAATGGGTGCACCAGGGCTTCTAGCCACTGCAAACGAACTCCAGACGCACGCACCACATTGTGCGTCTGGCTTACGTGGGTCCTGGGGAATCGAACCGAGGTCCTTTGGCTTTGCAGGTAAACGCCTTAACCACTAAGCCATCTCTCAGCTCCTATTTGTTTTTACACATTATTATTTATTTGCCTGAGTGTGTGTATGTGTGCATGTGGGAGGGTGGGGGTGAGTGAGTGCATGGGTGCACCAGGGTCTCTTGTAGCTACAAAATAATGTCTGCTTGTCTCTTTGTGGGTGCTGGGGACTTGAACTTGGAACAACAGGCTTTGCAAGCAAGTGTCTTTAACACTGACCCATCTCTCCCCATCCCTATTTTAGTACTTAAAATAAATCTCTCTGTAGTGTTTATATGCATAAAATGTTATTCTTTCTTTTTATTTTATTTTTAATGTTTTTCAAGATATGCTTTCTCTCTAGTGTAGGCTGACCTGGAACTCACTCTGTAGTTCCAGATTGGTCTTAAAATCACAGCAGTTCTCCTTCCTCTGTCCCCTGAGTGCTAGGATTAAAGGCATGTGCCACTATGCCCAGCTATCTTTATTTTTTAAAATATTTTATTTTATTTACTTATTTATTTGACAAAGAAAGAGACAGAAAGACAGAAAGAGAGAGAGAGAGAAAGAGAGGGGAGAGGGAGGGAATGGGCGTGCCAGGGCCTCCAGCCACTGCAACCGAATTCCAGACATGTGTATCCCCTTGTGCATCTGGCTAATGTGGGTGCTGGGAAGTTGAACCTGGGTCCTTTGGCTTTGCAGGCTAAGCCATCCCTCCAGCCCAATTCTTTATTTTTTTTTTACCCCCAAGTTATTTTAAATTTGAAAGTGCTTTCTCTTTGAAAACGTGCTGTTTGGGGATAACATCCTTCTTGGACTTTTTCTTATTGTTATAAATTGATGTTTTTGTGCCTGTCTACTTTTCCTTGCTGCCTTATGAGCATCTTAAGAACAAGATCGGGGCTGGAGAGATGGCTTAGCGGTTAAGCACTTGCCTGTGAAGCCTAAGGACCCCGGTTCGAGGCTCGGTTCCCCAGGTCCCACGTTAGCCAGATGCACAAGGGGGCGCATGCGTCTGGAGTTCATTTGCAGTGGCTGGAAGCCCTGGCGCGCCCATTCTCTCTCTCTCCCTCTATCTGTCTTTCTCTCTATGTCTGTCGCTCTCAAAAAAAAAAAAAAAAAAAAAAAAAAAAGAACAAGATAGAAGGGGCTAGAGAGATGCCTTAGTGGTCAAGGCGCTTGCTGGCAAAGTCAAATGACTCAGGCTCAGTTCCCCAGTACCCATGTAAAACCAGTTGCACAAGGTGGTGCATATGTCTGTAGTTCACATGCAATGGCTAGAGTCCCTGGTGTGCCCATTCCCTATCTACTTCTTTCTTTCCCTCAAATAAATAAAATAGAAAAAAGGGACAAGATCTAATTCATATTCTTCTTTCTAGAGTTTTCTACTATAGTCACTTTGCAAGTGTGGTTAGTAAATGTTTGTTGAATGATAGAAAGTTGACCACATTTAAGGTATTTGGCTGTTTTTATGTGGCTGTTTTAATTTTATGCTTTTATTTATATTTCAGTATTTTTATTTATTTGTAAGAAAAGAGAACTCCAGATGCATGAGCCACTTTGTGTATCTGGCTTTCTGTGGGTAATGGGGAATTAAACTCAGGCCAACAGGCTTTTCATGCAAGTTCCTTAACCACTGAGCAATTTCTGTAGTTCCTGTAGTTTTATTTTTTGAGCTGTGGCTGGTCTGGAACTCACAATCCTACCTCAGCATTTGAAGGAGTGCAGGGATTACATCAAGTATGCCCAGATCTGAACTGTTTATATTGGACTATAAATTATTTTTTAATTATTATTTTACATTGAGTTACCATTTCTTGGACATGGAAATCTGAAGGGAGTGTTGAAATATAGTATAAGATCTTCAGCATAGATCAGTTGTGCAGTTAGAAATTTATAACATTTGTTTTTACTTTTATTTGTGTCAGAATGTCCAAACAATACCCTCTTGGCTATCAGGAACTATCTCCCCTTCCACTCTTGACACAGAACTTCCTGAGCACGTGTTACAGTGGGCTGTTAATATGCTGAAGTCAGCAGTACAACAGAACTTAGAAGGTGCAAAAATGCATTACGAGGAATATGGTAGGTCTGAAATATTTAAGGTTGCATGTATCATTATCAATCTGTTTTTAATAAGGGTTTGATCAGATGTTTGATTTCCTAGAGCTATTGTAAAAGAACTGGAAGAGCTGGAAGTGATCATAAACATGGATTAAAAAAATATGTTTAGGGCTTAGAGGTTAAAGTGCTTGCCTGTGATCTCTAAGGACCCGGGTTCACTTCCCCAGTACCCATGTGAGCCAGATGCACAGGTGGTACATGTGTCTGGAGGTCATTTGCAGTGGCTAAAGGTCCTTATGAGTCCATTCTCTCTCTCTATCTGCCTTTCTCTACTTCTCTCTTAAAAATAAATAGATACATACATATTTTAAAATATACATTTTTATTTATTTACTTGTGAGAAAAGAGTGTATGTATGTGTGTATGTATGGGAAAACCAGGGCCTCTTGTCTATGCAAATGAACTCCAGATGCACGTGCTACTTTGTTTATCTGGTTTTACATAGATCCTGGGGAACTGAACCCAGACTGAGAGGCTTTGCAAGCAAGTGCCTTCAACCCCTGAGCCATCTTTCCAACCAATAAGCATGGAGTTTTAAAAACTTAAAAATTTATTTATTTATTTATTTGTATGTGAGAGAGAGGCAGATAGAGAGAAAATGGGCATACCAGGGCCTCCAGCCAATGCAAACGAACTCCAGACACATGTACCACCTTTTGCATCTGGCTTTATGTGTGTACTGGGGAATTGAACTCGGGCCCTTGGGCTTGCAGGCAAGCACCTTAATCACTGAGCCATCTCTCCAGCCTCTTGAAAACTTTTTATTAATAATTTTTATTTGTTTGGTTTTTTGTTTTTCGAGGTAGGGTCTCACTCTAGCTCAGGCTGACCTGAAATTTACTATGTCATCTCAGGATGGCCTTGAACTCATGGCGATCCTCCTACCTCTGCCTCCCAAGTGCTGGGATTAAAGGCGTGTGACACCACGTCTGGTTTGATAATTTTTATACATGAGCATAATGTAAATTGATCATAATACCCTCCCAATAATTTCTTTAACTCACTCCTTCCTTCCTTCCTTCCTTCCTTCCTTCCTTCCTTCCTTCCTTCCTTCCTTCCTTCTTTCCTTCCTCCCTCCCTCCCTCTCTTTCTCTCTCTCTATTTCATTCTTTCTTTCTTTCTTTTGAGGCACATATGTCTAGAAAGAGAATGGGCACCCCAGGGCCTTCAGCCACTGCAAATGAACTTCAGATGCATGCACCTTAACTGCTGAGCCACCTCTCTAGCCCCCTCCCAATATTTTCTTTTCTCTCTCTCCTTCTCCCCTTTCCATGAAACTCCATTTTATCTAGTTCCTCTTGTATGTTTTTTTTAAGAATTAGAGAGACTATTTTAGATTAAGAGAAGGAAAGAGGGCTGGAGAGATGGGCTAGTGGTTAAGGCACTTGCCTGCAAAGCCAAAGGACCCAGGTTTGATTCCCCCAAACCCATGTAAACCAGATATACAAGGTAGTGCATGTATCTGGAGTTCATTTGCAGCAGTTGGAGGCCCTAGTGCACCCATTCTCTCTTTTTATATTTGCCTCTTTCTTTTAAATAAATAAATAACTAAAATCCTCAAAAATATTTTTTAAAAAAGAGAGAAGGAAGTAGGGGCTAGAGAGATGGCTCAGTGATTAAAGTGCTTGTTTACCATGCCTGATAACCTGGGTTTGATTCTCCAGTGCCCATGTAAGGCCAGATGCACAAAGTGGTGCATGCATCTGGGGTATTGTATGTAGTGGCAGGAGGCCCTGCTATGTCCATGCTGTCTCTCTCTTTGCAAATAATTTTTTTGTTTATTTTTATTTATTTATTTGAGAGCAACAGAGAGAAAAAGAGGGAGAGAAAGGGAGAGAATGGGTTCATTGCAAATGAACTCCAGACATGTGCTCCCCCTTGTGCATCTGGCTATCGTGGGTCCTGAGGAATAGAGCCTCGAACCGGGGTCCTTAGGCTTCACAGGCAAGCGCTTAACCATCGCTCCAGCCTTGCAAATAAATTTTTAAAAAAATATTTTTAAAGGGCTGGAGAGATGGCTTAGTCATCAAGGCACTTGCCTGCAAAGCCAAAGGACCCAGGTTCAATTCCCCAGTACCCACGTAAAGCCAGATGCATAAGATGCATGAGGCTAGAGTCCTTTGCAGTGGCTAGAGGCCCCGGCCAACCTATTATCTCTCTCTCTCTGTCTGCCTTCTCTCTCTTTCTCTTTGACATAAATAAATATTTAAAACTTCTACCGGGCATGTTGGTGCACGTCTTTAATCCCAGCACTCGGGAGGCAGAGGTAGAAGGATCACTGTGAGTGTTCAAGGCCAGCCTGAGACTACATAGTGAATTCCAGGTCAGCCTGGTCTAGAGTGAAACCCTACCTTGAAAAACAAAACAAAAATATTAAAAAAATACTTTTTAAAAAACAGAGGAGGGGGCTGGAGAGATGGCTTAGTGGTTAAGTGCTTGTCTGTGAAGCCTAAGGACCCCGGTTCGAGGCTCGGTTCCCCAGGTCCCATGTTAGCCAGATGCACAAGGGGGCGCACGTGTCTGGAGTTCATTTGAGAGGCTGGAAGCCCTGGCGCGCCCATTCTCTCTCTCTCCCTCTATCTGTCTTTCTCTCTGTGTCTGTCTCTCTCAAAAAAAAAACAAAAAAAAAAAACTTAAAAACAAAATGAGGAGGGAAGAGGAGAAAATACAGAGGTCTCCTGCTACGTCGAAGGCAGGAGATGGTAGGGAGCTCATGTGGGAGTAGGAGTTGGGGTCCCCCCATGTCAGCCCAGTTATCTGAGAGGAAGTTTCTTTTTGGTTGTTGTTTTTCCAGGTAGGGTCTCACTCTAGTCCAGGCTGACGTGGAATTCACTATGTGATCTCAGGGTGGTCTCGAACTCACCACGATCCTCCTACCTCTGCCTCCCCAGTGCTGGGATTAAAGACGTGCGCCACCACGCCTGGCTAGGGGAGGCTTCTTAGTCGAGCAGGGAGCTGGAAGTTCAGGGGAGGTGCAAAGCCAGCGAGAGCCCCACTTCTCTTTCAGTGACTTTTTAAAAGATATTTTTTTATTGACAACTTTAATAATTGTAAACAATATCGCATGGTAATTCCCTCCTTCCCCCCACTTTCCCCTTTGAAATCCCACTGTCCACCATATCCCCTCCCCCTCTCAATTAGTCTCTCTTTTATTTTGATGTCATCATCTTTTCCTCCTATTATGATGGTCTTGAGTAGATAGTGTCGGGCACTGTGAGGTGTGGATATACAGGCCCATTTTGTGTCTGGAGGAGCACGTTGTAAGGAGTCCTACCCTTCCCTTGGCTCTTACATTCTTTCTGTTAACCTCTTCTGCAACGGACCCTGAGCCATGGAAAATGTGATAGAGATATTTCAGTGCTGAGCACTCCTCTGTCACTTCTCAGCACCATGGTGCTTTCTGAGTCATCCCAAGGTCACTGCCATTGGAAAAGAGAAGGTTCTCAAGCCAAAAGTGAGAATAGCATTAATATATGGGTATGATCATTAAGAGAAGTGCTTACTGGGCAGTTTGGTGAGCATAGTATATATATTTAGTCAGAAAGCAGCAGACATTATTCCCCTAGGGCTCATGACTACCCCTGTTGTAGGATCTCAGTATCACAGATATATTCTCTTCCATGGAGTGGGCCTCTAGTCCAATTAGAGGGCTGTCGGTTTCCCCCATAACAGACGTGCCACTATTGAACCGATTGGCTCATTTGGCCTGGCTGGCCAAATCTAAGGCTTGCAATGTCCACTATTGGGTATGTTCACTGGTGATTTCTCTCTCTCCCATTGAACTGCATTCAGCGTGGCTTTTTAAAAAAAATTTTATTTATTTATTTATTTGTTTGTTTATTTATTTATTTATTTATTTGAGAGAGACAGACACAGAGAGAAAGACAGATAGAGGGAGAGAGAGAATGGGCGCGCCAGGGCTTCCAGCCTCTGCAAACAAACTCCAGACGCGTGCGCCCCCTTGTGCATCTGGCTAACGTGGCACCTGGGGAACCGAGCCTCGAACTGGGGTCCTTAGGCTTCACAGGCAAGCACTTAACCGCTAAGCCATCTCTCCAGCCCCAGCGTGGCTTTTTTTAAGCTTTCTGTCAGCTGGTCTACATGGAGGGGGTTTTCAGCTCAGCCTCAGCAGGACTTCTCAGTGACCTTGCAGCCCAAGTATGTGAAATCTTTAGCGATAGGGTCTTACCATCTATTCCTGGTGGGAAGCCAAGGGCCTTGGCAATGGCCTATAATGTTTTGGGATATCAAGGACATCCCTGGCCAACAACTCACTGGAAGGTATCCCATCCCTGGCACTGAAAAATTTCTCATAACAATCTATGGTTCCTGAGGGCTCCATTGTCCCCAAAAGTTATTTTCCATATGATTTATTTATATCCTCTTATATTTTGATTAGCCCTCCCTCCACCTTTCCTTTACTCAATCTCTTCCCCGACCTCACTTAGGCCTTTTCACCCCCATTAATCTGTTTTTTTTTTTTTTTTTTTTTTACTTACATATACACAATACCATCCTAATAAGCCCCCCGCCTCCCTCCCTTTCTATTCCCTTTATATCTCCTTTCTAGCTTACTGGCCTCTGTTACTGAGTTTTCTTCCTATTCACACAGAAGTCCAATCATTTGTAGTTAGTATCCCCATATGAGAGAGAACATGTGACATTTGGCTTTCTGGGCCTGGGTTATCTTTCGAGGTGAGATCTCACTGTAGCTCAGGTTGACCTGGAATTTGCTATGTAGTCTCAGGGCAGCCTCAAACTCACAGTAATCCTCATACCTCTGCCTCCCAAGTGCTGGGATTAAAGGCATATGCCACCATGCCTGGCTGAGATTTTTTAAAATTTTATTTATTACAGAGACAGCCTGGGTTACCTCACTTAATATAATCCTTTCCAGATCCTTCTGATGGAATATTTTCTTCCAAGTTGGTTTCAAAGCCTCAAATACTCTTATTTCCTTTATTTAAAGATATATTTAATATTGAATTTATTTATTTGGAGACAGAGAGAGAGAGAATGAGCATGCTGGGGCCTCCAGCTGCTACAAACAAACTCCAGATGCATGTGCCACTTTGTGCATCTGGTTTTACATGGGTACTGAGGAACTGAATCCAGGTTGCTAGGCTTTGCAGGCAAGCTCCTTAACCACTGAGCCATCTCTCCAGTTCTAAAGATATATTTACAGACATGAAGGAGTACTTGGACAGAGGAGGGTCCTTAGGGGAATGAGTGGGGAAGGAGGAGAAAAGAGGGTAATGGGATGGGAATACAAATCATAGTGTGTTCATGTATTAAAGTTCTCAATGAAAATGTTAAAAATAGCTGGGCGTGGTGGCACATGCCTTTAATCCCAGCACTTGGGAGGCAGAGGTAGGAGGATCGCTGTGAGTTCAAGGCCACCCTGAGACTACATAGTGAATTCCAGGTTAGATTGAACTAGTGAGACCCTACCTTGAAAAAAAAAAAGTTAAAAATATATTTAGGTGAGTGGTCCTTATAGTACTACCATGCCAGCTGCTTTTTTTTTGGGTGGTACATTAAATAAATTTATCTTTTAAAAATATTTTATTTATTTACTTATTTGACACAAAAAGAGGGAGAGAGAGATTAAGAGTGAGAAAGAGAGCAAGAATGGGCACACCAGGGCCTCCAACCACTGCAAACGAACTCCAGACGCATATGCCCCCTTGTGCATCTGGCTAATGTGGGTCCTGGGGAATCAAACCTGGGTCCTTTGGCTTTGCAGGCAAATGCCTTAACTGCTAAGCCATCCCTCGAGCCCATTTTATTTTATTAAATTTTTTTTTATTTGTTATTTTTGTTTATTTATTTGAAACAGACAGAGAGGGACAGAAAGAGGCAGATAGAGAGAGGGAGAGAGAATAGGCCCTCCAGGGTCTCCAGCCACTGCAAACAAACTCCAGACTCATGCGCCCCCTTGTGCATCTGGCTAACATGGGTCCTGGGGAGTCAAGCCTAGAACAGGGGTCCTTAGGCTTCACAGGCAAGTGCTTAACCGCTAAGCCATCTCACCAGCCCCCTCCAGCCCATTTAAAAAAATATTTTATTCCTTTACTTGACAGACAAAGAGGGGAAGAGAGAGAGAGAGAGAGAGAGAGAGAGAGAGAGAGAGAGAATTTTTGCTTAAGATGTATTTACCTTGACTTGCTTGTTAAATATTTTTAAAAATGTTTAATTTTCAGAGATTTTACTTATCAAAAAAACTTTTTTGTTTACTTATGAGAAAAGCGGAAGGTGGGAGGAGATAAGAGAAAGAGAGAGAAAGAAAGAGAGAGACAGAGCGAGAGAGGAAAGCGAGCATATAGAGATACCAGGGCCTCCTGCCACTGCAAATGATCTCTGGATGCAGCTGCACATGGGTACTGGGGAATTGAACCCAAGGTCCACAGGCTTTGCAAGCAAGTGTGTTTAACTGCTGAGTCATATTTCTAGCCCCGGGATTTTATTTTAGTTTAGGGAAAGCTTAGAGGTTTGGCAAAGGGGAACTTGCTGCTCAGCGCTTAGATGAGAAAAGAAAAGAAAGACAGGATTTCTGGAAATGGAAAAGCCCCTGCATTAATGTTTAGGTTAGCATGTAAAGCAATGGCTGCTAAATCTATTCTTTTACTCATCCTTTTCCTTTTAATGTCACAATCCCTGTGTGTTCGCACTGTGTTCATAATAATATTTGACTATGGGATCCTATTCTATAGGATATTCTATTTTACTATATGAAAAGCATTGTTCAGATTCAAGTAGAGTATTAATTTTCAGTCACAAAATACAATTGGCTGCTTGATGGGACTGCTGTGACCATGGTGAAGGCTTTCCAGGATGAAGAACATACTTTTGATGAGTACACACAGGTAAGTAGTCAATCTGTTTTATTTATTTATTTATTTGAGAGAGGGGGTGGGAGAGAGCAAGAGGCCGATGAAGAGAATGGGCATACTAGGGCCTCCAGCCATTACAGATAAACTCCAGATGCATGTGCCACCTTCTGCTTCTGGCAAACCCAACAGACTGGCCTATTTTTTTTTTATTTTAAAATTTTATTTATTTATTTGTAAGGGGGGCAGAGAAAGAGAGAGAGAGAGAGAGAGAGAAAAGAGATACAGAGAGAGAGAGAATGGGCATTCCAGGGCCTCTAGCCACTGCAAGCGAACTCCAGATGCATGCGCCCCCTTGTGCATCTGGCTTATGTGGGTCCTGGTGAATAAACTTGGGTCCTTAGGCCTCACAGGCAAACACCATAATTGCTAAGCCATCTCTCCAGCCCCAAAACATAATCCCCCCTCCCTCACAGTAGGGTCTTGCTCGAGCCCAGGCTGATCTGGAATTCACTCTGTAGTCTCAGAGTAGCCTTGAACTCATCTTCCTTTTCTTTTTTTAATTTATTTGAGTGTGACAGAGAGAGAAAGAGCATGGATGCACCAGGGCCTCCAGCCAATGCAAACAAATTCTAGATGTGTGTGTCTCCTTGTACATCTGGTTCACATGGGGAATTGAACCCGGGTCCTTTGGCTTCGCAGACAAATGCCTTAACCACTAAGCCATTCCTCCAGCCCCTTATGTGAGAGAGCGAGAGCAAGACAAAGAGAGAGAATTGGCACGTCAGGGCCTCCAGTCACTATAATTAAACTCCAGGCGCATGGGCCATTTTGTGTGCATGTGTGACCTTGAGCACTGTGTCACCTTGTGCATCTGGCTTATGTGGGACCTGGAGAGTTTTTATAAATCATTATTTATTTATTTATTTGAGAAAGAGAGAAAGAGGCAAGAAAAGAGAAAGGGACAGAGAGAGAATGGGCATGCCAGGGCCTCCAGCCCACTTCAAATGAACTTTTGACTCATGTACCACTTTGCATCTGGCTTACATGGGTTCTGAGGAATTGAACCTGGGTCTGTAGGCTTGGAAGGCAAGCACCTTAATTGTTAAGCCATCTCTCAAGCCCCCCTGCCCCGCCTTTTTTCCCCAAGGTCATGTCTCTCTCTAGCCCAGGCTGACCTGGAATTTACTATGTGGTCTCAGAGTGGCCTTGAACTCACAGTAATCCTCCTACCTTGGCCTTCCAAGTGCTGGGATTAAAGTCATATGCCACCACACCCGGTTCCTTTTTTAAAATATATTTACTTATTTATTTGCGGGGGGGGGGGAGAAAGAGAGAAGTGGAGAGAGAGGATGGGCACACCAGGGCCTCCAGCCACTGCAAACAAACTCCAGATGTATGTGCCACCTTGTACATCTGCAAATAAACTCCAGATGCATGCTCTCCCTTGTGCATCTGGCTTATTTGTGTCCTGGAGAGTTAAATTGGGATCCTTTCGCTTTGCAGGCAAATGCCTTAACCGCCAAGCCATCTCTTCAGCCCTTGTTTGTTTTTTGAGGTAGCGTCTCACTTTAGCCTAGGCTTCCCTGAACTCACCCTGTATCCCAGGCTGGCTTTGACCACATAGAGATCCTCCTACCTCAGCCTCCTGAATGCTGGAACTAAAGGTATGCCTGATTTTTTTTTTTTAATTTGTTTTTCGAGGTAGGGTCTCACTCTAGCTCAGGCTAACCTGGAATTTACTATGTAGTTGGTGGCCCTGAACTCATGGTGATCCTCCTACCTCTGCCTCCCAAGTGCTAGGATTGAAGGCATGCACCACCATGCCTGGCTATACCTATTTTTTATTAATATTTTTATTAATTTATTTGCAAGGAGAGAGATATTGAATGAGAATGGATGCACAAGGTCATAGTGTCACTGCAAATGAACTTCAGACATATGTGCCACTTTATGCAACTGTCTTTACATGGCTACTGTGGGAATTGAACCCAGGCTGTCAGGCTTTGCAAGCAAGTGCCTTTTAGCCACTGAGCCATAGCTCTAGCCCTATTAATATTTTTTCTTTTTTTTTTTCCAGGTAGGGTCTCATTCCAGTTCAGACAGAGAAAGAGAGAGAGAGAGAGAGAGAGAGAGAGAGAGGGAGTGAGAGAGAGAGAGAGGGAGAAAGAGAGAGAGGGAGAGAGAGAGAGAGAGAGAGAGGGAGGGGGAGAGAGAGAGAGAGAGAGAAGGAGAGAGAGAGAGAGAGAAAGAAAGGGAGCACCAAGGCCTCCAGCCACTGCAAACAAACTCCAGATGTATGTGCTACCTTATACATCTGGCTTATGTGGGTCCTGGGGAATCGAGCCTCGAACCAGGGTCCTTAGGCTTCACAGGCAAGTGTTTTACTGCTAAGCCATCTCTCCAGCCCAAGAAGCTCTTTCTTAATTCAAGATGGCATATATAGTTAAATATTTCTTGCAAGATTTTTAAAAGTTTAAGTGAGAAAACTGAAACTTATTTCTGTATGTGACAAAAGATATTAATGTTATATTCTTAAGAACTTCAAGGCTGTCACATGTGCCAGCACCATTTATTAAAAATCCTGCTTTGCATTAAATTTTCATATTTCTCTTACTACATTATATATTGAAATTAAAAGAATTGTCATGTGATAGAGGTTTGCTCCTATATAGAAAGAAGTCGACTCTGGGGATAATTTAAAAAATAACTATTACTGTGCACACACCTTTAATCCCAGCACTCGGGAGGCAGAGGTAGGAGGATCACCGTGAGTTCAAGGCTTGAGACTACATAGTGAATTCCATGTCACCGTGTGGTAGAGTGAGACCCTACCTCGAAAAAGTAAACTAAAAAGAAAAAATAAACTATTGAGGGAAATTATTGAGGATCCTTTGTGAAATGTCTAGATTTTGGTGTTATACATGGCATCACACATGATCACACATGATTAACAAATTCCTTAGTGAAATAATAGGAACAAAAAGATGTATGGGCGGTTGATGAAGCTCAGTGGTGAAGTATATGGTTAGTATCCTGAGGCAATAGGTTCATTCCCTGGCATCAAAGGGTGGGGGGAGATTTGTGTAACAAAGGGGAAAATTACTTAGTGAAAATAAATGTGTTGACATTTATATTCTAAAACTAAGAATTTTACCACAATACACTATTAGAAAGTCATTTATAAATTTGAAATTTCTAACCTTGTTTTGTTTGTTTAAAACTCTCTTTTTTAAAGTTTATAGAAAAATTTTTCAGTCTTGCCTCAGAAATCATGCTCTTGCCTCAGTGGGTTCATTTCCCCATGGTGCGTCTGGATTGTGAAGACTTGAAGATAGGCCTGACAAACAAGGCAAAAGACTTTGCAAACATACTGTTAAACAACATTGCTTCAAAACACAAGAAAGAAAATGAAGCGTAAGTAGAATTATCATACTCAGAAGAATAGGGCCAAAAGAAGCATTTCATCAAAATTATTCTTATTTAAAAACAAAAGAGCAGGGACTGGAATGGTGGCTCAGTGGTTAAAGGTATTTGCTTGTAAAGCCGGAAGACCTGAATTTGATTCCTCAGTACCCACCTAAAACCAGATATACCAAGTGGCACATGAATCTAAAGTTGATTGGCAGTGGTAAGAGGCTCTGGTATATTCATACTCACTCACATTCTGTCTCTCAAATAAATAAATAAATATATATTTTGAGAGAGAGGAGTATTGGAATGCCAGGGCCTCCAGCCACGGTGATGAAACTCTAGATGCTTGTGCCACCATGTGTGTCTGGCTTACATGGGACCTGGGGAGTCGAACACAGGTCCTTAGGTATTGCAAGAAAGCACTTAAACCACTAAGCAATCTCTCTAGCTCCCTGATATTTAATTATTTTCCCTTTTGTGTTTTATTCTGCTTCATAGTACATTTTATTTATTTTAATTTTAAAATTATTTATTGTGTATGTGAAAGAGAGACAGACAGAATGGGCATGTCAGGACCTTCTGCCCCTGCAAATGAACACCAGGTACATGTACCACTTAGTGCTTCTGGCTTTACATGGGTATTAGGGAATCAAACCTGGGCCTCTAGGTTTTGCAATCAAGCACCTTTAACCACTGATCAATCTCTCCAGCCCCTACATTTTAGTTTTTAAATTATTTATTTATTTGTGTGCCTGTGTATGGTGGCTGGGAGGGGAAGGAGGGAGTGCCAGGGCCTCTTGCTGCTGCAAAGGAACAATAGACACTTAGGCCACTTTTTGTATCTGGGTGGCTTAGGAATTGAACCTGGAATGACAGGCTTTACAAGCAAGCACTTTAACAGCTGAGCCATCTTTCCAGTCCCCAATACATTTTATTATTTTATTTATTTACTTATTGAGGTAGGGTCTCTCTTTAGCCCAAGCTGACCTGGAATTCACTCTGTAGTCTCAAGTTGGCCTTGAACTCACAACATCCTTTTACCTCTGCCTCCTGAGTGCTGGGATTTAAAGGTGTGCAACCACCATGCCTGGCAATTTTATTTCATTTTTTAAAAATATTTATGTTGGGCTGGAGAGATGGCTTAGCTGTTAAGCGCTTGCCTGTGAAGCCTAAGGACCCCAGTTTGAGGCTCGATTCCCCAGGACCCACGTTAGCCAGAGGCACAAGGGGACACATGCATCTGGAGTTCGTTTGCAGTGGCTGGAAGCCCTGGCACGTCCATTCTCTCTTTCTCTCTGCCTGTTTCTCTCTCTATCTGTCGCTCTCAAATAAATACGAATAAACAAAAAAAAATTTATGTATTGGGCTAAAGAGATGGCTTAGCAGTTAAGGTGCTTGACTGCAAAACCCAAAGACCCAGGTTCAATTCTCCAGGACCACATAAACTAGATGTACAAGGTGGCACATGTGTCTGGAGTCCATTTGCAGTGACTAGAGGCCCTGGAGTGCCCATCCTCTTTCCGTCCCTTTCTCTCTCTCAAGTAAATAATTATAAAAAGAATTATTGACAAATATGTATTGAGAGCTGGAGAGATGGTTTAGCAGTTAAGGTGCTTGCCTGCAGCGCCAAAGGATCCAGGTTTGGTTCCCCAAGTACTCATGTAAGCCAGATACACAAGATGGTACATGCATCTGGAGTTCATTTGCATTGGTTAGAGGCCCTGGTGGTGTTGTTTTCTCTCTCTCTCTCTCTCTCTGTCTCTCAAATAAATTAAGTGTTAAAATATTTACGTATTGAATCATCTATTTGAGACACACACAAATATACACACACAGAGAGACAAGGGTGGGGGGGGGCAGAATGGGTACACCAGGGCCTCTTTCCCCTGTAAAGGAACTCCAGATGCATGCACCACTTTGTGTATATGGCTTTACATGGGTACTGGGGAATTGTACCCAAGGCAGCAAACAAGCACCTTTAACTGCTGAGCTATCTGTCCAGCCCACATTTCATTTTTAAAATAAGAGTCTTATGATATAGACCAGGCTGGCCTGTAACTCACTACCCTCCTGCCCCACAGTGCTGAGATTATAGGCATGACTATTATGTTCAGTCCTATAGCACTTTACTACTTAAGATTTTTTAAAAAAATATTTTATTATTTATCTATTTGACAGAGAAAGAGAGAGAGAGAGAGGGAGAAAATGGGTGCACCAGGGCCTCCAACCACTGCAAACGAACTCTAGATGCATGTGCCCCCTTGTGCATCTGGATAACATGGGTCCTGGGAAATCGAACTTGGGTCCTTTGGCCTTGCAGGCAAAGGCCATAACCACTAAGCCATCCCTCCAGTCCACTACTTAAGATTTTTATATGCCTATGTGCTTTGTCTCTTTCCTTGAATGTAAGCTTCACCAGGGCAAGTCTTAGGCTTCTTTGGTGCTAATGTTTAGAACTTTCCATGGCACATTTTTAGAACAACTAATATAACTACTCCTGCACAATCTAAATGAAATATCCACATTTAATTTAATTAATTTTTATTTTATTTTATTGATTTGTGTATGAGAGAGAGAGAAAGGTAGATAGATAGGTAGATATAGAGAATGGACATGTCAGGGGCTTCAGCGACCACAAACAAATTCCAGACTCATGGGCCACCTTGTGCATCTGGTTTATATGGATCCTGGGGAATCAAACCTGTGTCCTTAGCCTTCACAGGCAAGTGCCCTAACAACTAAACCATCTCTCTAGCTCTTTTAATTTTTTTTTTTTTGCGGGAGGGTTCAAGGTAGGGTTTCACTCTAGCCCAAGTTGACCTGGAATTCACTATGTAGTCTCAGGGTGGCCTCAAACTCATGGTGATCCACCTGCCCCTCTTTCCAATGTGCTGGGATTAAACGTGTGCCCTGTCCCTTTAAAAAAATTTTTTCCCCCAAGGTAGGGTCTCACTCTAGCTCATGATGACCTGGAATTCACTATGTATTCACTATGTAGTCTCAGGGTGGCCTCAAACTCAGAGATCCTCCTACCTTTGCCTCCCAAGTGCTGGGATTAAAGGCATGCACCACCACATCTGGCTCCCTTTAAAAAAAATTTAAAATACTTTTATTTATTTATTTGACAGGGAAGAGAGAGAGAGAGAGAAGGAATGGGTGCACTCGAGCATTCAGCCACTGAAAGTGAATTCCAGACACATGTACCACCTTGTGCATCTAGTTTTATGTGGGTACTGGGGAATTGGACCTAGGACTTTTGGCTTTGCCAGCAAGCACCTTAACTGCTAAGTCATCTCTCTAGCCCCCATGCCTGGCTTTTTACATGGGTGCTGGGGATCCAACTCAGGTCCTCATGCTTGCCTAGCAAGCTCAAGCTCTTACCCGCTGAGCCATCTCCCCAGCCCTAACTCTTGAGATCACCAGACTAGATCATGGTGTATACCAGTAGGCCAATGATGAAGATGAGGCAGTAGGATCACAAGTTTGAGGCCTGCCTGGGCTATACCTTGAGGGCTGGGGAGATGGCTCAATGGGTAAAAGTGCTTGTTCTGCAAGCCTGATGACCAGAGTTCAAATCCCCAGAACCCATGTCAAGCTGGACGCAAAATGGTACACATGTCTGCAATCCCAGTACACCTATGGTAATGGGAGAAGGAGCCAGCAGAATCCTGAAACTCACAGGCCAGCTAGACTGGCATTCACAGTAGCAAAAACAAGAGAGGCCTGGAGAGTTGGCTTAGTGGTTAAGGTACTTGCCTGCAAAGCCAAAGGACCCAGGTTCAATTTCTCAGGACCCATGTTAGCCAGATGCATAAGGTGGCACATGTGTTTGGAATTCCTTTGCAGTGGCTGAAGGCCCTGACATGCCCATTTGCACTTTTTTCTCTCTCTTTCAAATATATAAGATAAAATAAAGTTAAAACAACAACAGCAACAAGAAGAGAGGCCGTCTCCAACAGGGTGGAAGGAGAGCACCGAACACCTTGAGTTATCCTTTGGTCTCCACTCATGTGCTGTGACACACACACACACACACACACACACACACACACACACACCACCAAAACCAAGTTTTAGATATGCTATAATTTCATATGAAAGTACGATTTTTGTATAGGTTTTTTTTTTGGCGGGGGTGGTTTGTTTTTCAAGGTAGGTTCTCACTCTAGCCCAGGGTGACCTGGAATTCGTCTCACTAGCCTCAAATTCCTCAGCCTCCTGAGTGCTGGGATTAGAGGTGTCTACCACATGCCTGTCAGAAAGATAGAGAGAGGGAGGGAGAGGGAGAGATAGAGAGAGAGAGAGAGAGAGAATGGGTAAACCAGGGCCACCAGCCACTGTAAACAAATTCCAGACGCATGGGCCACTGTGCATCTGGCTTTACGTGAGTACTGGGGAATTGAACTCAGGTCATTAGGCTTTATGGGTAAACACCTTAACTTCAGAGCAAATGCTTCAGCCCATACTTTGTATAGGCTTTTCTTGACCTATGATATATGAGATACCAGCCAGGTTCACCAGTTCTTTTGAGGATAAGCAGTTCCTGCTTTATGACAGTCACAGCACATAGGTATTGACACGATCGGGCACTAGCTATCATCAGCATAGTAACCCAGAGAACTGTGTCAGCATTTGCAGCGAATTTGAAGCGATTAAGGAGCATGCATTAAGAGTTCCTGAGACGACAGAAGAAATGATGGAGCTGATAGCTTACATAGAAAAAGCTCGGATTTCCGGAATCCATGACTTAGCCCTGAGGATCCAGGTAAGAAACTACATGTATATCTTTTAAGTAGTTTTTCTCTACTGGGAAATATTGTGGCAATGTTCAGAATGTCGAAAAACACTGAGTTGGAGACAAATCATTCTGGAGTGAGTTGTCGATGTCACTACCACCCAGTTCAAAAACCAGGATAGGGGCTGGAGATGGCTCAGCAGTTAAGGTACTTGCCTGCAAAACTTAATAACCCCAGGTTCGATTCCCCAGTACCCACGGAAAGCCAGATGCACAAAGTGGTGCTTGTATATCTGGAGTTTGTTTGCAGTGGCTAGAGGCCCATTCTCTCTCTGTGTGTGTAAATAAATAAATAAACTATTTTTAAAAACCAGGATAACCCCTGTGTATGAGTTCCTAACCAGCCCCACTTCTTTTCTCTTCCTCCTTCCCCTAGGAGCTTCCACTTGACATTCACAGTAGATATATTTTGATTTTCTTCAGTTTTGCTGATAAGTATTCTTAAACAATATGGAGTTCAAAAATATTTTGATTTATTTGTGAAAAGAGAACGAGAGAGAGAAAGAGAGGGAGAGAGAGAGAGAGAGAGAATGGGTATGCCAGGGCCTCCAGCTGCTGCAAACAAACTCCAGATGCGTGTACCACCTTGTGCATCTGGCTTTTACACAGATACTGGGAATTGAACACAGGTTGTTAGGCTTTGTAGGCAAGCACCTTAGCCACTGAAAAATCCCTCCAGCCCTGTTGTTTTTTAGACAGAATCTCATTATATAGGCCAAATTGGCCTCATGAGCCATGTGATCACTGAGATCACATTCATGAGCTGTCTGTGTCAGCCTTTTGAGTGCTGGGATCATAGGTGTGCCACCGTGTCAGCCACTGTCACTGCATTTAAGTGCACAGTTCAGTATAGAACTTCTTTAAATATTTTAAAAATGATATATTTATTTATTGAGAGAGAGAAAAAGGCACACACACACACACACACACACACACACACACACAGAATGGGCACACCAGGGCCTGTAGCCACTGCACATGTACTCCAGACACATGTGCCACTTTGTGCATCTGTCCTACATGGGTACTGGGGAGTCAAACCTTAGTCTGTAGGCTTTGCAGGCAAGTGCCTTAACCTCTGATCCATCTCTCCAGGCCAAGAATGTAAAAATTTTTACAAAGCAAGCTTCAAGGGCTGGAGAGATGGCTTAGCGGTTAAGCGCTTGCCTGTGAAGCTTAACAACCCCAGTTCGAGGCTCAATTCCCCAGGACCCACGTTAGCCAGATGCACAAGGAGGCACACGCTTCTGGAGTTCGTTTGCAGTGGCTGGTAGCCCTGGCGTGCCCATTCTCTCTCTCTTTCTGTCTCTTTCTCACTCCGTCTGTCACTCTCAAATAAATAAATAAAAATTAAAATAAAAACAACAACAAAGCAAGCTTCAAGTATTGGATCACCTTTTCAAATCATACTCAAGGGAGCCCAAGGACATCTTCATATGAAGTCAACTCTGTGAAAACTTTTAAAGAGCTTGAAAGCCCATATAAAAATACAATTTTCTGTCCCAAAGCCAAAATAAATATACTATAGCTTGGGTTGGAGAGATGGCTTAGTGGTTAAGTGCTTGCTTGTGAAGCCTTAGGACCCCAGTTCCAGGCTCAATTCCCCAGGACCCACGTTAGTCAGATGTACAAGGGGTTGCATGCATCTGGAGTTTGTTTGCAGAGGCTGGAAGTCCTAGCGCGCCCATTCTCTCTCTCTTTCTCTTTGCCTCTTTCTCTGTCTGTTGCTCTCAAATAAACAAATAAAAACTTTAAAAAAAATTAAAAATATATATACTATAGCTATTGAGATATTTATGTGATTTGGGCAGTGCATAAAATATTAATTAATAGAGTCACACTGAAATTTGAAAGACTGTTAGAGATTGTTGGCTGTACTCTTTCATAATGTCTTGGACTTCCTATGTGATATGTTAAATCTAGGGTTTCTTTTATAGGAATCTAAACGCCAAATGAGTTACTTTTTAGACGTTTTCCTGTTTTCTCAAGAAGACTTAAACTTAAATGCAACTGTCCTCATGTGGCCCAAGAAAATTAACCCAATTTTTGATGAAAATGATGAGGTAAATATATTTTAAGTATACATTTAGTATTCTGACATTTTAAGTACAGAGTGCAGGCTTACTTTTCGTACCTACTTGCCTACTGACTGTAAAATTTCATGTGTCGGTCGAAGTTTGAATCTGCCACCATTTATGGCAGTGCCAGCTCAGGACTGGCTTTTCAGGTTCACTAACAGGAATTGGTAAGTGTGAGCTGACAATGAAGGAGTCAGAACCAGAATGTTCTGAGAGCAAGCATGAATTCTTCCCATGGTTATTAAGGAGCAGTACAGCCCCATATGCCCTGTCAGCCCACTTTACATGTGATGAAGACAAAACTAGGAGAGCTTGAGTGGTTTCCTCACTGAGATCACAGGGCCAGATTTAGGACTTTATCTTATTTTATTAATTATTATTATTTTGAGGTAGGGTCTCACTCTAGCCCAGGTTGACCTAGAATTCACTATGTAGTCTCAGGGTGGCCTCGAACTCATGGTGACCCTCCTACCTCTGCCTCCTGAGTGCTGGGATTAAAGGTGTGCACCACCATCCCTGGCCATATTTAGGACTTCATATCAGACTCAGTGTCGTTCTGGATTTGAAAAAGTAATAAACCTGTTGATCCTCAATTTGGAGGTAGAATGGAGTAACAATGAAAAGCATGAACTTCCATAAAATAAACCAAGATTGGGCTGGAGAGATGGCTTAGTGGTTAAGGCACTTGCCTGCAAAGCCAAAGGACCCAGGTTCAATTCCCCAGGACCTACGTTAGCCAGATGCACAAGAGGGCACACACATCTGGAGTTCATTTGCAGTGGCTGGAGGCCCTGGTGTGCCCGTGCTCACTCTCTGTCTCTCTGCCTATTACTCTCAAATAAATAAAATAAAATAAAATAAAATAAAATAAAATAAAATAAAATAAACCAAGGTTGTAATCTGGACCTTAGCATTTATGATTCTGTGATCTTGGACATGGCCTCTTGATTTCCATATGCCCCAGCTTCTACATCTTTGAAGAGAAAATAGTAATGTAGAGAAAATATTTAATAGCTCATGACATGGCATGCACATTCAATAAATGGTAGCTTTTTAAAAAAACATTATTTATCTATTTGTAAGGAGAAAGAGAGAGAGAGAGGAGAGAGATACAGACAGAGAGAGAATGGGCATACCAGGGTCTCTAACCACTGCAAATGAACTCCAGACCCATGTGCCCCTTGTGCATCTGGCTTACGTGGGTCCTGGGGAATCGAACCTAGGTCCTTTGGCTTTGTAGGCAAATGCCTTAACCACTAAGCTATCTCTCCAGCCCAAATGGTAGCTTTTTTTAAAAAAAATTATTTTTATTTTATTTATTTATTTAAAAGAGGGAGAAAGAGAGCGCGCGAGAGAGGCCAGGGCCTCCATGTGCTTTAAGTGAACTCCAGATGTATATGCTACCATGTGCATCTGGCTTACATGGGTCCTGAGGAATTGAACCATGGTCCTTTGGCTTTATAGGCAAGCACCTTAACCACTTAGCCATTTCTCCAGCTCCCAATAAACGATAGCTTTTATTATTATCTTAGAATATGTGAAAGACTTAAAGTATAATTAATAAATAAGAGCTGGTGAAAGTCAATTTAATGATCCAGGAAAATTTGTTTGGTATCAGTCATTGAAAATGATTTTGTTTTGTTTTGTTTTTCGAGGTAGGGTCTCACTCTGGTCCAGGCTGACCTGGAATTAACTACGTAGTCTCAGGGTGGCCACGAACTCATGGTGATCCTTCTACCTATGTCTCCCAAGTGCTGGGATTAAAGGCGTGTGCCACCACGCCCAGCTGAAGATGATGTTTTCGTATTTACTTTTCTTTGAATTACTATCGGTAACTCTTTTCTTTGTACTACAACAATTAACATGATTGTTATTTATTTTAAAAAGCTCATTGAAAATGCTAAACATAGAAGAGAAAATGAACTAATTGCCAAGAGAGAGAAACTGATTTTGGAATTAGAAAAAGAGTCCCGCAGCATGGAGGAGTTTATGGAGTTTGCGGAGCTGGAGCGCATGCAGCAGGTCTGAGAGCTTTTAGCGTTGTCACTGTGGCCAGCCCAAAGGTGAACCGGCATATTTACATGCATCCTAACATGGGGAAAAACAAACAAACAAACATTTCCTATGCCATATGGATTCACTTGATTCTTAAGCCTGCTACCAAGTGCTGTTTTCTATTTGTAGAGCAGACATAGCCATGTCTTCTGTTCATCATCATACTAGTGTTACGAAGTTAATATTTAAAGGTGTTGTGGAACTACAAGAACATATCCTATACTAGGTCATGCAATCTTGTTTGTATATCGCTTGGCTATTTGTCAAGTTGACAACATGTCTGTTTTCAGTACGTGACAGATGTCAGACAGCTGCAGAAGCGCATCCAGGAGTCGGAGGAAGCCGTGCAGTTCATTAATAAAGAGGAGGAGCTGTTCAAGTGGGAACTGACCAAGTACCCCGAGCTGGATAAGTTGAAAGTTAACATCGAGCCCTATCAGAAGTTTTTTAATTTTGTCTTGAAGTGGCAACGAACAGAAAAACGGTAATTTCTGATAATGTAATTTTCAAAAATTAAGCAGAGCTGGAGAGATGGCTCAGCAGTTAAGGCGCTTGCCTGCAAAGCCTAATTTCCCAGTACCCACATAAAGCCAGATGGACAAAGTGGCACATGCATCTGGAGTTCATTTGCAGGGGCTGGAAGCCCTAGCTTGCCCATTCTATCTGTCTCTTGCAAATAAATAAATATATATATATATATATGTTAAAAAAGTTAATCAAGGTGGGCGTGGTGCCACACTCCTTTAATCCCAGCACTGAGGAGGCAGAGGTAGGATTGCCATGAGTTCGAGGCCACCCTGAGACTTCATAGTGAATTCCAGGTCAGCCTGGGCTAGAGTGAGACCCTACCTCGAAAAACAAATAAACAAAAACAAAAGCAAAACAAGTCAAGCAAATACTGTAAAAGAATGTGTGAAATTCAAGATATTTTTTGTTAAAGGTTTAAAAGTATGACTTGCTGGGTGTGGTTGCGCACGCCTTTAATCCCAGCCCTCAGGAGGCTGAGGTAGGGGGACTGCTGTGAGTTCGAGGCCACCCTGAGACTACAGAGTGAATTTCAGGTCAGCTTGGGCTAGAGTGAGACCCTCCCTCAAAACACAAGCAAATAAATAAATTTTAAAAAATATGTCTTGCTCTAGCCCAGGCTGACCTGAAATTCACTCTGTAGTCTCAGGGTGGCCTCAAACTCATGGTGATCCTCCTACCTCTGCCTCCCGAGTGCTGGGATTTAAGGTGTGTACCACCATGTCTGGCTACAGAGGTAATTTTAATTGTCTCCCTTCTATCATTCCTACCTGTGTGCCCCAGTCACCCCTTTTACAAAAACAAGGAGTTTAATCTAAAGTCCTCAAGACCCCTTCCCAGTCCAAAAACCCAAGTTAAATATTGCTTTTCTTGAAATCCAGGTGGATGGATGGAGGGTTTTTGGACCTCAACGGTGAAAGCATGGAAGCTGATGTAGATGAATTTTCCCGAGAAGTGTTTAAGACCCTGAGGTTTTTCCAGACAAAGCAAAAGAAAGAATTACAAGAAAAAAGAAAGGCAAGGAGACAGTCTACGGTGGAAGAGAGACCCGAAGAAGAAGTAAGGGAGAATCCTACCATTGCCATGTGCACCACGGTCATGGAGCAGATCAAGGTTTTTAAGGTATATTGTTGCAGAGCTTTTCTGAAAAGATCACTCCAACACCAGCATGAGAGAAAGTAGAGGAGCTTATGTGGGGATGGCTCCCCAAAGTAACTTCGGTGTTAAGCTGAGATTTTACTTTCCTTTTATAGTGTTCCTAGCTGGGGTGGGGGGGTGAGTGAGCAAGCGGGCCGCTGGTTTACAGAAGCAGGACGTGACAGTTAGCTTGTGCAGTCTGTGTGCTTCAGAACAATTTTTCAAAACATACCTATGAATCAACATGTATATGAATCACGTAGTCAGGTCACCCTAACCATGAGCTCTATTTTAGTCTAAACTGTCCTTCCCTCTGGGTCTTCCCCCTTGCCCCCGCCCCCCCCCCCCCCCGGACAATTCTGTCTTTGTGATTCCTTCAGCTACTGACAGAGAGATGTTCAGCTCCTCAGCAGTTAACTCTTAGCACATCAGTTCAGCTTTCAGCTTCTTTCCCACTGCAATATCCCTTCAACTTCACGTTGTGTGCTGGGCCTGTGCAAAACCCGCCCTCTAGCCTTGTATGCTTCACGCACGCGCCTATGCACAACCATTCTCGGTGAGCATCTGATGGAAGATGGTGGGAATGAGTCAGACCTTGACCAAAAGTTGAGGCAGAAGAGAAAAATCATAAAACCACAGATCTCATTGTATTTCCTTTATTTGTTTTTACTGTCTTGTTTCTTTGTGGGGCAAGGTCTCATTGGGTAGCCCAGAATGGCCTGGAACTTGTAATCCGTCCGCCTCAACCTTTGGATGTTGGGACCAAAGGTGTGTGCAGTCATATGTCAGTATGTGAAGACTTCATATTAACTTAAAACAGCCACCCCAGAGCTACAGGTCACAACACATCTGGCTCTAGTAACTGGCTCAAGGATAAACCCGTAACCCAAACTAGGCTGATGATAGTTTTTCTGTGGCACTTAAATAATGTTTATTTTATTTTATTTTACTTATTTGCAAGGAAACAGAGAGACAGAGAATATGGGCATGTCAGGGCCAGTAGCCACTGCAAATGAACTCCAGGTCCATGTGTCACCTTGAGCATCTTGCTTACTTGGGTACTGGGGAATCGAACCCAGGTCATTAGGCTTTGCAGGTAGGAGCCTTAACCACTAAGTCATCTCTTCAGCCCTTTTGTGGTACTTTTAAGCCAGCTGTGGAAAAGGACTCTACTCTCCTCATAAGAGGTTAAGCATATGAGTGACTTGTGACCTGTGGCTCTGGAATGGGTGTTTTGAGACAATATGGAGTCTTTACATATTGATATGTCACTGCACACATCTGTGATCCCAGCATCCAAAGGCTGAGACAGATGGATTACAAGTACCAGGCCATTCTGGGCTACCCAATAAGACCTTGTCTCACAAAAACAAAGGAAATACGTGGAGATCTGCATAATCAGTGTGGTTTTACAATTTTCTGTCCTGCCTCAACCATTGGTTGAGTTCTGACCCAACTCCCACCTTCGATTCCAGGCATGGGTATTTTGAGGAGAAGCAAGGGATGGACATTTCAGGGTTGGAAGGAAAGGACAAGGACAAACAGAAGAGACTTTCCCCTTTCCTTCTTTCCTTCCTTCCTTCTTTCCTTTTGTTGTCCCTTTCTTCCTTCTTCTTTTTTTTTTTTTTTTTTTGCTGTGTGTGTGTAGGTCTGAGGACATCCTTAGATGTTGATCCTCATCTTTCACCTTGTTTGAGGCAGGGTCTCTTTGTTGTTCTTCGTGGGCACTCTGGGATTATAGATGCTCACACTATGCCACTCAGCATCTAGCTTTTTATCCTTTTGTTTTGTTTTGTTTTTTAGAGGTAGGGTCTCACTCTGGCCCAGGCTGACCTGGAATTCACTATGTAGTCACAGGATGGCCTCAAACTCACAGCAATCCTCCTACCTCTGTCCCCTGAGTGCTGGGATTAAAGGCGTGCACCACCACCCCTGCTATCTTTTTTTTTTTTTTAAGAGGTAATAAAGTATTTATAAAAAAGTATTTTGGGCTGGAGAGGTGGCTTAACACTTAAGCGCTTGCCTGTGAAGCCTAAGGACCCCGGTTCGAGGCTCGACTCCCCAGGACCCACGTTAGCCAGATGCACAAGGGGGTGCATGAGTCTGGAATTCGTTTGCAGTGGCTGGAGGCCCTGGCGTGCCCATTCTCTCTCTATCTATCTGCCTCTTTCTCTCTGTCTGTTGCTCTCAATAAAAACTGGGCAACACTGACAAAAGGACCAAGACAGTCAAGGCCCCAGGAGGGGCAACCCAGGGGTAGGGCCTTCCTCTCTTGAAGCCAGCAGCAACAGGATGGCTCCCGGGATGCTGGCAGACCCTGGCCTGGCCATGCTTGGACCTCCCTGGCCGGGGCAGGCCCTGCAGAAAGGCCCCCAGCAGCGTGTGCTTCCCGGCCACGCGGTGAGAACGCCAATCGCCAGGGCTCCCACGGTCCCCCTCCAGCGGGCTCTGGATTCCCTGCAGGACTCGGCGTGTGCTCCACCACTGGGCCCGGCTTTTTTAAAATAGGGAACACTTCACGAATTTGCCTGTCATCCTTGCACAGAGGCCATGCTAATTTCTGTATCCTTCCAATTTTGGTATATGTGCTGCCGAAGTGAGCACTTCGTTGGTTTTTTGAAGTAGGGTCTCACTCCAGCCCAGGCTGACCTGGAATCCACAAGGTAGTCTCAGGGTGGCCTTGAACACACGGCGATCCTCCTACCTCTACCTCCCAAATGCTGGGATTAAAGTCGTGCGCCACCATGCCTGGCTCTTTTTACCTCTTCAATATGGGTTTGGCGATCCAAACACAGGTACTTTATCCACTGTGTCATTTCCAGATCCTTTCAATTACATCTTTTATTTATTTATGTATTTATTTTTATGGGAAAAGAGGTTTATTTTGGCTTACAGGCTCAAGGGGAAGTGCCACAATGGCAGGGGAAAACGCTCCTATGAGCAGAGGGTGGACATCACCCCCTGGCCCACATAAGGTGGACAACAGGAGCAGGAGAGTGTGCCCCAACCACATCTTTTAAAAATATTTTATTTACCTATTTATTTTCAAGCAGAGATACAGATAGATAGATAGATAGATAGATAGATAGATAGATAGATAGACAGACAGACAGACAGACAGACAGATAGATAAAGAAAATGGGCCCACCAGGTCCTCTATCGATTGCAAACAAACTCCAGATGCATGTGTCACTTTGTGCATCTGGCTTTACATGCATACTGGAGAATCAACCTGGGTCATTAGGCATTGCAGGCAAGCCTTAACCACTAAACCATCTCTCTAGCCCCCTCTTTTTTTTTTTTCTTTTTCTTTCTTTCCTTTTTATTTAATTTTTTTTTTTTTTTTGAGATAGGATCTCACGCTAGCCCAGGCTGACCTGGAATTCACTATGTAGTCTCAGGGTAGCCTCGAACTCCCAGTGATTTTCCTACCTTGACCTGCCAAGTGCTAGGATGAAAGGCATGCACTACAACACCTGGGAAAGAGAGAGAGAGAGGGAGAGAGGAAGGGCGTGCCAGGGCTTCCAGATGTTGCAAATGAACTCCAGATGCATGCTCCACTTTGCGCATATGGTTTTACATGGGTACTGGCGAAATAAACTCTGGTCATTAGGCTTTATGGGCAAGTACCTTAACCACTGAGCCATCTCTCCACCTGCTCTTTAAAAAAAATGTTTTATTTATTTATATGAATGAGAGAAGCGGTGGGGGGGGGAGAGGAAATGGTCATGCCAGGGCCTTTAGCCACTGCAAATGAACTCCAGACATATGTGCCTCATTGTGCATCTGGCTTATGTGGGTAACGGGGAGTTGAACCTGGGTCCTTTGGCTTCACAGGCAAGTGCCTTAACCACTAAGCCATCTCTCTAGCTCCTCTTCTTATCTCTTCAGTATGGGTTCTAGGGATCCAGACTCAGGTACTCATGTTTGTACAGCAAGCACTTTCTCTGCTGAGTCATCTCCCAGACCTCCTACCCTTTCAATCTCATCTTATTGCATGTCTGACCTTTTGAAGACAAGGCCTTCTTCTTGTTATCAAGGCTTCCTCCCACAGACTCGGTGTGTACGAACGTGACGTGCCGTTGTTGTTTGTGTCCCCCTTAGGACTATATTCCTACCGTTTCCATTCTGTGCAATCCAGGAATGCGAGCTCGTCACTGGCAACAGATGTCAGAAATCGTAGGCTACGACTTGACTCCAGACTCTGGAACTACCCTGAGAAAAGTTCTGAAACTGAACCTGGCACCATATTTAGAAAAATTTGAAACGATAAGTGCAGGTGCCAGCAAGGTAAACATAAAGATGCGCTAAAACTCTTCACTTGAGGAGTTTGGTATTGTAATAACCATAGCTTTGTTGTGGTCCGATGCATGTACTATGCAGGACAGCATTAGGGGGAGGTGAGGGGAATTGATAGAAGACTACTGTGATTTTATAACACAGAACATGTGCCTGCTTTCCCAATGTCCAAAGTAGAAATTGTACCTTTAACATCTTCTTATTTTCTAATTTTTTGTGTTTGTTTTTTTGAGGTAGGGTCTTACTCTAGCTCAGGCTGACCTGGAATTCACTATGTAGTCTCAGGCTGGCCTTGAACTCATGGCGATCCTCCTACCTCTGCCTCTCAAGTGCTGGAATTAAAGGTATGTGCCACTTCTGGCATTTTATTCGTTTTTTGAGGTAGGGTCTTGCTCTAGCCCAGGACGATCTGGAATGCACAATGTAGTCTTAGGGTGGCTTCAAATTTACAGCAATCCTGTGCATCCTGAGTGTTGGGATTAAAGGCATGCCCAATATATATTAAGATATATTGAAGGTGTGAGCCAGTGCCTGACACTAACTATGCAAGACCATCATAAGAGGAGGAAAAGACCATGACATCAAAATAAAAGAGAGACTGATTGAATTGGGGAGGGGATATGATGGAGAATGGAGTTTCAAAGGGTAAAGTGGGGGGAGGGAGGGTATTACCATGGGATATTTTTTATAACCATGGAAGTTGTTAATAAAAATTTGAAATTAAAAAAGGTGTGAGCCACCATGGATGGCTTCCCACAACTTCTTTATTTTAATTTTTAAATATTTATTCATTTATTTGAGAAAGACTAGACTCAAACAGAGAGAAAGAGAATGGACACACCAGTGTCTACCACTGTAAACAAACTCTAAATGTATGCGCCACTTTGTGCATCTGGCTTTAGGTGAGTACTGAGGACTTGAACCCAGACCATCAGGATTTATATGCAAGTGCCTTTAACCACTGAGAAATCTCTACAGCCCTCCTTTGACTTAAAAAATATTTTATTCATTAATTTGAGAGGCCGAGGGGGTGAGGAGAGGAAGAGGCAGATAGAGAGTCAGAGAGAGACTGGGTGCACCAGCCACTACAAATGAACTCCAGACACATGTGCCACCTTACGCATCTGGCTTATGTGGGTACTGGAGAATTGAACTTGGGTCCTTAGGCTTCATAGGCAAGTGCCTTAACCACTAAGCAATCTCTTCAGCTCCCCCTTCTTTGACTTCTTAATTCTGCCACAATCTGATATGGTTGGGCAATGTGCTAGTTTTGATATGTAGTTATTCTATGAAGAATCCTGGGGGGACACAGGTGGCATGTGCTGTGTGTATATATGTTCCCAAACAACAAATTATGGCCTTAGAGAAATGGTTCTTGAAATACATGGAAAGCACCAGGCCACAGGCTGCTTGCAGAAAGGCCACTTCAGAGGAAGCCCAGCAGTATTTTATTCTATTGTTAATTTTAACACTGAGAGCAGGAGCTTTTATAGCAAGTGAATTTTTAAAATTTTCATTTTTCTTAGGTATTTTAAAATTGTTAAGGAAAACTTTTATAGTATACATATTCAAATCTTTCTCTCCATATATAACTATATATATGATATATATATATATATGTATATATATATATATATATGTATATATATGTGATTGTGTGTGTGTGTGTATATTTATGAAATACTGCCTTACCTATGGACCATAAATAGAATAAATAAGATCTTTTTTCACCATTTCACCTTTTCTCTATTTTTCCATTTTAGGAGTTTTCCTTAGAGAAAGCCTTGCATGTAATGATAGGAACTTGGGACGATATTTCTTTTAATATCAATCTATATCGTGACACTGGAGTCTATATTCTTTCTTCAGTGGATGAGATTCAGGCAATCCTTGATGATCAAATCATAAAAACTCAGACAATGAGAGGCTCACCTTTTATCAAACCATTTGACAAGGAGATCAAGGTATGTTAAATATCATATACAGTAGCTCACGGTCATTTATAAAACTTGTAATCAGGCCGGGCCTGGTGGCACATGCCTTTAATCCCAGTACTCAGGAGGCAGAGGTAGGAGGATCACCATGAGTTTGATGCCACCCTGAGACTACAGAGTGAATTCCAGGTCAGCCTGAGCTAGAGTGAGACCCTACCTAGAAACAACAACAACAACAAAACCCCCCCAAAACTTATAATCATTCATATATATATATGAATTATATATATATATACACATATATATGCAATAATACATCTATATGTGCATATATATATATATATATATATATGATTACAAGTTTTTTATATTCTGACATAGGTCTATTTGTTAGATGGCTTTAATTTTTTTTCAGTGTAGGGTTTCATGCACCACCACACCCAGCTTTAAATTTTTTTAAATTTCTTTGCAAGTGGGTGGGGGGAATGAGAATGGATGTGCCAGGGTTCCTTGCCACAGAAAATGAACTCCAGATTCATTGTGCATCACTTTGTGCATTTGGCTTTACGTGGGCACTAGGGAATTGGACCTGGTCTGGTAGACTTTGCAAGCAAGTGCTGTTAGCCATGGAGCCATCTCTCCAGCCCTGAGAAGCTATTTAAAGTCTCCTCCAAAAGTTTTTTTTTTGTTGTTGTTTGTTTGTTTGTTTTGTTTTTCAAGGTAGGGTCTCATTCTAGCTCAGGCTGACCTGGATGGCCTCAACTCGTGGCAATCCTCCTACCTCTGCCTACCAAGTGCTGGGATTAAAGGCATGTGCCACCACACCCAGTTCAAAAGTTTTTTTTTTTTAAATAAGTAAATAAATAAATAAATAAAATATGTTTAAAATCCTGGAGCTTAATACAGCGCACTTTTTTTTCTGAAGGCCTGGGAAGACCGTTTGATTCGAATCCAGGAAACGATTGATGAGTGGTTGAAAGTGCAAGCTCAGTGGCTGTACTTAGAGCCCATCTTTTGCTCTGAGGACATCATGCAGCAGATGCCTGAAGAAGGGCGTCAGTTTCAGACTGTGGACAGACACTGGAGGGACATCATGAGGTTCTGTGCTAAGGATCCAAAGGTGAAGGTTTTTTTTTTTTTTTTTTTTGTATTTGCCATATGTAAGCCTTTGTTTTGAATATTTTTAAAAAAGCTCTTGGTCTGTTTGTCTCTAAAAAGAAAGTGGGGGGTGCTGGAGAGATGGCTTAGTGATTAAGGCACTTTCCTGAGAAGCCTAAAGACCCATGTTCAACTCTCCAGATCCCACATAAACCAGACGCACAAAGCTGAGGCAGGTACAAGGTTGCACATGCTTACTAGATGGCGCAAATGTTTGGGGTTAGATTTCACTGGCACAGGCCCTGGCATGCCAATTGTCTCTGTCTCTCTCTTGCTCTCTCTAAAATATTTCTTTAAAAAGCTCTTGGGGTTGGAGAGATGGCTTAGTGGTTAAGGCACTTGCTGGCAAAGCCAAAGGACCCAGTTTCAATTCCCCCAGTACCCACGTAAAGCCAGATGCACTAGGTGGTGCATCTGGAATTTGTTTGCAGTGGCTGGAGGCCCTGGTGCACCCATTCTTTCTCTCTACCTGCTTCTTTCTCTCTCTCTCTCAAATGATTAAAATAAATAAATAAAATATTTTTAAAAGCTCTTGACTTTATTTCTGAGTACAAAAAGACAACTCACTCATTGTGAACAAACTGAAAAGTTTAAAAGTAGTACAATAATTTTACCTTTCAATTCATAAAATGCTACTTCTAACTCTTTATTCATACATGCATACACATACATACATAGTGAAGCTACTTCAAATGTACACTTAATTTCACTTGACTTCAAATGGACAGTTAATTTCACTTGATTTCCACTATTCCAACAACCACTGTTCCCTACTTTGATGCTTAATCTCTGGCTGTCAACTTGACAGGTTTTAAGACTCACCATGGAAACAGATCTCTAGGAATATCCTTGAAGGATTTTCCACATAAGGTTAATTGAGGTGGGAGGACCCACCCTAGCTGGGCTGCGCCTTTCCGTGGGCGAGGGCCCTGAGCTGAATCCAAAGGAGGGAGCGGGCTGAGCACCAGCATTCACTGCTCTTTTCTTCCTGACCATGGAGCGCTGAGACCAGTTGCCATCCCTCCCCCTCCATGATGGACTGTAACCTTGAACTATAAGCTGAGATAAGCCCTTCTTCCCTTAAACTGATGTTTGTCAGGTATTTTGCTCCAGCAACAAGCAAGGTAACTAACATACCTCCTCAGAAAATAGAGAAGAGGGGCTGGAGAGATGGCCCAGTGGTTAAGGCACTTGCCTGCCAAACGTAAAGCCCAAAGTTCATTTCCCTAGTACCCATGTAAAGCCAGATGCACAAAGTGGCACATGCATCTGGAGCTTGTTTGCAGTGGCTAGAGGCCTTGGTGCTTGCTCTCTCTTTCTCACTGCCTCTGCTTGCAGATAAATAAATAAAAAATAAAAAAAGAAAATTGACAGCAGATGGAGAAGGAGTAGTTCAAGTGATTTTATATTTCCTTCCAAATAATAGGGTAAAGAATGTGCTCAGTCGGTCTCAATTCCTACCTGTCTTCTAGTAAGTGCCTTGTCCTGCAAGGTTCTAATGTTGAAAGACAGCCTAGGTGCTTTTTATACACATCATAATCATAAACCAAAACGATGCATCTACTTTTTAAATGTATCCAACTTAATAATTTTTTCAATACTGGATAAAAAAGCTAATATAATAAATGCTAGATTTATTGAAAGTCATCAGTATATAGAAAGTTATGAGTTTCAAGGATTTAAAAAATATTTTATTTTATTTATTTATTAGAGAGAGAAAGAGAGAATGGGCATACCAGGGCCTCTAGCCACTGTAATCAAACTCTAGATGTGTGCACCATCTTGCGCACATGCATCACCTTGTGCATCTGGCTTGTGTGGGTTCTGGGGAGCTGAACCTGGGTCCTTAGGCTTTGCAGGCAAGTGTCTTAGCTGCTAAGCCATCTCTTCAGCCCACAAATTTTTATCTAAACTGTCAACTGGAGGAACTTTGTGGCATGTGATTTCTTACAGCTCAGATGTCAGCCAATTTTTCTATGAATAGTCAGTTAATAAATATGTTAGATTTTATGAGACATGCAATCTTTTTCTTTTGCTATGCTCAATTATACTGTCATTGTTAGTGAAAAAGCAGAGATAATATAAAAATGAGTGGCTATATCTCCGGCCCAGTAAAAATTGCTTATAGACACTGATTTTTTGTTTTGTTTTGTTTTGTATCATCTGTTTTGTTTTTCAAGGTAGGGTCATTCTCTAGTCCACGCTGACCTGGAAGTCACTATGTAGTCTCAGGCTGGCTTTGAACTCATAGTGATCCTCCTACCTCTGCCTCCCGAGTGCTGGGATTAAAGGCATGTGCCACCATGCCTAGCAAAAATTTAGTTTTTTTGAGGTAGGGTCTCATTTTAGCCCAGGCTGATTTGGAACTCACTGAGTAAACTCAGGCTGGCCTTGAACTCCAACTTGCATAGCACACCCAGCCTGAAAATTTAGTATTTTTGAAATGTAATTCAGATTCATATTTATGCCTTATATCTAGTATATAACTATCTCATCTATAAACCTGTTTCTTTTAGGTTCTTGCTGCTACATCTTTAACAGGCTTACTGGAAAAACTTCAGAACTGCAATGATCTTTTGGAGAAAATCATGAAAGGGCTGAATGCATATCTTGAAAAGAAGCGGCTTTTCTTCCCTCGGTATAGTGCATAAATCTGTTGTGTCCTAACCTAGAGCCTTTTCTTCTGTGTGAAGGGTTGTCACTAAGGTTTCTATATTTATGCATTTTATGTTTTCCTCTAGTTTTTTCTTCTTATCTAATGACGAAATGTTAGAGATTTTGTCAGAGACTAAAGATCCACTTAGAGTTCAACCACACTTAAAAAAATGCTTCGAGGGCATTGCTAAATTGGAATTCCTGCGCAACCTGGACATTAAGGCCATGTTCAGCTCTGAGGGTGAGCGGGTGGAGCTGATTTCCCTCATCTCCACATCTGCGGCACGGGGGGCTGTGGAGAAGTGGCTCATTCAAGTAGAAGATCTAATGCTGCGGAGTATTCACGACGTGATCGCTGCATCCCGCCTGGTATGTTTCCTAGGGTTCAATGTACACCCTGATTCTACAAAGGCTAGGCTTTAAGAGATTTTGAGTGGGTACCAGTAAGTTCAAACTTAAAAAATTCTTACTGGGCTCAGGCACTTGCCTGCAAAACCTAAGGACCTCGGTTCGATTCCCCAGTGCCCACCTAAGCCAGCTGCACAAGGTGGCAAATGTGTCTGGAGTCCGTTTGCAGTGGTGTACCCATTCTGTGTACTCTCTCTCAAATAAATAAATAAAAATATAAAAAAGAGTCAGACATGGTGTTGCATGCCTTTAATCTTAAGCACTGGGGAAGCAGAGGTAGGAGGCTCACTGTAAATTCAAGGCCACCCTGAATCTACAGAGTGAATTCCAGGTTAGCCAAGAGTGAGCCCCTACCTCGAAAAGCCAAAATAAATAAATAAATAAAAAGTTCTTACTACTTTAAGCCAATTATTATTTTCTTTTCTTCTTTGTTTCTAACATTATTAAAAAGAATTGATAATATCATTGCTATAAGAGAAAATAGTATTATCAGAGAAAATAATGAAATCTAGAGTAACTTAGAATGGTGGAGGGTCCAACCATAGGCCCTTCCAGGAAAGTGATACTGAAATTGAGACCTAATAAGGGTAAGTAGGAAGTGCCAGGTAAAGATTGTATTAAAGAACACATTAGAGACTCCATAGTGAATTCCAGGTCAGCCTGCGCTAGAGTGTGACCCTACCTCGAAAAAACAAAACAAACAAACAAACAAACAAAAGAACACACATTAGGGCTGGAGAGATGGCTTAGAAGTTAAGGCACTTGCTTGTAAAGCCTAAGGACCCATGTTCAACTCCCCAGATCCCACATAAGCCAGATGCACAAAAGTGAGGCAAGTGTAAAGTCGCACATGCCCACTAGGTAGTGCAAAAAAAAAAAAAAAAGAATATACATTAAAGTTTTTAACTATTGGCTGGAGAGATGGCTTAGTGGTTAAGGCACTAGCTTGCAGAAGCCAAAAGACCAAGATTCAATTCCCTAGGACCCATGTAAGCTAGATGCACAAGGTGATGTGTGCATCTGGAGTTTGTTTGCAGTGGCTGTGGTCCTGGCAACCAACCCATTCTCTCACTCTCTCTCTCTTTATCACTGTCTGCCTCTTTCTCTATTAAATAAATGATTTAAAAATTAACTACATCTTCGTATTCTAATAGATTGTATAATTTCATTTTCAATTAATTCTTGGTATCAATGTACATATTTGACTTTATATATATGTGTATTTTTTTTTTCCTTTTTCTGGTAGTCTCACTTTAGCCCAGGCTGACCTGGAATTCATTATATAGTCTCAGGGTGGCCTAGAACTCATGGATGTCAATCCTTCTACCTCTGCCTCCTAAGTGCTGGGATTAAAGGCATGCGCCACCACACCTGGCTAAAAATATTTTATTTATTTATTTGCAAACAGAGAGAGAGACAGAGAAGAAAGACAGAAAGAGAGAATGGGCACACCAAGGCCTCCAATCACTACAAATAGACTCCAGATGCATGTGCCACTTTGTGCATCTGGCTTTATCTGGGTCCTGGGGTATTAAACCTGGGTCCTTTGGCTTTGCTGGCAAGTGCCTTAACCGCTAAGTCATCTCTCCAGCCCCATATTTGACTTTTTAAACAGCTTAAAGCATTTTTATGTTTTCATTATGATAGAAGTAGCATGTATTTTTCATTAAAACTTGGCAGCAGATACCTTAAGTTCCTGAATTCTGATCCACGGATCCCACATAAAAGCCAGAAGCTGTGGCACTCATGATCTTGCACTTATAAGCATGTCTGCGTGCGTGTACACACACACACACACACACACACACACACACACATGCAATAAATGAATAAATAAATGATTTAAAAACTTGGCAGCTTATCTAGCATAGAAATATAACAATTATTGGCAAATGTTCAGCTTGCTTTTCTCTTGTCATCTTTTCAAGTTAGAATTCCCTTGAATCCTCCAGGCTTATCCAGAATCTGCAAGAAAAGACTGGGTCCGGGAGTGGCCTGGCCAGGTGGTGCTTTGTGTTTCTCAAATGTTCTGGACTTCAGAGACACAGGAGGTGATAAGTGGCGGGACAGAGGTAAAACCCACTGATGTCAACCACAGCATTTTCCTTCATTCCCAATTTCTTTGCTAGCTTGTCTAGTCTCTTATTTATTTAGTAGTTTTTGGTTTTTTGAGGTAGGGTCTTGCTCTGTCTTGGGCTGACCTGGAATTCATTATATAGCCCCAAGCTGATATTGAACTCACAGCAATCCTCCTAACTCTGCACCCCCCACCCCCACCCAGTACTGGGATTAAAGGCGTGAACCATTTTGCCCTGCTAGCTTGTCTATTGCAAAGCTAATACCTCCTTAAATTTTTCTATATAGCATTGAAATTACATAAATCTTTGGAAACTTAGACTGGAGAGATGGCTTAGTGGCTAATACACTTGCCTGCAAAGACAAAGGACCCAGGTTTGATTCCCCAGTACCCACATAATGCCAATGCTTGAGGTGGCACGTGCAACTGGAGTTCATTTGCAGCAGCTATATGTCCTGTGTACCCATTGTCTCTGTCTGTCTCTATCTCTCTCTGCTTGCAAATAAATAAAAAATATTTGGAAACATCATTTTTACTAGGCTTACACAAATTCACTGTAATTTGCTTATGTTTTGAGATAAGACTACAGAATTTCCATTTAAATATGTAAAATATGTGTTTGGAATAAAATATATTACATTGATTAAATTGTCTTATTATTTTGCAGGGACTAAGGAAGTATTATAAGGAACTCCAGCATCAACTAAATGATATTGTAGAGCTAGTGAGAGGCAAATTGTCAAAGCAGACCAGGACTACCCTGGGGGCATTGGTTACAATTGATGTCCATGCCAGAGATGTGGTAATGGACATGATTGACATGGGTAGGTGACCTGTTCTTTCATATAAAAGGTAACATGGTGATAGTTTCTAAGAGACAATGTCATAATGTAGGTCTTTTTTTTTTTTTGAGGTAGGGTCTCATTCTAGCCCAGGCTGATCTGAAATTCACTGTGTAGTCTCAGGGTGCCCTCGAATGTCACGCCCGCCTCACCAGCAAGGAGGACGCCACAATCAGGATTCTTCTGAACACACTTTATTGGGGACTGCCAAGCTGCTAGATGCGAAGACCCAGAACCATGAAAGGCAACTGTTTATATAGGGTTTTAGGCTGCCTGCCCCCAAATGATTGGTCAACTGAGGATATGTGGCCACCAGCGATTGGTTACTTTCTGGATGCCTCATTAGCATCGGCCCACGACGGGTTGGAGCATGCACACTGTGCTTGATTTACACCAGCTGTGACCAAGAAGAGGCCGGAAACTGGCGCCAACTTGTAATGGCGTCTGCACGGCTCCTAACATCTCCCCCTTTTTTATTATTTAGACACCAAGGGACCAAATCACCGATCTAGCCTTTCCCACTTCTGGCAACAGGCAATCAAGGTTATAAGGCCTTGGAAAACTCACAACTCACCTTATCCTGTGCAATGAGTTATTCCTCAGGGATGTGCAAAGGCTGAGTGTGAAATAAAACTAGAAGTCTTATGCCTAACCTGGTGCAATGAGAACAAGCTCTCAGGGTGCAAAGGCCACAAGACAGCTTAACAGAGGAGAGAAATGTACAGGTCAAGCAATTGTAAAATTATGCACAGGCACATCATGCAAGTACCAATGAGGCCCAGAGTAAGCACCAATCACTGGTTTCAGCTCCCTATTGTTTCAGAGTTATCAACCAAGCATTAGGTGAATGTCCTGTTTCCAGTGCAGCAAATGCTTGCACTAGCATAGCATTGTCTCTGAGTCTTTGACTTCGCATTTTACAGAAACACCATAGACATCCGACTGCAGCAGCGATCATCAACAGCATCATGGAACCCATTCCAGCCCATTCCTTCAAATAGAGGGTAGCTTTCTATATCCAGTCCAATAATCCCGTAACCAAAAACAAGTCCACTCGTGTTGAATTCACATGGGTCAGCAGTCCAGTTAGTAAGCAAATAATGTGATAACTGGCATGCAGATTATACACAATCCATTTTCCATTCACATCCCAATTGTGCCAATTACCATAAAGTATCATCTTGTTCTTACACTAAATTAATTCTTTGATTAACAATCATTAACCCTCCTCTTAATTGTGCATTAATAGAAGTTTGAACATCCAAAGTATTAGCTACATTAGCTGATAAATTATTCAAAGTCGCAGCAGTTTGTATAGTAATAGCAGCCACAATGGCTGTAGTAATCCCAAAATCTCTTTTGGTTCTAAACAAAGTCATAGAACTAGGAGAACAGCATCATGTATTACAGGTAGAGGTTTTGGGAATACTGAGAGTATTCCCCAACGGGGTTCTGTCCATATCCCCAGCAGGTTGAACAGGGGTAATATCATCAGCACAGCAATCACGATCTTCATCCTTTTCTGGACTCTCTTTGACCACTCGCGTCAGTCTGGCAGGAACCCAAATGGGATTATCTTGATCCTGTGGAAAAACACAAACAGCTCCCCTGGATCTTATTAAAACAGGATCCGGGCCCTTCCATTGATTAGATATAACATCTTTCCATTTTATTTTTTCTGAAACTGGTGATGGTGGCAGACAATGCCTGTCTGCTGCTGACCTACCCATCACGTCCAAATTTAAAAAATTAAGTGTAAAAAGAGCTAGGGAAATAGTTCCCATTGTTAAGCAGGCTTTCACTGTATTATACCAATCTGCAGGAGTCATTGCATGAGCAGTGAGCCTCTCTACCTGAGCCTGAGTAAAGGAGGCATTAGTCCCATATGTCCTAACTGACTCTGCAAGATCTTTTAACTGTTTATGTCCTATGGGCTCATGATATCGGCCCTGAGCTGGATCGTCAAACACTGGAAATATTTGTTGAATTTTTCTTATCTCTTTTGGCTTGCAGAAAGAAGTTCCCTCCATGTATCTCAGTACTTCCCTATTTGTTAAAGGTGGGGCAGAAGGCACAACAGGCGGGTCAGGGCGATATCTCTCAGCCTGATACCTGTCAGCTTCCTCCTCTAACACAGCCTCATCATACAAGTCCAACTCCCCTTCGCTGTCTGAGGATTCAAAAGATCTTACAGAAGCAGTCTCAGAACTTGATGAGCTTTCACTTAATAAAGGATACAAATTATTACCTTCCAAATCTTCAACCTTAGTTTCCTTTTTATCATTAACCTTCATTACATTTTGTTCTTTCCTTTTATTACCTTCTAAATCTTTAACCTTAGTTTTCTTTTTACCATTACCCTTCATTACATTTTGTTCTTTCCTTTTATTCTGTTTTCCTTTTTGTTCCCTTTTTTCTGTTTCTGACATACTGTCCTGATGTTCCGCTAAAGTCCTCTGGCCCTCTTTCACTTTAATGAGCACACAGGGCAAGAAGAAAATCACAACAATAGGATCAACCTCCCAGGGCAGCATACCTCTCAGAAAAAAGTCCGGATCTGTCCGTCCCGTGTGTCAGTTCTGAATCCTCCTTAAAACAGGGATCTTCACTGGTGCAAGATGTCAATTCCCGGGGTTTCGGCACCACTTGTCACGCCCGCCTCACCAGCAAGGAGGACGCCACAATCAGGATTCTTCTGAACACACTTTATTGGGGACTGCCAAGCTGCTAGATGCGAAGACCCAGAACCATGAAAGGCAACTGTTTATATAGGGTTTTAGGCTGCCTGCCCCCAAATGATTGGTCAACTGAGGATATGTGGCCACCAGCGATTGGTTACTTTCTGGATGCCTCATTAGCATCGGCCCACGACGGGTTGGAGCATGCACACTGTGCTTGATTTACACCAGCTGTGACCAAGAAGAGGCCGGAAACCGGCGCCAACTTGTAATGGCGTCTGCACGGCTCCTAACACTCGAACTCGCAGCGATCCTCCTACTTCTGCCACCACGCCCAGCTTGTTTGTTTTTTGGAGACAAGGTCTCACTCCAGCCCAGGCTGACCTGGAACTCACTCTATAGCTCCAGGTTGGCCTCAGACTCACAGCGATCCTCCTACCTCTGCCTCCTAATTGCTGGGATTAAAGATTTATGCCACCATGCCCACTGGCCTTTTTATTTCTTAATAGATTGTTTTTGCATATTTTTTATGTAATCTGAAAAACATGAATTATTTTAATGTTTGTTGTTATGGAAGAGTATGTTTCAAATTCCGCTTTCTAGGTGTCTCACATGATACAGATTTCCAGTGGCTTGCTCAGCTCCGTTATTACTGGGAATATGAGAATGCTCGTGTGCGTATCATCAACTGCAATGTAAAATATGCTTATGAATATCTTGGCAACTCACCTCGACTCGTCATAACTCCTTTAACTGACAGATGTTACAGAACATTGGTATGCATTTAAATTATTTTATTCACACACTACAGATTACCTTTTGGTGCAGTATCATATTCTCTTGTTCAAATTTATTATTGGTTATCCTCATTTATTATCTTGTCTCTGATAGTTGAATATACATATCCTTTCCTAATCCCAAATTCTTTTTATGTGCAATATTGCTGAGTATTCACTTATCAATGATTTAAAAAAAATAAATTACTTATTTATTTGTAAGCAGAGAAAGGCAGCTGCTGTAAATGAACTCCAGATTCATGCGCCCCTTTTGTACATCTGGCTTTATGTGGGTACTAAGGAATTGAACTTGCATTGTTAGGTTTTGCAGGCAAGTGCCTTAACCACAGAGCCATCTCTTCAGCCCCTATCAGTGCTTTTTATCTAGTTTCAAAAAGTGAAATCTAGGGCTGGAGAGATTGCCTAGTGGTTAAGGCATGCTTGCCTGCAAAGCCAAAGGACCTCAGTTTGATTCCCCAAGGCCCATGTAAGCCGCCAGATGCACAAGCTCACCACCACACCTGGCCCAATATTTTAAAGGCAAACAGGATACTTGTGAAATACAGCAGACAAGGAGAGTTTGTTATACTTCACTTGTTTCCTAGGCCTTTTTCATTTCTTCTTTGTAAAGCTAGAAAATTTTGTGCTAAAGCATAACTGAAGGGTATAATATACAACTGGTGTCTCTGAAGCTACAAATAATAACTCCAACAACTGTCTTGTTTCTCAAGTAAACATAGATTTCTTTTTTCTTTTCAGATAGGTGCCTTCTATTTAAACCTTGGAGGTGCTCCGGAGGGGCCAGCAGGCACAGGGAAAACAGAGACCACCAAGGACTTGGCTAAGGCTCTTGCTGTGCAGTGCGTGGTATTTAACTGCTCCGATGGGCTAGATTACCTAGCCATGGGAAAGGTAGCTCAATCATGTAGTTGATAATATGATATGTTACAGACTTAGAGCTAGGTTGAACTGGGTAAACCAAGGCCAAAATTCATGTCTAAATATCATGTGAATGTAATTTAAGCATTACTTGAACTTCAGATTTGGAGATAAAGACATGGCACTAGAGAGATGGCTCAGCAATTAAGAGGCTTGCCTGCAAAGCCTAAAGATCCTGGTTTGATTCCCCACTCCTCACAGAAAGCCAGATGCACAAGGTGGTGCATGTGTTTGGAGTTTGTTTGCAGTGGCTAGAGGCCCTAGCCTACCCATTCTCTCTCCCTCACTCTCTCTCTCTCTCTGCCTCTGTCTCTCACAATCTCTCAAATAACTAACAAAATTTTAAAAATAGAGGTAAAAGACATTATATGCTTGGGGTCTTTATCAAGCTTGACATTCCATTTTGGCTTAAAATGTTAAGCATTATTTATTTTTTATGAGAGAGAGAGAAAATTGGCCCACCAGAGCCTTAGCCACCACAAATGAACTCCAGACATGTGTGCCACCTAGTGCACATGTGTGACCTTGTGCATCTGGTTTATGTGGGATCTGGAGAGTGGAACATAGGTCCTCAGGCTTTGCAGGCAAGTGCCTTAACTGCTAAGCCATCTTTGCAGCCCTTAAGTATTTATTTTAAGAAATGATGTCCTATCTTAAGCAAAATCTCCTGTTGTTTTCTTTTGACCTCAGTTTTTTAAGGGCTTGGCTTCCTCTGGTGCTTGGGCTTGCTTTGACGAGTTTAACCGGATTGAGCTGGAAGTGCTGTCCGTGGTGGCTCAGCAGATACTTTGCATCCAGAGAGCCATTCAGCAGAAGCTGGAAGTGTTTGTATTTGAAGGCACAGAGCTCAAGCTTAATCCCAACTGTTTTGTCGCTATTACCATGAATCCTGGTTATGCAGGACGTTCTGAACTACCAGATAACCTTAAGGTAATAGTTTGTTTGTTTTTTTCTTTTTTTTTTTTTTTTGGTTTTCAGGGTAGGGTCTCAAACTAGCCCAGGCTGACCTGGAATTCACTGTGGAGTCTCAGGGTGGCCTCGAACTCACAGCAATCCTCCTACCTCTGCCTCCTGAGTGCTGGGATTAAAGGCGTGCGCCACCATGCCCGGCAAGGTAATAGTTTTTAAGAGTAAGGGTTTGTTAACCAAAAATAAAAGCAGGGCTGGAGTGATGGCTTAGTGGTTAAGGCGCTTACCTGAAAAGCCAAGGGACCCAGGTTCGATTCCCCAAGACCCATGTAAGCCAGATGCACAAGGTAGCGCTTACCTGCAAAGCCAAGGGACCCAGGTTTGATTCCCCAAGACCCATGTAAGCCAGATGCACAAGGTAGCACATATGTCTGGAGTTTGCAGCAGATGGAGGCCCTGGAATACCTATTCTCACTCTCTGCCTCTTTGTCTCAAATAAAGAAATAAAAATAAATAAATAAATGAGAGGAGTGAGGCATGGTGGTACATGTCTTTAATCCCAGCCCTCTGGAGCAGAGGTAGGAGGATCACTGTAAGTTCGAGGCCAGCCTGAGACTATGTAGTGAATTCCAGGCTTGCTTGGGCTACAGTGAGGCCCTTGCACAAAACAACAACAAAATAAAAATAATGTAAATAATTTATTTCATTTATATATCTCAGGTTCTTTTTAGGACAGTGGCTATGATGGTTCCAAACTACGCCCTGATTGCAGAAATCTCCCTCTACTCCTATGGGTTTCTGAATGCAAAGCCTCTGTCTGTGAAGATAGTGATGACCTATCGGCTTTGCTCAGAGCAGCTCTCGTCACAGTTTCATTATGACTACGGAATGCGAGCAGTGAAAGCAGTTTTGGTGGCTGCTGGGAACCTAAAATTAAAGTATCCAGATGAAAACGAAGATATACTAGTGAGTGTCAGTTAAACGTGTGCACTGTGAATGCATCAGTAGAAAGACAGTTTCTTGCATGTGTGTGTGCGTTGTTTGTGTGTGGTATGCATAAGTATGGAGGTCAGAGGTAGACCTTGGATGTCCTCAATAATTCTCCACTTTATTGTAAAAAATATTTTCTTTATTTATTTTCAAGCTGGTAGTGGGGGGAAGGTTCGGAATGGACACTCCAGGGCCTCCAGCCACTGCAAACGAATTCCAGATGTATGAGCCACTTTGCGCATCTGGCTTTCCATGGACACTAGGGAGCTGAACCCAGTCTGCTAGACTTTGCAAGCAAGTGTCTTTAACCACTGAATCAGCTCTCCAGGACCCAGGCGTTTTTTTAATTTTAATAAATTAATTAATTAATTTGAGAGAGAGAAAAAGAGGCAGATGGAGAGAAGAAGAGACAATGGGCATGCCAGGGCCTTTAGCTGCTGCAGATGAACTCCAGATGCATGCGCCACCTTGTGCATCAGGCTTACAAGGGTCCTGGGGAATTGAACCTAGGTTCTTTGGCTTTGCAGGCAAGTGCCTTAACTACTAAGCCATCTCTCTAGCCCCAGCCCCCAAGTTTTTTTTTTAAATTTTAATTATTATTATTTTTACTAGAGAGAGAGAGAGAGAGAGAAGCTGGCGTGCTAGAGCCTTAGCCACTGCATCGAATTCCAGACACTTGTGCCACATAGTGGGTATGCACGACCTTACCTTTGTGCATCTGGCTAACCTGGGATCTGGAGAATTGAACATGGGTCCTTAGGCTTAGCAGGCAAGCGTCTTAACTGCTAAGCCATCTCGCTAGCCCACAAGTTTTGTTTTTTTTTTAAATCAGAGATTAAAGTATTAATTTGAGTGTGTGTGTGTCCTCTATTACTCTTCTGCCTCGTTTCCCTGAGACAGAGTCTCTCACTGAACCTGGATCTCCCTGATGTCGGGTTGGCCCGGCTGACCAGCATACCCCAGTGATCTCCTGTTGCCTCCCAACTCAGTGCTGGGGTTTCACATGTGCATGACCATTTCCAGCTTAAGAAATATTATTTATTTATTTGACAGAGAAAGAGGGAGAGAGAGAGAGAGAAAGAGAGAGAGAGAATGGGCATGCCAGGGTCTCCAGCCACTGCAAATGAACTCCAGATGTGTGTGCCCCCTCGTGCATCTGGTTAATGTGGGTCCACAGGAATAGAACCTGGGTCTTTTGGCTTTGCAGGCAGATGCCTTAACCACTGAGCCATCCCTTCAGCCCCATTTCCAGCTTTTTATGTGGGTGCTGGGGATTGAAATCAGGTCCTCATGCACACAAAACAAGAGATCTTAGCTGATGAGCCAACTCCCCAGACACTGGGTTATTTATTATGCTTCATGTTAAAACAGGACCTTTAGGTTTGATAATCACAGTATTAGGAGCAAGGTCAAATAAACTTTAACTTTTGGCTAATGGGGTTACAGTGAACATATAAATGCAGACAATTTGTGTTGTCTTTTTTTTGTGATTTTAGCTTCTTCGATCAATTAAAGATGTAAATGAACCGAAGTTTCTGTCACATGACATACCCTTATTTAACGGAATAACTAGTGACTTATTTCCTGGTATCAAACTTCCTGAAGCTGACTATCATGTAAGTGAATCTGTGAGAATACCTTTCCTTGCACAACAAATCCAGCTGATGACTGAAATGCTTATAAAGTTTTGTTAAATCAGTGAAACTAGTCTGTGTGTATGTGTGTGTTGTGGGGGGCAGTTAACCTTATAAAATGAGTTTGGAAGCATTTCTAACTCTTCAAAATATTTTGGAAGAGTTTGAGCATGATTGGTAGTAGTTCTTGAAATGTTTAGTAGAATGATTCTGGACTTTTCATCAATGAAAGACTCTTAGTTCAATTAGCTTACTAATTATTGGTCTGTTCAGACTTATTTCTTTATAGCTCAACCTTGGTTAGTTATATGTTTCTTAGACATTTTTCCTTTTTTTTGTAGATGTTCCAATTTGTTGGCATGTAATTACACTCTTAGAGTCCTTTACACATCTGTTATTTGTGTTAACATATCTTTTTTTTTTTTTTTTTTTGGTGTTTTTCGAGGTAGGGTCTCACTCTAGCCCAGGCTGACCTGGAATTCACTATGTAGTCTCAGGGTGGCCTCGAACTCTCGGAGATCCTCCTACCTCTGCCTCCCGAGTGCTGGGATTAAAGGCGTGCGCCACCACGCCCGGCCAACATATCTATTTATTTATTCAGTTTTGAGAGAGGGAGGGAGGGAGGGAAAGAATGGGCATGCCAGGGTCTTCAACCAGTGCAAGCAAACTCCAGACACATGCGCCGCCTTGTGCATCTGGCTTACATGGGTTCTGGGGAATTGAACCTTAGATTTCGCAGGCAAGCGCCTTAACTGCTAAGCCATCTCTCCAGCCATCTTTCTTTTTTACATTGTTTTTTTTTTTTTTTGAGGTATAATTTCTCTCTAGACCAGGCTGATCTGGAATTCACTATGCAGTCTCAGGATGGTCGCAAACTCACAGCGATCCTCCTACCTCTGCCTCCCGAGTGCTGGGCTAATGGCCTGTGCCACCTCACCCCGTCTCGTCTTTCTTAGCTGATTTTGAGTCTTTTTTTTTTTTTTTTTTTGTAGTGAATCTAGCTGAGTTTCTCTCATATCCCTTTTGTCGTCGTCATCCCCTGGTCTTCTTTTTCCTCTTTCTCTTCTTTCTTCTTCCCATGCTGAGGACTGAATCCGGGATGTTGCACATGCCAAAGCAAGTGTCCAGTGTCGGTGCGTGTGTGTTTATAGTAGTGTCCTCTTGAACACTGAACCCCTTTGTCAATGCTTAATGACTTTCTTGGCTTCTTTTTACAGTTTTGACCCTTGCTCTCTTTCTTTCTAAGTTTGCACAGAGTATCTTTTCTGTCCACTCTGTTCCAGTCTGCATGTCCCATGAGATGAAATGAGCAGCACATAGCTTGGTCTGGTATTTGTTTAATCTGCTTGGTCACTTTATGCATTAAATTTTTTTAAAATATATTTTATTCATTTATTTATTTGAGAGAAAGGAGAGAGAGAGAGAGAATGAGAATGAATGCCAGGGCTTCTAGCCAGTGTAAAGGAGCTCCAGATTCATGTGCCACCATGTGCATCTGGCTTCCATGGGTCCTGAGGAAGGGAACCTGGGTCCTTAGGCTTCACAGGTAATTGCTAAGCCATCTCTCCAGCCACACTTTTTGCCTTTTGATAGGAGAAGTTAGGTAATTTACATTCACTGTAATTGTTATGTAAGGAGTTGTGCCATTTTATTAATTATTTTCTGGCTACTTTGTATATCTGTTTCTTAATTTAAAAAGCATTTTATTTACTTATTTTTAATTTTTAAAAATTTATTTATTTATTTATTTGGTTTTTCGAGGTAGGGTCTCACTCTAGCCCAGGGTGACCTGGAATTCACTGTGTAGTCTCAGGGTGGCCTCAAACTCTTGGCGATCCTCCTACCTCTGCCTCCTGAGTGCTGGGATTAAATATTTTGGTTTTTTTGAAGTAGGGTCTCACTCTAGTCCAGACTAATCTGGAATTTGCTATGTAGTTTCAGGGTAGCCTTGAACTCATGGCTATCCTCCTACCCCTGCCTCCCAAGTGCTGGGAGTAAAGGCATGTGCCACCATGCCTGGCTATTTTTAATTTTTTGAATTTTTCTTTTTCTTTTTCTTTTCTTTATTCTTTTTTCACATGTGCCACCTTGTGGATCTGGTTTATATGAATACTGGAGAATCAAACCTGAGTCCTTATGCTTTGCGGGCAAGCGTCTTCTCCTCTAAACCATCTCCTCAGCCCCCTTTTTAATTTACTTATTTGAGAGAGAGAATGGGTGCTTCAGGGCCTCCAGCCACTGCAAATGAACTCCAGACTCATGTGCCACCTTGTGCATCTGGCTTTATGCAGGTATTGGGGAATTGAACCTGGGTCTTTCGGCTTTGCAGGCAAGGACTTTAACCACTAAGCCGTCTCTCCAGCCTAAATCTGTTTCTTTTCCTCCTTTCCTTTGTTGTCTAATGACTTTCTGTGGTAATATGCTGTTGCAGTCCGGTTTGCATTGCTGGTAGAAATCACCCAACCAAGAGCAGCTTCTGGGAAAAAGATTTATTTTGGCTTACAGGCTCGAGGGGAAGCTCCACAATGGCAGGGGAAAACGATGGCATGAGCAGAGGGTGGACATCACCCCCTGGCCAACATAAGGTGGACAACAGCAACAGGAGAGTGTGCCAAACACTGGCATGGGGAAACTGGCTATAAAGCCCATAAGCCCGCCCCCAACAATACACTCCCTCTAGGAGGCATTAATTCCCAAATCTCCATCAGCTGGGGAACTAGCATTCAGAACACCTAAGTTTATGGGGGACACCTGAATCAAACCACCACATATGCTTTGGATCTTTTCTTTTTAAAATTTTTTTAAAAATATATTTTATTATTTATTTCTTTAAGAGAGAGACAGAATGCGAGTGGGCACGCCAGCCACTGCAAATGAACTCCAGATGCATGCGCCCCCTTGTGCATCTGGCTAACGTGGGTCCTGGGGAGTTGAACCTTGAACTGGAGTCCTTAGGCAAGCGCTTAACTGCTAAGCCATCTCTCCAGCCCTGGATCTTTTCTTTATCTTTTGGGTATCATTACAGGCTTTTCCTTTTGTTTTGAAGTTTACAGAAGCACATATTTACACTGACTCTTCTCTGAAGCATTTCCTCCTCCCCTGGGAATAGTTTATCCTGTCTTACATGGCCTCCTCTCCTGACTAGGATATGCAGAGTCACCTCCCAGACTGCCATCTTACCCAGGAGACCAGGGCCAATGAATTCCTTAAATATATATAATTCTTTAAATAGATATAATTCTTTAACTATATATAATTTATTGGAGATAAAGAGGTGGGGGAGAGAGGGAGAGAGAATGGGCATACTAGGGTCTCTAGCCACTGCAAATGAACTTCAGCTGCATGTGCCACTTTGTGCATCTGGTTTACATGGGTCCTGCGGAATTGAACCTGGGTCCTTAGGCTTTGCAGGCAAGTACCTTAATCACTAAGCCATCTCTTTAGCCTGCCAGTGAAGTCTTCCTTTCAAACATTTTGTTTTTGTGTTGCAGTATGTCTGATTGATTCTTTTCAGAGATTCCTTTTCTCTATCAATCCTCTATCTTTTTGTCTATATTTTCATTCTTTCTCTGTTGCTTACTTTGTACTTTTTGGATTGAACCCACAGCTTCAGATGTACTAGGTGAGCATTCTACCACTGAGTGCAATAAAAAGTCCATCAGCTACAAATAAAACAGTCTATCAAGAGCTGGGGAACTGGCTCAATGATTAAAGGCACTTTATTATAAAGCCTACCTGTCTGGGTTCGATTTCCCAGCACCCACGTAAAGCCAGATGCATAAAGTAATGCATGTGTCTGGAATTTATAGTGGAAGGAGAACCTGGTACACCCATACTTTCTCTCTCTATCTCAAGTGTTATATAATTACATATCTTTTTCCAAGGTTGAGTCTCGCTTTAGCCCAGGTTGACCTGGGATTCACTATGTAGTCTCAGGGTGACTTTGAACTCATGGCAATCCTCCTACCCCTGCCTGTCTAGTGCTGGGACCAAAGGCATGCACCACCATGCCCAGCAAATAATAATCTTTGAAGAATTAAAAATCTATCATCTACAAGCTAGTTTGAAGTTCTTACCTGTTAATCATGATATCTGAGTCATCTGTGAGTTTGTTTACTATTTTTCTTGGTCATTAGCTACTTCTCATGATTTGCAAATTTTTAATTTTATGTTAAACATTATATTAAATAAAATAATTATAGAGGCTAGTCTGGTATTCTGCTACAGAAAAACCATATGTTTTTCTTTTCTAGTTAGCTAGATTGAGTTGCTGATCAGTCCAATCAGGAGTTGACCTAAACTGGAGTTTTGCTTTTTTTTTTTGGGGGGGGGAGATGTTTTTGTCGAGGTAGGGTGACCTGGCACTCACTCTGTGTTACCAGACTGGCCTCAAACTCACTGCGACCCTCCTACCTCTGACTTCAGAGTGCTGAGACTGAAAACGTGCACCACCTCACCTGGTAAGCTGGAGTTTTATTGTAATATTATTGTCACAGTTTACTCCAGGTTTCAGTGACAATTATCCAGTGATAGTGCCCCTCCCCCCACCACACACACACATAGGATTTTGGGATCCAAGCATCCATAGACTAAAGACATCCTCTCTGTGCTTTTCTAGCTGTGCCCTTGACCACTACATGCTCAGTCAGCACAAAACATGGGCAGTGGGCAGAACCAGCTTTGCTGCTGGAGTTCTTCCAGATTCAAATCTCTGTTGTCGATCAGCTTATAGAATCATCATGAACGCTACTGGTGTTTCCTTACTTTTGCATCATCTGTCAATAGCAGGCCCAGGGCTGGAGAGATCGCTTAGTGGTTAAGGTGCTTGCCTGTGAGGCCTAAGGACCCATGTTCGACTCTTCAGATCCCATGGTAGCCAGATGCACAAGGTGATGTAAGCGCAAGGTCGCACATGCGCACTAGGTGGTGCACATGTCTTAAGTTTGATTGCAGTGGCTGGAGGCCCTGGCATGTCGATTTTCCCTGTCTCATTAAAAGAAAAAAAAAAATAGCAGGCCAATCAAATGCCACCAAGTCCAGAGGTGAAAAGGCAATAGTTGTATTTCCCTAGGACAGACTCAGCCCTTTCTGAAATTAAGTTCCTGTACACGTATTTACATCTGAAATGCCCGATGTCTTTAAATTTTTATGAATTTTTTAGCTTCTCTGTTTATTCCTGGTTATGAAAGATTAGCTAGCATATTCTTATATTCCCTAACCAAAAAGAGAATTCTGGAAAACATTAATGAATACAGCTGTTTTTTTGCAGCCGGCAACAAATGCTGCGGTCACTAATAACATGCTGACGTGGTAAAGGTATTCTAGGTCCATTTGTTCCTCTTCATAATTTACAAAACATAAATCTTTCATCTGACATGGTTTATAGCATTTTATAGGCGTGCATTCCATTTTTCTTCTATTTCAGGAATTCCTAGAATGTGCGCATGAAACCTGCAAAGCACACAATCTTCAGCCTGTTAAATTTTTTCTTGACAAAATAATTCAGACATATGAAATGATGATCGTTAGACATGGGTAAGATTACACATCGTCTGTCATAGTTTGCAGTTATTTTTCTTCTTATATACATATATTTTGTATTTATATATTTATTTGAGAGAGAGAGAGAGGATGGGTGAGCCAGGACCTCCTGCCACTGTAAATGAACTACAAATGCATGTGCCACTTTGTGCATCTGGCTTTATGTGGATACTGAGGAATTGAACCCCGGGTCGTTAGGCCTTGCAGGCAAGCTCCTTAAGTGCTGAGCCACCTCTCCAGCCCTGGATCTACTTCTTGATTTTGCTCTCTGGGCGGGGCTTTCCAGCTCGCTGTTCTCTGTGGCTCTCCATCTTTCCATTTTCACTTTCTTCCCTTGCCATACATGAGAACAGAAAAAACATATATATTACTGCTAATAAACGAGGAATAATTTCAGCCTGCTTTCTGCTTATAGAAAGCTGAGATCTAAATAGTCATGTTGTTTTTTTAAGGGAGGGTTCAAAAGAACCACTTTGTATTATTCAGATTTTCAAAACATGTATGCAAATGAGGGAAGAATACAGTCATCCCACATGCAACCCATAGTCAGGAGTCTTTGAAAGCTTGCACACCCAGATATGCCTTAGGCCAGACTTGGGGTGTGAGGCTTTTCAGTAGATGCCCTGAAAAGTTTTATCAGGGTGGGGCTGGAGAGATGGCTTAGTGGTTAAGGCACTTGCCTGTGAAGCGTAAGGACCCACGTTTGACTCTGCAGGCCCCACGTCCCCGATGCATACGGTGGTACGAGTGCACAGGGTTACACGTGTGCACACGGCAGTGCACGTGTCTAGTGGCTAGGGGCCCTGGTGTTCCAAGTTTCTTTTCTCTCTCTCTGTCATAAAAAAGGCCAATCTGCCGGGCTTGCCTCAAAAAAAAAAAAAAAAAAACCTTTTATCAGTGGCTAGAGAGATGTCTTAGTGGTTTGGACACTCGCCTGAGAAGCCTCAGGAACCAGGTTCAGTTCCCCAGTACCCACGTACACCAGATGCACATGGTGGTGCATGTGTCTTGAGTTTGTTTGCAATGGATAGAGGCCCTGGCATGCCCATTCTCTCCCTCTGTCTCTTTCCCTCCCTCCCTCCCTCTCTGTCTCCTTCCCTCAAATAAATTAAAATAAAATATTTTTAAAAATTTAACTAAGTTTCATCAGTGTTTTATCTGTTTTGTTCTAGGTGGTTCCATGTGCTCATATCCCTAACCACCATCCTCATGTCTTTCTGAACAATCTCGTAGCCATCTTTCCAGCCCTATAAACTAATATTTTTTTTAAAAAATTGGTTTTTCGAAATAGGGTGTCACTCTAGTCCAGGCTGACCTGGAATTCTCTATGTAGTCTCAGGGTGGCCTCAAAGTCACAGTGATCCTCCTACCTCTGCTTCCCAAATGCTGGGATTAAAGGCATGTGCCACCACGCCTGGGTCTAAATTTTATTATAGCTATGAATGTATAGCAGACAGGGACCTTTCATATTTGCCTACAGACATTTTTCCTTACCTCCTAGGATCATCTTAGAATTCTTTGTTAAATCTAGCCATTGTCTCCATTATATGCTAATATCACTGTTTATTGTACTTTCCTCACATTTCATTAGGTATATTCTCTGCCTTCAAGCTATCTAAAGGGATACATTTGCCAGATGTTTCCTCATTGCATGGCAAAAACTATCAATCTTTTAACTGTTAATTTGCTACCTATGACCTGGTTTCTAAGGAATCATCATTTGTTTTTAGTGTGTTTTAAAATTACGGTTATGGTAGCTGTCATTAAGGATGGGCCTTGCTATTCTGTAAGAACAATCTGTACCCAAATCTGAGTGGCTTTAAAGTCAAGGTTTATTTCTCACTCATGCTACCTGTCCATCTTAGCAGCAGGGGCTTCTGCTTATCCTAGTCATTCAGGCCTCAGTTGCAGCCACCACTCCCACCAACAATGTGGGTCACACCCTGGCTGTGGGAGTGGGGGAGTAGGGATAGAGCTCTGTCAGTTCTCCTGGACACTATCTACCTTTGCGTGGAAGTAATGCCCATGCATCCCCCCCCCTTCTCTCTATACAGTTTTTAAAAAGTATTTTTGTTCATTTTTATTTATTTATTTGAGAGTTATAGAGAGAGAGTGAGAGAAAGAGACAGATAGAGAGAATGGGCGTGCCAGGGCCTCCAGCCACTGTGAATGAACTCCAGACACGTGCACCCCCTTGTGCATCTGGCTAACGTGGGTCCTGGGGAATCGAGTCTCGAACTGGGGTCCTTAGGCTTCACAGGCAAGCGCTTAACCGCTAAGCCATCTCTCCAGCCCCATATATAAATTTTAAATTATTTATTTTATTTTATTTTTTATTTTTTGAGAGAGAGAGAGAGACAGACAGAGGGAGAGAGAATTGGCCTGCCAGGGCCTCAGGCACTACAGTACAACTCTAGATACTTGTGCCACCTAGTGGGCATGTGCGACCTTGCACTTGCCTCACCTTTGTGTGTCTGGCTTACATGGGATCTGGAGAGTCAACATGGGTCCTTAGGCTTTGCAAATAAGTGCCTTAACTGCTGAGTCATTACTCTAGCTCCATTTCCTTTTATTGATCACTGGTTGTAACTGGTCACCAATTGTTTGCACATAAGTCACTAGAAGTCCTGTGTATGGCAGGAGAGAGGAGATCTAGTTTGGCAAGAAACACTAGTAATCACCATAGAAAATACAAATTTTAGACACAGACATTCTTTTATTTGTCTATTATTATTATTAACAACGTATTTCATGTGGATACATCATATGTTGGTAACCTCTTCCCCCTTGTCCCTGCCCCCATTCCATTGGGGACCCTCCTCAGTGGGGTTGCAGGTATTCTTATGGGGTTGTGGGCTATGTGTTGTGGGAGCAACATTCAGTTATTTTATTTTATTTTTTGTTGTTTTTTTTTGAGGTAGGGTCTTACTCTGGCTTAGGCTGACCTGGAACTCACTATGTAGCCTCGAACTCATCGTGATATTTCTACCTCTGCCTTCCGAGTGATGAGATTAAATGTGTGTGCCACCTTCCCTGGCAGCAGTCAGTTATTTATTTATTTTTTAATTTTTTTTTGTTCATTTATTATTTATTTATTTGAGAGCGACAGACACAGAGAGAAAGACAGATAGAGGAAGAGAGAGAGAATGGGCGCGCCAGGGCTTCCAGCCTCTGCAAGCGAACTCCAGACGCGTGCGCCCCCTTGTGCATCTGGCTAACGTGGGACCTGGGGAACCGAGCCTCGAACCGGGGTCCTTAGGCTTCACAGGCAAGCACTTAACTGCTAAGCCATCTCTCCAGCCCCAGTCAGTTATTTTTGTGGGGAGGGATTGCCTCTGGGCATGACGTATCAACCTATGGCTCTTACAGTCTGCCCCCTCTTCCACAAAATTCCCTGAATCATGGTGGGTGAGTTTAAGTGAATTTCAGTGATGAGCTCTTAGGAGCCTCTGAATCTCTGCTTTGGTAGGTGTTGAGTGTCCTCAGGGATTCCTCTGTGGTTTCAGCTGTGGCTTGACTGAAGTGCAAGGGATAGTTTATCTCCTTGGGTTTCACTACCTTCTGAAAAAGAACAGATTCTCCAATGGAGAGTGAAGTCAGCATAGTTTAAATGGGATAAGAATTTGATGAATTTAACCTCTCTTTCAGCCAAAGTCTACTGACAACTTGGAACCGGGGAGTAAAATCTTTGTCTCCATAGTATTCTGATCTGGTTCCCAATTCCAGATATGGGTTCCTTTATACTGAGTGGATCTCTTAGCCCATCAGAAAGCTATTGGCTACTCACCAAGGTTGTGTGCCACTATTGCACTGGTGTGTACATCTTGTCAGGGTGGACAAGGACATTCTTACCACTCTTTTTATTTTTTTTAGTTTTTTTTTTTTTCGAGGTAGGGTCTCACACTGGCCCAGGCTGACCTGGAATTAACTATGTAGTCTCAGGGTGGCCTTGAACTCATGGCGATCCTCCTACCTCTGCCTCCCAAGTGCTAGGATTAAAGGCGTGTGTCACCACGCCTGGATTACCACTCTTTTTAAGGAAGCTCCAAGCCTTAGCTTCTTTTTTTTTAAAAATAATATAGAGAGATGGGGAGATTGCTCAGTGGTTAAGGCACTTGTTTGCAAAGCCTAATGACCTGGGTTTGATTCTCCAGTACCCACATAAAGCCGGATGCACAAGGTGACACATGCATCTGGAGTTCACTTGCAATGGCTGGAGGCCCTGGTGCCCCCGTTCTCTCTATCTGCCTCTTCTCTCTCTCTCCCTCAAATAAATAAATAAAAGATATTTTTAAAAAGATAGAGTTATTAAGTTTCCATAGTAATGGAGTTTTTTTTATTATATACTAAGTTGTTGATAATGATGTTAATGTGGAAAATTTGCATCTGGCTTTACATGGGTACTAGGGAGTTGAACCCAGGTCAGCAGGCTTTGCAAGCAAGCCCCTTTAACCACTCAGCAACCTCCCCAGCCCTTAATGTGGAAAATATGGTCCAGAATCAGTCACTTTAGAAGTTCATATGTTGTCATAATTTCTGGGAAAATTTCTTAGTCATTCAAAAATTTATATATGCATATATATATCTCTCACTTGGTACTGTTTTACATGCTGGTGTAAGTAATTTAACTTGGCAGTTTTAGAGTCTTACTGTGTAATGTTGTCTTTCCTAGATTTATGTTAGTAGGAGAGCCTTTTGCTGCTAAGACCAAAGTTCTGCACGTGCTGGCTGACATTTTGACCCTGATGCATGAGCGTGGCTATGGAGAGGAGGAAAGGGTTACTTACAGAACTGTAAACCCCAAATCAATTACGATGGGCCAACTTTTTGGACAGTTTGACCCAGTATCTCATGAGGTAATCTGCAAGATAATATTCTCAACTCTCCTATGGACAGTGAATATTAAAGCAAGAGCTTGGAAAGTTTCTGGTTTTATGACTATGTCCAGTTTCATGAAGGGGGCTTTTCAACTCCTCTTTTTTTTTCCCCCTCAGTGGACTGATGGTATTGTGGCAAACACTTTTAGAGAATTTGCCTTATCAGAAGCACCTGACCGGAAATGGGTTGTGTTTGATGGTCCGATTGACACTTTGTGGATAGAGAGTATGAACACTGTATTGGATGATAACAAAAAGGTAAATCATTATCATCAAAAGAAAACATTGAGACATAATTAATATGAATAATTCTAGGACGATTTATGTTAAAGGATGCAAAAAAAATTAACAGGCTTGCAAATTATCTTTTCAATGAAAACTATCCTGTTCTAAGTCCTTTTACTCTTTTTAAATTTTTTAAAATTTATTGATTTGAGAACAAGGGCTGGAGAGATGGCTCAGCAGTTAAGCACTTGCCTGCAAAACCTAAAGGCCTGGGTTTGATTCCCTAGCACCCATGTAAAGTCAGATGCACAAGGTGGAACATGCCTCTGAAGTTTGTTTGCAGTAGTTAGAGGCCCTGGTGTGCCCATTCTCTCCTATTTGTCTTTCTCATTCAAATAAATAAATAAATAAATAAAATATTTAAAAAATATTTATTTGAGAAATAGAGAGAGAGAGAGAGACAGAGAGCATGGGCATGCCACTGCACATTCCAGACACATGCACAACATTGTGCATCTGGCTTTACATAGGTACTGGAGAACTGAACCCAGGCCATCAGGCTTGGCAAGGAAGTGCCTTTAACCATTGAACCATCTCGCCAGCCCTATGTTTTTTTTTTTTTAGCAGGGTTTCTGTCTAGCCCAGGCTGACCTGGAACTCACTTTGTACTCCAGGCTGGCCTCAAACTCACAGTGATCCTCCTACCACAGCTTCCTGACTGTTGAGATTAAAGGAATATGCCACCATGCCTAGCTTTCTTTTTAAAAAATAGTTTTATTTACTTATTTATTTATTTCACAGAAAGAAAGAGGGAGAGAGAGAGAGAGAGAGAGAGAGAGAGAGAGAGAGAGAGAGAATGGGCATACCAGGGCCTCTAGCTGCTGCAAATGAACTCAAGATGCATGTTCCATTTTGTGCATCTGGCTTATAGGGGTCCTGGGTCCTTTGGCTTTGCAGACAAGAGCCTTAACTACTAAGCCATCCCTCTAGCCCCTTAATTCCATTTTTTTTTTTTTTTGAGGTAGGGTCTTGCTCTAGCCTAGGCTAACTTGGATTTTAAACTATGTAGTCTCAGGGTGGCCTCAAACTCACAGCAATCCTCCTACCTCTGTCTCAAGTGCTGGAATTAATAGCATGTTCAATCATGCCAGGGAGAGATAGAGAATGGGTATACCAGAGCCTCTAACTACTGCAAACAAACTCCAGACACATGTGCCACCTTGTGCCTCTGGCTTTATGTGGGTACTAGGGAATTGAACCTGAGTGTTTAGGCATTGTAGGCAAGCCTTAACCACTGAGAAATCTCTCCAGCCCTGTTTTCCTTTTTTTTTTTTTTGAGATATTTCCATTGTGATTCATTTTTAAAAATTTATTCTTTTTATGTCTACGTTGGTATTCTACTATGTGACTATAACACAGTTTGTTTCTATACTTTTTAAAAGATATTTTTATTTATTTGAGAGAGAGAGAGAGAAAGTGAGGATGGCCACACCAGGGCCTCTAGCCAATGCAAATGGACTCCAGATGCATGTGCCACCATGTGCATCTGGCTTATGTGGGACCTGGAGAATCGTACCTGGGTCCTTAGGCTGCATAAGCAAATGCTTTAACCACTAAGCCATCTCTCCAGCCCTGTTTCTATACTTTTTATGGTAGTGAGAATTGAACTCAGGGCCTTGTACATGTTAGGCAAGTGCTCCACTCAGCCATTTCCCAAATCCAATTTATCTCTATACTAGCATGAAATAACTATACTGCTAAATAGCAAATCATTTAATTAGCACTCAGATTTTACTCAAGTACTTTAACATAGGTAGTTGGTCATTCATATTCTTTTATTTTTTTAAACATACTTTATTTATTTGAGTGAGAGAGAAAGAGAGGGACACATCAGAGCCTACAGTATTGTAAATGAACTCCAGACACATGTGCCAACTTATGCATCTGCCTGATGTGGGAACTGGGGTATTGAACTTGGATTCTTTTGTTTTTGGTTTTCCAAGGTAGGGTCTCACTGTAGCTCAGGCTGACCTGGAATTCACTCTGCATTCTCAGGGTGGCCTTGAACTCACAGCGATCCTCCTACCTCTGCCTCCCGAGTGCTGGAATTAAAGGCATGCGCCACCACGCCCGGCTAATAATTTTTTTTTTTTTTTAAAAAGAAGGATTTTGGGCTGGAGAGATTAACAGTTAAGGTGTTTGCCTGGGAAACCTAAGAATCTAAATTCAGCCCGGCTAATAATTTCTAATTTTTTTTAAAAAAGAAGGATTTTGGGCAGGAGAGATTAACAGTTAAGGTGCTTGCCTGGGAAACCTAAGAATCTAAATTCAGCCCGGCTAATAATTTCTTTTTTTTTTTTAAAAAAAAGACGGATTTTGGGCTGGAGAGATTAACAGTTAAGGTGCTTGCCTGGGAAACCTAAGAATCTAAATTCAGCCCGGCTAATAATTTCTTTTTCTTTTCTTTTTTTTTTTTTTTAAAGAAGGATTTTGGGCTGGAGAGATTAACAGTTAAGGTGCTTGCCTGGGGAAATCTAAGAATCTAAATTCAGCCGGGCGTAGTGGCACATGCCTTTAATCCCAGCACTCGGGAGGCAGAGGTAGGAGGATCACTGTGAGTTCAAGGCCACCCTGAGAATGCAGAGTGAATTCCAGGTCAGCCTGAGCTACAGTGAGACCCTACTTCAAAACAAACAAACAAACAAAAAAAACAACAAAAAAGAAATTATTTATTTGAGAGAGAAAGAGAGAGAGAGATAATAGATAGATGATAGATAGATTGATGGATGGATAGATATGGGCGTGCCAAGGCTTCCAGCCATGTAAACAAACTCCAGATGCATGCGCCACTTTGTGCATCTGGCTTTACTAGGTACTGGAAAATTGAACCCTGGGCCACTAGGCTTTGCAAGAAAGCAGCTTTAACCACTGAGCCATTTCTCTAGCCCAAAGGCAAATCCATCTGATGATTTCTCTTCACAACAGGGTGTGGCCTGATTCTTTGCGCAGTTGAAAAGAAAGGGACTAGTTTAAGTTAGTCATTATGGACGATGGGAAAGAAATCTGCTCGATAAACATAGAAGGGGATCTTGGTAGCACTGTGGGCCAGATTAAATGAAGCACCTTGGATCATTATTCATACAGCTAAGGGCTCCCTTGTGAAATATGTTCCGCTAGTCTTAGTAGTGTGGCCATAGGTGGACGTAATGTTACAATCCTGGAAATACAGACTTTCAAGATAATGGCACAAGAATAGCATTGGACATAAAACAGAATTTGCCCACTGAAGGAAAGGAACCCCCTGGTGATGTGATGGTCCTTATGGAAATGAAGAGTAAGTGTGTCAGCGGTTGGAAGAGCTTGGTGGATTAGAGGCTGTGGGTGGAGGTGCTTTACATCAGAATGCTACACTGTGTCGGGAGAAATTTCTAAACAGCTGAAACAAAGAAAAGGAAAAGTGAAGGCAAGTTGGTCAAGGCCCCAAGAGGTTATCCTGTTGAGATGTTTGTCCTTTCAAACACTGGAGCAGGCCCCAGCTAGAACGCAACTGGGCCAGATGTGGTGGTGCATGCCTTTAATCCCAGCACTCCAGAGCCAGAGTAGGAGGATTGCTGTGAGTTCAAGGCCAGCCTGAAACTACCTAGTGAATTCCAGATCAGCCTGGGCTACATTGAAACCCTACCTTGAAAAACAAACAAAAAAGAAAACAATTGGGCATTCCATGCTAATATTTATTTCATCATATCACAGGAGATGGTTTATCTTATAGAGAATAAATTTTATCTAAAGTAAAAATATTTCATAATACATATTTGAAAATGTTTGCCTCTAGCTTTGTCTCATGAGTGGAGAAATCATTCAAATGTCACCTCAAATGAGCCTCATCTTTGAAGCAATGGACCTTTCACAGGCCTCAGTAAGTGCCTGATTCAATATATTTAATATTTGTTCATTTATTAGTTCAATCAAAAATATTATTTTTAAAAAATATTTTAGTTTTTGGTTTTTTTTTTTTTTGTTTTTCGAGGTAGGGTCTCACTCTGGGCCAGGCTGACCTGGAATTAACTCTGTTATCTCAGGGTGGCCTTGAACTCATGGCAATCCTCCTACCTCTGCCTCCCGAGTGCTGGGATTAAAGGCGTGCGCCACCATGCCCGGCTAAAAAATATTTTAGTTTTTTACTTGCAAGGAGAGACAGGTGGGGAATGGCATGCCTGGGCCGCTAGCCTCTGCCAACAAACTCCAGGTGCTTGTGCCACTTTGTACATCTGGCTTTATGTGGGTACTGGGCAATCAAATCCAGGTTGTGAGGTTTTTCAGGCAAGTGCCTTCACTACTGAGTCATCTCTCTAGCTCCCCCCCGCAGATATTCATATTGTCATAAAACTTCATATTGTCATAAAATGAGCTTAACACTGGTTAAACAAAGATAAACATGACACCATGTACGTTTATAAAGGTGGTGGCGCACGCTTTTAAACCCAGCACTCGGGAGGCAGAGTTAGGAGGTTCATTGTGAGTTCGAGGCCACCCTGAGACTCCATAGTGAATTCCAGGTCAGCCTGGGCTAGAGTGAGACCCCACCTCGATAAACCAAAAAAAAAAAAAAAAAAAAAAAAAAAGGATGAGTGACTGGGAAGACAGATGAGGACCTGAGTTCAATCCCCAGGACCAACATAAAATACCAGGTGCAGTGGGCCTATAGCCCCATTGTTGGGGAGACAGAGACAGGTGGATCCTTGGGACTTGCTTTACCCAACCCTAATTAGTGAGCTGCAGGCAGTGCAAAACCCTGTTGAAAAGTGGTGAATGGCCTATGAGAGGAATGAGCGCGTGTGCAGACATTCACACACGTACACAGAAAGACGGCCGAGAAGCAGGCTCGTGCGTGATCCTGGTCCACAGTCACGTGTGGGTAAGAGGACCAGGCACGCACAAGGGCAATGGGGAGAGATGGGGCTCGGAAGGTTTTTGATCTAATTTTGAGGAAGAAGCAAGACTTCTTTGTGGAAATTGGTTGGGCCTGGACATTTCAAATCATGACTGGATGATGTGTAAACACATGGAAGTGTCACATGTCTGGGGCCTGAACTGAAAATGTTTTGTTGTTGTTTTTCTGTATAGGGCGCATCCAGGGCATGTGGCTTCTAAGTCATGCTGAGGCGTAGTTGGTCATGGGTAGGCGCTCCTGGTGCAAAAGCAATTGTGGGAAAAGAACACGTGTGTGTGTGTTTTGCTTTCCACAGCCTGCCACGGTCAGTCGCTGTGGCATGATTTATTTGGAGCCCTCCCAGCTAGGGTGGAAACCACTCGTGTCTTCGTGGTTAGATTCGCTGAACGCGCCTCTGAATGAATCAGAACATCAAGCTCTGCTGAGAGGACTGTTTGACTGGCTGGTCCCACCCAGCTTAGCATTTCGTAAGAAAAACTGCAAGGTAAGGCTCCGATTCTCTGCCCCAGCTTTCTCTAGCTTCTATTTGACTTAACTAAGCTTAAAGCAGCAATGACAGAAGAAGGGGCTAAAGCCAGTTTTTGGTTTAACTATCTACCTTTGGTTTTGTTGGTGGTGTTTGTCTTTTCTTTTTTTTAAAAATATTTTATTTAGCTGGGCATGGTGGCACATATCTTTAATGCCAGAACTCGGGAGGCAGAGGTAGGAGGATCGCTATGAGTTCAAGGCCAACCTGAGACCACATAGGGAATTCCAAGTCAGCCTGGACTAGAGTGAGACTGTACCTCAAAAAACCAGAAAAAAATTATTTATTTATGAAAGTAAGAGGCAGATAGAGAGAAAGGCAGAGAGAGAATGGGCACACCAAGGCCTCTAGCCACTGCATGTATGCGCCACCTTGTACATGTAATGTTATGTGGGTACTGTGAAATTGAACTCAAGTCCTTAGGCTTTGTAGGCAAGTGCATTAACCACCGAGCCATCTCTCTAGCCCCCTTTTTGGGTTTATTTATTTATTAGAGAAAGAGAGAGAGAGAGAGAGAGAGAGAGAGAGAGAGAATGTGTGTACCAAGGCCTCCAGCCACTGCAAATGAACTCCAGATGCATTCACCACCATGTGCATCTGGCTTACGTGGGTTCTGGGGAAATTGAACCTTTGTTCTTGGGCTTCTTAGGCAAACTCCTTAACCACTAAGCCATCTCCCCAGCCTATTCAGTCCCTTTTTTGAGTCAAGATCTTATTTAACCTAGGCTAGTCTTGAACTCACTATATAACTGAGGATGGCCTTGAACTCCTGATCAGCCTGCTTCTACCTTCCAAGTGCTACTATTGTGGGCATGGAGCACTACCCCAGCCACCTTTGGCTTCATATTGCTCAAGTTACAGTTGAGTAACCTGAAGGTTAAATTTATTTTGGCTAAACTATTTGTATCAAACCACAGTATCTAGACCATTGAAAATCCCAAGTACTTTATATATTTTAAAAATATCTCAGAGAAAGCATTTGACAAAATCCAACATCCCTTCATGATAAAAGTCCTACAGAGACTGGGAATAGAAGGAACATATCTCAACATAATAAAAGCTATTTATGACAAGACTACAGCCAACATAATACTAAATGGGGAAAAACTGGAAGTTTTTCCACTAAAATCAGGAACAAGAGAAGGGTGTCCACTGTCCCCACTTTTATTTAATATAGTTTTGGAAGTCTTAGCCATAGCAATATGGCAAGAGACACACATAAAAGGGATACAAATTGGAAAGGAAGAGCTCAAGTTATCATTATTTGCAGATGACATGATTCTATACATAAAGGACCCTAAAGACTCTACTAGCAAACTGTTAGAACTGATCAAAACCTACAGTCATGTAGCAGGATACAAAATAAATACACAGATATCAGTAGCCTTCATATATGCTAACAACAAACACACAGAGGATGAAATCAGAGAATCACTCTCATTCACAATTGCATCAAAATAAATAAATAAATAAATAAATAAAGTACCTTGGAATAAACCTAACCAAGGAAGTAAAGGATCTCTACAATGAGAACTTGGAAACTCTCAAGTGAGAAATTGCAGAAGACACAAGAAAGTGGAGAAACATCCCTTGTTCCTGGATTGGAAGAATCAATATTGTGAAAATGACAATCTTACCTAAAGCAACCTACACATTTAATGGAACCCTATCAAAATTCCAAAGGCATTCTTCATGGAAATAGAAAAAACAATCCAAAAATTCATCTGGAATCACAAAAAACCTCAAATATCTAAAATAATACTGCGCAACAAAAATAAGGCTGGTGGTATCACCATACCTGATTTTAACCTATACTACAGAGCTATAGTAACAAAAACAGCATGGCACTGGCACAAAAACAGACACGTAGATCAGTGGAACAGAATAGAGGACCCAGATGTAAGCCCAGGTAGCTATAGCCACCTGCTATTCTATAAAAATGCCAAAAATACTCATTGGAGAAAAGACAGCCTCTTCAGCAAATGGTGTTGGGAAAACTGGATATATATCTGCAGAAGGATGAAAATAGATTCTTCTCTCTTGCCATGCACAAGAATTAAATCCAAATGGATTAAAGACCTTAACATCAGACCAGAAACTCTGAAACTGCTAGAGGAAAAAGTAGGGGAAACCCTTCAACATATTGGTCTTGGCAAAGACTTTCTGAATCCAACCCCAATTGCTCAGGCAATAAAACCACAGATTAATCATTGAGACTTCATGAAATTACAAAGATTTTGCACTACAAAGGACACAGTGAAAAAAGCAAAGAGGCAACCTACAGAATGGGGAAAAATCTTCGCCAGCTATATATCTGATAGAGGATTAATATCTAGGATATACAAAGAACTCAAAAAGTTAAATAATAAGGAATCAAACAAGCCAATCAAAAAATGGGCTATGGAGCTAAATAGAGAGTTCTCAAAGGAAGAAATACGAATGGCATATAAGCATCTAAAAAATGTTCTACATCACTAGTCATCAGGGAAATGCAGATTAAAACTACATTGAGATTCCATCTCACTCCGGTCAGATTGGCCACCATCATGAAAACAAATGATCATAAATGTTGGTGGGGATATGGAAAAAGAGGAACTCTTCTACACTGTTGGTGGGAATGCAATCTGGTCCAGCCATTGTGGAAGTCAGTGTGGAGGTTCCTAAAACAGCTAAAGATTGATCTACCATATGACCCAGCTATAGCACTCCTAGGCATATATCCAAAGGACTCATCTCATTTCCTTAGAAGTACATGCTCAACCATGTTTATTGCTGCTCAATTTATGATAGCTGGGAAATGGAACCAGCCTAGATGTCCCTCAACTGATGAGTGGATAATGAAGATGTGGCACATTTATACAATGGAGTTCTACTCAGCGGTAAAGAAAAATGAAGTTATGAAATTTGCAGAAAAATGGATGGACCTGGAAAGTATTATACTAAGTGAGGTAACCCAGGCCCAGAAAGCCAAGTGCCACATGTTCTCCCTCATAGGTGGGTCCTAGCTACAGATGATTGGGCTTCTGTGTGAGAAGGAAAATACTTAGTAGCAGAGGCCAGTAAGTTAAAAAGGAGATATAAAGGGAAGAGAAAGGAAGGGAGGAGGGTACTTAAAAGGTTGGTATTGTATATATGTAAGTAGAATGATTGAGATGGGGAGGTAATATGATGGAGAATGGGATTTCAAAGGGGAAAGTGTGTGTGGGGGAGGGAGAGTATTACCATGGGATATATTTTTTTTTTACTATTTTTTAATTTTTTTTTTTTTTTTTTTTTTTTTTTAATTTTTATTTATTTTTTTTTTTTGAGAGTGACAGACACAGAGAAAGAGAGAGGGAGAGAGAGAATGGGCGTGCCAGGGCTTCCAGCCTCTGCAAACGAACTCCAGACGCGTGTGCCCCCTTGTGCATCTGGCTAACGTGGGACCTGGGGAACCAAGCCTCGAACTGAGGTCCTTAGGCTTCACAGGCAAGCGCTTAACCGCTAAGCCATCTCTCCAGCCCTAATTTTTATTTTTTTGTTTACTTTTTAAAATTTGTTTGAGAGTGACAGATAGAGAGAGAGAGAGAGAGACACACACACACACACACACACAGAGAGAATGGGTGCTCCAGGGCCTCCAGCCACTGCAAACGAACTCCAGATGCGTGTGCCCCCTTGTGCATCTGGCTAACGTGGGTTCTGGGGAATCGAGCCTCGAACTGGGGTTCTTAGGCTTCACAGGCAAGTGCTTAACCGCTAAGCCATCTCTCCAGCCCAACATGGGATATTTATTTTTATAATCATGGAAAATTTTAATAAAAATTAAAAAAAAATCTTAGAAGCCAGTCATGGTGGCACATGCCTTTAACTTCAGCACTTGGGAGACACAGGTAGGTGGGTCACAGTGAATTCAAAGCCAGTGTGGGACTACATAGTGAATTCCAGGTCAGCTTGGGCTATAGCAAGACCCTACCGTGAAAAACCAATATAGATACACACACACACACACACACACACACACACACACACACACACACACACAGGCAGTCATGGTGGCACCTGTCTTTAATTCTGGCACTTTGGGAGGCAGAGGTAGGAGGAGCGCTGTGAGTTTAAGGCTAGCCTAGGACTACCCAGGCCGTCCTGGGCTAGAGTGAGACCCTACCTCAAAAAAAAAAAATCTTAAAATAAGGGGTGGAGAAATGGCTCAGTAATTAAGTGCACTTCCTGTGTAAGCATGAGGGTCCAAGAGCATCCGAATTCAAATCTGCAGAACCCACATAAACAGCTGGGTGTGGCCATGGGCATCTGCAACCCCAGTCCTGCAGGGGAGCAGAGAAGGGGGGGGTCTTCAGTCAAGACCAGCAGGAGAGCAATGGACCTAGCAACCAGCATTCTGCTGTGCCATCATAGACTGTGGACAGCAGGGGGCGCTGCAGATCAATCAGACCACAGCTCCATTCCTCAGGTAGGGTCTTGCTCTAGCCCAGGCTGACTTGGAATTCACTATGTTCAGGTGGCCTCGAACTCATGGCAGTTCTCCCACCTCTTGTCTCCCAAGTGCTGGGATTAAAGGCGTGTGCCACTATAGTCATCCTAGGCTAGATGGCAGAGTCTTATCATTTTGCAGGATTAAATACTATAAAGACCATATGAGCACTGTGTACATCCTTATCAGTTTTAAGTTCTTAAAATAAGTGGACGGTTAGGAAGCCCCTCCTCTCCTCTTCACTTGCAGGAGCTGATTCCCACGAGCAACAGCAATGCAGTCGTGTCGCTCACGCGCCTTTTCGAGGTGCTGCTCTGCGATGTGGTAGAATGTGATCCCACCAGCAAGCACATTCGTGTTTGGATTATGGTTTGTTTGACACTTCGAGTGGTTTTATTTCTATGTTTTTAAAGATATTTTTATTTATTATTTGCAAGGAGAGAGAGAGAGAATGAATGGGAATGGGCACATCAGGGCCTCTAGCCCCAGCAAATGAACTCCAGACATATGTGTCACTTTGTGCATCTGGCTTTATGTGGGTATTGGGGAATCCAGCCTGGGACATCAGGCTTTGCAAGCAAGCCCCTTAACCACTGAGCCATCTCTCCAGCCCCCTGAGCAGTGTTTTGTTTTGTTTTTTTCTCACTGCAGCCCAGGCTGACCTGAATTTCACTGTGTAGTCTCAAGCTGGCCTCGAACTCATGGTGATCCTCCTACCTCTGCCTCCCGAGTGCTGGGATTAAAGGCGTGCGCTACCATACCCAGCCACCTGAGCAGTGTCTTGATGATTGCTGAAAGAGTAGCTGAGGACACTCAAGTTGTTCTTACCTTGTATTGTGATGCTAAAAAGCTCTGTAAAGAAAGTAACACATCATAAGCCGGGCGTGGTGGCGCACGCCTTTAATCCCAGCACTTGGGAGGCAGAGGTAGGAGGATCACTGTGAGTTCGAGGCCACCCTGAGACTCCTTAGTGAATTCCAGGTCAGCCTGGGCTAGAGTGAAACCCTACCTCAAAAAACCAAAAAAATAAAAATGAAAAAAAAAAAAGAAATGCTGAAAAAAAAAAAGAAAGTAACACATCATAACAAACCCAAATTGTGCTTATTCTTTATGAAAGAGCATAACGAGACATTCACTTTACAGTGTTTTCACGTTAAACCCATTTGCTCTCGGTGAATTGCTTTCTTTCTTAGTGTTGAGCCAGCATTCCAGCAGCTCAGACTAGCTAGGCAAGACCGGGGTGAGACTTCCTAGGTAGAATCCACGAGAATTTAGGGAGAGGTTGGTAGTCCTGATTAGCTAATCAGCACGTCAGGGATGATGGCCGTAATGAGCTGGAATGATCAAAGAAAGCCACAGGAAAGCGATTTGGGGGTGTTCTTTTCCTGTCTATAGCTCTCTCTCATCTGCCACCTTCTTTTTTTTTTCCTCAATTTTTATTAACATTTTCCATGATTATAAAAGATCCCATGGTAATACCCTTCCTCTCCCCCCACTTTCCCCTTTGAAATTCCATTCTCCATCATATCCCCTCCCCATCTCAATCAGTCTCTCTTTTATTTTGATGTCATGATCTTTTCCTCCTCTTATGATGGTGTTGTGTAGGTAGTGTCAGGCACTGTGAGGTCATGGATATCCAGGCCATTTTGTGTCTGGAGGAGCACGTTGTAAGGAGTCCTACCCTTCCTTTGGCTCTTACATTCTTTCTGCCACCTCTTCCGCGTTAGACCCTGAGCCTTGGAAGGTGTGATTGAGATGTTACTCAGTACTCCAGTCACTTCTTTACAGCACTATGATACCTTCTGAGTCATCCCAAGGTCACTGCCATCTGAAAAGAGAAGATTCTCTACCCAAAGTGAGAGTAGCGTTAATATAAGGGTATGAATATTAAGAGAAGTGCTTACTGGGCTGTTTGATAAGCATAGTATATACACTTATCCAGACATCAGCAGATGTTACACCCCTAGGGCTCATGACTACCCCTGTTTTAAGTTTTCAGTATCAGGATGTATTCCCCCCCTGCCCGATGGAGCGGGCCTCCAGTCCAATTGGAGGGCAGCTGGTTTCCACCATGACAGACGTGCCACTATTGCACCCTTTTGTGTTCACCACAGGCTTGCTTTATATTCTCGTTAGTTTGGTCCGTTGGAGGGAGCTGTGATACAGATGGCCGTGTCGCTTTTGATCACTTTGTACGGTCCATCATAGCGGGGAAGGTTGAAGACAGCTCAATACCACCTTCTGTGTCTAAATGGGAATGCCCATTTGAAGAAAAAGGCCTGGTCTATGACTATACGTATGAGGTATGTCACCCAACGCTTGCTCTGACACAATGTAAAACACAAAGTGCAAAGCTCTCAGGCTTCCATCCTGAGGTGAACTGGTTAGCTATCCTCAGTAATTCACAGACAAGTAGGGATCAACTTTTAGCAATAGCTTGCAATATCATTTAACCATCCTGTAAAGGAATATGCAAAAGTCTTCTTTTATTTTTTTATTTTTATTTATTTATTTATTTTGTTGTAGGGGTAGGGTTTCACTGTGTCTCAGGCTGACCTGGAATTCATTATGTAGTCTCAGGGTAGCCTCAAACTCCTGGCGATCCTCCTACCTCTGCCTCCTGAGTGCTGGAATTAAAGGCATGCGCCACCACATCTGGCTATTATTTTTTATTTTATTTCAGTTTTACAAGGTAGGGTCTCACTCTAGTCCAGGCTGACCAGGAATTCATTCTGTATTCTCAGGGTAGCATCAAACTCACAGCAATCCTCCTACCTCTGCCTTGCAAGTGCTGGGATTAAAGTCATACGCCACTATGCATGGCAAAAGTCTTCTTTTAAATAGCAAGCATCTAAATAATTACTTTATTCATACAAACTTTTTTAAATTTATTTTTTATTTGAGAGATAGGGAGAGATAAAGACAGAGAGGGACAGAATGGGCAAGCCAGGGTCTTCATCTGCTGCAAACAAACTCCAGACTCATGCACTACCTTGTGGGTCCTGGGGAATCAAGCCTAGGTCCTTTGGCTTCATAGGCAAATGCCTTAGCTGCTAAGCCATCTCTCCAGCCCTCATATAAACTTTTAATTTGTAATCCATAAGATTCAGATAAAGGCTTAGTTATAATTTTACCACAGTTATAGAAACCTAGAAAGGTGTGTAGGCAGCAGAAACAGGGCTCAAACCAAGTCAAGAGTGGTAACACAAACAAGATCTTTAAAAATGGAAAATAAGGCTGAAGAGATGGCTCAGCGGCTAAAGTGCTTGCCTACAAAGCCTAACGAACCAGGTTTGATTCCCTAATACCCACATGAAGCCAGATGCACAAGCCGTGCATGTGTCTGGAGTTTGTTTGCACTGGCAAGAGGCCCTGGCATGCCCATTCTCTCTCTCTCTCTCTCGATGGCCCTCTCTCTCAAATAGATAAATAATATTTAAAATCTGAAAGTAAATATCAAAATGTGTGGCTTATTGGAGGGGATTGTGATCATGGTATATTGTCTGTATGTATGGAGGTTGTCAAACAATTTGTTAAAAAAATTTAAATTTATGGCTTAAAGAGGTGAAGGTGAGGCTGGAGGGATGATAGCAGTTAAGGCACTTGCCTATAAAGTCAAAGGACCCAGGTTCGATTCCCTAGGACATAAGCCAGATGCACAAGATGGTGATTATGTCTAGAGTTCATTTGCAGTGGCTAGAGGCCCTGGCATACCAATTCTCTCTCTTTCTCTCTGCTTGCAAATAAATAAATAAAAGTATAAGACATTATTTTTAAAAACTGAAAGTATGGCTGGAGAAATGGCTTTCTAAATAAATAAATAAATGAATAAAAATATTTTTTTGTTTTTGTTTTTCAAGGTAGGGTCTCACTCTAGCCCAGGCTAACCGGGAATTCATTATGTTCTCTGAAGATGGCCTCAAACTCATGGTGATCCTCCTACCACTGCCTCCTGAGTGCTGGAATTAAAAGTGTGCGTCACCATACCCAGCTGGTTTTTTGTTTGTTTGTTTGTTTGTTTGTTTGTTTGTTTTTGTGAGGTAGGGTTTCACTGTAGCCCAGGTTGACTTTTAATTCATTATGGAGTCTCAGTGTGGCCTCGAACTCATGACGATCCTCCTACCTCTGCCTCCCAAGTGCTAGAATTAAAGGCATGTGCCACTGCACCTGGCTAAAAAGTATTTTTTTTAGGGCTGGAGAGATGGCTTAGCTGTTAAGGCACATGCCTGCGATGCCTAAGGATCCCGGTTCAATTCTCCAGGTCCCACGTAAGCCAGATGCACGTAGTGGCGCATGCGTCTGGAGTTCGTTTGCAATGGCTGGAGGCCCTGGCATGCCCATTCTCACTCTCTCTCTCTCCTCTCTCTCTGTCTCTGTCTCTAATTAAAAAAAAATCTTAAAAAAAGTATTTTTTATAAAGAGGTAAAGGTGGTTGCTTCTGAGAAGGAGAAAGTGAGATCAGAGAAATATACTTTTTTGTAATCTGATAAAACTTTCAACTCTGTGTATGTGTATAAATTTATTATTTATTTATTTTTATTAGACAGAGATAGGGAGGGAGAGAATAGGTGCACCATGGCCTTCAGCCACTGCAAACAAACTTCAGATGCATGTGTCACCATGTGCATTTGGCTTTATGTGGGTCCTGGGGAATTGCACCTGGGTTCATAGGCTTTGAGGCAAGCACTTTAACCACTGAACCATCTCTCCAGCCCTCAAATATTAACTTTTATTACTGTCAGTGAGAGGCCTGGAGGTCTATAGGGAGAAAGGAAGGGTATTCAATGAAAAGAGGAAAATAATAGTTAGGACTGGTCCTGACTGCAAATCTCTAGGAATGTCAGGACAGCAGCTCATTCAGCCAGTGGTTCAAATGAATGTGGATATTGCAGAGATTAGGATAGCTATTTTGGTACATCCTGGTTGAATATTGGCCTGCATAAAAGTGCCAAGAAGGTTCAAAAACAAATATCGAGATCCTATAATATTTTAAAACATTTTCTTATAGTTGAGAAATCGAGGTCGCTGGATCCATTGGCATGAACTAATTAAAAGTACTTCTGTAGAAGACAAATGTACCAAGATTCAAGACATAATAATCCCTACAATGGACACAATTAGATATACATTCCTCATGGATTTGAGCATTACCTATGCAAAGTAAGGAGCTCTAGTATAAATATGAGTTTGAAACATACCAATCCTATCTGAATAGAATGATATCTGGTTTTGAAGTAAACTTGGAGATCATCCAGTTTCAAGCAACAAAGAACTTGGTATGGGGGAGGGTGGGAAGACTAGTAACCATGTCTAACGATTTATGTTGCTACTGTCAAACCTAGAATCCAGGTTTCCTACTGCGCACTCTAAAGCTTACTAATAAAGTTGTATTTTGTTGCTTCACAACTTATCAAAAGTCATTTACAAGGTTACTCTTTTTTTAAAAGATATTTATTTATTTGAGACAGAGAGGGGGAGAGAGAGAGAGAGAGAGAGAATGGGCCTCTACCCACTGCAAACGAACTCCAGATGCATGTGCCGCCATGTGCATCTGGCTTACGTGGGACCTGGGGAATCGAACCTGGATCTTTAGGCTTCATAGGCAGGCACCTTAACCGCTAAGCCATCTCTCTAGCTGCAAGGTTACTCTTTATGTGTATATAAAATTATATATACATATTTTTATTTTTTGTGATTTTTTGAGGTAGGCTCTCACTCTGGCCCAGGCTGACCTGTAATTCACTATGTAGTCTCAGGGTGGCCTTGAACTCATGGTGATCCGCCTACCTCTGCCTCCTGAGTGCTTGGGATTAAAGGTGTGCGCCACCATGCCTGGCTCTTTTTATATTTTATTAATTTATTATTTGAGAGTGAGAGAGAAAGAGACAGGTAGAGAAGGAGAGAATGGGCATGCCAAGGCCTCTAGCTACTGCAAATGAACTCCAGCTGCATGCACCACCTGGCTTTATGTAGGTACTGGGGACTCAAACCTGAGTCCTTTGGCTTTTTCTGGCAAGTATCTTAACCACTAAGTCATTTCTTCAGCCCCTACAATGTTACTCTTAAAATCTATGTATTCTTTGAGCTTGGGAGGTGGCTTAGCTTTATGTGAGTATTTGGGAATTGAACCTGGGCCCACAGTCATTGCAACCTAGTGCCTTTAATTGCTGAGCCACCTCCCAGTCTTATTTCATTTAAAAAATATTTGATTTATTTACTAGAGAGTGTATGTATGGGTGACCCAGGCCTTCTGCACTGCACACAAACTTCAGATACACTGAGCCACTTTGTGCATCTGGCTTTACATGGTATCTGGGGAATCAAACCCAAACCATCAAGTTTTACAATAAAGTGACTTTAACTGCTGAGCCATCTCTTAAGCCCCCCTATTTTATTTTATTTAAAAATATTTCTATTTATTTGCAAGCAGAGACAGACAGAGGGAAAAGAGAGAGAGAGAGAATGAGGGCGCCAGAGCCTCTAGCCACTGCAAATGAACTCCAGATGCATGTGCCACTTTGTGCATCTGACTCTACAAAGGGTTAGGCATTGCAGGCAAGCACTTTAAGCACTGAGCCATCTCTTAAGCTCCCATATTTTATATTTTTACTGCTGCTTTTGTCAAACACAGAGTCCTCAGGACTTAGTGAACAGAAGCTCACATTTCCTCCCTTAATGTTAGTAACTGTACTTACTCAACTCAAGGATGGGAAACTCTGCTTGAGGCCCACCTGAGTGAGGAATTTCTGAATGTGCTCTTAGACATTTTCAATTTAATTTATTTTTATTTTTTAAATTTTTGTTTAATTTTTATTTACTTATTTGAGAGCAATAGACAGAGAGAGAAAGAGGCAGATAGAGAGAGAGAATGGGTGCACCAGGGCCTCCAGCCACTGCAAACAAGCTCTAGACACATCCCCTTGTGCATCTGGCTAACATGGGTCCTAGGAATCAAGCCTCAAACCGGGGTCCTTAGGATTCACAGGCAAGCGTTTAACTGCTAAGCCATCTCTCCAGCCCTTAATTTATTTTTAAAATGCTATTGACAGGTGGCATAATTATTAACTGTCATTCAATAAATATAAATATTAACTGTCATTCAATTCTCCTAAGATTTTATGCTACTGGCATCCTAAGACTATTTTACTAATGTCAACTTACTATTCTGTTCCACACTTCCAAGTCCATCTGTACGCCTACTTAAAAAATACAAATACAAGGCTGAAGAGATGGTTTAGCAGTTAAGGAGCTTGCCTGTGAAGCCTAAGGACCCTGGTTCCATTCCTTAGTACCTACGGAAGCCAGATACACAAGGTGGCGCATGCATCTGGAGTTTGGTTATAGTGGTTGGAGGCCCTGGCACGTCCATTTTCTCTCTTTCTTTTTCTTTCTCAAATAAAATATTTTAAAATTCATTATTTTTTCTAAGAAAATCGATTTTGACTTTGTTTTGAAAAGATGTTTCTTGTCTTTTGTGTCTTTTGGCTGTCAAATACTGTACCGCTGAGCTATACCCCCTTTTGTGTCCTTTTGTATATAGCAAAAGTACTGTGTGCAAACAATAACTTATTACTGTTGAAGTCTCTTCTACTGCATTGGACACAAATGGAAGTCAGTCATTATTTTGATTTGTCTTTCCTAAAGTAACAATTATAAGTAAAAAATATGACAATTTAGCTGGGCATCATGGTGCACGCCTTTAATCCCAGCACTTGTGAGGCAGAAGCAGGAGGATTGCCATGAGTTCGAGACTAGCCTGAGACTACAGAGTGAATTCCAGGTCAGCCTGGGCTAGAGTGAGGCCCTACATCAAAAAACCAACCAACCAACCAACCAATCAAGGGCTGGGGATATGGCCTAGCAGTTAAGGCATTTGTCTTTGAAGCCTAAGGACCCAGGTTCGGTTCCCCAGAACCCACATAAGCCAGATGCACATGGTGATACATGCATTTGGAATTTGTTTACAGTGGTTGGAGGCCTTGCCATGCCCATTCTCTCTCTCATAAATAAATAAATATCAAAAAGTACAAAAAGTCTGACACTTTAAATGAAAATGATGTTATTATTATTTAAATTTTTATTAACCAAAGCTTGCTTTGGTAAACATGCATTCTGACTTCTTTCCCTCTTGAGTGATGTGTTCATTGTTTTCATAAAGGCCATTGCTTTTAGTGGGTCCAACGGGCACAGGAAAATCAGTGTATGTGAAGGATAAGCTTATGAATCACTTGGAAAAGGACAAGTACTTCCCTTTCTACATGAATTTCTCTGCACGGACCAGTGCCAATCAGATTCAGGTACAGCCAGAAACTTAAATCTATAATTATTATTATGTATAAGTGGGTGAATTAAAAGAACAGTTTTTGCCTGGCATGGTGGCGCATGCCTTTAATCCCAGCTCTTGGTGACTGGTGTCAGATGATCACTGTGTCTTCAAGGCCAGCCTGGGCTACAAAGTGAGTTCCAGTTCAACATGGACTACAGTGAAACCCTTCTGCAAACAAACAAACAGCTGGTTGGAACAATTCATACTTTTCTTTTTTGTTGTTTGTTTTTCGTACTTTTAAACATTAAGTAATTTAAAAGTAAAGTAAAAAAATTAATGTTGGGGTATGCAGTATAGGAAATATTGAATAAATTATATATGAGGTATACAATATAAATGTAACACATAAATATTTGTGCTATAATCTGAGTACATAGAAAGATATCAATAAGTGTTCATTGAAATGATGGTGAATTTGAAGCTTAGTATCACCCTAAATATGGCTAAATCAGAATCAATACACCCAAATAAACTGCTTGATATTATTTCCTTATGAAGATTATTAAACTTTGTTTTGTTTATTTTTTGAGGTAGGGTTTCACTGTAGCCCAGGCTGACCTGGAATTCACTATGTAGTCTCAGGGTGGCCTTTAACTCATGGAGAACCTCCTACCTCTGCCTTCTGAGTGCTAGGATTAAAGGCATGCACCACCATGCCCGGCTTGAACACTTTTTCTGATGTTAAAATTTTGTGTTGTTATGTGCTGGAGAGATAACTTAGCAGTTAGGGCGCATGCCTACAAAGCCTAAGGATCCAGGTTCAATTCTCCAGGTTCTATGTAAGCCAGATGCACAAGGTGGCGCATGCATTTGGAGTCCATTTGCAGTGGCTAGAGGCCCTGGCGTGCGCATTCTCTCTCTCTCTCTACCTGTAATAAATAAATAAAATAAAAATAAATCTTAAAAAAATTTATGTTGTTAATCATTGACAAAATAAACAAATTGTTGTTGCTACTACTATCTATGGATATTGATAACATAGATTTTTGTTTTGTTTTGTTTTGTTTCAGGTAGGGTTTCACTCTAGTCCAGACTGACCTGGAATTCACTCTGTAGTCTCAGGCTGGCCTCAAATTCATGGCTCTCTTCCTTCCTCTGCCTCCCGAGTGCTGGGGTTAAAGGCGTGTGCCACCACTCCCAGCCTGACAGCATGAATGGATTTAACATAAGCAATTGTAATAATGATGTTGTAATACTATTATAGGTAAACATGTCACTCTTTCTTTCTAAATTTTTAGAACATTATTATGGCTAGATTGGATAAAAGGCGCAAAGGAGTTTTTGGACCACCTATGGGAAAGAAGTGTATAATTTTTATAGATGATATGAATATGCCTGCATTGGAGAAATATGGAGCTCAACCTCCTATTGAATTATTAAGGCAATTTTTTGACTGTGGACATTGGTAAATATTTCATTAAAATCTTCAAATATCTTCATAAACCATACTGACATTGCATCTCATTTTATTTATTTATTTATTTATTTATTTATTTATTTATTTATTTATTTATTTATTTATGAAAGAGAGAGAGGATGGGCACGCCAGAGCCTCCAGCTACTGCAAATGAACTCCAGACACAGGCATCACCTTGTGCATCTGGCTTTACGTGGGTACTGGGGAATTGAACCTGGGTCCATAGGTTTCATAGGCATGTGTCTTAACTGCTAAGCCGACTCTCCAGCCCAGGAAGCTTAATCTTAATCAAAAATACCTGAGGCTGTGGGGAACATTTATAATCAAGCTTCCATACTGTTTTTCCTGGAAGCTGTATCATCTTGCATCCCCAGAAGGAATTAATAAAAGTGAGTGTTGCTTCCCATCCCCTCTAGCACTGGGCAGTGTGGCTGTTCCAGGTTTTGGTCATCCTTAGAGATGCGTGGTTTTTTCTCCCTGTTGATGTATGATATGGGACATATTTTTTGCTCACTTAAAAAAACAACTTTATTTTTATTTACTTATTTGAGAGGGAGAGAGAGAGAAAAAGAGAGAGAAGAAGAGGCAGAGAGAGAGAGAATGGGCATGCCAGGATCTCCAGCCACTGCAAACAAACTCCTGACATATGCGCCCTCTTGGGCATCTGGCTTACATGGGTCCTGGGGAATCAAACCAAGGTCCCTTGGCTTGGCAGGCAAAAGCCCTAACCACTAAGCCATCTCTCCAGTCCACTCCCTTGTTTTTGTTTTTGAGACAGGGTCTCATGTAACCTAGGCTGGCCTGGAACTCATTATGTAGGCAAGGCTGGCCTTGAACTTCTGATCCTTCTACCTTCCAAGCGCTAGGATAATAGTATGTGTGCATTTGTCATCTGTACAACCAAGCTTCAAGTAGGTGGTACAGCACTCACCCGTTATGGGTTTAGAGACAAGAAAAACAGCCAAGGTGGAAGGAAGAAAGAAAGGAAAAGGCAAGGAAAGGGACATCCCAGGCATAGGATCAGTGTCACTGAGAGAGTAGAAAATGTTCATCACATCAAACATTCTCAAAGTGAGTGTGGTGGCACACATCTGTAATTCTACCACTTGGGGAATGGAAGCAGGAGAATCAGAAATTCAAGGTCACAGACCTGGCATGGTGGTGCATGCCTTTAAACCCAGCACTCAGGAGGCTGAGGTAGGAGGATTACTGTGAATTTGAGGTCAATCTGGAGCTACAAAGTGAGTGCCAGGTAACCTGGACTAGAGTGAAATGCTGCCTCAATAAAATAAATAAATAAATAAAAAATAAACAGGGTTGGAGAGATGGCTCAGCAGTTAAGGCACTTGCCTGAAAAGCCTAATGACCTGGGTTTGATTTCCCAATACCCATGTAAAGCCAGATACACAAGGTGGTGCATGCGTCAGGAGTTCATGTGCAGCAGCTGGAGGCCCTGGAACACTCATTCTCTCTCTCTCTCATAAATAAATACATATAAACTTATTTCTTTTATAGAAGCTAAAATCAGATTAAATTTCTTTTCTTTCTTTTTTCTGTTTTTTGAAGGTCAGGTTTCGCTCTAGCCCATGCTGACCTGGAATTCACTATGTAATTTCAGAGTGGCCTTGAACTAATGGCAATTCTCTTACCTCTGCCTCCCCAGTGCTGGGATTAAAGGTGTGTGCCACCACGCCCGGCTCAGATTAAATTTCTAAGGCTGCCTGTATATATTTCACTTGATCATCTTTTTTTGTTTTCTCTTCCTTGTGTTCTCCAGGTATGATCTTAAGGACACAAGTAAAATCACACTAGTTGACATAGAGCTGATTGCTGCCATGGGCCCCCCAGGTGGTGGAAGAAATCCGGTCACTCCTCGCTTTATCCGCCATTTCAACATCTGCAGTATTAATTCATTTAGTGATGAGACTATGGTCCGGATCTTCTCCTCAATCATGTCGCTTTACCTTAGAACTCATGGATTTTCTCCAGAGTACTTTTCAATAGGGAACCAAATAGTCAGCGGGACCATGGAGGTGAGAAAATAATGCCATGCTTTAGGATTTGACGCCACCCTCATTTGACCTCTTAAAAACATTGTTAGCCATCTATAATTGCTCTTCATTATCAGACACCCTGTTCAGAAGACTTAAGAGCAGGAAGATCAGAGTTTGAAAGTAGAGAATCAAGTTGGGGTGGAGGCTTCACTGATATTCCTAGCAAACTGATGTGGAGCAAGTTACTTCACCTTTCAGATCCTTCGTTGTGCTTTTTATTTTATTTGTTTACGTGCAATCTGAGAGACACACAGAGAGGTGTGTGTGTGTGTGTGTGTGTGTGTGTGTGTGTGTGTGTGTGAGAGAGAGAGAGAGAGAGAGGGAGAATGGGTACATCAGGACCTGTAGTCACTGCAAATGGACTCCAGATGCATGCACCACTTTGTATCCTGCTTTGTACCGGGAAATTGAACCCAGGTTGATGGGCTTTTCAGCAAGCGCCTTAGCCACCGAGCCATCTCTCTGGCTCCACCTCTGTTTTTGTTTTTGTTTTCTCTAGTCCAGGCTGACCTGGAATTCACTATGTAGTCTCAGGGTGGCCTTGAACTCATAGTGATCCTCCTACCTCTGCCTTCCAAGGGTCACCACGTCTGGCAAGATTATATTTTTCTAAAGTTTTCTCCCCTTGTTCCAGTGGAAAACTTACACTGTTCTTGCGACATGGTCTCATGTCGTCCATGTTGGTCTCCAACTCAGTGTGTATCTACAGAGAATCATACACTTCTGATCCTTCTGCATCCACCTTCCAAATGCTGGGATTTCAGGCATGGGCCACTACGCACCTTGTATGTGGTGTGTGCATGCTGGGCAAGCACTATACCCATGGAGGTATACCCCTAGCCTAAAAAGTTGTGCTAGCAAAATAAAGAAAGTTTGATTCTGGGCTGGTTGGCTTCATTGCAGGGAAACTGAGTCAAGGCTGAGGTGAGATACCACAGCAGAAGGCTGTGGTAGAGTAGAGCTCCTCACTTCTTGGCAGATGGAAAGGAGAGATAGGAAGGGGGCTGGGGGCATATGTGTCTTTCCAGGGCATGTCCCTGTGATGTCCTCCAATTAGATCCCACTTTCTAGTTTCTACCACCTCCCAATAATGCCTGCATGTTATCAACCCATCAATTGTTTAATCCATTGATCAAATCAGAGCCATCAGGATAGAATCACTTCCTCAAAGCCCATCTCCATCAACAGATGAGCCATTGGAAGACATTTCATATTCAAACAGTAACAGGGCAGTAGACTTATTCTGATACAAAAGTGTTTCTATCTTTAAAATATTGTATTTGTATTTCAGGTGTCTCTTGGAAAGTGGGACCTTTACCAGATAGAATAGGATTTTTTTTTTATTTTTTCATTAGAGGACTACTATGTGTGAAGGTTAGGATGGGAGGAAAAATCACAGTATACATCCAAAATAAAAGATAATTGTGCTTGACTTTCTGTTTGTGAGGATACATTACAAAAATTTAATTCATCAAAAAAGATTTAATGTACCTTTCTCTCTCTCTCTCCATATATATATATATATATATATATATATATATATATATATGTATGTATATATATATAATATATATATATTTGAGTGAGAGAGAGAAAGAAGAAGATAGAGAGGGGGAGAGAGAGAGAGAGAAAATGGGCATGCCAGGGCCACCAGCCACTGCAAATGAACTCCAGATGTGTGTGCTACCTTGTGTGTCTGGCTTTATATGGGTCCTGGGGAATTGAACCTGGATCCTTACGCTTTGCAGGCAACTGCTTTACCTGCTGAGCCATCTCTCCAGCCCTAATTTCTCTTTCTTGAAGAGAATGTTAACTTTCATTTGATGATGCAGCATACAGTGAAAATACACTTCACCTCTATATTGCATATAGTTAGCATATAAGGAAGAAGTGAGGGAGTAGAAGGGGAGGGAGAATGAATGGATCCAAAGTTGATGGCAATATACAGGAAATTATCCCATCTTCATTTGGAATGCTTCAGAAGGAGTTTTCTGATTTTACTTCCTGTTGCAATTTATTTATTTATTTACTTATTTATTTTTATTTTTTTGGTTTTCAAGGTAGGGTCTCACTCTAGCTCAGGCTGACCTAGAATTCAGTATGTAGTCTCAGGCTGGCTTCAAACTCACAGCGATCCTACCTCTGCCTCCTGAGTGCTGGGATTAAAAGTGTATGCCAGGACTCCTGGCTCTGTTGCAATTTTTGTTTATTTATATAATTAATTAATTTATTTGAGAGAGAGATAAAGAGGGGGAGAGAGAGAGAGGGAGAGAATGGGTGTGCTAGGGCATTCAGCTGCTGCAAACAAACTCCAGACACATGTACCTCCTTGTGCATCTGGCTTACATGGGTTCTGGGGAATTGAACCTGGGTCCTTTAGCTTTGCAGGCAAGTACTTTAACACTAAGCTATCTCTCCAGCCCTCCTGTTGCAATTTTAAACTGTTTAATAATTCCAAGTCATCTTTAAATGGAAGAGTTAAAATAGATGGGAACTAGAATAAGCCTGGATCAAGTCTGAGTTGAAAGACTCCTAAATTCCCTCAACTTCTTAATGCCAGTTGAGCACTACTGATCAAAATAAACACAGGAGGCTGGAGAGATGGCTTAGTGGTTAAGCGCTTGCCTGTGAGACCTAAGGACCCCAGTTTGAGGCTCGATTCCCCAGGACCCACATTAGCCAGATGCACAAGGAGGCACATACATCTGGAATTTGTCTTCAGTGTCTGGAGGCCCTGGCATGCCTATTATCTCTCTCCCTCTACCTCTTTCTCTGTCTGTCACTCTCAATAAATAAATAAATAAACAAACATAGGATGCACTTGGCTTAGTACTGAGTACTTTTTCCTAAATTTATTTAATATGATAGGTTCAATAAAGTATTTTTATGTTATTATTACTGCTAATTGTAAGCATTTCATTTTTACTTTGTTACATTTTTCATATGCAGATATATAAGCTATCCATGGAGAATCTTTTGCCCACTCCTGCAAAATCTCATTATACATTCAACTTGCGTGATTTTGCTCGCGTCATCCGGGGTTGCTTACTCATCGAAAGAGATGCCGTGGAGTCCAAGCACACCATGATCCGCCTGTTTGTGCATGAGGTTCTCCGTGTGTTTTATGATCGCCTCATCAATGACATTGATCGATACTGGCTCTTCAGGTTAATTAAAACTGTCATAAAGGATCATTTTAAAGAATCATTTGATGGTGTCTTCGCACACTTGAGGAAAGAGAATGCGCCCGTGAGTAACTACTTAGTAATTAAGAACATGTCAGATTGAAATAGTACAAGCACATACATTTTTATACTCAATTAACTTGTCTTTTTAAAATATACTTGCTTTTAAATCAACATATTCTTTTATTTTTTTATGGGTAAGTGTTTGGCATTAATCTTCAGGGAAATGTATGTAGCATAGAAATGACTTAAAGAATAAACTGTAAACCAGGCATGGTGGTGCATGCCATTAATCCCAACACTCTGGAGACAGGTAGGAAGGTTGCTGTGAGTTTAAGGCCAGCCTAGGACTACAGAGTTCCAGGTCAGCCTGAGCTTAAGTGAGACCCTACCTTGAAAAAACAAAACAAAAAGAATAAACTGAATAGCTGTATATGATACTGATGAAATTGTATAGATCATATAATATGAGAGGATCTCCTAATATCTTCTCGACAGTCACTAAAAAAATGTTTCTCCAGTCTCTATAAAAAGTAACAAAACTAGGCAAGCTCAAGGCCCCGTGGCTCCGAGGGGCTGGGAAGCGGCAGGTTAGCTCTGTTCTCCCCGCCATCGGGGGTGGAGGTGGGGACGACACCGACTCGGCTCTCTCCAACTTGGGGGCGAGCTAGCGCCGCGTCCCGCCCGCGGCCGGCCGGAGCGATGAAGCTGGTCGCGCCCTGGACGCGGTTCTACTCCAACAGCGGCTGCCTGTGCTGCCCTGACCGCACCGGCACCGTCCTGCTCGGCGTGTGGTCCCTGATCATCAATGCTGTGTTCCTGTTGATCTTACTGAGCACTCCGGCTGATCCAAACCAGTATCCTTTTTCAAGTTCTGAGCTCAGAGGGAACTCCGAGTTCATGGATGATGCCAGCATGTGCATTGCCATTGCGATTTCCCTTCTCATGAGCCTGATATGTGCGATGGCTACCTATGGTGCCCACAAGCCACACGCTGCAGGGATCATCCCATTCTTCTGTTACCGGATCTGTGATTTTTGCCCTGAACACCTTGGTGGCTATCACTGTGCTTGTTCATCCAAACTCCATCCAGGAGTATGTACGGCAGCTGCCTCCTGACTTTCCCCACAGAGATGATATGTCAGTGAACCCTACTTGCTTGGTCCTTATTATCCTTCTGTTTATCAGCATTATCTTGACATTCAAGGGCCACTTGATTAGCTGTGTTTGGAACTGCTACCCATACATCAATGGCAGGAACTCCTCCGACGTCCTGGTTTACGTTACAGGCAATGATACCATGGTGCTGTTGCCCCCTATGACGATGGCACTGCAGTGAGTGGTACCACCAAGGAGCCACCGCCACAGTAGTGTCTGCCTGAGTGTGAGCGCGGTGGAGCCCAGAGCAGCGGTGTGACTCCAGCCCCCCGAGCAAGAGCTCTGTGCTTCCACCTCCACGATGAGCTCTTTGAGCCCGTTTGTTGTCAAATACCACGTTTTATGATTTCAGTATTAACTTGGATTCCTCTTGTTGCAGTCATATGCGTTAGCTGGTTCACTGGGATAACGTAGCTATAGGATTCTTTCCTGAGGGGTGTGGGTGTAATAAACTCCCTTAGTCTTTCCCCCCAAATCTAGGTGGCTCTTGAGTTCCCTGTATTCACTTTCTCTCTCTTCCCTATCTCTTCTGAAAGGGTAAAATTAAATCAAAATTAGATAATACTTTTCTTAAACCATTCCAATATATAGAACAATTCCTTATGAAAACAAGAATACTAATTGCTGTAGGTAAATCGGAGCCCTTATGTATAAGAATTTCCTTCCTGTCCCTAAATTCAGAAGCATTTTGAATTTGCTGGTTAGATTTTCTCCATTTGTTATACTGAGGTGACCTGATACCAACAGACAGTGAGCTAGGGGTGGGGGGTCTCTGTTATAGGAAAACTGATTTGTTTGTGTGGCACCCTCTTTTACAGTGTCCTGCCCTAGCTCAATCTCCCTATCAAGTAGAATTGCCCATAGTTGTTTGCCTAAAAATATGGGAAAAGGTTTTTATTTGCTGTCCGTAAGGTACTTCCAACTCTTGAATTTCTAAGAATGGCTAATCATCCTTTAAAATGTCTAGAAAGATGAGGTGGGTGGTTTCCCTGTGCAATGCTCTTGAACACAAAGGACAATTATGTATTCGTACGTTCAGAAGCCAGCAGCTCTCCTGCTTGTTCATCGCTGAATGTGCTGTAAATGACAGCTTTCAATTAAAGTGAGATGTGTCCACATCCTGAAAATGACCTTTGGGGAAAAAAAGTAACAAAACTAGCCTGGCTTAGTGGCACCCGTCTTTAATCCCAGCACTCAGGAGGCAGAGGTAGGAGGATTGCCATGAGTTCGAGGCCACCCTGAGACTACATAGTGAATTCCAGGTCAGCCTGGGCTAGAGTGAGACTCTATCTCGAACCCCCCTCCCAAAAACTAACAAAACTTTTAATTTTACATATTTATTTTACAAGTATACTATTTTTCTTTTAAAACAATTATTTAATTAATAATCATCCCACAATATAGATAAAATAAAAATTTATACATTTTCTTAAATTTTTAAAAAATTCTTATGTAATTTGTTTATTTATATCATGCAGGTAACTGAAGAGGATTTAAGAAGTCTCATGTTTGGTGATTACATGAATCCTGACCTTGAAGGAGATGATAGAGTTTATATTGAAATTCCAAACATTCAGCATTTTCATGACATTGTTGACCAGTGCTTGGATGAGTATAACCAAACTCACAAAACGAGAATGAACCTTGTTGTGTTTAGGTAATTACATCTGATGTTGACGCTTGAAAATTTTGATTTGTAAATTTTTATCATGAAATTTTTTTGTTTATTATTTTTATTTATTTATTTGAGAGTGACAGATAGAGAAAGAGGCAGGAAGAGAGAGAGAGAGAGAGAGAGAGAGAGAGAGAGAGAGAGAGAGAGAGAGAGAGAGAGAATGGGTGCACCAGGGCCTCCAGCCACTGCAGACAAACTCCAGATGCATGCGCCCCCTTATGCATCTGGCTAACGTGGGTCCTGGGGAGTTGAGCCTTGAACAAGGGTCCTTAGGCTTCATATGCAAGCGCTTAACTGCTAAGCTATCTCTCCAGCCCTATCATGAAATATTTTTATCTTTATTTATTTATTTGAGATCGATAGAGTGAGAAAGAGGTAGATAGAGAATGGGTGCACCAGGGCCTCTAAACACTGCAAATGAACTCCAGATGCATGTGCCACCTTGTGTATCTGGCTTTTTCTCTGCAGGAAAGCAACTTAACTGCTGAACCATCTCTCCAGCTCTATTATGAAATATTTCAAACAAAATGATGAACATGTATTATCATATTACAATGTAAAATATTAGAAATTTACTTGAGGTTCTCTGTTTTAGCCAACTGTCCCTTTACTGTGTCCTCACCATGACTTGTGGTAATCAAAGTAATCATCTACATTTTTAATATTTTATTTATTTATTTATTGGAAAGAGAGAGAGAGGGAGGGAGGGAGAAAAAGACACAGAGAAAGAGAATGGGCACATGTCAGGGCCTCCAGCCACTTCAAACGAGCTCCAGATGCATATGCCACTTTGTGCATCCAGCTTATATGGGTTCAGGGGAATGGAACCTGGGGCCTTAGGCTTTGCAGGCAAGCGCCTTGACTGCCATCTATCCAGTCCAATCATGTGCATTTTTGGCTTGCACTACATATTTTCCACTCAGACATAGTCTTATTTTGCACATTTCAGTGTCCAAATAAATTCTGCATACATTTACAGTGTAAAGTGATGCTAGAAAACAATAAAGTGGCAAATGAATTTACATGTACATTTACATGTCATGCATAGTAAAGAGCATTATCTCGGCAGGTATGTGTTGGAGCATTTATCGAAAATATGTCGAATTCTAAAGCAGTCTGGTGGAAATGCTTTGCTTATTGGACTGGGAGGAAGCGGCCGACAATCTTTGACTCATTTGGCTACATCGATGGCAAAAATGCTTATTTTTCAACCAGAGATTTCTAAGAGCTATGGTATGAATGAGTGGAGAGAGGATCTAAAGGTAAAACTGTGACTACATCCAATGTTGCATGCCTCCCCCTTCCCCCCACCAGGTGGAGTCTCACTCTAGCCCAGGCTGACCTGGAATTCACTAGGTAGTCTCAGGGTGGCCTCGAACTCTCAGCAATCCTCTTACTTCCGCCTCCCTAGTGCTGGGATTAAAGGCATGCACCACCACACCTAGCAAAATCTCATTTTTTTGAAAAAAATTATTTATTTACTCGAGAGAGGAAGAGGCATAGAGAGGTGAAATGGGCATGCCAGGGCCTCTAGCAACTGTAAATGAACTCCAGATGCATTCGCTACCTGGTGCATCCAGCTTTACCTGGGTACTGGGAAGCAAACCTGGGTCCTTTGCCTTTCCCGGCAAGTGCCTTAACTGCTAAGCCATCTCTCCAGCCCCAAATCTCATTCTTTTTTTTAAAAATTTTTTATTTTTTTATTAAAAATTTTTTTTTAAATTTATTTATTTGAGAGCGACAGACACAGAGAGAAAGACAGATAGAGGGAGAGAGAGAGAGAATGGGCGCGCCAGGGCTTCCAGCCTCTGCAAACGAACTCAGACTCGTGCGCCCCCTTGTGCATCTGGCTAACATGGGACCTGGGGAACCGAGCCTCGAACCAGGGTCCTTAGGCTTCACAGGCAAGTGCTTAACCGCTAAGCCATCTCTCCAGCCCCCAAATCTCATTCTTTAGACACAGCAGTGCAAGGTGGCAGGTCTGGTTGTCTGTGTCTTACTGAGCAGGATGCTGTGGGGAATGATGCACGGTAGAGCAAAGCTTTCTAGTTCAACTTATCCACTGCGTTCTCACAGCCACTGCCACTGATTTTACCTTTATCCTTGTCCCGGGGGCGGGGGCTACTTAAGATGCGTTCATGATTTCCATCTGACTGCTAAATGAAAACCTCACAGGCTGGGCATGTGGCTTAGAGATGTCTCGGGCAGCATTCACTGGCATGGCATGACAGCATGTGCAGTGTGAAGTGCTCCAAGGTGTGCTCAGAACCAAGACTGTCAGAAACACCTTGGATCCGTTTCATGTTTGTTTTTGAAGTAAGCCTTTCACTGTTTCCGATTTTTCATGACCCCCACATTCATTTTTGTGTCCCCATATGAGGTAGGAACACAGTTTAAGAAGCTGTGTGTCTAACCCACCAGGGCGCTCACCTCTTGTCTGCAGTGGTGTGATGCATCCAGACTAGCGCTGAGCTCCCAGTCCAGCATTCCGGCTTGTCAAGGGCCTACCTCCTCTGCCTCGGGGTTCTGGTATGAGGCTCCTGAGATGGCCTGGTGCTGCTTCCTGGGCTCTTATAAAATTGGGTAGTTCTAGTCATTTCACATATTTCTGTGGTTAAATTACATAGTCTATGTGCAGCTCTTTGTAATGTGCTTGGTGTATAATTAGTAGTTTGAGAACATTAACTCTCTTTTCCTATTTGGAAACAGTTTCACACATTGTATACTTGAATATGGCTTTTCAAAATTTGTTTTTCGACATAGGGTCTTGTTCTAGCCCTGGCTGACCTGGAATTCACTATGTAGTCTCAGGCTGGCCTCAAACTCACAATGGTCCTCCTGCCTCTGTCTTCCAAAGGTTGGGATTAAAGACATGCACCACCATAAATGCCAGAGAGAGAGAGAGAGAGAGAGAGAGAGAGAGAGAGAGAGAGAGAAAGGGCACATCAGGGCCTCCAGCCCCTGAAAATGTACTCCAGATGCATGCACTACTTTGTGTATCTGGCTCTATGTGGATACTGGGGAATTGAACCTGGGTCGCTAGGCTTTGCAGGCAAGGGCCTTAACCACTTATCCATGTCTTCAGCCCTGAATGTGGCTTGTCGAGGTAGTGATGCTCATGGGAGTAATTTAAATGTATTTCTATTATACTTTCCCTTGGTTTTGATATAGTATATACTATTAGTAACTATAAAGCTAACACAACTACCTATAGTTCTTCTTGTTTAAAGAACTAATTATGCAGAACATGCTGGCTCATGTCTGTAATCCCAGCACTTGGGAGGCTGAAACAGGTGGATTGCTATGAGTTCCAAGCCAGCCTAGTCTGCATAGTGAGTTCAGGAAAGTCTGGACTTCATGAGACCCTGTCAAAAAAAATGGCAAAGAGTCAGGCTTGGGAGATGGAGGTAGGAGAATCACTGTGAGGTTGAAGCCAACCTGGGACTACAGAGTGAGTTCCAGGTCAGCCTGGACTAGAAGGAGACCCTACCTTCAAAAAAAAAAAAAAAAAGGCAAAATTTCAAGGCTTGACACAATAAAGCATGCTTGAAATCCTAGCACTCAGAATGCCAAGGCAGGAAAATGTGGAGTTCAAGGACAGTCTGGGCAACTAGTGAGTTCAAGGCCATTTTAGGCTACACCGTCAGACCTTGTGTCCAAAAAAAACTTCCATTGTTTTTATGGTAGAAAATTACATTTAGGAATAAATAGACAGCCTACATATTGGAAGATAGAGTTAATCTAAAAATGCAAAGTTTTATATAATATAAAAATTGCTGGTCGGGTGTGGTGGTGCACACCTTTAATCCCAGCACTCAGGAGGCAGAGGTAGGAGGATAGCCATGAGTTCGAGGCCACTCTGAGACTACAGAGTGAACTCCACGTCAGCCTGAGCTAGAGTGAAACCCTACCTCAGGAAGACCAAAGAAAAATTGTTATTTTTTTATAGAGTAGAAATATTAATTCTAGTTAATAATTTTAGTATACTGAATTATGTGCATATAATTGAGACAGAGTCTCATGTAGCTCAGGCTGGCCTGGAACTCACTATGTAGCTGAGGATGACTTTGAACCTCTGATTCTCCTGCCTACAACTCCCACATACTGGGATTATAGACATGAGCCATTTTGCACCAATATATTTTTTTCAAAATCACTTCTATTGAATTTTTCACTATGAACTATGAGTTTATACTAGTTGTGTGCTGATAAATATTTAACAATCAGCTTAGAATGAGATGAAATTTTAGTTTAATTTTTTTGTTTTGTTTTGTTTTGTTTTTTTCAAGGTAGGATCTCTCTCAAGACCACGCTAACCTGGAATTCACTATGAAGTGTCAGGGTGGCCTCAAACTCATGGCTATCTACCTACCTCTGCCTCCCAAATGCTCATCCCATGAGGCCACGCAGGCCCCCAGTAGTTTAGATTACTGGCCTGTATAATGACTGGCCTTTATAAACTTCCTTCTTGGCACTAGCAATGTTTTCCATTTCAAGTCCCTCTTGGTCTCAGAAGAAATAGCAATTTGGTTCTGCTTAATTGCATGAGTTCTGAATCATTAACTGTATCTACAAGCTTGGGCAGCCCAGCAGTTAGGATGGGGAAATGGAGTCAGTGATTGACATCTCCACCAGAAGCAAGGTGCCCTCAACTACATGTCTATGCATTTTGCCTTTCAGGGTTTGCTGAGAAATGTAGGTATGAAAGGCCAGAAGACAGTGTTTCTCATCACAGACACTCAGATCAAAGAGGAAGCTTTCCTGGAAGACATCGACAGTGTGCTCAATACTGGAGAGGTGCCCAACATCTTCGCAGCAGACGAGAAGCAGGAAGTGATGGAGGTAAACATCTTGGGGAATGCTGCTCTCAGCATGGGGCTTTTCTTATCTTCAAAACTTTGCTCTGCTCTTCAGGGTAAATCTAGCTTGTGCAATTAAAATGTTAAAGTACGTTAGTAACCATCTTGTGAAATTTAAATTACTGCTACTGTAATTGTGAGGCAGAGGTTTTGTTTTGTCATTGCTGTCCTCCTAATAATAGCAATTTGTTTACCTGTTGAGTGATGCCATTTTTTAAGTGTGTGCACATGTTTATGTGCATGCATGTGTGTGCAGGTGTGTGTGTACATGCATGTGGAGGTTAGAGGTTGATGGTGACCATCTTCCTTAGTCCATCTATTTTTTTAAATTTTTATTTATTTGAGAGAGAGAGAAAGAGAGAGAGAGAGAGGGAGGGAGAAGTAGATATATAGAGAGAAAGAATGAGTGTGTCAGGGCCTCCTGTCACTGCAAACAACTCCAGACACATGCTCCACCTTGTGCATCTGGCTATGTGGGTACTGGGGAATTGAACCTGGGTCCTTTGGCTTTGCAGGCAAGTGCCTTAACCACTAAGCCATCTCTCCAGCCCAGTTTAAAACAAAATTCTCTTTAAAAAAAAAAAAAAGGCAGAGGGATGGAGAGATGGCTTAGTGGTTAAAGCATTTGCCTGTGAAACTTAAGGACCCAGGTTCGATTCCCCAGTCCCCACATAAGCAAGGTGGTGCATGTTACTGGAGTTCACTTGCAGTGGCAGGAGGCCCTGGCATGCCCAATCTCCCTTCCTCTCAAATAAATAAATAATTCACTATGGAGTCTTAGGGTGGCCTCTAACTCACTACAATCCTCCTACCTCTGCCTCCCAAGTGCTGGAATTAAAAGTCAGGAACTGTGCAAAGGAACTCCATACACATGCGACACCTTGTGCCCAGGCTGGTCTCATGGTGATCTTCCTGCCTCTCAGTCTTTCATGTGCTGGGGTTGTAATTGTGAGCTACTATGTCTGTCAGAAGATTATTTATTTATTTATTTTTATTTTTTTATTGACAACTTCCATAATTGTAAACAATATCCCATGGTAATTCCCTCCCTCCCCTCACTTCCCCTTTGAAACTCCACTCTCCATCATATCCCCTCCCCCTCTCAATCAGTCTCTCTTTTATTTTGATGTCATGGTCTTTTCTTCCTATTATGATGGTCTTGTGTAGGTAATGTCAGGCACTATGAGGTCATGGATATCCAGGCCATTTTGTGTCTGGAGAAACATGTTGTAAGGTGTCCTACCTTTCCTTTGGCTCTTACATTCTTTCTGCCACCTCTTCCGCAATGGACCCTGAGCCTTGGAGGGTGTGATAGAAATAATATTTCAGCGCTGAGCACTCCTCTCAGCACCATGATGCCTTGTGAGTCATCCCAAGGTCACTGCCATCTGCAAAGAGAAGGTTCTTTAACTAAAAGTGAGAGTAGCATTAATATATGGGTATGAGCATTAAGAGAAGTGCTTATTGGGATATTTTTTAAGTACAAATTGTATCAAAGCTAATCTATTGCTATGAAAACAAAAATGTAAAGGCATTGACAGGGAGTAATAAAACCGTGATCTAATAGCTAGCAATCTCCTTGTCGTACATCTTACTTACAAGGTTTCTATTCTCCGGTTCTCTCCAGGGAGTTCGCCCGGTGGCTCAGGCTGGCAATAAGCATGACGAACTGAGCCCCTTGGCCCTGTTTGCTTTCTTCGTGAGCCGCTGCAAGGATAACCTTCATGTTGTGGTGGCCTTTAGCCCTATTGGAGATGCCTTTCGCAATCGTTTGAGGCAGTTCCCATCGCTCATCAACTGCTGCACTATCGACTGGTTTCAGGTTTGTAGTGTGTGTGTGTGTGTGTGTGTGTGTGTGTGTGTGTGTGTGTGTGTTGGGGGCTGCTAATACTTAGAATTTTACCAAAATATTGGTTAAGCCTTGATTAATGGACATCTGTTCAACAATAGCTTGATTGATTACAGTAATGACAGGGACTTAAGACTCCATGTTACCCACAGGGAGTTCACAGTCTGAAAGACAGCTGTGCCCACCAATGCCACACCAAGGAGTGCATGCTGTGGCCTTTGAGACCTGAGGGGCAATCGTCTGACAAAATTATACAAAAGAGCCATAATGTTGATGCTGATTTATCCACTTTTGCCTATTTATTAACTTTATGTTTAAAAACACATTCTGCCCTTTTGAGGGTGATGTTAAAGACATATTTCAAATAGTAGATGTTTTAATATTCATACATCAGGAAAAGCTATGTAAAAGCTGAGCCTAGTGGCGCACACCTTTAATCCCAGCACTCGAAAGGCAGAGGTAGGAGGATCACTGTGAGTTCAAGGCCACCCAGAGACTACATAGTAAATTCCAGGTCAGCCTGGGCCAGAGTGAGACTGTATCTTGAAAAACAAAACAAAACAAAACAAAAAAGCAAAACAAAACAAAAGAACTGTAAAACAAAACAAAACAAAACAAAACAAAACAAAACAAAACAAAACCTTTTATTTGTGCAAGCCTTATCTTAATACTGCTCCTATTTAAGTAAGTAGCCCAAACCAAAAAACAAAAATCAAACTCAACTTATGCTCAAGCATAAATTCTCTTTTGTGAAGTCTTATAAATATAATGCTACACTTCTCGGTATCTTTTTCAAAACCATGATATTTTCTTTCAGTTCTATTAAAAGTGGGCAACCGAAAAAAAGAAAGGAAAAAAGAAAAGAAAAAAGAAAGAAAGAAAGAGAGAAAGAGAGAAAGAAAGAAAGAAAGAAAGAAAAGAAAAGAAAGAAAAAATAAGATAAAATAAAATAAAATAAAATAAAATAAAATAAAATAAAATAAAGAAAGAACCAGGTGTGGTGTGGTGGCATATGTCTTTAAGCCCAGTATTTGAGAGGCAGAGGTAGGAGAATCACTGTGAGCTTGAGGCCAGGCTGGAACTAAAGAGTGAGTTCCAGGTCAGCATGGGCTAGAGTGAAACTTTACCTGCAAAAAGAAAGAAAGAAAGGAAGGAAGGAAGGAAGGAAGGAAGGAAGGGAGGGAAAGAAACCTGGGCACAGTGGCTCAGGCCTGTAGCCCTAGGAGGCTGAGGTGGGAGGGTCACTGAGTCTGAGGCCAGCCTGTTACAGAGTGAGCTCCAAGTCAACCTGGACTAGAGGGAGATCTTGCCGTAAAGTATTGTCTAGCATGCACAAGACTCCAAATTCAGTCCATAGTGCTACCAAGAAAATATGTCCAAAGTAGGCAGAGTAGATTTCTTTGGATTATTAATGTCATTAGGACCCAAAGTTCCTTTTGCTTTTTATATCCTTAGTGTATGGGTCCCATCCTCAGAGGAAGCTTATAGTCTCTAAGATGACAGTAGGATGTCTGTATTCTGGGTCAGAAGTGGAAAAAAGAAAGTAGGGTGAAAAATATGTGTGCTAGCTCTGTGTATCACTCTAAAGAGCCTTCTCCAAAGACACAACTGCTTAGATGTCATTGGCTCTTCTGCAGTACAAAGGAACCTGGGAAATGTAGTCTTTTAATTGGACATTTGGCCACCCAGGATAAATGTGAAGTCCTAAGGAAAAAGGGGCTAATGGATACTGTGCAGACAACTGTCATCTCTTGCAGCTGACATGCCACTAGGTATATGTCCAAGTGGGAGAATAGGGAAAGCAGTGTAATATATTAAAAAAATTTTTAGAAAGAGCAAGGGAGAGGGATAAAGAGAAAAAGAGAGAATTGACACTGCAATCAAATTCCAGAGGCTTGCAACACGCCGCGTGCATGTGCAACGTCGCACGTGTGTCGCCGTTGGGTGTCTGGCTTACGTAGGATCTGGACAGAGATTGAACATGGGCCCTTAGGCTTTGTAGGCAAGTGCTTTAACCACTAAGCCATCTCTCCAGCGCTAATATACTTTTGATATATAAAATATCATTAGCTCTTCCTTCATAGTGTATTATTCTTATTATTCTTAACACACACACACACACACACACACACACACACACATTTTTTTTTTTCCTAAGGTTCGGTTTCACTTCATCCCAGGCTGACCTGGAACTCACTATGTAGTCTCGGGTGGTCTTGAACTCAAGGTGATCCTCCTACCTCTTCCTCCCAAGTGCTGGGATTAAAGGTGTGAGCCACCACACCTGGCATATGTTTTTTTTTTAAATAAATTTTTTTTTTTTTTGGGGGGGTTTTCGAGGTAGGGTCTCACTCTGGTCCAGGCTGACCTGGAATTAACTCTGTAGTCTCAGGGTGGCCTTGAACTCATGGCGATCCTCCTACCTCTGCCTCCCGAGTGCTGGGATTAAAGGCATGCGGCACCACGCCCGGCTTTTTTAAATAAATTTTTATTTATTTGTTTTAGTTATTTGAGAGAGAGAAAGAGGCAGATACAGAGAAAAACTAGGCATGCCATGGCCTTCAGCCACCAGACAAACTCCAGAAGCATGTGCCATCGTGTGCATCTGGTTTATGTGGGTCCTGAGGAATCGAACCTGGGTCCTTTGGCTTTGCATGCAAGTGCCCTAATGGCTAAGTCATCCCTCCAGCCCCACATAGTTTTTACTTATTTGCAAAGAGAAAGAGAGGAGGAGAGAGGGAGAGAAATAGAGAATGAGTGCCCCAGTGCTTTTTGCTGCTGCAAGCAAAATCTAGATGAATGTGCCACTTTGTTCATCTGGCTCTACATGGATACTGAGGAATCGAACGCAGGCCATCAGGCTCTGCAGACAAGTGCCTTAACTGCTGAGCCATCTCTCCAGCCCCTTATTTTTCATTTTAATATATAAAATATTCTGACCTCAGTCCCTAATTCTGTTTTCCTCATTAAGGTTTGCATTGTCAACCCCCAAATTCTTCTCCCACACGAAGTCACTTAGTATACATAGTTGAATCCTCAGCTTTTTGTTGTTGTTTTTGGCAGGGTCTAATTCTAGCCCAGGCTGAACTGGAACTTATTCTGTAGCCTAGGCTAACCTCAAGCTCACAATAATCCTTCTACCTCAGCCTCCTGAGTACTGGGATTAAAAGCATAAACTATCATACCTAGCTAGGAGTACTTATCATTAACTAATTTTCCTTTTTTTTTTTTTTTTTTTTTTTTGCTTTTTCAAGGTAGGGTTTCACTCTAGTTCAGGTTGTCCTGGAATTCACTGTGTAGTCTCAGGGTGGCCCTGAACTCATGGCAATCCTCCTACCTCTGCCTCCCAAGTGCTGGGATTAAAGGCGTGTGCCACCACACCTGGCTTAATTTTCCTTTTTCTTATTTTAGCCATGGCCTGAAGATGCTCTTGAACGTGTAGCTGTGAATTTCTTAGAAACACTGGAGCTTACTGATAATGAACGACAAGAGGTTGTTTCAATATGTAAATACTTTCACACCTCCATTATGGATCTTTCAGAAAGGTCAGTAATAATGACTTTTTAAAAATACTTATTTATTTATTTAACAGAGAGGCAGACAGAGAAAGAGGGAGAATGGGCGCATCAGGGCCTCCTGCCACTGTAAACGAACTCCAAATGCAAGAGCCACATTATGTATCTGGCTTTACATGGGTACTGGGGAACTCAACCTGGGCCATTAGGCTTGGCAGGCAAGCACCTTTAACCACTGAGCCATCTCTCCTGCTCAATAATAATGATTTTAAATGATGTAGATGCCTTATTTCTTAGAGCATTTTTTCTATGAAGATCCAAAACTGTGATACTATTTTTGTTTTGTTTTGTTTTGTTTTGTTTTGGTTTTTTTTGTTTTTGTTTTTGTTTTTGTTTTTGTTTTTGTTTTTGTTTTTTCAAGGTAGGGTCTCACTCTGGCTCAGGCTGACCTGGAATTCACTATGTAGTCTCAGGGTGGCCTTGAACTCTCGGAGATCCTCCTACCTCTGCCTCCCGAATGCTGGGATTAAAGGCGTGCGCCACCACGCCTGGCTCTATTTTTGTTTTCTAAACCTTCCTGATCATTTAATTAGTTAAGACCTTATACCTACAAGTAACAGAAAGTGACTTTATGTAGCTTTATCAAAATAAGAAATTTATGGGCCGGGGAGGTGGCTCAGTTAAAGGCCCTTGCTTGCAAATCCTGACAGCCTGGGTTCAATTCCCCAGCACATGGTGACTCATGCATCTGAAGTTTGTTTGCAGTGGCTAAAGGCTCTGGTATGTCCATTCTCTAGCTCTTTGATAAATAAATAAATAAAAATAAATTATTTTTATAACCCAAGACATTTTTTTTGTTGTTTAACATCACTGATTCTCTTTGGACATTTTTTTCTTCTTTCTTTTTGCAGACTTACCTCCTCTTTCTTTCTATTTTTTTACTTCAAAGGGTGTCTAGAGAAAGCTGGCTACTTCTCAGCTATCAAAGTTACTGCTCATAGTTTTGGCTGAAAGCAGACTAACAGGCTATCTCTTCTTCCCTGCTCCCAACTGATGCCAAAATGTGACAAAATGTGATTTTGAAATACATACTACTTGATATTTTGCAGATAGGATATGCTTATGTGTGTTCTGGGATATGGTCTTGTGTGCATTTCTAGAGCCTTATGAAGTTCCAGTGTTCACTATCTTCTACATAAAACTTCACCTTTATTCTCAAGTGCCTGTGGTTAAGGCTGTGTTGAATTTACATCCTGTGAAGCCCATCACTCATACTATAGTACACTGTCCACCTCTCTTTTAGGTTCCTACAAGAGTTAGGACGACATAACTATGTGACAGCCACTTCTTACCTTGAACTTATTGGCTCATTTCGCCAGCTCTTGACTAAGAAACGGCAGACTGTCATGGAAGCGAAACAGCGCTACGTAAACGGGCTTGACCAGTTAGCGTTTGCCGAGTCTCAGGTATATTCAGTGAGCTGCTCAGAATGGGAGTCTAGACTGATGAACGTAGGACATAAGAACCACAGCAAGCTCTGCAATTTATTGAGAGTGTGTGAAGTGCTATGTACGCCATACACAGTGCTTCAGATCTCCACAACTCCACCAGGATCCTCCTAAAGTTTTAGAGAAGTTGCCTAGACCCCAGAGACTCAAATACATTGTTTTATTTGATTTTATTTTTCAGGCTTTTTTTTTTTTTTTGAGGTAGGGTCTCATGCCAGTCCAGGCTGATGTGACTGACAGCCACTCTATGGTCCTAAGCTGGCCTCGAACTCACGGCGATCCTCCTACCTCTGCCTCCTGACTGCTGGGATTAAAGGCATGTGCCACCACGACTGGCCTCATTATTTTATTTTGAACTAACTTTTGTCACTGAGAGAATATTGTGACATACATTACACATACAGGATGGGCTTTTTCAATGAGTCATGTTTTGGTAATGCCCATTAATGCTAGCTCAATGCGAGCCATAGCAGTTGTCCTTGCATTGCACAGGATGCACACACCAGCACGGGACACCTGAGCCACCTCCTTCCGTTCTGCTTGCCTTTCCCCACAGACCCATAGTCTGTTGTGAAAAGAACTGGAAGGACTCTCATGGTTTGCTTATCATGCAAAAAGCTGGAGAAGGGCTAGAGAGATTGTTCAGCAGTTAAGGCACTTGCCTGCAAAGCCTGAGGACCCAGGTTCTATTCCCCAGGACCCACGTAAAGCCAGATGCCCAAGGTGGTGCATGTGTATGAAGTTTGTTTGCAGTGGCTAGAGGTCCTAGCGCACCCAGTCTCCCTCCCTCTTTCTCTCTCTCTCTCTCTTTTGAGGCAAACCCAACAGTCTGGCCTTTTGTATGAGAGAGAGAAAGAGAGAGAGAGAGAGAGAGAGAGAGAGAGAGAGGGAGAATTGGCACTTCATGGCCTCCAGCTGGTGCAATTGAACTCCAGTTGCGTGTGCCCCCCCCCCCCCCGTGCATATGCAACATTGTGCGCTTCTGTCACTGTGTGTCTCACTTACATGGGACCTGGAAAGTTCAAAGCGGGTCCTCAGGCTTCATGGGCAAGCACCTTAACTGCTAAGCCGTCTTTCCTTCCAGCTCTCTCCTTCTTTCGTATTTAAAAAAACAAACAAAAAACAAAACAAAACAAAACAAAAAACAGCTGGGCATGGTGGTGCACATCTTTGATCCCAGCACTTGGGAGGCAGAAGTAGGAGGATCGCAATGAGTTTGAGGCCACCCTGAGAATACAGAGTGAATTCCAGGTCAGCCTGGGCTAGAGTAAGATCCTACCTTGCAAAACAAAAACAACAAATAAAAAAAAAAATACAGCTGGTGCTGGAGAGATTGCATAGTGATTAAGGGACTTGCCTGCAAAGCCTGAAGATCCATGTTTGACTCTCCAGGCCCTGCATCAGCCAGACACACAAGATGACACAAGCAGGTCGCACATGTGCACAAGGTGGCACATGCATCTAGAGTTCACTTACAGGGGCTGGAGGCCCTAGCACCAATTCTCTCCCTCCCCCTTCTCTCTCTCTCTCTCTCTCTCTCACTCTCCCTCTTTCTTATAAAAAGAAGAGGTAGTCTGTTGGGCTTGCCTCAAAAAAAAAAAAAAAAAAAGACTTTTTCTGCTCCTTTATGATGTATGTGAGTTTTTGTTGATTCTGATAGCTGTTGTGGCGATTGAAAGCTAATACCAAGTGTTGCGTTCAGGTTGGCGAGATGAAGCTGGAGCTAGTTGAGCTGCAACCCAAGCTGGAGGATGCTAAGATTGAAAATGCCCGGATGATGCAGGTGCAGCAGCCTGGATATTTTTTATTGGTGTTAAAGAACAAGTGAGATTTATAAAATTAGCCTGGAAAATAAGCCTTAATTTTTGTTGTTGTTGTCACTTTTGTTGGACTTTTACCCTTGTTTACTGACTAACTATCTCTTAGGTTCTATGCGGGCTTTGTCATTTTAAAATTCTTTTGAAAATGTTTTTATTAGTTATTTATTTGAGAGAGAAAGAGGCAGATATATATAGAGTAAATGGGTGCCCCAGGGACCTCCAGCCACTGCAAGAGAACTCCAGACACATGCACCACCTTGTGCATCTAGCTTATGTGAGTCCTGGGGAATCAAACCTGGGTCCTTTGGTTTTGCAAGCAAGTGCCTTAACTGCTAAGCCATCTCTTCAGCCTGTTTCAAAATATTCTCATTTATTTATTTTCTAGGGGAGAAAGAGAGAGAGAGAGAAGAAAGAATATGTCAGGACCTCTTGCCCCTACAAATGAATTCCAGATGCCTGTGCCTCTGTGCATCTGGCTTTACATGGGGATTTGAACCCAGGCCGTCAGACTTTGAAAGCAAGGGCTTTAATTGCTGAGTCATTTCTCCAGCCTGGCTTTGTCATTTTTGAAGAGAAAGATGAAGGCCATTTCCAAATAGAATCACATCTATTTGTATTTTTCCTCATTTTATTCTAGACCTTTCTAGTCTTCAAAATGATGTGTTGAATTCCCTAATTTTCAAAATTTTTTGTCTTTAGAATTGAGGAAGCAGGGATGGGGAGAAAGCTCAGCAGTTAAAGGCACTTGCTTGCAAAGCCTGCCAACCTATGTTTGATTCCCCAGTATGCACATAAAACCAAATGCACAAAGTGATGTATGTGTCTGGAGTTTATTTTGCAGTGGCTAGAAGCCCTGGTGTGCCCATGTGTTCACCCCATAAATAAATAAATAACAAACAAGCATATTTAGACTTGAGGAAGCACTTATTTACTTGAAGACTTGTCTTCTTTTTTCTCAATTCTTTTCTTTAGGTTATTGAGATAGAATCTGCACAGGTGGAAGCAAAGAGAAAGTTCGTAAAATTAGATGAAGAGATAGCCAGTGGGAAGGCCGAGGAGGCTCAAGCGCTGAAAAACGAGTGTGAGAATGACCTAGCCGAGGCCATCCCAAGTTTGGAAGCAGCTTTGTCGGCACTGGACACCCTCAAGGGAAGTGTCTGAAACAGCCATCTTGGCTTTTTCTGTATTATGTAAATTTTCAATCAGTGAAAATGGGATAAGTCATCTCTGAGTAGTCAGTGATTTAAAAAAAAAAACACATTTTATTTATTGGAGAGAGAGAAAGAGGGGGAGAGAGAGAATGGGTGTGCCAGGGCCTCCAGCCACTACAAATGAACTCCAGACACACGCGCCCCCTTGTGCATCTGGCTTACATAGGTCCTGGAAAATCGAACTGGGATCCTTTGGCTTTACAGGCAAACGCCTTAACCACTAAGCCATCTCTCCAGCCCAAAGTGATTCTTTTCTACAGGGCAAGAAGTAAAGAAAAGGGAAGGGAGATGAAAAAAAGATGGAGCTACTTCTATAGCTTCTTGGGCACAGTAAAACTTAAAATTCATGTCAACGTAGCTGAGCATGGTATATACTGTGCTGTCTATGAGTGCCTCCAGAGTCTTTAGGCAAGTTTAGAATAGCCGCACCCAACAGAACAGGAGAGGCATCACTCATTGATAGCGGGGCTCGGCACTTTCAAGCCCCTTTATTTGCCTACTCACCTAACCATATGTCAGATGTTTGTATGTGGGGTACCTGTGTGTACATGCATGTTTGTGTGGGGTACCTGTGTGTGCATGCATGTTTGTGTGGGGGTACCTGCATGTACATGCATGTTTTTGGGGGGTACCTGGATTTATTGTAGGAATCTTATGAAACAGCACTGGAAGCTTAGAAGGATACTAAGAATTCTCTTATCCTGAGATTAAATTTAGTCATGCCAAGTATTGTGCCTACACTTAAAATGAGAAGAATATGGAAATCTTAAAACCTTCTATACCGGTTACATCAGTCTTGCCAAACTGTTGATGGAGAAGATGATCTGCAGAAAGGCACACAGTTATTAGAAAAATATTGCCTTGGAACACAGAAAGCACAGAAAAATAATTTAAAAGCATTTGATTGACAATCACCTCACATCATCTGCCACCCCTTGCCATGAACATCATGAGAGAATGTGGTGGCAAAACATTCAAAAGAAGGTGTATTGGAAAAGCACACACCAATTTTTTTGGGAGCCTTCAAAATTATGATGTATCAGGAGATCCATGCCAACCACTTGCTTATAATATTTGGTCTTGAGGGCTGGAGAGATGGCTTAGCGGTTAAGCGCTTGCCTGTGAAGCATAAGAACCCTGGTTCGAGGCTCGGTTCCCCAGGACCCACGTTAGCCAGATGCACAAGAGGACACATGCATCTGGAGTTTGTTTGCAGTGGCTGGAGGCCCTGGCGCACCCATTCTCTCTCTCTCTCTGTCTCTATCTGCCTTTCTCTCTCTGTCTGTCGCTCTCAAATAAATAAATAAAAATAAATAATATTTGGTCTTGAAAGCAGGGATAAAACCACTTGATTCACAGAAGGCCAAGCTGTAAAAAAATTATCCAGATCCTAGTAATCCTAGTAATGATAAATTTAGTAAGGACCTATGAGGATAATGGATCACTGGACCTGAAGATTCTTTTTTTTTTGAGGTAGGGTCTCACTGTAGTCCAGGCTACAGGGTGGCTTCGAACTCATGGTGATCCTCCTACCTCTGCCTCCCGAGTGCTGGGATTAAAGGCGTGCGCCACCACGCCTGGCTCTGAAGATTCTTGACTCAAACCACAGTATGAAGAATAAGCCTTTCGTAGGAGCACTCACTGAAGAGTTTTACAAAACTCTCGTGAACAACAGCACATCGCCATCTTGCCCTAAACATGCCACAGCATATAATATGTCATGTGCAACTTGACAAAAGAAATTTTTGTCATGATTTTAAGTACACTGGCATGCTACTTACAGCTGGTTAAATCTAAGCAGTTTTCTTTATTGAAATTCTCTCTCATACAGGAGCCTGAAATAATTTGAAATGCATACCCTTTTAAACACCTCCTTTTCTCCCATATAAATGAAAATGCTACGTTTTGCAAAATGTCAGTTCTCCAAAACATGTTTTTGCCTATTTCTTTATCTGCAGTGTAGTGCAGGTTGAGATGAAACCCTATAATTGCAGGGGTATACTGTCACTTAGACCAGAAGAATAAATCGTGCAGCTCAGAGACTGTCATAAACCAAAACAAAACTAAAGACTTGGCCTGTTATTCTCTTTCTTTATTCTGTCCCCTGCATTTAAAAGCCACATGCTTCTCGTAGTGTTTATTCTCTCCTTAGAGGTTTGTCATAGCAAGATGATGAGTTTTAGAAGACCTTGCTTTCAACAGATGCTTCATTCTAGCAACCAAGACCACCAGGTTAAGGAACTGTCTTCTTGCTGCATTCCAAGGGCTTTCAGCACTCTTCTTTGATAGAAGATTCTTAATGCCTTCAAACCCATAAGTTCACGTCATTAGTCTTTGGTTCCCCTTTCATTTGGAATCCGTTACTTATACTCTTCCTGATAGGCAATCCTCTATTATATAAGTTAGGGGTCAGTTGTAGAAAACAAAATGGATTCTACTGAGTATGAGCAGACAAGGATTTTTTTGTTTGTTTGCTTTTTGTTTCTCGAGGTAGGGTCTCATTCTAGCCCAGGCTGGTCTGGAATTCACTATGTCATCTCAGGATGGCCTTGAACTCATGGTGATCCTCCTACCTCTGCCTCCCGAGCACTGGGATTTAAAGGTGTGGGCCACCATACCCGGCTTGAAGACAAGGATTTTTAAGGGAATTTACAAATGGATACTAGAATTGTTAGAAGAACTATAGGAATAGATCTTAGAGTGAGCCACTAAGAACGGCTCACCAAGCCAAACTGCAGAAGTAGACTACCAGAGGAGCTACTTCTCAGAGGAGGCAGCCCCCAGAGCCTGCCAGAGTTACCTGCCCTGGTTCATTATAATTTCTTTTTGTTTACTTATTTATTTAATTGAGAGTGACAGACAGAGAGAGAAAGGGGCAGAGAGAAAGAGAGAGAGACTGGACGTGCCAGGGCCTCCAGCCACTACCAACAAACTCCAGATGTGTGCACCCCCTTATGCATCTGGCTAATGTGGGTCCTGGGGAATCAAGCCTCGAACCAGGGTCTTAGGCTTTACAGGCAAGCGCTTAACCACTAAGCCATCTCTCTAGCCCTAATTACTTTTCAAAAAATTTTTTTATTGAAAGCTTCCATAATTATAGACAATAAACAATGATAATTCCCTCCCCTCCCCCACTTTCTCCCTCACAAATCCAACCTCCATTATATCCCTTCCCTCTCTCAATTAGACTCTCTTTAAATTTTGATGTCATTATCTTTTCTTGCTGTTATGTGGGTCTTGTGTAGGTAGTGCCAGGCACAGTGAGGTCATGGCTATCTAGGCCATTATGATATAATTTGTTCAAAAGGACTTATCATCCCCAAACACTTGAGAGTCATCAGTTTACACCTATACTAAAGTTTCTGTGTTGCTAATTCTTTTCATGATCATACAAGACAAATAATACTTGAAGGGCAATGTTTTTATTATTCCCAACCCAAGCATTACTTTTTGTAATCCCATACCTGGCTCCAGCGTTATTTTATTTATTTTTGAGGTAGGATCTCCCTCTAGCTCAGCCTGACCTGGAATTCACTATATTGTCTTAGGCTGGCCTCAAACTCATGGCGATCCTCCTACCTTTGCCTTCCAAATGCTGGGATAAAAGGCATGTGCCATCATGCCTGGCTCCCTCCAATATTATTGCTATTTTTAGAAGTTTTATTTTAAAAAAATTACTTATCTATTTATTTATTTGAGAGGGATAGTGGGTGCTCCAGGACCTTTAGCCACTGCAAATGAACTCCAGTTGCATGTGCCACCATGTGCATCTGGCTTACGTGGATTCTGGGAAATCAAACCTGGGGCCTTGGGCTTCACAGGCAAATGCTTAAGGGCCATCTCTCCAGACCTCCAACACTATTTACAAAGCTCCCTTTATTAAGCAGCTAGCCATAATGAAGAAGTCTTGTTTTCTTTGGGTTTAGCCAGGTGATATCACAATTGTGAAATCAATGAAGAATCCTCCAGCTGGTGTTAAACTCGTGATGGCTGCTGTGTGTGTCATGAAAGATATAAAACCAGAAAAAATTTCAGATCCTTCAGGAACTGGAGGCAAGGTAATAACAGCACAGATTTCAATCATTTTCATGAGTGTACAGAACTTGTTTGTATAAACTATTCTGAAATCAAATATCAACAACACCCAATCCAGGGAAGAAACTTTCTCAGAGTGAGTGGACTCAGAATTACCTATAGAAAACCATATTTATCTAGTCTGGTAAGCAGAGTGTCGGAAAAAGCATGCTTCTAGCTACTGCCCCATTTTGGCTATGCAGGACTCCTTGCTATCATGTGCTTAGAATTAAATGAGATACCTGTATTTTGTAGCTAAGATTTATGAGAATGCAACATAGCATGCAGGAATTGATTTTGAGAATTCCAACATTTAACTGAGTCCGGGAGACTGTCTAGTGAAGTTGTTATAAGCACAGCTATAATCCTAGCACTCCACAGGAGAGGTAGGAGGGTCTGTTCAAGATCAGCCTGAGCTACATAGTGAGTTTGGCATAGCCTGTGCTACTTGAGACACTGAAAAGAAAGGAAAAAAGAAAGCTAAGCTCACACCTATAGCCTTAGCACAAGGGGTACTCTCACCAGGCAGGAAGATTGTTCCAAATTCCAGACTAGCTTGGGCTACTTAGTGAGTTCCAGGCCAGCCTGAGCTACAGTGTGAGATCCTATACCAAAAACAGCTTTTAGGGCTGGAGAAAGGCTTAGGGGTTAAGGCGTTTGCCTGCAAAGCCAAAGGACCAAAAAGGACTCACCAGGACCCACACAAGCCAGATGTACATGGTGGCACATGTGTTTGGAGTTTGTTTTCAGTGGCTAGAGGCCCTGGTGCACCTATTCTCTCTTTTATCTGCCTCTTTCTCCCCCCTTCTCTACAACTAAATAAATAAAATATTGAAAAAAACATTTAAAATTTTTTATTTATTTGAGAGAGAATAGCTATGGATACATGCCAGGGTCTTTTGCCTCAGCAAACAAACCCCACATGCATGTGTCACTTTTTGTCTCTGGTTTATATGGGTGGCTGGGGAATTGAATCTGGGCTGACAGGCTTTGCAGGCAAGCACCTTTAACCACTGAGCCATCTCCACAGCTCCTCAAAAACATTTTTTAAAAATAATTAAGGGCTGGTGAGATGGCTCAGTGGTTAAGGTGCTTGCCTGCAAAGCCTAATGACCTGAGTTTGAGTGCCCAGTACCCATGTAAAGCCAGATGCACAAAGTGCCACATGCATCTGCAGTTCATTTGTAGGAGCTAGTAGCCCTGGCATGCCCATTCTCTCTCTCTCTCCCTGTTTCTCTTCTCTCTCTGCTTGAAAAAATAAATAAATAAAAATTTAAAATATTTTAAAAATAAAATAAATTAAAGGCTGGAAAGATGGCTTAGTGGTTAAGGTGCTTGCCTGCAAAGCCCAAGGACCAGGTTCAATTCCCCAGAACCCAGTTAAGCCAGATACACAAGGTGGTGCTCACATCTGGGGTTTGTTTGCACAGCTGGCAGTCCTGGTTCATCTATTCTCTCCCTCTCCTTCTCTCTGTATCTTTCTGCCCCTCTCTCTCTCAAGTAAATAAATAAAAATTAAAAATATATTTAAAAAATCTGGGTGTGGTGGTGCATGCCTTCAATCCCAGCACTCGGGAGGCAGAGGTAGGAGGATCACTGTGAGTTCGAGGCTACCCTGAGACTACATAGTGAATTCCAGGTCAGCCTAGGTCAGAGTGAGACCCTACCTTGGAAAAAAAAAAAATATATATATATATATTTAAAAAATAAATTAGGGCTGGAGAGATGGCTTAACAGTTGAGGAGCTTTTCTGCAAAGCCTAAGGACCTATGTTCAACTCTCCAGATCCCATGTGAGCCAGATGCACAAAGGTGAGGCAAGTGCAAGGTCACACATGACCATTAGGTGGTGCAAGTGTCTGGAGTTCAATTGCAGTGGCTAAGGCCCTCGCTTGCCAATTCTCTCTGTGTATGCTAATTCTCTCTCTCGCTCTCTCTGAAAAAAAAAATTAAAATGAAAGAATGTGCTTTGGATCCAGAATTTCTATATGCAGATATCTTGACCCCCAACATCAGTATGGCCTGTGGGCAAGCTGCTTAACTTCTGTGGGATTCTGTATCAGAGAATAATCCTAGCCCCTATCCCACAAAGTTAGAAGATTATATTAGCCAGTGCATATAAAGCTCCTATATAGATGTATAAAATGCATGTATGTACATAAGTGACATATATAAACACATATAGACAGAAAACTCACAATAAATATTACTAGATATTGAAATTATTATTCAGGGGCTGGGGAGATGGCTTAGTGCTTAAAGGCACTTGCTTGAAATTATTATTCTAGGTAATCACTGTTGAAGAAGTGAATAATATCTGTTCTCAACTAAATTTATGGTCTTATTTTCTTTTGGAGGTTTCATAATACCTAGGTTTGAATTCCTAAATTAGATATTTTTTTAAAGTTTTCTCCTCCATTCAGATAATAAGTTAATAATGTCTCATTCATCAAGTTATTCATATTTACACACACACACACACACACACACACACACACACACACAATTCCTCTCCCCATTAGATGTTTTTAAAACTTTTTTATTTATTTGAGAGAGAAAGAGGGAGAGAACCTCCAGCTGCTGCAAATGAACTCCAGATGCATGCCTACCTTGTACATCTGGCTTATATGGGTCCTGTAGAATTGAACCTGGGTCCTTTGGCTTTTGTAGGCAAGCACCGTAACCACTAAGCCATTTTTCCAGCCCTCCTACTAGACTTTTGGAAGTAGGACAAAACGAAGTGGAACTGGTCATTCTTCATGTATTAGCAGCATGCGGCTTTGTGCCGTAGCTGGAAGAGCAGTACGACTTTGGCTTTCTTCTTTCTGTTCTTTCGTTTCTCTTAAAGAGCCGAGATTGGTGAGGACATTGTCTTTAAGAGAAGTCCTAAGGGTTGAGGATGTGATAGATGCCCACTTCACTTGCACACAGTGCCCTTCGTTCAGATCCTACCACCACAACACGTGAAACAAGAAAGGAAGGGAGGGAGGGAGAGAGGAAGGAAGGAAGGATGGAAACCCTTTTGATTCAAAGAACAAAGGAAAATACAATTTAAGTAAAAATGTGTTATATGAAATTGTGATGTATCTATACTATCTGCTTTTTTTTTTACACTTTAAGAAGAACTAATCAAATCAAACCGTATTTTCAATGATTAAATTTTAAAATTTCATAAAAGTATTTCACATATTTAACATGTTCTCAGGAAGAAGTTTTTTTTTTTTTTAATAACTTTGGCCAGGTCTAGTGGCACATGCCTTTATTATTATTTTTATTTATTTGAGAGCAACAGAGAGAGAAAGAGGCAGAGAGCAAGAGAAAGAATGGGCACGCCAGGGCTTCCAGCCACTGCAAACGAACTCCAGACGCGTGCACCCCTTGTGCATCTGGCTAATGTGGGTCCTGGGGAATCGAGCCTCGAACCGGGGTCCTTAGGCTTCACAGGCAAGCGCTTAACCGCTAAACCAACTCTCTAGCCCAAGAAGTTTTTTTTTTTTTTTTTTTTTTTTGGTGTTTCAAGGTAGGGTCTCACTCTGGTCTAGGCTGACCTGGAATTATAGTCTCAGGGTGGCCTTGAACTCACGGTGATCTTCCTACCTCTGCCTTCCAAGTGCTGGGATTAAAGGCGTGTGCCACCACGCCCGGCTTGTTTTTGTTTTTTTGAGGTAGGGTCTCACTCTCGTTGAGGCTGACCTGGAATTCACTATGTAGTTGCAGGGTGGCCTCTCAAACTCATGGTGATCCTCCTACCTCTGCCTCCTGAATGCTGGGACTAAAGGCGTGCGCCACCACGCCCGGCTAGAAGTTGGTATTTTTTTTTATTTTTTATGGGGAACATTTTATTCAAACTACCACCTCCCCAGACCAAGTTTTAGGTCTCACTTGCAAGCCTCTGTCCCAGTATCTGGGGTATTGGGGGAATCCCTAGAGCCAGCCTCAGGCTTGGTTTTATTCCATCCATGTTGTCATACCGTCTCTGGGTACCTCATGGTAGCCGTGAAGATGCAAGGCCAGCCAGGGAGTGTGCAGTCTCCACTTCAAGGAAGAGACAGGGCAGAGGCGGGGAGGGGACACAATCAGCGCAGAGCCACAGGTCAGCCTCAGAGCCTGTGTCCTGGAGACTCTTTGGTTCCACCCCAAAGGCTTCTTCTTGTCCTATAGAAAAGCCTCAGGAAGTTGGTATTTTTAAAGCATATAAACACCTTTTCTGGATAATAAGCATTTTAATTATTTACTATTTCATAAGTTTCAATCAACTTTATTTCTAGATATTTGATTACTGGGGACCTAGCAAAAAACTTCTGGGAGATATGAATTTTTTAAGAGATCTGAGAGACTATGACAAGGACAACATTCCAGTGAGTTACATGAGGTTTTTTTTCTCTAAATATGACTTTGTCATGATGTAATAAGATCTTTAAAAGTATGCGATGTCTTATGCGACTTAACAAGATAGTCTTTTGGAGAAATTAAGGTAAGTGATAAAGGGATATTTTAAAAAATATTTTTATTATTTGCAAGGAGAGAGATGGAGAGAATGAGAATGAGAGAGAGGAAATGGGTGCATCAGGGCCGTCAGTCATTGCAGTTCCAGATGTATGCTCCACTTCGTGCATCTGGCTTTATGTGGGTACTGGGGGAATTGAACCCAGGCTGGTAGGCTTTGCTAACAAGTGCCTTTAACCACTGAGCCATTCCTCCATCCCTGATAAAGGGACATTACATTTATCAATAACCATATCATGAGTTTTTATGTTACAAAACTCTGATAATTAGAAACTTACTATAGTTACTATTTTAGTGTACAATTGATTTGAAAGAATTCTCTTAATGTCCTCTTGCAATAAATAGCTCATTTATTAGGAAGTCTTAGACACATTTACATATGCTATAAGGGCTGGGAAGGTAGCCCGTTGGGTAAAGTGCTTACTGTGCAAGTGAGGTCCTGAGTTTGGATCCCCAGCACCTACGTACAAATGCTGGGCATGGGGGCATGTGCCTGAGAGTCCAGTGCGTGGGAGGTGGAGACAGCCAAATATCTAGGGCTCACTGGCTAGCTAATCTAGCACAGTCAGCGCACTTTAGGTAAGCTCCAGGTTGGAGACTTATGTCAGAAAACCTAGCTGAGAGCAAATGACACCTGACCTCAACCTCTAGTCTCCACACACGTGCACACACACATGTACCTGCACACATGCACGCATCTACACACATGCCAAAAGAGTACATTTAAATTTTTTATTTATTTATTTATTTATTTATTTGAGAGCGACAGACACAGAGAGAAAGACAGATAGAGGGAGAGAGAATGGGCCCGCCAGGGCTTCCAGCCTCTGCAAACGAGCTCCAGACGCGTGTGCCCCCTTGTGCATCTGGCTAACGTGGGACCTGGGGAACCAAGCCTCGAACCGGGGTCCTTAGGCTTCACAGGCAAGCGCTTAACCGCTAAGCCATCTCTCCAGCCCAAATTTTTTTTAAATATTTTATTTATTTATTTGACAGGAAGAAAGAGGGAGAGAGAGAGATAAAGAGAGAGAGAGAGAGAGAGAATGGGCACACCAGGGCTTCTAGCTACTGTAAATGAACTCCAGAAGCATGTGCCACCTTGTGCATTTGGCTTACATGGGTACTGGGGAGTCAAACCTGGATGCTTAGGCTTCGCAGGTAAGTGCCTTAACCTCTAAGCTATTTCTCCAGCCCTGAAGATACATTTTTTTTAAAGTTCAAATTTCCATGCATTGATGAGTTAGTATTTCCTTATTTTCACTTGCTCTCTCAGTCCACAAGTATCTTCTAGTATTCTCGGAGGAAACATCTTGTCTTAATGTCTATGTGAAATTTGCATATTTTTCATAGATATTTCTTGTATTTTTGCTACTAATGTACTTTATTTAAAATTATCCCAAAATGTTGATTTTAGTACTTAAAAATAACATAATGTTTTTAATCCAAATGCTTTTGTGACACATGCTTTTTCAGTTTATGAATATGTAATCCATGTTGTGATTTTAGAATCTCAATCTTGTTTCATAGGTGACTGTAATGCAGAAGATTCGAAGTGAATATTTGACAAACCCTGAATTTGACCCCCCTAAGGTTGCGAAGGCTTCTTCTGCAGCTGAGGGCCTGTGTAAGTGGATCATGGCCATGGAGGTGTACGACAGAGTGGCCAAGGTATGTGGAGAATTCACATGTCCACGCCTACTAAACTAGGGTCAGAAATTAAGGCTCATGCACTTACTTGTTAAGGTGTCTCCAAAGCGATTCCAGAAAGAACTGGAGCTGCCACAGCATGGTCATCAGATGCCCAATGGACGGAGAGGCTATAATGTTGGGGCTGCTGTGGGTAGCAGGGCCAAGAGAGAGGGGATTGTCCAGACAGACTTGTCACCTGTCATCACAGACCCTGAAACCAAGGGAAGTAGGGCTTGACCAGGAGAGAATTAAGAAACATTCAAGACATCAGAGGCGAAGAAGCCAGTGTAGCCTAATTGGTGAGCTCCAGGCCAGTGAAAGACTGTCTCAGAAGAGGTGGGTGGTGGTCTTGAGGACGACAGCTGAGGTTGTTCTTTGACCACAACATGCACTGGGACCCCCCACAAACATGCCTGTACACACAGGTACCCCACACACAAGCATGTGTGTACACACAGGTACCCCCCACAAACATGCATGTACACACAGGTACCCCACACAAGCATGCACGTGCACACAGGTACTCCACACAAACATGTGTGTACACACAGGTACCCCCCTCAAACATCCATGTACACATAAGTACCTCCACACACAAACATGCATGTACACACAGGTACCCCCACACAAACATGCATGCACACACAGGTATCCCACAAAAACGTGCATGTACACACAGGCACCCCCCCCACAAACATGCATGTATACACAAGTACCCCCACAAATATACATGCACACACAGATACCCCACACACAAACATGCGTGTACACACAGGTGCCCCACACATAAACATGCATGTACACACAGGTACCCCCACACAAACATGCATGTACACACAGGTACCCCCACAGGAACACACATGTATACACAGGTACCCCCACACAAACATGCATGTACACACAGACACACAGACACACACACACATGCAAAAAGAAACACACAGAAAAACACCAAACCAACAGCACATCCAAGTATTTTAAACACAGGAGTGGAGACATGTCTTAGTAGTTAAAGGGACTTGCTTTCAATGGGTGAGGTGGCGCACACGTGTGATCCCAGCACTCAGGAGGTGAGGTAGGAGGATCACTGTGACTTTGAGGCCAGCCTGACACCACATAGTGAGTTCCAGGTCAGCCTGGGCTAAAGCAAAACCCTACCCTGAGAACAACAAAAAACCCACAACAAAAATGGTGCTTATTTGCAAAGCCTGCCAGCCAGCCAGCCTAGGTTCAATTCCCCAGCCACCACATAAAAGCCAGATGCAAAAAGTGGCACATACATCTGACATTCCATTTACAGCAGCAAGTGACCCTGGCTTGCCCAAATAAACAAACACAAGCAAATAAGTAAATACATATTATTTTTAAAACCAATTACTATAAAAATAAAATGATAAACTGGGCATGGTAGCTTATGCCTGTAATCCCAGCATTTATGAGACTGAGACAGAAGGATTACCATAAATTTGAAAGTAATCTGGGCTACAAAGTGAGTTCAAGATAGCCAGGACTATAGAGTGAGAACATGCCTCAAAAAAAAAAAAAAAAAAAAAAGGGGGCTGGAGAGACGGCTTAGCGGTTAAGCGCTGGCCTGTGAAGCTTAAGGACCCTGGCTCAAGGCTCAACTCCCCAGGACCCACGTTAGCCAGATGCACAAGGGGGCGCATGCATCTGGAGTTCGTTTGCAGTGGCTGGAGGCCCTGGCGTGCCCATTCTCTCTCTCTCTATCTGCCTCTTCCTCTTTCTGTCTGTCACTCTCAAATAAATAAATAAAAATAACAAAAAAAAATTTAAAAAAAGCAAAATACAAAAACAAACAAAAAGTTCCACCAACAAAAAAAGAAGAAATAGAACTATATGCTTTTTTAATGTTTTTTAAGTTGAATGAAAACTTCTCATTGTTTTGAGACATTATATTACATAGTATGATATTTTCACCATACCTTGGGATATTTTATTACTCTATAATAATTTATAGGTGACAGTTTATAATACAGATGATTTATATAGTTTGTGAAGTTATATAGATATTTTCCTATAAATGCAAGAACATAAGATTCAAGAAAACTGTTTCTTATGTGGAATTTACCACTGTAATAGATTTCTAGTCTATCGTATCTTTGAAGACATTAACCAATGTCAGCTTTCTATAGTGCACATAGCATCTGTATGTGTTGCTCCCAAACAGGCTGTGGCTCCTAAGAAAGCACGCTTGGCAGAAGCTCAGAAGTCCTTAGGTGAGACAATGGAGCTACTGAATCAGAAGAGAAGTGAACTGGCAGAAGTAGAGCATCATCTGGAAAATTTACAAAAGACATTTATTGAGAAAACAGTGGAAAAGGCTGCCTTAGAAGATCAGGTGGAACTCTGTGCTAAGAAACTTGAAAGAGCCTCAAAACTAATTGGAGGACTAGGTGGAGAAAAATCAAGGTCAGATTTCTACTAGTTTGAACAAGATTTAAGAATGACAGATTTGCCGGGCATGGTGGCGCACGCCTTTAATCCCAGCACTCGGGAGGCAGAGGTAGGAGGATCTCCGAGAGTTCGAGGCCACCCTGAGACTACATAGTGAATTCCAGGTCAGCCTGAGCCAGAGTGAGACCCTACCTCAAAAAACCAAAAAAAAAGAATGACAGATTTGAGCTGGAGAGATGGTTCAAGTGTTGTTTAAAGATACTTGCTGGTAAAACATAGTGACCTGGGTTCAATTCCCCATTACCCATGTAGAGCCAGATGTGCAAAGTGGCACATGTGTGTGGAGTTCCTTTGTAGTGGCAGGAGGCCCTGGGACACCTATACTTTCTCTCAAATAAATAAATAGCTAGGCATGTGGCCCATGCCTTTAGTCCCACACTTGGGAGGCTGAGGTAGGAGGATGGCTGTGAGTTTGAGGTTGTTCAGAAACTACATAGTGATGTCCAGGTCAGCCTGGGTTAGAGTAAGACCCTACCTCAAAAAAACAATAAATAAACAAATAAATAGATAAAGTTTTTAAAAGAAACTTAAGAAAAAACACAGGCTTGAAAACATGACCTTCCTTGGTTATTTGGCATGATTACTCCTAATTTTACAATGGCTAGTTGAGATATTAACATTCTATAAGGCACCTGGCCAAGCTTCTCCAAAGTGGAATATCACTGTTGAGGACAGGGCTTGTAACTTGCTTTCAAGTAGTTTTGAAGTTTTTAAAAAAATGGAAGAGAAGGAAGAAGAAAAAGAGGCAGTGTTAACTTTTCAAACTAAGTGGTGCATGGTTGTTGGTTTATGGAATCTTTTCCAGTATTTTGCACATTCAAGTTTTTATAATAATTGGGAAGAGCACGGTATTTGTGGTTTACTTCATTAAAATTCATTTCCAAGAAGATATAACTTGCTTGTTTTCACAAAGACTTGTGGAGGAAAAACAAAAGCCCATTGGCCATATTTTAATCTACTAAGTTGGACTGGCAGTCAGCTGCTTTATTTATTAGTTGCATGTATTTATTGAATAACATGGTAAGGTAATACGTCTTTGATGATGCTATCTAGTGCAGCTTAGATGGTTTGGAAACAACTTTAAAAATTTTATTTATTTATTTGTTTATTTATTTATACACAGAGAGAACAAAAGAGAGACACAGAGAGAGAGAGGGAGGGAGAGAATGGGTGCTCCATGGCCTCCAGCCACTGTAAATGAACTCCAGATGCATGTGCCACTTTGTGCATCTGGCTTTATGTGGGTCCTGGGGAATTGAACTCAGGTGGTTTAGCATTGCAGGCAAGCGCCTGAGCTGCTGAGCCATTTTTCTAGGCTGGGAACAACTTTTATTGTGAAGGTTTCATTGAAGGGCAAAAGCACCAACCCTACCTATAGTGTCTTTGAAGTTCTTGGTTCTCTGTTTAGTAGTAGATCAACTTCTATATTGCTTAAACATAGAAATTTCTGTAATGAATTGCAAATGTTTATGTGTCTCAAAGTCTAGTAGTAAGTACTGAAACAGATAGCAGGCCCCCTAGGCTAAATTACCCTAGGGAAAATTATTAGGCAAAAACATGGTCATGAGGCCTGGGAAGATGGTTGAGTGGTTAAAAGTGCTTACTTGCAAAGCCTGCCGGCCCAGGGCTCTATTCCCCAGTGCCCACCTAAAGCCAGATGTATAAAGTGGTGCATGTGTCTAGAGCTCATTTGTGGCGACAAGAGGCCCTAGTGTGCCCATACTCTCTCTCTCTTTTCTCCCTGTCTCTTCCTCCCTCTCTGTAAATATATGTATATATTTGTAAGCAGACAGATAGAGGGAAGAGAGAGAGAAAGAATGATTGTGATTGGCCTCCTGTCACTGCAAACAAACTCAAGATGCATGCACCACTTTGTGCATCTGGCTTTATGTGGATATTGGGGAATTGTCATTAGGCTCTGCAGGCAAGCTCCTTAATCACTATGTCATCTCTCCAGTCATCTATTATATATATATATATATATATATATATATATATACATATATATATATATATATATATATGTAATATGCTATTGCGTTGTTGTTAGTTATTCTAAAGGACTAACTCATAAAAGAAATGAATACCAATACTCCATTAATGAAGTGCAATTTATCATTCATATAATGTGGTCTACCAGAGCCAGAAGCAGATAAGCAAGCGCCCAACAGTTCCTGGCATTTTATGACAGTTTGGTCCAGCAGGCCCTGGCCCTTTCAGTTGCCGTATTTGTTCATTCGTGGTTGTTAATCTGTTCTGCCTTTGGTGTGTGGTGCAGGTGGTCTCAAGCCGCAGATGACCTTCAAATAACCTATGAAAACTTAACCGGTGACGTCTTGGTGTCAGCAGGAGTCATAGCCTACCTCGGTGCTTTCACTTCTGGCTTTCGACAAACTTGTACAAATGACTGGAGCATGTTATGCAAGGTACTAATTTTCTACTTAGTGAGCTTTGTTACAGAGCATTCAAAGTACATTATGGAAGAAAAGATAATAGGACAGTGAAATTAAAAAGAACTGCAAATATGGGAGTCTTCCCTGTTTGGGATTTTAATTAATTTATTTATTTTGCTTCTTTTTAAAAAATTATTTATTTATTTACCTGAGAAAGAGAGAGATAGAAAGAGAGAAAGAGAGAGAGAAAGAGACAGGGAGAGAGAGAATGGGCACGCCAGGGCCTCCAGCCATTGCAAACGAACTCCAGACACATGTGCCACCTTGTGTACCTGGGGTTACATAGGTATAGGAGAATGGAACCTGGGTTCTCTCCAGCCCTTCTGTGCTTCTTTGATGAGTAAAATACTTCTATAGGGGCTGGGGAGATGGCTCATCAGTTAAGGCACTTGCCTGCAAAGCCTAACAACCCCAGTTTGATTCCCCAGTACCCAGTAAAGCCAGATGCACAAGTTGACCATGTGTCTGCAGTTCGTTTGCAATGGCTAGAAGCCCTGCCATGCTCATTGTCTCTCTCTCTCTGCCCTCTCTCTCAAAACAACAGCAACAAAAAACTTCTACAGTCCAACTTTCAGTGCAGTTTTTCTGATCCAGTTATTACATAATACCTAATAACAAATATGCATATGGTTTTTCAGTATTTCTACTAGGGACTTGGAAAAGGCATTTGTTAAAGCAGTTAAAGGCATTTGCTTGCAAAACCTCCTGGCCCTGGGTTCAATTTGCATGCTACCCATGTAAAACAAATGCAAAAAGTGTCATGAGCATCTAGTGTTCATTTGCAAGTGGCAAAAATCACAGGCGTGCCCAGACAACTCACATGGGAAAATAAATAAATAAAAATTACCAAAAAAATATTTCAATGCTGGGGGTGGTGACACACACCTTAATTCCAGCACTTGGGAGGCAGAGGTCAGAGGATCCACCATGAATTCAAGGCCAACCTGAGACTACATAGCGAATTCCAGGTCAGCCTGGACCACAGTGAGGCCCTACCTCAAAAAACCAAAAAGGAAAAACAACAACAACAAAAAAAAAAAACAAGAAAAACAGGGGCTGGAGAGATGGCTTAGCAGTTAAGGCACTTGCCTACGAGGCTTAAGGACCAGGTTCGATTCCCCAGTACCCATTTAAGTCAGATGCACAAGGGGGCACGTGCTTCTGGAATTTGTTTGTAGTGGCTGAAGGCTCTGGCATGCCCACTCTCTCTCTGCCTCTTTCTCTCTCTGTCTGTCACTCTCAAATAAATAAGTAAAATAAACAAAAAAAAATTTTTTTAAACCAACATGTTAAAACTAGTAAGATGAAATACAGCATCCAATATTTGTTTATCTCTTCCAGGAGAAAAGAATCCCATGTTCAGAGGAGTTCTCATTGAGTAAAACCCTGGGTGACCCAGTAAAAATTAGAGCTTGGAACATTGCTGGATTACCAACAGATACATTCTCCATAGATAATGGCGTGATTGTTAACAACTCTAGACGATGGTAAGGAACGTAAATGTTCTCTCCATTATTTATCTGAAAGTTTTCAAATATATAAAAGTTGAAAGTGTTTCACAATAAGCACCATATAACTGCCACCTCCTAGAATCTGCATTCAGCATTGTAGTATATTTGCTGCTCAAACTTGTATCTATCCCTCCATCAACCTATCTTTTAAATATAGTTTTTGGGACTGAAGAGGCAATTCACTGGTTAAGGTACTTGCCTGCAAAGCCTAAGGACCTAGGTTCGATTCCCCAGAGCCCACATAAGCCAGACGACAAGGTGGCATATGGGTCTGGAGCTTGTTGGCAGTGGCTGGAAGCCCTGGCATGCTCATTCTCTCTCTATCTGCCTCTCTCTCTCTGTGTCTCAAATAAATAAAATAAAAATTAAGATGTATTTTAGTGTGAGTTGCAGACACCTATTTCCTCCTAAACACTCCACCATTGACTAAAGATCAATATATTTTTTGAAGGAAAATTTACATATAATGAAATACATAAAACTCAAATATATCATATGTTGAGTTCCAGAAACAGTACTCAGCTGTGTACCTCAAACCTCTACCAAGGTACTTAACATGAGCTACTTCCAGGAAAGTTCCTTTACAGTAGAGCCCTGCCCTCGTCCACCCCAGGAACTCAAGAGTGTTTATCACAGTACTCTTGAGAAATGGCCCATTTCTCTTTTAAAATTGCATGACAGGGCTGAAGAGATATCTCAGTGGTTAAAGGCAGCTACTTGCTTGTAAAGCCTGACCATGTGAGTTTGATTCCCCAGTACCCATGTAAAACCAGATGCACAAAGTGACACGTGTCTGGAGACTGCTTGCAGTGGCTGGGGGCACTCTCTCTTCCTCCCTCCCTCTTTCCCCATCTCTCTATTTATAAGTAAATAAATAAATAATAAAACTCTAAAAAATTATTTATTTATTTGAAAGAGAAAGAGGCACAGAGTGAGAGCGAGAGAGAGAGAATGGGCACACCAGGACCTCTAGCCACTGCAAACAAACTCCAGACACATATGCCGCTTTGTATATCTGGCTTTCTTGGGTATTGGGCAATTAAACCTGAGTCCTTAGGTTTTGCAGGCAAGAGCCTCAACTGCTAAGCCATATCTCCAGTACAGTAGTAAAACTCTTAAAAAATAAAATAAAATTGGATGACAACACGACTAAGTAACCATTGTAGGAACTATTTTACAGAAGAAAACTATTTTCCAAGCTTTTTAAAGTGATCTGATAAACACATGACAATAAAGGCCAGTTGAACAGTTACTGTAGTTATGAGACCATTGTCGATGGCAATTGGAAAGAAGCTCAAACTGAGACACCTGTGTTCAACTGAAACCCAGAGACTTTGAAGAACAATGGCTAGAAAAACACTACTTGTGTGCATCACAAGACTGGCCCTCTCCTTTAATCCCAGCACTTGAGAGGCAGAGGTAGGAGGATCACTGTGAATTCAAGGCTACCCTGAGACTACATAGTGAATTCCAGGTCAGCCTGGGCTACAGCAAGACTATATAAACCTCTAAAAAAAAGGGTCTGGAGGATGGCTTAGTGGTTAAGAAGACACTTGCCTGCAAAGCTAAAGGACCCAGGTTCAATTCCCCAGGACCCATGTAAGCAAGATGCACAAGGTGGCACATGTGTCTGGAGTCCATTTACAGCGTATGGAGGCCCTGGTGCGCCTATTATAGCTCCCTCTATCTGCCTGCCTCTCACTATTTATCTCACAAATAATAAATAAAAATAAAACAAAAACAAAACAAACAAATTTTAAAAAACCCTCCAGGAGATGGGAATGAAATACTTTGACTCCTGTTCTCCTCCTGACTGGTAAAAAGTGTCCCTTTGAGAATTGATAGCAGTGTCAAATAGGTGTTTTTTGTTGTTTGTTTCTTGAGGTAGGGTCTCACTGTAGTCCAGGCTGACCTGGAATTCACTTTGTAGTATCAGGATGGCCTTGAACATATTGTGATCCTCCTACCTCTGCCTCCCAAGTGCTGGGATTTAAGATGTGTGTCACCATGCTAAATTTACTTTTATTAAATTTTTAAATGAATTTTTTGAGGTTAGAAAGCAGTGGGTTTCACCATGGCATCTTCACACATATGTGTCATTCTACCTTGTTCTCATTTGTTCCCTTTCTCCAGTGTCCTCCTGTGCCCCCACCTCCAAACTACTTTCCATTCTTGTCCCAATAGGTCCTCTCTCTCTCTGCCTTTCTGCTTTCTTAGTAAGTGTATTGTGTTTCCCTGTTTCCCACCTCCCTTAAAATCTCTTCAACCACTCATGATTTCCTCTCTAGTTTTTTTTTTTTTTTTTAAATATATAAGGTAGGGTCTCACTCTAGCTCAAGCTGACTTGTAATTCACTGTGTAGTTTCAAAGTGCTGGGATTAAAGGTGTGCACCACCAGGCCTGGATTAGTTTTTTTTTTTTTTTAATATTTATTTATTTGAAATCCAGGGCAGCAAGAGGTAGAATGAGAATGGGCACAATAGGACCTAGGGCCACTGCAAATGAACTCCAGACATATGCTCCACTTTGTGCGTCTGGCTTTACGTAGGTACTGGGGAATTGAACCCAGGTCATCAGGTTTTATAAGCAAGCACCTTTAAGTGCTTAGCCATCTCCCCAGCCCCTCCCTCTCTAGTTTTGTTATCACCAAACACACATATACAACTACACATGCACATATGCACATGCATATAAATATACACATATATACAATATATAATTTTAAATACAGGTTCTGCATATAACAGAAAATATGCAAAATTTGTCTTTTTTTTTTTTTCAAGGTAGGGTCTCACTCTAGCCCAGACTGACCTGGAATTCATTATGGAGTCTCAGGGTGGCCTTGAACTCATGGCGATCCACCTACCTCTGCCTCCCGTGTGCTGGGATTAAAGGCATGCGCCACCACGCCCGGCAAAATTTGTCCTTTTTTTTGTTTGAGATAAGGTCTCACTTTAGCCCAGGCTGACTTGGAATTCACTCTGTAGTCTTAGGCTGATCTCAAACTCACAGCAATCCTCCTACCTCTGCCTCCTGAGTGCTGGGATTAAAGGTGTGTATCGCCACGCCTAGCACTAGAGTTCATCTTTTTCTTGATATTTATTTATTTATTTGACATAGAAAGAGAGAGGGAGAGAATGGGCACTTAAGGGCCTCCAGCCACTACAAATGAACTCCAGACTCATGCACCCCCTTGTGCATCTGGCTAACGTGGGTCCTGGGGAATTGAACCTGGGTCCTTTGACCTTGCAGGCAGATGCCTTATATACTCCAGTCCTAGAATTTGTCTTTTTGAATTTGATTTATTTCATAAAATAATGATTTCCAGTAGCAAGCATTTTCCTGAAAATACCAAGATTTGATTTTTCTTTACCATTGCATAAAGTTATACTGTGTATAAGTGCCACATTTTCCTTTTTTATTTCTTTTGCACAGGGTGAGATATATGAATCTTGTTTTGTTCTTCTACATGTGAAAATCCAATTCTCTGAGTCATTTGTTAAAGAGGTCATATTTTTTTCTAATGTATGTTTTGACACCTTTCTCATAAATTAGATGATTATAGTTATGTAAGTTTAGTTATGGGTGCTGTACTCTAATTTTAGTATATGCAGAGCCAAAGTGAGCACTTGTATCCTATCCCATTAGTCTACATGTCTGTTTTTGCTACTATGGCTCTGTAATGTAATTTGAAAAATGGAGATTGTGATACCTCCAGCATTACTCTTTTTGCAAAGGATTTTAGCTATTTAGGATTTTGTATGTGTGTGTGTGAGATTGGGGGGGGACAGAAAGAAAGAGAGTGGGTTTCTGTGTGAGTTTTGGGACTGTTTTCTCTGGTTCTGTGAAGACTGCTTTTGGGCTTTTCATGGACATTGTACAGAATCTATACATCATTTTTTTCCTAACATACCCTTTTTCACAGAATGAATCCTGCCTGCCCATGAGCCTGGGGGATCGTTCTATTTTCTAGTGTCTTTAATTTCTTTCTTCAATCCCTGTAGAGGTCTTTGGCCTCCTTGGTTGGTTTTATTCCAATTTTCGAAGCTATTATGAATGGAATTTTTCCTGATTGTTCTTGGACGGTTCGCTGTCTGTGTATAGAAACTGTAGATTTGTGTGTGCTGATTGTATACGTGCTACTTTACTAGAAGTGTTTTTCAGGCCTAAGTTTTCTGATGAACCCTAAAGACAGGCCTTTTAATTATAGGGTTATGTCATCTGCAAATACGGATCATTTGGCCTCTTCCTTTCCCGTTTGTATCTCTTTTGTTTCCTTCTCATCCTCACGTTGTCTCATCATGATTTTGAGCCCTGTACTGAATAGGACTGGAGGAAGTGGACACTCTCAGCCGAGCCCAGGTTTTAGAGGACATGCTGTGAGCTTTTCACATGTAGTGTAATGTTTCCTGTGTGGTTATTGTATGAAGACTTTATTACGTTGAAGTATGTTCTTTCAATTCCTAGTTTCTTCAGGGCTTTTATTTTTGAGAGGTTGTACACAATATGTGGTATGTGTGTATGTGTGCATGTGTGGTGGAGGGGGTGTAGGCACTTGTGTGTACAGATGAATACACCTGTGCAGAGGCCAGAGAAGGACATCGGACACTCTCTGGCACTCATCTGCCTTGTTTCTCAGAGACAGAGTCATCACTGAACCTAGAGCTCACACTAATTTTTTAAATATTTATTTATTTACTTGAGACAGATAGAGAAAGAGAGAGAATGGGTGTGCTAGGGTCTCCAGCCACTGTAAACAAACTCCAGATGCATGCACCCCCTTGTACATCTGGCTTACATGGGTCCTGGAGAATTGAACTGGGTTCCTTTGGCTTTGCAGGCAAACGCCTTAACCGCTAAGCCATCTCTCCAGCCCCACACTAGCTTTTGGTTAGACTGGCTGATCAGCAAGCTCGCACAGTCCTCCTCTTTCTTCCACCCTCAGTATGGGGGTTGCAGGCATGCACACCACATTCAGGCTTCCACCTGACTTGTGTGGATCAAACTGAGGCCCTCATTACTTCTTGCCACCTACTACTTTTGGGATTGGCTTGTTCTTATTTTTTCTGACATAAGGTGCATCATTATTTATTTATTTATTGGAGATCGTTCTGATTTTAGGGCAGTGGTTTTGAGATAGAGTCTTGCTCTAGCCTAAGCTGCCCTGGAATTCACTATGTAGTCCCAGGTTGGCCTTGAACTCATAGCGATCCTCCTACCTCTGCCTCCCGAGTGCTGGGATTAAAGGCGTGTGCTGCCACACCTGGCGATATTTCTGATTTTTAAGGGTAAGTACTCAAGGCTGTAAGCTTTAGTCTTAGAACTGCCTTAGCTACATCCCAAAGGTTCTAATAAGTTGGGTTTATATTTTCATTTGAGTCTAGGAACATTTTGCTATCCACTGGGAGCTCCTCCATGATCCACTGTTCTTTCAAAGGTATCTTTGGTTCAGTCTCCTTGTATTTATATAATTCTATATTTTGTTCTTGTTATTGATTTCTAATTTTATACACTGTCACCTGGCACAATACAATTGATTATTTTGCTTATCTTGCATTTGGAAGACTTGGTCTGTGGCCTAGAATGTGGTCTGCTTTAGGGAATGTTCCATGGGCTGCTGCGAAGAATGTGTATACTGCTTCACGTTGAAGCAGTGTTCTGCAGATATGTGAACTCCATCTGACTCATGGTATTTTAACTCTGAGATTTCTGTGTTGATTTTCAGTTTGGGTGACCAACATAGAGATGAGAGCAGGGTATTGAAATTACTCACTATGAGGCTGGAGAAAGCTCAGCAGGCCAGAGCGCTTCCTGTGCAAGCATGGGGACCCAAGTTCCAGTCACAGCACCCACATAAAAGCCAGACATGGCCACATACGGCCTTAGTCTCAGAGGAGTGTGTGAGATGTGGAGATGGGAGGAACCGGGGCTCCCTGTTCATCCAGTCCAACCAAAAAATGGGGAACTCCAGTTCGATGAGAGACTCTGTCTCAGAGAAATAAAGCAAGCAGTGATAGAGGAGGATTCCCAGTGTTTCCGTCTGGGCTCTGCATGCATGCATATGGGGTGCACACATGTGCGCACACACAAACACACTGCATACGACATATACACACGTCAAGAAATAAAAAGAAAAGAAAGAGGCATTTGAGGTTGTGGCTCAGCTCTTGGATTCTAGCTCTGGCCCCTCCATGTACCCACAAATTGTAGAGGCTACAGATGACCCATTATTATTGAATCCGCGTCCAGCTGACCTTTTATGTCCATTCGTGTTTGTTTTATGAAATTGGGAGCCCCAGTGTTTGGTGCATGTATATTTACAATGGTCATATCTTCTTAGTGAAGTTTACCCACAAATTTTGGCTTCCATCTGTTTGGTCAGATATCAGAATAACCACACCAGCTTCCTTTCAGTTTCCATACACTTGATGAAATTGTTTTCCACCCCCTTCAACTGTGGATGTCTTTAACAGAGAAGTGGGAAGCTTGGGGACTACAGAAAGGTGGGTCTGGCTTCTTTATGCATTCAGCCAGTCTGTGTCTCTTTATTGGTTAGTTGAAGTTTTTTATATTAAAAGTTATTCTTGAGAGATGTTTGCTCATCCCTGTATTTTTGTTGAGTGTTTTTCTGATTGGTTGGATCATCGTTTCTTCCTTACTTTTCCCTCATTAGTATCAGGGGTTGCCAGGTTTACCATGCTGGATGTGAAGTATTCCTTCCTAGCTCTCCTTTGTTCAGCTGTTCCTCTCAGGAAATGTATTCTCTGCTCTGTTCTCATAATGGAGCCTGTCTTCCTTCCTCTCTGTGTGTAGCCTTATACTATGTGTACTCCGCAGTGCTGGCTTGGTGATTGTGGACCACCTCATTTTTGTGTTGTCTTGAAATTCCTTCTCTATCAATTTTTAAAAAAAATTTCTATTTATTTATTTGTCTATGTGTGTGTGTGTAAAAGAGAGAGTATAGGTCCATCAGGAAACATTGCTGCTGCAAACAATCTTCAAATGCATGTGCCATTTTGCATATCTGGCTTTATATAGGTACCAGAGAAGTGAACCCTGGCCAGTAGGCTTTGGAAGAAAGCACCTTTAGCCACTAAGCAATCCCACCAGCCCTTCTTGGTCAATTTTAAAAGGTAGTTTTGCTGTATGAAGCAGTCTTGGTTGGCAGTAATTTCCTTTCAGTACTTAAAATATACCAGTCCAGGGCTGGAGAGATGGCGTAGCCATTAGGGACTTGCCTATGAAACCTAAGGACCCAGGTTCAATTCTCAAGTACCCATGTAAGCCAGATGCGCAAGGTGGCACATGCATCTGGAGTTCATTTGCAGTGGCTAGAGGCCTCTCTCTCTCTCTTTCACTCAAGCAAACAAACAAACAAACAAACAAATAAGTGGCTAGAGGTCTCTCTCTGTCTCATAAATAAATAAATCATATATACATTTATTTATTTTATTTATTTATATATATTATATGTATATACCAGTCCAGCTTTCATGGATTTGAGGGTTGCTTATGAGAAATCTGAATGTATCCTGATGTTTTTGTCTCTGTAAGTCAGTTGGCATTTTTTCTCTCATGTCTTTTAACTTTTCCCACTCCATCCCTCAACCTCCCCTTCCAGGCTCTCTCCTTCTTAACGAATCATAATTCTCTCTCTTTTTTTTTTGTGTGTGTGTGGTAAAAACACAGCTCCTGCCTCTTCTAGGATCACTGATTGGTGTTAGGATCTTGTTATGCTAGGTATTACACTCTCTGATACTGAATTTCTCCACATGAAAAATAAATGAGAACAACATCTTTCACCTCTTTAGCCCAAGATTTTTATGAAGATTAATCCTGATAATATATGTGCAATACTTTGTACTTGTGCATGTTTATGATGATATTGATATAAATTACCCTGTTTTAAATAAATCTCAACATTTATGTGTTCCTCTTAGAATTTTTATTCTGACATTTCTAGGCCTTTAATGATTGACCCCCAGGGTCAAGCCAATAAATGGATCAAAAACTCTGAGAAAGAAAATCAGCTTAATGTCATTAAACTATCAGACGCTGACTACATGAGAACATTGGAAAACTGCATTCAGTTTGGAACCCCACTTCTACTAGAAAACGTTGGTGAAGAACTGGACCCGTCTTTGGAGCCTTTGCTACTTAGACAAACTTTTAAACAAGGTGGGTGATCCTTAGTATTAGTTGGAA